>NC_141698.1:403856697-404495374 GCF_964263255.1 Lissotriton vulgaris | reverse complement strand
GTCACAGATCTGGGTTTAAACTTTTCAGACGCTCACACACAGTCACAGATCTCGGATGACTCCATCGTCTTTCTTTAGCTCACTTTGCCACCCCAGTTCAGACACAGTGATATGCAAATCAGTCTTGACCCTGTGCTTCATGGGAACAGTCCAGCTCAACTACCAAGCCATGTCTTCCCTGGACCGTAAATAGGCATCCTGTGACCAGTTTTGAGCTAACAGCCCCCATCTGCCAGGCTGGCTTGAATCCAGTGGCAACATGAGCAAAGGACCCACGTCTGGGCATACCCCGATAGCTTACGGCAAACAAAGCAAAGACAAGGAGATGATGGACGAAGCGCTGTAACTTTTCAAACACTCACCCCAGTCACAGATCTGGGTGGAATCCATCATTGTTCTTTAGTTCACGTCGCCACCCCAGTTCAGACACAGCTATAGGCAATTCAGTCTTGACCCTGTGCCTCATGGGAACAGTCCAGCCGAACTGACAAGCAATGTCTTCCCTGGACCGGAAACAAGCATCCTGGGACCGGTTAAAAAGGTAAATCATGGTATATAGGGTACCCATAGAAAAATACTCATATTCAGGAAGAAATTCTGGTCATGTGAAAAGGAATGGTAAAACTAGTACACTGAGTAATTCTGGGCCTAGGTTTGAATAACCTGGCCTACAGGAGAGTGGCACTTGTTACAGGGTGATCAAGTTGTGCTGTTTGGCTCTATTTGGCTCATATCACACCTTCTACCCATACTGCCAAGTTCTTGCTGGACACCCATATTGCCAAAACTTGGCTTGACCCTGTCTGTTGATCCCATGACCCCCTGGGCCTTAATTGGTTTTTAACTTTGTAGATTCCATGAGGAGAAAGTCCTAATATGGCCTGACATCTCCTTCCCGAATTCTTGCAAGATTTCGGGAAGAGCTGCCATCTTGAGTACCGTCTGACAAATACCACACCCAAGCATGCTGGGAGTACTTGGCTTCGAGCTTCCAATAAGACAACCCCTCCTGATGTTTTGTACGTGGAAGAGTTCCAGAATCTTTTTGTCCTTGTTGATTCAATATTCTTGGTCCCTGCATCTTTCCGAATTCCCGAGCCCCTGAAAGAAAGAAAAAAGAAAGACATGAAACCTTCCCTGTCCTACTTCACGCCACACAGTAAGAATTGTTGTCACTCATCTGGATATAAGAAAGACCTGCAAGAAAAAACGAGGTTAGTGCACTAATCTATATTTATATGGTGCAGACCTACCCTGAAGGACATTTCACAGAATTTGGATTTTAAAAGGGGAATTTAAAGAGGAGTAAGACTGAAAAGTCTTTAGAAATTGTTGTGCATAAAGTAAAATTATTATATTGAGTTAATGTGCAAGTCCACTGAGAACGATTTGAAGTAATCCTGGTAAGAGAATCTGTTGTATCCACTTTCTTTTAAGGGGAATCTTTCAAGACAGAACAGACTAGATTTGGCTAGAAATGCACGCTCTTATCCGAGTGGAGAAAAGGTAAATGACTCATTTGAGGAAATGTATTAGAGACAGATGAATTTAACAGAGGAAGGTTATGAAGAACTAATGTTTGTATTCCTTTTAAGAACTACCCATACTGAGTACAATTCAGAGAAAAGAGTGCCAAGAAAGAGCGCAATCTGGACAGAAGCAACTCCCAAGGAATCCAGTTCACGAAACAGTGAAAAATCGCTCGACTGTTGTGCTTTTCACTCATCATAACACCCCCTCCCCCTTTCCCTTAGGTGCTGCTCTCCCACATAGTCATTTTCTCTGTGTGAGGAGCAGCATGCTTCTGGGAGAGTGGACAGAGTGTTCGCTCCTTCAGACTCCTGGTTTTCAGGTGAGTGAATTTACCTTGATAGCAACCATGACAAACGCTGGCCCTGACATAATGGGGTCATTTTTTTTTTACATAAAAGTCGTCTATGGTACATGAGCGGCATAAATTGCAAAATTTCTGGCACTGGCATTTTCTTTTTAAATAAAAGAGCACCCATGGAATATGGGGAGGGGGGCACGATGACAAAATGTTTGCCTTGGAACGACAGAGGTATTTTTACACTATGGGGCCACCAATGCATATTTTTAAAATCCTGGGGAACATCAGATATCATTGGCTTGGCACACAATAAAAGGATTCGAAAATGTAATGAGCGCCCTTTCAGCGTTATTGAATTTCAGCAAATTGCTGTGAGCTGTGAAAATTGTGCTTTAAAATGCATTATTTCATCCCATTGTTTTCAAATCTTTCTCAGGAGGATAAACTCCCCAGAAGAGGACTTGCTTTCTCAGTTTGCTTGTTCACAACATAGCAACATAGTGAGTACTGAAGGGATCTTTCTCAGTCCTGATGAAGAAGCGTTGATGCTTCGAAACATGTTGACTTGATCAGGAGTATCCGACCATTACATGCAGGACATTTTAGAGCTTTTAACAGCGCCAACCTCAAAGTCCTATTAAAGTTTCTTAAGTCCATGAGGCCAGGTTCTGTTTTAATTCCTTTTTTGCTTTTACTCTTGACCCTTCCTATCACTACTCCTACATCACACATAGTACTGAATATCAGTCGCTGGTCGTAACATGTCCCGTCCCGCAGCGGGGCGGGAATACCCCCGTGATGAAGCGTGACACCAACGGCAATTTTGGTGTGTGAGGGGTAGTTAAGCAAACACTGTGTGCGTCCAACCAAGATAGGAAACACACTTTTTTGACACAGTGAGACATTCTGTCAAGAGAACCCCCCTGAGAGGTGGATCCTTATATTTTGTTCATGTTGTTATAATAACCACACAGTTATTTTATAAGTTCAACTATGTCCATGGTTGTGATGTTAGGGTCCAGTGGCATGCCTTCCTGGAAGAAAAAAAAAGTTGAAGGCCATATTATGTCACTTCCTGTTATGTAATTAAGGTCAAAGTGTAAGTGATGTCACTTAAGCTACCTCTAGCATTTTGGTGAGTCGATTCCCATGATTGTATAGTATACAAAGGGAGGGAAATGTTAAGCGGTATTTGAAACAACATAGAGATAATAGGAAATGTCTATTGTGAATTGTGAAAATAATGTGCACAGTGGCCGCAAGACAATTGAGCTACAGCCACTCTACTGCCCATGTCACACATGCCTTTTCAACACGTGGTATACCTGTCAAATGAATAGTATGTAATATGCATGATTTCATACAGGTTTTGAGTGCACAATGCACAATTATATGTATTAAGTAGGTGTAATATATCGGAGTGTTGCCTATCCCTTTGTACGGACTCACATTGCATGTCTGAGCGTTGTGTGGGACGCATCTATGTCTTTTGCATCGGGCCCAATTGTAGAAAAATAACTCTTCGACAATCTGGGTGGGATCGTGAGGCAGTCGGCTTTTAAAACAAGGCGTGCATGCTACAACCTTAAGAGCTATACTATAATGTAAATAACACAAGTCCTAAACGATCCACTTACTGTTTGCGAAAACGAAGTGTCTGACGGTGAAGGATATGAAAAGAGACATTTTGGGAGTAATACCTTCCAAAACTAACAAAAGTATTATAAAAAAACTCTTAGATTCAGGCCATTCCAATTCATACTAATATTTCTGAATAAACTTCGTTGTAATAAATCTGTATGATAGATTCTATGTTTAATGCTTGGTTAAATCTAACGCTCACCAGTGGGCCACGGCAGGACGTTTATTCCCCTAGGCGACTTAATAATATAAAATTTAAGAGAACAAGGAATTAATCACTTGGAATAAGCTTCGCGGTTCCTGTAACAGGTGGTGAGCCGTCTCACACCTTAAGCTGAACATTAAAATGGATGCCCATGATATCCCGAAGACATTACAGCTCTCCTGATCGCACTTCGTCTGACCATTATGCAAACTGCAGATGGTCGAGGCAGGGAGTTTTCAAACATTAGGCATAATGAGATCCAGAGTCACCGTGGAATGGAAGCTAAATGCACATCTGCACACTCAGACACATTCACCTAAAAATCTTCCAAGGTTAACTTTTTTCGTTTTGTTGTCGTATTGCTTTGATAATGGAAAAAAGTAAAGAGTTTCGTGGATTAGATGACATGTTTGTGATGACTATATTTAAGGGTGACAGTGCCTGCTTCCTGTGGCCAACAGCAAGCGGTATAACAAACACATCTTCCCAAACAGTCATTTGCTATAGCTAGGTCCTCATTATGAGCGGACAGTAATCCTGATGAAGCCGTCAATGGAAGTTACTGTCCCTCATCCACATTACTATAATCGGGTCAGAAAAACAGATTTCTGCATTTTTTAAAATATTTTTTATAATCCGAAATATTTTCGCTCCCCAGAGTAACACGTCACAGGTATCGGTAACTCCACGGCGCAGGATACCGAGTAGAAATCACTTCACCTTGGATTCTAAGGGGTCTTCAAACTAGAGGGTGGGCCCTCCTTAGGGGCCTGAAGTGATCTTATGGGGGGGGCAAGCTCTGGCCAAAAGAAGCATTATGCTGATAACAATGCTTTGTTTTAAGTCGAACCAAGTAAGTGGTAGTAAGAAAGATGCCCTATAATGGGCCATCACTGAAATCTTTTGTCATGTCCTAGATGGGAGTACGTGTCAAAAGGGAAAGGTCTCCAAATATTCTTCAAAATCCCTACCTTGATTTCTAATATTCACACTGTGGATACTTTTACACTTTAGTTAGGCCTGCCTGACCATTAGCCTAATGTAACAGAACTTAACTGCGATAGTTAAATAAGTCCAGACATTTTTAAACGTTGTCATTTTATAACTGTGAAAAATTCAGAGGGGGTGCAAGGATATTTGTTGCCACCGGGGAGGCATGTCATAAAAAAGTTTGAAGATCACTGCCTTAGAATGATGGATATAAGACTGCACATCAGTCAGGTCAAAGAGAGAGGGAGAGGGTAGATAGAAATGATGTTGTACTGTTACAGAGTGAATCACCTACATAGCAAGCACTTTACCCTTCATTTCAAGATGTCCTATTTCTGCAGTACTTACGCACAAATTGGAACCCGCATTGAAAACACATTTATTAGACACAAACGTCATGCTGTGCTACAGCTGTGAGACTCTTTGATTATTCTTTCTGACCATTTGTGGATTGTTTTTGTAATGAACATGTTCGATTTCCCATGTTGATAGACTTAAAACCTCAGCCAGAGTGGTAATGTAATATCTGCCATTTGTTGGGATGCACCCAGGGCAAAATTGTTTCTCCACAACCTATTGGCATTTTAGGAATGAGGAGCCAGTTTGCTGGAGAAACTGTTAGAAAAATAACCAATGTATGGCCAGTATTATCCGAAATATGGCCATAACTTCTGGGCACTGAGACCGCCCCTTAAAGGGTGCAAAATAGGCAGTGCCCACAAACAAGTCTCCTTAGCATGCTTCTGGGCGTATCCCAAGAGGTTAGGTACTCTTGAGTACTTCCTGACAGCCTGGTGTCTTTTCAATGGCTGTATTTCACAGAGATCACCACAGCATGATCGCTGAGCAGTCACCACAGATTGGGTGGCTGGTCTGTCATTGTGTTCTCAGTAGACAACTTTAGCCAACAGGGAGTAGTAGCAGGGGTCCCCTGAGATACACTTTGCAGGCTGGTTATATCAATGGAGGTGACACATGGATGTGGTTATTTTTGGTAATTTTTCCAGTACTGTTTTGATTTACATAAGGATTTAGCTTGAGAACAGGTCGGAAAAAAGTAGAATACCTTTTATATAATTTACCTTTTGCAGAATCTTAGACCTTTTTTAACGCTCATATGCAACCTGTAAAAACACGTCGGACAAATATGTGGCGAAGTGTGTGCGTTTAAAAGTTTCTTTCCAAATCAGCACCCACGGTCTATGGGTTACTTAAACACTGCATTTATCGCCTCCAGGAAGTCAATAATGTCTGCAAAATACAGCCTGAAAGCATCAAAAGCCTTTTAATCAAAACCGTAGCTTCTTAAAGATAGCACAAGTCCTGACCCTGTTGAATGTCCTCTAACAACAATTAAAGGCTCTGGTAAATAAGCAGAGCCTTATCCTCAAATTTGCTCCACATGGTGAATCCACCCTTTTCAAATGTGTCCTGCTTCAGACGCTGGATTTTTCTTTTGAAGTTTGCACTAGGAATAGATCGAAATGTAAAACAAGTATTTCTCTTATCTAGAAAAGTGTTGTGGAAGCAACCAACAGAGCCTCCTCTGATTGTGGTATGAAATCAATTGAAGGTCTTAATTTTCCAAGTTTTGCCAGCAGAATAACTACTAGATGTCTGTTTTTGAAGACCTATTGTGTACTACACCAATTCAAATAGTTGGCTTTGGGTCAGCCTACTGCTTACCCATAGTTGCTTCTTTATCAATGACTTTCCTTCCTCTTCTTGTGTTTGTCCCTCTGCTGAAGCATAGCTTCTTGTCCACCCTTTTGTTTAGATGCTTGCATCCTCCCACTGCTTACATTCAGAGAATTACTTTCCGGCCTCCAAGGGAGGTGATGCATCGGTTCCTTACTGGCAGAGGAGGTGATTCATCCATTTCCAGACAAGCGGACTCATTTCCTATCTGAGCTGGTTGTCAATGAAGAATCGATATCGAGGGACGATGCATTGAAAATCCAGACGTGGTGCGTACATGTGGCAACGGTGATGCAGGCACTGCATTGATTTCACAGCCACGAAGCAGGCGCAGCATCGATTCCACAGCCACAAAGCAAGTACTGTGTTTGACGAATATGTCTCTTTACAAATGCATTTTTCACGCATTCCAACACAACGCGGGCGTTACAGCGACCGCGTTGTTTCATCACAAACCATTATATCGCAAGTCGTTACAACGACTTGCTGTATGGAGTGTGCTGGACTTAGGAATAGAATTACTTACTATTCCTACTCCAGTTTGTGCCACAGCAGGGAAGATGTTGGATTGTAAATCCAACACCACTGCGCTCACTAACGCGAGTCGTTCGAACAACTTGCGATGTAATGGCTCGAGTTGAAACAACACAGCCGTTGTAATGACCGCATTTTAATGGAATACGTTGTAGTGCATTCATAGTAAACAATGCTTCCCGTGTTGAACTTGGAGCAGGTGTCACAGACTTTGACAACGCGAGGCTTGAGACTCACTCTGTGGGAACTTTTCTGATGTGCTGGGATGGTAAGCTGGTGCCTGCGGCAAAAACTGTGGTCAATACTTCCAGCTGGAACCAAGCTTTGGTGCAGGCAGTGGCGATGATGCAAAACTTTGCAGCAGGGCATCTAGAAAGCAGGCACTAGGAGTCGATGCTTGGATTTCTCCTTAAGATCACCAGGTTACACTTTCAAGGGCCCAGGAACTTGATTTAGCACCACTTGGCAGGTCAGGACTCTAAGCAGGAGAGCCAAAGCACTGATAGGTGATGTCTTTGATGGCCCTGAGACTTCTTAACCACATCAATGCTACAGCAATTCTCCCTCTGTGCTGAGGAGTCTTTGAATCCCATGGTTCATGACAAGCTCAGCTCGTCATGAGCACACAAGCAGTGTACTGCATGACGAGCTGAGCTCGTCATGTGCATGGAAGGGGTTAACAGAAGCACGCACAAGCCTTTGTAGAAGCTTGGAAGCAGGATGTAGAAAGCAAAGTCCTGTCCGTTCACTCCCAGGACAGAAGCAGAAAGCAGCGCACTCCTACAGTTTACAGCTCTTCTTCCTGACAGCCTTTAAGTGTTCTGATTTTAGGGTGTCAGAGGTCCAATACTTATACCCCTTTCTGTCTTTGAAGTAGGCAATCTTGCTAGGAAAGTCTTTGTATTGCACAAGACCCTGCCTTTCCTTGACCTGACTGTTATCACACTACAGGGGGGGGGTAAGCTTTGTTTGAGGACAGACACAGCCCTATTCAAATGTTAGTGACAAATCCTCTCATCACTCTAGCTTAGGAGGACCCATCAGCCTGGTGATGGGCCATCAAGATATACAAGGCACACCTCAGCTCCCTTAGTGTGTCTGTCTAGAGGAATGCACAAACAGCCCAACAGTCATCCTAAACTAGACATGTATTCAGCAGACAGGTAGAGACACAGAATGGTTAAGGAAGAAAATGCCCACTTCCTAAAAAAGGCATTTTCAGACACGCAATTTAAAAACCAACTTCATCAAAAGATGTATTTTTAAATTATAAGTTTGGAGACCCCAAACTCCAAATCTGTATCTGTTCTCAATAGGAAATTACACTTAAAATATATTGGAAGGCAATCCCATGTTACCCCATGGGTGGGATAGGCTTTGCACTAGTGAAAAACAAAATTAGCAGTATTTCACTTTACGGATATGTAAAATACACCAGTACATGTCATACCTTTCAAATACAAGGCACCCTGCCAGGGGGCGATCTTGGGACTACCTTAGGGGTGCCTTACATGTAATAAAGGGGAAGGCTTGGGCCTGGCAAGTGGGTGCACTTGCCAGATTGAAATGGCAGTTTAAACTGCACATGAAGACACTGCAGTGGCAGGTCTGAGACATGTTTGCAGGGCTACTCGTGTGGGCGGCGCAATCAGTGCTGCAGGCCCACTAGTATGCCCACTACTAGCATTTGATACACTGGCCCTGGGCATATCTGGTGCACTTTACTAGGGAGTAACTAGTAAATTAAATTTGCCAGTCATGGATAAATCAATCACCAATACAATTTAGATAGAGAGCATATTCACTTTAGCACTAGTTAGCACAAATGTTGAGGATAACCCTGCAAAAAGGGCCAGGTCGGACAATACTGTTAGCAGTTAACTGCCACTTTCAATTCTATCATTTACAAACTACAGGGGCTGTCCAACAACCCTGAAACAGGGACAGACTATCAATATACCTAACAGAAGGTTCAGGAAGAGAGGTCTATTGACACCATTTATCGATTGAACTGCAATCTGTGGACACGGTGTCTCTTTTCTGAAAATGTGCTTTTCGTAAGCTGGAATTGTTTTGACAGCCATCAATTTATGATTGGTTTTGTCTTCCTTTTAGTAAGTTGTGTAACGCTCAAGCGACTTCAAGTCCTGATGATGACAGTGTAGTAACTCAGAGGTCGAAACGCCGTCAACGCTTTTTGTGGCCATAATTTCTTAAGGACACATTATACTTTTGTCTGTGTTCTTCCTTTATACATGTAATATTTTTTGTTGAGCCACGTGTTTGGTTTGTGACATATGTGTTTTTCTGTTTACCAAAATTCTTGTCTTGAACGTAATTGTTCTTTTTAATACTTATTATATGTAATAAATTACAAAGGTTTTTGAAATTTGAAATAATTCTTTTTTGAATTCATGT
Organism: Lissotriton vulgaris; assembly: GCF_964263255.1. Classification (NCBI taxonomy): domain Eukaryota; kingdom Metazoa; phylum Chordata; class Amphibia; order Caudata; family Salamandridae; genus Lissotriton; species Lissotriton vulgaris. The sequence goes on along the minus strand of NC_141698.1, from coordinate 404,486,057 downwards.
ATGTATAGGCTTCTCTTTCTCCTTTTGATTTTAATTGTATGCATGAAGTTGGATAATCCATTTGACCTCTCTTCCTGAACCTACTTTCAATTCTATAGTATCAATTGACCCTTTTGGGTGTAGGTTTTGGCTTTGTAAATATACGTTTAGATACATTTTGTTTACTTGGTAGTGTGGATTATTATGAGACTAGGCAAATGGTTAGGTTGGATGATTAATTTAAATGGTTGGATAAGTGAGTGACTGAATGCAAGGGTATTGAATAAATAACTCAAAAAAGAGAGGGGCTCCTTTGAACCAAAGAGGCAGAGCACCCAATAGATGAACATCAGAGAAAGAATCCTCTTTGGCTTAATCAAAACACCTCTAATACAGACACCTCAGTTACCGACACCTCACATATCCATACTGCATCATCAGAGCATAAATGTTCCAATCTCAGTCCGACGCCCTTGACATCCTAGAGTAGATTGAAAATGCTTTAAAGGCTGATTTTGCCAGAATTCACAATTTGGCTCTGGAGTCATCAATTATTCTGAAGAAGGTGGTCTGTACTCAACTCAAGTCCACCGAAACGCGCCAATGCTTTTAATGTATAGACACCTGACTACTAGAGTATCTGCAAGTGTATGAAACAATAAATAGTACCTTAAGTAGGCAGATAATCTAACAGTTGCAGGTGTTTCTGTACTATGTTATGAACATCTATGTATGTCGAAAAATGTCTTCCCCCGTTTTGTGTGTATAATTTCAGTGTATTTCTATATTTGTTTGTTACAAATCTCATTAGGTCCAGTTGTTATGAACTGTGACATTATGTTTATTTGTATATGAAAATGTTTTAGATTTTTTTTTAAACCAACACAATTTTTTAACCTTTTTAATTTGTATATTATCCTGAAATAAATAATAAAAAAAATCGAATATCTGAGATTGGAACGTTTATGCTCCGATCATGCAGTATGGATTTGTGAGGTGTCTGTAACTGAGGTGTCTGCAATCGAGGTGTTTTTATTTAGCCAAAGAGGATTCTTTCTCTGACCTTCGTCTATTGAATAAATAGTCAATGGATTGATAGTTAAATGGGTGAGCATATGAACAAATTGCTGAATATGTGAGTAGGCAGACTGCTGCATGATTACGTTTAAACATGGCTGCAGACATGTTAGACACGTCTAGAAGGCTGAAACCTCATTAGAGTAATAATATTATACAATTGCCAAAAATTTGCAATAATGATGTCAATGCAAATGCCAAAAAGTTCCAGGTACTGTCATTCCCAGAATATATAAGGACAATTACAGCATTGTTTTTAATGAAAACATTGCACATAAGTTGCAATTCGGAGTCACAGCAGCAGGGAGGTCCAGAGTCATGGCAGCAGCAAAGAGCAGTGAGCAGGAAGAAGGTAGCTATATAGCAGAGGCCCAGCTGGCATGGGATTAAGATCGGGCAGTTCAGTGGTATCAGCGGAAACTTGTGACGGACGTCTACAACAGACCAAGGGCAGGTAACATTTGCCTGAGTGGCAGCAGACATCTTGATAGAGCGGTAGAGCTCCCACACAAACCCTTGCTCCAAAAATAAAACCACCACTTGTCCCAGCGAGCTTTTGACTACACTTGAGGTCGTGTGTGGCAGCCGTATTTGGCCACTGCAAAGCATGTGCACTAGGCCCCCATGCAGAGTGCACATGGTTTAATACTGCCTACGCTTCCCAATTTTTGAAATTCTCCTGTGCCTCCTCGATGTCCTCTACAGCACGCCACCCCATTGTAGATCGCTGGGTGTGCAAATGTCAACAAGCATTTGTAATGCAATCGGTCTCATATTTGTGAGAGCTAGAGCTATTGGCGTTGTAAATGAGAACGCTTTTCACCTTTGTGTTTTGTTTTAGAGTTTATTGTAGTGGATGTATGTGGTGTGTAGTGGAATTATGTGGGCTGTATTTGAATTGTTGGTTGTGGAATTGTGTGGTGAGTAATTGTGTGTTGTGGAGTGTATTTGTGTAGTGGAATTATGTGGCATGGTGAATATATAGTGATGAGAGATGCAGAGAATAAATAGATAGGAAGAATGAGAAAAATATGTATTTTGTGCAGGAAGTTTTTATTAAATTTGAGACAGAAGGGCAGAAGTAGTGTGTGAGAAAGATAGAAAGAAGGGGAGAGCTGGCCACAGAAACAAAAAGAGGGAGCACTAGTGTACTCAGAAGAGACCTTAAGAAGAAGAGACTGTGGGTTTGAGGGACGGAAATTTTGAAAAGTGACATGATAGGAACTGTGCTTGAAGAACTGAAGTTAACCATAAGAGAGAGGCAGGAATAGTTCATGAGAGAGATGTGCAGGAGAGAGAGTACTGGATTGAGAAATAGAGAGAGAGACAAGTGGAAGGGGCAGAGGGGGGAGGTGAGAGGTGGACTAATGCAGAGGATGAGGAGGTACAGAAAGGTAGCATGTGAGAGCAGGCAGCATAGAGAGGAGACAGGTAGTGTGAGGGAAGGATGAGACAGGGCAGTGGTATTGTGAGATGAGTGAGTAGAGGGTTGAGGTTGCTGCTACCACCATCGCTGCCCGTTCGCTCTTCACCGCTCTTCACTGCCCTTCTACCAGTTTCTGCCCCACCGCCTGCTGTCATCTCCTCTACCACCATCATTATCATTGTGCAGCTGGTGTTGCGGGGCTGTGTTGCAGTGTTGTGGTACGGCAGCGAGGTGCGGTTGGGTGGTTGAGTGGAGTTGGTGGGCTGCCCCTTCAGAAGCAAGGATTGCAGACACTGTCAGCGGTGGGCTCCTGCTTCTCACTCACTTCTCTCTCTCCCTTCCTTGCTAGCTAGTTGCAGGAGAGGAGTGGGCTGTGTTCCCCATTGGTGTGAGAGGCTGCAGGTGTAGGTTTCTCTGTTGCCGACTCTCGCTTCCTCGCTGCCGCGTGAAGCTACCCGAGGCTGCTGTGGTTGAGAGGATCGCCCTGCAGCGGCCGTGCCGCGGAGCCGCGGGAGCCATTCGACAGGCAGAAGCCGTGAAAGTCACCTCACTGCGGCCGTAGTCGAGAAAGTCGACTCATAGCGGCCGAAGCCACAGAAGTCATCTCCAAAGCAGCAGGAGATGCGAAAGTCACCTCACAGCGGCCGAAGCCACGAAAGTCATCTTGCAGTGGCAGCCCGTGATTTCCACCTGGCAATAGCCTTCTGGAGCCGCCACTTTCCTGCTGGGACACCATCGCTGGGGGCTAGAGCCTGCACATTGCCTCGCCCCGCCTGTGGACTACAAATCCCGCTGTTCTTTGCAGCGCTGCACGCCGTGCACCACATAATCGCGCCAGGAGGCCCTTAAAAAAGGTGCCAGGGCACCCGCATCGTGGGATGCGTGCAGGCACGCCGGGCAAAGCCCAGGCCAAGGGCGGGCCCATTTGAGACCGAAAGAGGCCGGGCTGGGCCCCCTCTAACCACCACGCCCATCCAGGTTAGTTGTTCCCTTATCCCTGTTACATCTAGGTTATAAATTACCTGGGATCCTTGTACTTTGCACTGTTACCTTCTTTTTGTCCCCTACCAAAACATCCACTCATGAGGGAAAAAGGCAGATCGGCGTAGACTGAGGGAAGTTTGGATCAATTCTTAATCAGAGCCAGCTCTGTCTTAGTCCATGAGATTGCATTGACCAAGCGAAGACTCTCCTTAGATCCCCTGCAGACGAAACGTTCATCACTAGGTGGCCTGGTGGCTGCACGCTCCCCTGAATGCCCCCTGGCCCTAACCACGGACTCCCTTGATCTAGCAAGAGGCGCCAGCCAGTCACCACAGGCACCTCTGGAAATTTCAACAATTATGGAGGTTCTGATCACCCCCCTCCCTGCGGAGATGGCCCAAGAGGGTGCACCTTGTGGCATTCCTCCTCGTATTGCCACAAGGTCTGTGCCCAAACCCATTACTTCATCCATGGCCCCAACCCTGGATACGGCCGTAAAGAGGAAAGGGCAGGGGGTCCTCAAAGGCAGAAAAATGCTAAACTGCAAAAAACTAACAAGAATAGTGAAACAGTTACTCCATTGTCTTCAGTGCCTGTGCCTGTAACCTCTACTTCAGTTGCTTAAAATGTGGACTTATTGGGTGCTCCTCTGTCTGATGCCCATGAAGTCTTGTTGGTTAAAGTCGGGGCTTTGTTCTCGTCATCTTTATCCCCGATCCTCGACAGACTGGCTTTGATTGAGGAAAGACTAACCAACTATGAAACGCTTCTTGCATCTAAACTTTTAACCATTGAGGACACTATGGGTAAAATTATTGGGCCATCTGAAATTCAAACAAACGTCTTATGCCACCCTGTTAACCTTAAATCCCTTCCAGCCATTCTCCCATCATCCAATTTACCACCTGTATTGTCTGCTAGAAATGGTGGGGTGGGTACTGTCTCTAAGGATGACCTAGTTTCACTGGGTGGTCATGAGGGTGAGATGGGGAACACGTCGAGTCAATTTGCCCAGCTCATTCCGAGCACTCCAAGGGGGGCGGGTATTAATCCCCGGGGCAGTTCTCTCAGTAATTTTCCCCAACACCTATCTAATGTTGGGACTGGAAATCAGGTCAACCCCGCTTATGGGCCCTTCAACCGTGACACAATAGCCGTGCAGAATTCTCTGGGCCGCAGCATAGACGCAAATGGTTCTAGAGTATTACACCGGCCGCTGATCCTCTTGTGGTGGTCCTCAAGAATGTACCGATTCTACCAGAGGGGCAGGTAGAATCCACTGAGCAGTTGATGGCTAAAACAATGCACTGGCTTAGTGCTCAACTGAAGGTAGATGGGGTTCAGGGATGGGATATGTGTAACCAAATGATTATAGCAAGACGTGCATCTTGGGTTGGACACTCCACAAAGGAAGGGTGGGGTGACTGTGTGGTTGCCAACTTTAATAATACCCATGTTGTTAGATTTTTATCGGGTCACTTAGGGAGAAGAAATCAATAGCACCATTCCGGGAAAATCTCCCTCTTGCCTTTAGGTTTCTTCTATAGACAACAGCCTTTTCCTCCATCAGAGGGCGGGAGCAGACTCGCACCAGAAAAACCTATAGGTAATCTCTTTGCTTTTACCCACACTACAAGATTTGCTCCCTTGTCTGGCTTAGAAGCGTGTGACTGACTGACTCCTGTAGTTCTATCTGCGACAGAGGTCACATTTAACCCACCTGCTGCTTCTAAGGTGATTGTTTCAACTCCTCTGCTGGTTACAACTGGGGGGCCTGAGCATCCTGATGCCCTGATACTGTTAGATCAGGGTATAAGTATTGCTCCTTGCACATTAAGTTTACTATCATGGAACATTGCTGGTTTATCACCGAAGACAACCTCTTCTGATTAGTCTACTCTTATTGAGCTTTATGATATTATTGCCTTCCAGGAGACCTGGTCCGTGAGTACTATTTTCCGACCAGGCTATTTGTCCTTCAGCAAACCGGCCATTGCGAACCCCAGGGGGCGCCCCTCGAGAGGTTTAACTGTTTGGGTTAGACAGCAGGTGGGCTTCCAGGTAGTCAAACTGGGGATTGACAATCCAGATATACAGGTTTTTAAAATACATTTTGAACATGACCCTGATTTTATATTTATTAATGTCTACGCAAGAGGAATGGCAGGCGGGAAAGCCTCACCGACCATCTCTAGCCTAGATTATTTTATCAAGTCACTGTAAGGGAAACTTAACTGGGTCATTGCTGGGGATTTTAATGGTACGTTTGAGCCGCTTGGCTCAGAAGACACCAGTCTTACTAGCGACGAGGAAGCGACCTGGGGAATTCCATGGTTAACGCTCCTCCCAATTAATAAATGGACGGAGGCAGTACTGCAATTAAAAAGTTTGACACTGGAGGGTCAAACAATGGGAGATCCAAATCTGACGTCAAAGGCAACCCTACTTTTTATAATGGGAGAAGAAGTAGTAGGATTGAATACTTCCTAATCAACTTAGAATTGTGGTCAAGGCTAAAGGACATGTAGGTATTAAATAGACCAGAGAGCGATCATGATCCACTGTTGTTGACATTAGAGGTAAAAGGTTGCTTACCGCAGAGGGACGGCACGCAGACCGTCACAGCAGACGTTATTATGTCTCACTACTGTTGAAGATTAAAATGGGCACGTGTCTTTGAAGATGAGGGCACCATGGCACAGATAAGGTCTACTCTTGAAGAGTCCCTTGTAGCCCTATCCTATCCTGATTCCAGCGAAGCTAGCCTTGCAACACTTATAGAGACCCACGAGTCCTTGTTTGCTAAGCTGAAAAGCTATTTTACTAAAAATATAAAAAGATCCAATGTAACCCCCCTTCATAAAGCTGCTAAATGGTATGATGGGGAATGTAGGACAGCTTTCATACACTTGTCCCAAGCCATTAGGATGGGATCAGCACAGGAGGTAAGGGAACAAAGGGCAGTCTACAAGGCTACACAATTCAGGGCAAATAAGGCCTATGATGAAAATAGATGGAGGGACCTCCTAGAGGCATGCAATGGGAAAAAATTGTGTTGGTTCTGGCACTTAATTAAATGGGGCAGTGGTACTGCTGGCCCGGCTCCAGTTAACAACGTTCCACCAGAAGTTTGGGTCGCACATTACAAGTCCCAATTTTCATTGCCCAAAGATAGTACTATGTACCAGCCCTGTGCTGTGACGGACTCAGTCCTTTCATTTACACTAGCGGAAATCGAGAGAGCCCTCGATGGTGTGGCAGCAGGTAGGGCTCCTGGACCGGATTGTATCCCAGCAGTTATATTTAAATCAGATTGGGTGAACTGGTTGAAATAGATCCTGCTCCTTGCTAATGGTTTGGCAAGAGGTGCACCCATCCCGGAATCTCGGCGTGTGGCAGAAATTATCCCCATTTATAAAAAAGGGGATCACACCAGTCCGTCTAATTATAGGTCCATAAGCCTCATAGACTTCCTTCAAAAAATGATGGCGAGATTAGTGCTAAGTAGGGTAAATAGTTGGATAGATGAGAACAAAATACTTTCCACATATCAAGCAGGATTTTGTTCCCATGTTAGCACCATCAACCAAGGTTTTAGATTCATGATGATATACTGGAACACAGTGGTCTTAGCAGGTGGGGCACTTTATGCAGCATTCGTAGATCTTAAATCTGCATTTGATTTAGTCCCCCGCCATAAGATGTGGGACTTTCTTAGGGAAGCATGGATGCCTGCTGAGATCTTATCTTTTATTGTAAATCTACATGAGTCTACATCTGCCCAAGTACGATGGGGTCAGCAGGGTGAGCTAACAGACCACTTTCCTGTGAACAAGGGAGTAAGGCAGGGTTGTGTTCTGGCTCATACCCTCTTTTCATTGTTCATAAATAATGTTATCTCATTCTACTCTGAATATTCCACGGACGCACCTACTCTTGCTGGATCCAGGGTTCCTCTATTAATGTTTGCAGACGACACCTTAATTCTGTCAAAGACGCAATCAGGTCTGCAACGTGCCCTTGATCGATTCACTTCGTTCTGCAATGACCATGATTTAGTAGTTAACGTCGATAAGACAAAGTTCATGGTCTTGCATAAACATAAAGTAGTGAACGCTAGAGTGGAAATGAAGAATGTGCACCTGGAACAACCCGATTCCTTTGCATACCTGGGTGTTACTTTGGGCAAACGTTTGAACTGGAAGCCACAGTTAGATCTATCAATCTTAAGGCATAATCAACTCGCAGTGCCCTCCTAAAAGAATTCTGGTTGTCCCAAACCAGTTGGACCGGCTCTATCTATTTACCAAGGGAAGGTTAGAGCCCCAATAATTTACGGGGCGATTCGAAAACTTGGTACCATTAGTCTTAGCCCAGAACAAGTTCCTGAGGGCATTGACCGGCCTTCCACAATCCTTTCCTCTGAGGCCCCCACTCTTAGATCTAGGATGTATTTCCTTTGATGAGGCTGCAAGTTTTAGACCACTTGCCTATTGGCGAAGACAACCCCGGAGCTAGCACCTAATGCAAAAGCTGTTAAATCCATTAGGGAAGCAGATAAATCAAACAAAATCTCTTGGCTACAAAAGATTAAGGCATTGTTATCTGAATTGGGCCTCATTCACCTGTGGGAGTACCCAGAGGGGAATTCCTTTCCATCTAAAAGAGATCTTAAAGCCTTATATAGGGACAAGGCTTATGTAAAGTCGCTGTCCTCAGTTACTAGTGGTTCCCTCACAGGCCTCTTTCTTGAATATAAGTATGAGCATAAGCTGGAGGCCTATTGGACATTATCACACAACCTGGTGATAGAAAACTCTTCCACCAATTTAGAGTGGGAACACTTCCCCTAAAATAGTTTACTAAAAAGTGGCGGGATGACCAGGATATAAAATGTGACATTTGCTTAACTGAGGATGAGACTCTATCGCATGTCCTGTTTGTGTGCCCTGCATACGAGAGCCCTCAGCTGAAATGGCTCAAGCCGGTTTGTACAATGTTTGGAGCTAGATCTTGTCAAATGGCCCTGAGTATTTTAAAAAAGGAAACTTCTGAAGTCATAGTTGTTGCTATGGCTAAGTTTCTGAGCTGGATTTAGGTCCTTAGAAGGAAAAACCTGCAAGGCATTATGCAATCTTTCTGCTTATGCAATGGAGTACTCAAGTTTCCCCCATGCCATTGAGTCCAGTATGGAAGACTGTAACCAAGCCCTGTGCAATTATGCATTAATAGTTTTTGATCATGAATTCTACCTTATACACCTAATCATTGTTTTAACAGTCTTGGGATTTTATATGACATTTTTTTTAACAAAATATTCATTCAGGAAATTTTATGTCTTTTTTATATTATACTGTATTTGTCTTAATGTGTCTTTTTTGATTGATTATGATCCAATAAAGATGGAAATTGAATTGAATTGAATTGGGTAGTGGGAGTATGAAAGGGAGATGAGAGGGGCAGTGGGTGTGTGGGGGAGATATGCCAGTGTTTGTAGAAGTGCAAGGAAGAGATGTGTTGTGTTGGAATTGTTTGTTGTGGAATTGTTTGTTGTGGAATTGTGTGGATAGTAATTAAATCATATTAAGTATTTTGGTATTATGTACAGTGAGAATGTGTGTGATGAAATTAACTATATGTAAATATATGGAATGGTACTGTGTGTTGTGGTATTTTGTGGAGTCGATTTATGTGGTGTGTTGTTACATTTTGTGGCATGACGTGGAAGCATATGGTGTGCATTGGAGGCAAGTGGTGTAGTGTGGAACTGTGTTGTGCATTGGAAATATGTGGTTTTGTGTGGAATTATGCGGTGTGTATTTGAAATGTGTAGAGTTGAACTGTGTGGTGTGAAACTGTGAGGCATTTAGTGAAAATATTCTTATTTGAATTGTGTGTTATGTATTGTAGTGCATTGCTGGTATTTGACATAGAGTGCATTTATGTAGGGTGTGTTTATGTTCTATTAGGTAGAGTGTATTTATGTGCAGTGTCATTATGTGGTGCTCAGTGGTATTATGTGGAGTGTAATTATGCTGTGTTGTGCAGAATTGTGTGATATTTATTTGTCTGGTGTTTGGAATTATATGGCATGTTTTGTAGGGGTATTATGTGCCATGTTGTGGAGTAGTATTATATGGTGTGGAATTATGTGGCTGAGGAGAACGAGAAAAGAAAGAAAATAGTTATGGCAGGAGAGACTGAAAAAGAAAGTGAGAAATTATGAAATTAAAAAAGGAGAGAAGGTAGGAGGGATGGAAACAAAGAAACATATTGGAAATAAAACAACAATTAGGATAGGATGAAAGGAGGGACCCCAAGAAATGGATGGAAAGAAAGTATAGAAAGGAAGGAGAAAGAAGAGGCAGCTAGAAAGTAATAAGTGATTTGCTCTGCCTCACAAATGCCGAGAAGACAGATAAACAAGGTAGTCAGTGGGACTGCCAAAGGTACAGAATCAGAAGTTTAAAGCTTATGAGCAGTCTGCAGATCAAAGACTCCGACCTGTAAAGGTGTACTGGTGCTGAGACATGTACTTCAGAAGGTAAGAGTCTCAAAAGAATAAATCATTCATCAACCTTACAGTCTGCAAATTAAATGAATGAGAACAGAAGCCACGGTTTTATTGGTTTCATAAATGAGAACCGTTGCTTGTTAGCACGCCGACTTCTCAGCCAGGAATTCAACCTTTTGGCCACATTCCTGAAGAAAGTACAAGCACCTGTGAACCCATTGAACTGGAAGATGTGTCCGGTGACCTCAGAGTGCGGAATGGCTTATGATGACAACATCTTGCTGTACATACCGAGGACCAACATGGTAAGCATTAAATACTATACAGCGTGCTTCAAAGTAGCGCCCTGGGCTTCAGGCAGCTAATGCACAGGATGTGAGACAGGAATGGCAGAGGAACCAAAGGAAGCTGGGGCACACGCCTAGCAGTAGAATTTTGAATCTGTTTCATGTAAGAAATGGGGACAGGGCCGGCTTTAGAGATGGTGGCGCCCGGTGCGACAATCTATTTTGGCACCCCCATAACAATAACAGCGCCCCACCCTGGGGTAGGCGCCCCTTCCACAGGTCAGCGCCCAGTGCGGCCGCACCAGTGGCACTTCCCAAAGTCGGCCCTGAATGGGGGGAACCCAAAAACTGAAAATTCCAATAGTATAAGTAGCTGAGAACAGTCGCCTCAACCTTCAATGGCGGCATGTATATGGGAAGGAAAGGAAGATTTGTGCAAATACGTCTTTAGATTAAGAAATAGGTAGAATACAGTTTATTAACTTCAATCCAACAGTCCTGTAAGGCTAAGCTGATGGACACAGAGCACTAGGCAAATCTCTGTTAACATTACATAAAGGGCATTAAACTGGAAAGAGGTTTATCATATTTCAGAAAAACTTTCTCTTGAGGTGCCCGCAAGTTAGGTTAGATGCTGGGAGGCGATGTGTGACTACTAACATAAATATAAACGCCTTTCAGACCTATTTCATTAATGCTTCTTAGCTGGCTAATAGATTTCTGTGGGGTGTTTGTAAGAGATGAAACTGTCAGAGAATTAGGCAATTTAAATGGATTAAAGAAACAAAAAGATGGTTCAAGTAATGGACACTGAAAGATTAGTCACTTGAGAGGCATAGAGGCAAATAACTGTTCATATTATATCCGATTCTTCTTACAATTAATGCCTTTGCCAAGCTTCCCTTTCATAAAAATGTTACTGATGTCATCACTATCCTGTTGTTTTAAGTGGGACTTTTTTGTACTGCGCAAATAACTGCATTTAGCCTTTCTTTGCACTTTATCGATAATAGTCAGTGCAAAGCTGCAGCATACATTTTGGCTCCAGACTGAAGCATCTGAATATTTATCAGTGGTTAGTTTACACTACGTGCTAACTGTGACTTTCGGGACCATCGCTCGTTTTCATAAATGTATTTTTGATATAACTCCAGCAGGCAGGTGACAAAATTTATTAAAGATTATTCAATTTGCACGATCATCAATGCTCTTCAATGCTTCTATTGTAAGGAAAATAACTTTATACAGTCACGGTAAAGTGGACGATATGTTAAACACAAATCCATGTTTTGCTCCTTTTCCCTTACTGTGGTGTTTCAATAGATTGAACATTCAGGGTCAACAATGTTCTGGATGCATATAAGTAACCACCAGTGACGGTAAGCAGTATTCGGCCTACTAACATCCCATCCCACAGAAGGGCATTTGAGTAGCCCATACTTTCCATTTGAAAGGCTGCTTTGTTTGGATTTATTGACAGTCAGCACATAGAGATGGAAACCGAATGAAACTAATGCACAAGTTACAAAATGAGTACTGGGCACGATTTAGGGGCATATTATCAAGAACGGCGTTAAAATGATCGCAGGTTTAGAGGCAAAAAAACTGCTGGTAAAGTGGCGATAATGGGCTTGATAATATGCCCTGGAGATTTCCAATATAAGCCCATGTTCACACCAGAACATGGACTTCTATTGGAATTCTCAAGGGCATATTATCAAGCACATTATCGCCATTTTGGCCGCAGTTTTCTGCCGCTAAAAAAGCAATAATTTTTAACGCCTTTCTTGATAATATGCCCCTTAGTTTTAAACTTATTAAAGTTGGAAAAACGGGCCTCTATAAGGAGCTGTTACATGCCTCAGCCGATCCCCTTTGTATGAGGCACTGCGAGCCACCCGTACAGGGCCTCAGAGCAGCCCCCTGCGTGTAGGAGACGGCAGCGAGAGCCCGGCATCACCAACACAGTTGAGCTAGTGCCCGGCGTGGCATCAAAGACCACAGCAAACGGTGGTTAGGTAAGCCTCAGCCCTCATAGTCCCAAATCCGGGTGGGTGAATAGGGCAATTGGTCACCTCCTCAGTGCGGCAGCCTGTGTGCCAGTTTCAACCTTAGCTTTGTCAGGGTGCACAAGGGTCTGTTGTGTTATTGGCACCACTGTGCCCCCTTTGTCCTAGCTACTGTTTTCCAAGTGCACATAAAAAACAAACAACAGCAGGGGCAGAAAGTGGAATAGGCCGATCAGATTTATATAATGAACATCTTTCATGTGGCCAAGCATGCAGATTATTAAAAACAGTTGCCACCATCAACACTGATTACCGATTATATCACAAACCGAAATTGATGTTACTTACAATATCAGATTCCCTTGTGTCACTTCCAGGATGGGGAACATCACTTACAATGCATTTTTTACAACGCACTACCATTACATCGCAACCATTACAACGCAAACCATTACAACGCATTGCGCTGGGGGGCGCTCTAGGATAGGGAATATATTTAATTTACTATCCAACACCTTCCCTGCTATCCACGGGGACTGGAGTTGGAATAGTAAATTAAATAATTCACTATCCAGCGCCTAAAAGCATTATGCGTTGTAATGGACTGCGTGGTAAAAACCGCATTGTGAAGGCATGCGATGTAAAAGCATGCGTGGTAGTGACACCAATCCTTCCAGGATAGGTGTCTCATCTCTCTGCAGACGTGTCCTGGACTCTTGTCCCGAGTTCACGTCCCGGCTTCTCAATGTGCCTAGCAGAGTGCCTGGTAGCATGTAACTGCATTCTCCAGGAGCGAATAGGTAATCAGACGAGACAGGCTCCTTCACAAAGACGTCTACACTGACCGTCGTCTCCTCCTCTATGGCCAGACAGTGAGAAATAAGCTGTCCCAATAAGAGACATCTGCACATGACTTTCACACTCGGCCCCATTTGCCACTTACAAGATGGCAGCAGAGGCTGATTACGGTGGGCAGCCATGCTGAAGGTGGCCACGTAAGTCAGCTTGACAGCTTACCAACGATAGGATAACGCGGCTGTCAAACTTTGAGGGAAGTAAAAATGGCCAATAAAAACCTAAGTGTCAGGGTGGCCTCTTACCTCTCCTGTAAGCCAAGCCTCCCAGGAGACAGGACGCCATGTTTATTCACATGAAAAATTATGTGAGGAAAAAAGTCGACGCGGGCGTCGTGATCATGCGTGACTCCTGTGAATATTAAATTAAGCTAGCGCCGTGATCATGCACAGCTTCCGTGATTATTAAATTAATCAGACGCCGTGATCAAGAGCGGTGCCCATGCATAAAAATATTTGCAATGCCTTTGTCCCGGCTGCACCCCCAGCACTGCCTACCGTGGCCTTGGCCTCCCAGCAGAAGACACATATCTGTTCCAATTAAGCTGATGCTGACAGACTGGCTAGGCTGCAACTGATGTTGCTGCCTCTGGTTCTTGATGTGGCTGCCTTTGGTTCTCTGAGGACTCGTCTATGTACCATGCCTCCACCATGATTGCAGCTCTGCCCTGGCACATAAAAACACACCTAATTCCCTTTAAAAGAAAGCCCAAACAAAGCAAATATCCTACCAAAAGGAAGCCCAACTGCCGTGGCTATCGAAAATTTGAAAAAAGTTATATAAATACAATAAACAGAGCGGGAGGCATTGCGTGGGAGGCAGCACTAACACAACTGTGGAATTAAGATGAGATGGGAGGGGGGAATGCTTCATTTACATATAAGCAATAATGGTGCTGAAGCTCAGCACAGACAAACAGTAACAGACTACAAACCAAGAAAAAAAATAGTCCTCCAAATAACAAATGAAGAACCATTGTGTAATGAGACAGTACTTAGTCCATGCTGCGTGGGAGGAACAGAAGAGAAACAGGAGGGACAAAGAGGCAGGAATGGTCACTAGAAAGCTAGGATTTTTAAAGGACAATGAAACAAACAAATCAAGAGCAGAGGAATGGTTTTAAGTACACAAAAGAAATTACAATAGGTCTCGAATACTCGACCTAAAAAGTAGCTCAACTAGAAGTTCAAGTAGGCAAATAACTTCATTCTTTTTGGGGTGGAAGCTGTGCCACAGATTGTTCCACCAGCGGCGCACAAAAGCATTGTTAACCCCTTCGCTGCTCATGACGAGCTCAGCTCGTCATGAGGCACACTGGAGCTGTGCTTATGACGAGCTGTGCTCGTCATGAACAATGGGATTCAATAAATATCAGCACAGGAGGGGAAACGTCTTAGCAGCCAAGGCGTTAAAAGGAACGGGACTGGGCTACAGGCCAATACACGGTCAGGGAGAGTTGCAGGATCAACCCCGGGGTCACCACAGATGGCACATCCTGTACATCTTGAGTCATCTGGGCCTGTGACTCAACCTGTTCGGATTGGATGGAGCCCAAGCTGCAAATACTCTTGGACAAAATGCTAGTACGGCCCATAGCGAAGCTGGAGCCATTACCTGCAAACCTATGGATGGATTGAAGTTGACATTTACAACAGGACATAGCAACAATTTGAACAACAACTTAAGCAATCAAATGACCAGTAAGCTTGAAACCGGTAAGAAAGTACTGATTGATGATTTTGTTTCAGTAAACAAAATCTCTGCCTCATTCCCCATGTGTGTGTGTTACATGTAACTTTTAAAAATGCACTTTAGTGCATTTTTCTAAGTTTTCGCAAATCACCATCCAGTTTCATTTGATGGTAATTGCGACCCCTATTAGCAAAATTGCTATTTTAAATTGCATCATGCATAGCATTTAAGGAATCGCAATTTGAGATTAATTAAATGCAATCGCAATTTAAGTAATTGCATGTTCTGCTATTCCTTAAAATGCGGTTTATGCATTTGGGATGATGCATCCCAAATGCAAAAATACTGGTCGCAATGGGGCAGATTCTGAAAATCTGCCCGTTTGCGACCGGCTTTAGGTTTGATGCTTGGGGCCCTAAAAGAGGCCTATTCTATTATCAAAATTTCTTTGGAAAGCCCCTCAGACAGCACACTAGCTAAACCTGACTTTAAATAAAGTCAGAAGGAAACACACTATGAGGCAGTATCAAGATTTCCCTCGTTAATACCTTACAGCAATCATGAGCAACATGAGTCAATAGCGATTTCAAAGAAGTTAATCATTACCACTGCTCTGACTCATAATGCCAGAATGCAGGAAGAAGGCACTACCCTGTTGAGGACTTTATAAATCTAATCAAGCCCTACACATTGGCGCACACTACTTTCAGGAATATAATCAGGATAAAAACAGTGTCGCCGTACTGCAGCATAATAATACCCAATCAACGACACATCAGGACCATAGTCCTATAAGGAGTGAGAGCAGTCACAATAGGACCGCCCTGCCAATCTATCAACCCGATTGTGAGCAGAGTGACCTATTGACTTCAATAAATATGTCTTTGGTGAGCACAATAAATGGCCTCTCGTGGCAATCAGATAAACTAGAATTGCAATTAGATCTGATACAAGCCCTAGTGACATCAATTGCTAAGAAAGAGCCCGAACTTAATATCTTGTAGCAACGGGAATCAAGCGCTGGTTAAGCAGGAAATGTTAACACAACGTGATTCCAAGGTAATAACCGGAAAATTATGTACTTAAACAGAGATATTAGCCTCTATGATTTTGGAATGGAAATTTGCCTTCCAACATTCAAATACATTAAGCTCATAATCATCCCCTGCAACTTCAAATTCTCCAAATCTACTATCAGAGAAAACAGCTAACTCAGACACTGTGATAGAGGGCAGGATTGACTTAGTGACAAATATATATCCTCCTACTACCGCCTTAAAACAAGAACTAATAATCAATTGCCCTGACACTCCTAGGATGGCCCCTCATAATGATGCTCCTCAAGGTCCTATAGACCTTACATTGCTAATTATGAAAAATACCTCTCCACTTATTAACAAGGACAATGCAGTACATAAAGAGAACCAATGGACAAAGGCTCTTTCAAAAAATTCTAAATAGAGATTTAAAAAGGCTAAAAGAAAAGCGGCAAATGAGCGATTGAACAACCAGCATTCGAATGAACAAAGGCAAATAACTGCAAGTTAAACAGCGTATACCCCCTATTTAACGTAAGCGTAGTAGACAAGAAAGAAGCAGAACCTAAAGTAATAATTAAACTTCTACTCACCCCAGCTCTAGGATCCCCTCTACCTGATTATGGAGCCTTTTCCCTCAATGAGCTAAGCCTATCAACAACACCTTCTTTGTTCCATGCTAAATCAGCCACTATATATCCAGCCCCTGTCAAACTACGTGAGTGATCAGAATTGCAGCTAGATAACAACACAGGTGCGCAATAGAATGAAGTATCTGCACATACAGCACCCTGAGATCGGAGCCTTCATGGAGTTTCATTAGAGCAGGTTGGAGGCACTCAAATAAACATTATTCATTTTCCTAGCATTCCTTCATGAGGGCCATTAAAATGAGCATTGATAATCAATTTAGCCAAACCCATTGTGAATCTAGTCCAACTAGGCTGGTGCTTACACTGCATTATTCTTCAAAGGGCAATCATGACAGTCTCAATCATTCTAATTTATCACGACTATTTAAGGTTATCCCAAATCTGTCTAAAATAACCTTAGAAGATATTATGAGTTTAGAGTTTAAAATACTGCTTGAGCCCACCAAGGGAAGAGACTCAACAATCATAACACTGAAATTGCTCCCAACAGCAAGAAAAATCATGAGTAGTAAATCCATCTTTGAAGACTAGGGTATTGGGATTTTAAAACTCACAATGCCTAAATATCCTTTCCCCATAAAGAATAAAACAAGAACCACAAAATCCTCAAACACCTACTTATAATTTCTTAGGGGTGCAGTTTAAAATGTGCAAATCACGCTTGTACACTAATACAAGGGGGCCAATCAGAAAAGTCGCTATGGGGCATACTGAGGAAAATAGTAAAATTAACTGGATCTGGTTAGCCTCCACTTTATCTAGAAACATCCAAAACTGCTCCTGGAACCAGCAAACTACCCTGAGAATGCCAAACAAAACTAAAGACATTATTATGGAATGTAGCTGGGCTGTCTAGATTACTTAAATCTCCACTTACAAGTATACTGATAGTAACCTTCGATCTGCTTTGTCTCTAGGAAACCTGTTCAATAAGTCCTATAGTTGTACCTGACTTTCATGAAATACATCACGCTGCGAAAAAACTTAATATATTTGGGAGGCCCTCTGGTGGCCTTCCTATATATCTTAACATTAGCTTGGAGCTGAAAGCAAAACGAGTCTCAGTACAGGATGATATGATTCAAGCAATTACACTGGATGGCACAAACATGAATGACTGCAGGATAAGGATTTTACTGATTAACCTCTATTTCAATAGTTTTGGCGTGACCATCTCCCACTTTGTACGGTGCTGCAATTAATCTCAACGAATCGTGACCATCTAAAGACGATGGGCACCTTAAAAGGTGATGAAAACACACAATTAAATTGGCTAATAAATTGGGTCCCAGTCCACCTGCAAACATTCAAAATTGGGAAATCCATCAGTGGCTCCTTTCTTGAGACTCAGAATTGCAAATTCCTGTTTGAAAACTGGGATACGATTGTCAAAGACATCCATTCTAAACGAGGTCCTACATTTCTTTCTCCAAGGCCTACTACCACACCACTTCAACAAAAGGGTTCTATAATAGAAAGCAAGCGGGAGATCAGCAGGCTGTGAAAATTACTCCACAAAACTAAAAACTTGCAACTTAAGACTGACCTGCAACAAAAACTGAAGGGACAAATAAAATTACATAAGCAACTGATTTGGTCCACTAAGCGTAAACAAATGGAGAAACAATGGCTACACTTATACTCATTATTAGGCAAATGTAGCCAGGCTGAATTATGGAGCTATTTTAAAATAAAATGTCTCAAGAAAGCCCAAGAACCAATGTAATAGATAAGGCTCAGTGGAAACAGCATATAAACAAACTGAATGTTGCTAAAACAACATGTGCCTCTTCTACAAACAATCTATGTCTGAGGTTTTAAACAAAGACCTAATTTTCACAGCAAAACAAATCCCCAAAACCTTGTGCAAAATCAGAATAACGGGAGCTACAGGTCTGAATTGCATCCCAAGTCTTCAAAGACAGCATTGATCTGTGGACCTCCATACGTCTCCCATTATGTCATACATGCTCAGTCACTGGGTAGGTTCCGGAAATTTGAAGAGGCACCATACTGCATCCAATATAAAAAAAGGTTTGAAAGACAGGAACCAGTCAACTACCATCTCATTGCCCTTCTTGATATTGAAGCCAAGGGATATGCCTCTGTCCCTCTAAATGATCTGGAGTCTTGGGTGGAAGAAAAATAAATGATCCAGTTTTGCTATTCTGGCTTTAGGGCCCTCTCATCAACAACTGACAACATTGTGGCTATATCGTATTTAATCTAACAAGCCTCAAGTCAGAAGTCGTGCACCCTTGAAGCCTGATTTATTGATTATTCGTCCTCTTTTGACTCCGTAGACAGGAATAAATTGTGGAGGAAATTACAGAATTTGGGTATCCCAAGCAATTTGCTATGGGCAATAACGTCATTATATACCTCAACTTGGGTGAAGGTCAAATTATCTCAAACAGTTACAACAGGAAAATTATACCATACAGCGGATTAAAGCAAGATTGTGCCCTTTCCCCCTTCTATTTAATCTGTATACTGCAGACAAGTTCTCACCCCCAAAATATGCAAATCTGATTCCACCAAAAATTGGAGAAGTTAAGATCACAATATTACAATATACAGATGACATTGTTTTATCAGATTGCTGGAGAATGGGGATTCAAAAAAACCTAAGCGCCCCATATAAATATAATAAGGTATAACACATGACTGTCAATAAGACACAGACAAAAGTTGTAGTTTGTCGATGCAAGACCAAGTAAATACACAATGTCTGGAGCCTGGGCTCTCCAAAAAGTGAAAGGACAACCTCATATAATTATTTGGGTTTGTGGCTGACTGCAAATGGAGGAATCAAAACCCACCTGGGCCGTCTTAAAACCAAGGCTGCTCTGATAAACACCAGACTTAGTCAGCTTAACATAATTTCAGAAAGTCCATCTACAATCCCAATTCGACAGGTTCTCTGGGCTTCCCTTCTACCAGCACTTAATTATGAGAATGAAGCTTTTCCGGGAAAAATGACCAAACTAATGAATAAATTGCAACTCAAAGCATATAAGAGTATTTGTAGGCTGCCAAACACACAAGAGGCTGAATGATCAGACTAGAACTTGGATTGGAGGCCCAAATCTGGTCTAGCATGGGTGCCTTTTTTAAAATACTAATACAGGACTATTGAGGCCCCCCTAACAACTAGAAATCAGCTTTTCCATACATATTTGTTTAACCCCTTCGATGCTCATGACGGAACGGTTCTGTCATGAGGCACAGTGGAGCTGTGCTGATGACGGAACCGTTCCGTCATGAAACTATAATGATAAGAATTTTCAGCACAGGAGGGGGAATATGTCTAGCAGCGATGAGGTTAAAAGAAGAGTCTTTGGTCGAATAATTAAGATAAATCAGTGGATACCCTACAAATAGATTGGTCCAAGCTGAGTACATGTTTGCTCTCACATTCAGCAGTCAAAATAATTCTAAAAATACAGATAAAATCACTCTCAATGCTAACTGATTTGGCCACATTGAAGAACACACAGGCCCTTGAAGCGGTGGCTACATCACACACCAATCAGCATTCGCCTTGTCTGAGACCACAGCTAAACCTTCATTGTTCGATTGGAAAGGTATGTTGTAGACAAGTCATGGCTGCAAGTCTGATGTGCCTATAGATTAAAGATATGAACCCTAAATGGTAAACTCTTTCCAGGATAGTTAAGTGCGGACTTTGTGGTTAAAAAAGAGAAACATTTAACCATTTACTGTGTTACTGCCCTTCACTGTTGAATGCCCACTGCAGTATGCTAAAACAATTGTTCTTAGTCCATTTATTACATCTACAAAACTGGGTTTTCACATGTCTTTTTATACTCCTCAGACCTTTTATGCTTGGGATATTAATTTTTAACTCACAGTAGTCTGCTTTCGCTAAAAACTGGATTTAGATTTTTGAATATATATATAGTAATGATTTTACTTAATTATACAATAAAGGGAGATTTGACTGACTGACATTGCACAGAAATGGATACCATCGTGTCATGGATGTCATAAGTATGTCAGCAATTACTGACATTATGACAAGAATTGCAAATATAATTCCAGTCATGCATTCCCTCATGCAATTTTGTCTACAGAATGTTAAGAATCATTCAACTTGCATTTCCATAGTTCTTTGGATCACCACCATCGTGATCTGGATGACCATATTAAGCCAATGATGGCTAGCTCATACTTTCTTGGTTGTCACATTTAACTACATGTATATACAAAGCATGATTTGTAGCCCATCACAAGCACAAATTGATTATAAACCACAATGAGTTATGTTGCAGGGATTCTGCTCAGAAACTGATCTATACCTGGGATCACTGGACATCAGCATGTAGGTACTCAGCCACCTTACCGCACCAGTACCTATGGGCCCAAATCCAGACTAACTCATAGTGCTTTACCTGCTTTTATACCTTCCAGAGACACAGGTAACCTAGCACCCCAGGGCGCAACACTCTGAACTCTCTCAGGAGTTGTGGTAACAGGTTCTTTCATCACTCAAGAATATTATCAAGAAAAGGAGAGTCACGATAAAGGCGTACAATATTTTTTGAAACTAAGTTGCTCTATCATACAAAAACTGTACTGCAGTTAAGAGACATATACAAGTCAATATTGTGATTAGCACAATGAGTAAATTGTTCACAATGAAAAGCCTGGTCATGACGAATGACAAATCAGCCTACGCCTACCCTTACTATAAAAACCGAATATAATACTAAAGATCTCTGGGATTAGTGCCAGACCCCATACCTGAGAGCCATAATCATTTGGTCTACATCTCAGGTGGGGAGCTGGTTCATCTCAGGACCTTTTCTCTGCAAGCCTCGTTTTACCCTGTTTTTAGATCGGCTATCCTCGGCTATATGAAAAGACTTGCTCTGTTAGAAAAACAGCAGCTGGATCTCTCTATTATGTCTAGGTGTGAGTGTCCGACCACAAAGAAAAACAGGGCACAATGTTGTTCTTGTATGGTGTACAGATTAATTCCCAGTGCAAAAGCAGAATAATAAAACATGTGCTGCATATTTCAAAAATAACAATGCAACACCACAACAAGCGTGTTACTTTGTAAAGTGTGCAAAGCAAATGCAGTCTCTTTTGTGTGCAGTTAGGCTAACATGGGGAATAACTACAGTGCGCCAAAAGTTACTTATACAGGGAATTCCAATAACGCTGTAGGCTAGTTACAGAGTGATTGCTGTTGGCCCACTAAAAAATGAGATTATTGAAATGTCCTTCCCTTATTTTTCCAATTTCTCAGTTATGTCGACATTTCTATCCAAGATTCACCTGGTGAGTGCAGCTCCTTCAGCAGCCAAAATCTCTGGGTCAAACTAAACAGATCCACAGCGGTTCAAATGATCACTTTATTCCAATGGAGCCCATAACCAGTGTTTCAAGTTGCATTGGGGTACCTATCTTATTGAAATTCACAAGTCACTCTCAATGAAGGCCTAAGAGTGACTTGGCCTGCTATTTAAAGTACTCTGTGTGGCTAAGTACTCTCCTGTTGCTAAGGCCCAGCCCATTCAATGTTTAGTTTTTGATAAAAGACAGGCACTTAAAATTCTTCCCAAATAATACCCAGAACTTTGTTAATGATAACACCTAGATTAATTCATCCTTGCTTCAGTGCAGTCATTGTCACCTCTACTCCTTGATAGCACCCATATCATGATGTCAAGTTATAATCATCACATACTTTCCTATTCTCCATAGTACAGCAGATGCTGCTTCAAAAAAATCACAATGAACATTAAAAAACGTGTGTGTGTGAGACACATTGGAAACCTGAAGAACCAAAATATGAATGTTTATGTAAAAGCTGAAAAGTTGTTGAAGTGAAATACTGAGTAACAGTATAATAACAATCATATTCAATTCAATTTTCAATTCAAATATAGCTTTATTCGATTTTAGCAAAGGAAAATCATAAAAGCACATTTAATACAGCATAATAAAATGAGTTCAAAACTCAGACATAAAACATAGAATTAAGGAATAGAAAAAAAGTCTTTGAGATTATACAAATTATGGCTGTCGGGAATCAGAAGTCAGTCAATTCATAGACGCTCTGCACCTTACTGCAAATTTCAAAAAGCTAGCAGCTGCAGTAATTGTAAGTTCATCTTCGAGCATGTATAGCTTGAGTAAGGCTGGCCTACACTGTCTTAAGCCCCACAATCATATATTCTTTTTAAAGAAAACAAAACAACATATTAGTGCTTGCTGAGTGTAGTCAAATGTCTTTCAAAATATTGTGAAATCCCAAAAAGTTATGAATGGAATACTTAAATTAATCTCAGCCAGTGGAATTACTGCCAAAATAGGATATAGGAAAACAAAGGAGACAGAGAATTCAAAATATACCATTATATATTTATATATACATGTCTTTATTCGGATGCAAAGCAGCCGTATAAGATACAATACATCATATAAGAAATATGCATACAATTCGTCTAAAAAAGAAAACCGTGAAATATTAAAAACAGTGCACAAATAAAACCCATATCACATCATAAAGGTAGCATTCAACAGTGTAGATCGGAACATCTTATAGAGGAAATTGCGCAGTTGGAACATCCCGGATAAAATCCTGAGAGGGATCTTACTCCTTTATTCCAACACTTGGATGGCAGTTAAATTGGGGAATGGAACACGGCTCTCAAGGAAAATTAATACCAGCAAAGGTCTAAAGCAGGGCTGTGTCCTAGCCCCCCATCTTTTTAATCTTTTTATGGCAGACCTAACACCAAGTCTGAATAAGATCCCATCCCATCCACCTAAACTTGGCTCCTTTCCGCTAACTCATCTATCTTATGCGGACGATGTGGTACTGTTGAACCTAACGAAGATTGGCATCCAAAGGTTATTAGCAGGGCTGGCAGAATTCATAATAAACAACAACCTGGAGATAAACACAACAAAAACAAAAACAATGCTCATCACCAGGCGGCGGACAGCCAGCACATTCATCTACCTGGAGGGAACAAAGCTAGAGGCTGTGTCTAACTTCAAGTATTTGGGCTTCTACTTTGATAACCGACAAAGCCACCAGCAGCAAATGTCGTACATCACTCAGAGATCAAACTCACTCTCATTTGCTTTTAGATCTTTGGCTAAAAAGCTCTTGGGGCCATCATATAAACCTCTACTGGCAACAATAAAAGCAAAAGTTCTTCCAACCCTGTCATATGGCAGTGTAGGATTGCATGGGAAAGACGCAGATCTGCTTAACAAAATGCAGACAGCCATCTTCAAATCCACCTTCCACATACATCAGGGAGCCTCACCAGCTCAGACAAGGTTAGAATTCGGAATAATAAACGAGACACTGGGAAGAAAGTACGCAAGCATTAATTACTGGTACACACTGAAACAGAACACGTCAGCCTCGGAATTGCACCAAGCACTATGGGAAGAAATAAGATCTGATGTTAATTCCCCATACAATCAGTATCTTGAAAAGGCCATAACTGAGACCGGAACAAGAAAACTTTGGGAACTCAACTTGCCTTACCCGGCGTTCAAACATGCTATAAATAAGTCGACAAAATTCCACTCCCTCTTACTCGATAAAGCCATGTTTTGTGCCAGAAAACACGCATGGATGGTCATATTAAACTGCAAAACACTCGTGGCAGCCCCCTATCTAACACTCACATTCCCAGCTCATAGAAAACAGAAATTGATGGGACTCGTCTGGGGAAATTTCCATCGACTATGGACCAACCAATCTGGGTGCACGACGGACCCAAAATCTGTAGTCTATGCGGGAGGAGTAATGAGGACTTCATTCATCTTGTCTGTATCTGCCCGAATCTAGCTCAAGCTCGAAGGTCTCTTTTAAAAAAGTCTATGAATGAGCGGGGCATAAGAACCTGCAGATCTGCAATTATGGCAACCTTGAACCCAGTAGACACGCGATTGAACTGCCTACTACTAAAGTTCCTTGCAGCCCACACCCAAGCGCTAAAAGCACACCCGGGCACCCTGTCCACAAAAGGATAACATAACTGTGGTAGCTCGGTGAGAGAGCTCTCTGGAACATTGAAAGAGAAAAAAAACCAAGAACTTCTGCACTAAGTTAGACAGACTGTATTTTAATCACACTTTATTCTATTTTAAATAACAAACTTGGTAGTAGACTGCGAATGCTCTAGAATATACCAACAGAGATCGCACTTATATATCAAGAAATGTTTAAACATATTAGTCGACTCTTTTAAAAAAGTATTGTTGTGGTTTTAATTAACTGAAACAATAAAAAAAATTCACTTTTCACTTTCACTTTTCATATCACATCATCAATCGACTCTAGATAATCTAGATTTATAAGCAGCCTGCAAGAAACTTAACACTGCAAATAAAGTCAAAGGGTTAGGTAGCAGCTGTAAATGCAGAAGGGCCACTTTAACATGCCTGGACTTCAAACATTTGAGCAGGGGCTGGAGAAAACATTTTCTGGGGAGTGAAAAATATTTACACAATAGGATGAAATGTAATGTGTCCTGAGGAGCTTCAAGATCGCAGCCACAGGGACCTCAGTGATATGGTGAGGGGAAAAAAACCCTCCGGGGATGCTAAAATGAGGTGAAACTGATTAAATCTAAAACGTGTGATCAAAAATCTGTAATGAGCACTAGTTAAGGTCAGGAGTTACGGTTCCATACTCGATACTGATTTTAACATTACATATGCCCTGACTGAAGGTTTACTGAGCTCCAGATTTTCACTGTTCGAGCGTAATCATTTGTGGTGTAAATCTTTTATAATGTTAACGTCCCCCTTATTTAAAGTGTAATGTGCAAAGAAAATATCTGGCCTACCTATCGTCTGAAAGGACTCCCTTATATGATGAATCCAAGGTATTTTATTAACATGCTCCAATATACCATTAATGTAGTGGACTTCCTGTTATATCACTAAATATGGTTTAGTGATCTGTACTTGTGTCATTTTTCAATGACAAATACAATTTAAAAGAAAGGGCAATATAAATACAAAATGGGTTTAACTAGGAGTGTTCAAAAGCACTTACATTTGTTGTACAATACTTAAAAAATGTCCCGAAAGTAAGCTTTCAGAGGGCAATGGTTTGCTGTACCTTACCTGCAATGCAAGTGTGAATCTCGTGCACAAACATCTTGCAAGATAACTGGAGATGAGTTCAAGCAAAGAAAGCCTCCCAGAAACACATTTTCTGTGGAAACCAGTCTCACAGTCAGAAATGACACAAAATTGCTTGGTGTGAAATTTCACAGAAATTGAAGATTTTTACGAATTTTGCCAGAATATTCAATATTTTGTGAAGACCTCGTTTTAACTGTTCTGAATTACAAAACATATACATACCCACCTGGTTTGCATAAATATGAGTCATAAAGTCTATTCCTAATATAAGATAAAGGAGATGTTTTTTACAGGTAACCTTTGAAATGACGTTCTCCTTTTGACCTCTTCTGATCTGAGGTAAAGCTTACCAACAAAATGACATCAGAGCAACGGTACAGGCACTTGACTTGCAAAAAACTCTACGGCACTAACAAAAGCTATCTTCCAGGCTGCTGCCTTACGGGACGCAGGAGCCAAAAAACTCAGATCACATCACTCCCATTCTAAGAGAACTTCTCCAGCTTCATCTTGAAACCGGGGTTAAATTAAAGATTATGTGCATAGTAACTCAAGTCAATTTACTGAGGACTTCAGCGTAACATGTAAAATATTCAACTCATAGATGGACAACGAAACACCAGCAACCGTCTCATTTTGTAAACTCATAAAGCCAGAAAAGGCAGCATTTTGAAGTGAGAATTGCACCTTGTGCTCATGGTGGGCAGTGTTGCTTTTCTAGGCTTTGCCTTGTCCAGCATCGGTTCTGAGGAGCAGCGAGGCCTGCAATGCATAGTCCTGCATCAAGTTTTGTCATGCTACATTGGTTCAGATGAATCTGCCAACTGTGCAGCGAGGCTTTGCATTGCTTGGTGCCAATTTTGAAGAGGTGGTCAGGTGTGTGGGAAGCCTTTGTGTCGCTGGTGTCTGTTCAGAAGAAGTTTGCAGCTGTGTGTCAAGGATTTGTAGGGCTTTGTGTCACTTTGCTCTGGATTTGGTGGAACCGTTAATTTGGCCAGGAGGAGCTTACTCCCATCCAAGGTGCCCTGACTCGGGGAGACACCACTTGAGAATCAAGAACTCACTCCAATAGAGGCTAGCATGTCTCAGACAGATCCATTATCAGGTCCAGGCAGGTACAGTGCAGCAGGTCCACTGGGCAGTTGCAGACATCACTCTGGAGTGGATGTATGTCGTTACTACGCATGCTTTTACAACGCATGCCTTTACCATGCAGGTTTTACAACGCAAGTCGTTACAACGACTTGCGTTGGGGGGTGCTGGATAGTGAATAGTTTAATTTACTATTCCAACTCCAGTCCCCGTGGATAGTAGGGAAGGTTTTGGATAGTAAATTAAACTATTCCCTATCCTACAGTGCCCCCCAGCTCAAGTCGTTGTAACGACTTGCGTTGTAAAAGATGCGTTGTAAAGGTACTGCATGGTAAAAGTTGCGTTGTAAACGCTGTTCCCCCTCTGGAGCTTATATCCATTTAGCTCAGACCAGGAGCTCAATCAACTGACCGTTGGAGTCACTTGTCCTGGGACAAAGGGAGCAGCTCCATTCTTCCTTCTCAGCAAGCTGGGCAGGCCTAATGCTATGGGGCAATCGTATGACAACAGTGGTTAACATTGGCATCATTTTCAAAACAATGATTATGAATAGGCAGACTAAATAGTCCCATGCATTCTATGAAATATACAGCATATGAATTAGGACACCTAAGACCACCTTGGATGAGAAAAGAGAGCAATTTATCTATCTAGTTTGGTTGGAAAAAAACATAATACCCAGTTAAAACAACAAAGTAATATGTTAATACACAGTGCAATGTGTCCTCAGTGTCAAAGCCCAAACTCAAAGAGTAATCACAATCCACTGGTGAGCATAGGCTTTTGTAACAGTAACAAAAAATCTATAAAGTGGGCAAAAAATTCTACATTAAAATCTAAAAATTTCCTGTTTGTCTGTCACTAAAGCGTGTGGACAATGTTTTGACCCTTAGTTATGATATTAGGGTCTCATCAGGATTAAGGAGTAGAGGGGACCTCCTAAACAAAAAAGAAAGAAAGAAAAATGAAAAACATAATAAAGAGATTCTTTTTGGGGCATTATATTTTTAAAACCATAATTGTAATACATTGCAAAGCATGCAGAGTGGCACACATGTACACCTTAGTGAAAAGAAAGAATGGTAATAACTTACTCGGGGATAGAACCTGCAATATGGGTAAGAAAACATAGATAATATGACCCTGCAAACACCAGTGTGCAAACAATGAATACTTAATGGACCACTTAATTATAGGGACTTACACCTGAATAAGAGCACCAATATACATGAGAAATATGTTGCACTTGAGGATTAGGGGAGCAAATACGAGAAATGAATTAAATCAGTGTGAATCTTGCAAAATAGCCACACGCTGAAATATCTAGGCCACGATCTGCACCTGAACTGCTTAGATGATGTCTGCCGGGGAGAGGATCTTCCAATAAGTGTGGTGGCCAGCAGCAGGGCATCCTTATTATGCAGTATTCACAGATCTAGGAATGTACTGGAGAGTGGGTCTGAGGGTCCCTTTTTCATACCCAACTGAAATCGGAGAAGTTTGTGGAGTTTCCCCTCTAAAGAGGAATCTGAAGATATCTAGCCTCCATGCACTGGTCCCAGTCTATCTGGGGGGACAATAATCTAGTGTGGAGTCCTTTGTCTGTGAGCTGATTAAGCGCCTTTGAAGTTCAAGTGTGGTCAGTGACAACTCCGCCCCCCACCATCCTGCCAGAGATGGACCATCCTGCCAACAACCAGACCCCCTGTTGCTGTGTGGGAGGAATACACTAAGGCCAAGTTCTAGCTACACCTAGTCATGGGACCCAGGAAACTGGCTGTAGGCACCAAATGGTTATTTTAAGAAAATGCCAACTTTCTGAAAGTGTCTCTCATGACAGGGAGTGACCGGTTGAGGTAATAGGGGGTAGGGATCCAACTAATATACTGAAAACATATTTACCCCCTACACCATAAATGAAAATGTTCTCTCTTGTATCATCCTATGCCACTAATCTGTATTAGTATGACCTATTAACAGTGACATGTTCTTATATTAAATGTTTGTTCACATAGCTCACATACATATATATTTTTATACAAATTGATACGCCATCACCTTACTCCAAAAAAGACTTGGCACACATGAAAAATACTTTTTACTAAAATCGGTGTCTTCACTTCAAACACCACCAATTATGCAGTATGTAAAATGTGACAAACACACAATACTCAATACTGACAAATATACATAAATGTCACATCCCTTTACATACATACAATGCAACATTACTGCATAATGAGACATAAAGACTTTAAATGTTATAAATATCCAACATAAATATTCAAATATTTATATTTATGTTCTTTATGAAAAATTGTCCAGCAATAATAACCAAGGAGGGTTACTCATTTACATTGACTGGGAAGCTCCTCTAGCCCTCGGTGTTTAGGTCCCAAAGGTCCCATATGACCCTTAGTGATCGGAGTTCATTCTTAGGGTAATGGAGGTTTCAGTATTCTTCTTGACACAAATTTTTGTTACTTGTCTTCTTTTAATAGGGAATGAACATCTCCTGGCCATATATCTGTATACAGTGATGTATTTCGACCTTCTTGTGGGGCCTGGATAATATTTTCAAGGTCTTCCTCAGGGCAGGATCTATACATATGTAAGACATATTCAAAGAAATACCAGAAATGGCTCAAACTTCAGGGAGTGTTGACAGGATCCAAGTTGGAAGGCGCTATCCTTTGCGCCATCACAT
This sequence comes from Lissotriton vulgaris, assembly GCF_964263255.1. Classification (NCBI taxonomy): domain Eukaryota; kingdom Metazoa; phylum Chordata; class Amphibia; order Caudata; family Salamandridae; genus Lissotriton; species Lissotriton vulgaris. The sequence continues at coordinate 404,456,592 of NC_141698.1, read as the reverse complement.
GTTAAGGAAGTGCTGTAATTGCTGGTCTAGTACATATAGCTGGATACATAGGAGTGCAGACCTTGACATTTTTATGACATGATTTCTTGAAGATAAATACACTTCAGGTAATCCTCATCCTTAATCTGAAGATACTTTAGCATCACTGACTTCACGGAGGAGTGCATTTATCTTCAAGAAATCATGCCATCAAAACGTCAAGGTGTGCGTACACATCCGGCTGTAGTCATTAGACCAGCGAGAAGGAGCTTGCACCCGTAGAGACACGAGACAGGACCAGGTGGTAAGCACGCTAGGGGTGTCTGACCCTATATATGTGGGGGAAGACACAGGCTTAGGGTTAAGCAGACCCCCACTGGAAGGGTGCACTAGGCATAACAGCAGTGGCCCACCAATTCTTGGAGAAGGCTAGCTTAGAAGCTGGTGTGGCGTGCGGCCAGGGGGGTCTCCTGTCATTATCCTTCCAGCTGCTGGCACAGTTAACTAAGGCACCAGCCCTCACTCCCCTGCTTCTTTCAACTCTATACACATACTATGAAATAGAGGCAGTAACTATTAGCTCAAGAGGATAGGAGGAAATGTGCATTTGGAAACCACGATCAGAGTCGGCTGAGCCCACTGAGCCTGCAGAGATTCTTGGAGCAGGTTTGTCCAACCAGAGTCAAGGAAACAGGACCATTTCAAAGAAAGCCATGTGGATAAGTAAGAGGACATGGAGGGTGCAGACATCGTGAGAGAATATAGCCTGGTGAAGAGTGTCCTGAGTCTCAGAAGATTGTTGTACGTGACTCAGAGCTAAGGAGGCAAGGAGCGTATAGGGGTAGAAGAGGACAATAGGCACCGACTGGACACCCTATTGGTACAGCTTTGTACCAGGTGACTTGTACCAGGGGTATGCTGTCAGATCCTCTCTCATTTGGACATTTGGGCACAGGCTCCTTCGCTCAAGTGTCTCCTGTTCACTTACCTGCCCACTACCGTACATTATATGCCACTTGCCACTGTTTCTTGCCCATCAAGGGTTATACCCCAATTGGAGTCTTCAACTGGACTGGACACATGTTGTAATTGGTTATCGCCTACAGAAGAGGATAAGAGAATCACTAGCAGTCAGAGGTGCTTTTAGGTGGACCTTACAAGTTTCCCCTGATGTTGGCTATTTTATTCTGTGCCTTGTGTGTCATTTCAGAGGAGTGGTGATTTATTTTTACCCTTTGGTGCTCAGGGCAGAAAGGTTAGAGTGTTTATGCGGCACCACCAAGACTTGTATCCTCTCAGGAGTGGTGTAACTTTAATCATATAAAAGCACAAACCCAAGGCCTCGGATAATAAGTGTACAGGTGCGCTTGCAAAGTTGACTTCAGGATGGAAAGTAAGCGTCTAATTTGTTCAAGTAATAAGCTTAGCCATGTAATTAAGACTGTTTTTTTTAATTGGCAATATTGCCAGAAGCATGGCGGAAGTCATATGAAAAAGTTCAAATATCATCGGCAAAAGAAAGAACCATAAAAGCATTGGCTAAATAAAAAAAAACTTTTTTAACCGGGTGCAGAATAGGTAGCACCTATTACAGAAATCCCCGCAGCCTTTAAGAATCTGATCCCTCTAATCAATCAATCAAAAAAAACATTCTTCGATCCATTGAAAAATACAGATCATGAAAGTACAAAAAAAGTAAAAATCACCTATATTCAAGTCAGTTTGCACAATTTCTAATTTGATAACACCAAACATGCTAAAAGAGACGAATAAGATAAAACATTTATTTCGCAAATGCTAATTACAAGTATCTACTTTGCACTTGGATTAGTAAAACTAATAATCACTTCATCAATATTCACAAGTTGTGTACAGAACATTTTTTCTTCTCCTGCATGCCAATAAAAAGGTAGCTACTGAAAAACATACAAATGGATCCAAGAGTGTCTTTAAGAAATATAATGCAGGACGACATTGGTTAAACTTTATTTTCTTTCAAATTGGACATAAAAATCTGGTTTGTTCATTTTTATAAAACCCACAGAAGACAAGTATATGAAGATCAGATTGCCCTGATCCACAGTCACAGGGGCAAGGTACCTAGTATGTCTAAACCTCCTCACGGGGAAACCAAGAATGAGGGGGATTAGATTCAGCTGGAATCTAATCAGAAAAAATCCATGCTGCCTATTGTTTATATGCTCTAAGTATGAGAAACCACCAGACGGTATTCCCGGGGAGGTGTGATACATCATCACAGTAACCTTAGAGTAATTTAAATTTGGGCGCTCATGTATCAATTTTGCTAAGAATGTAGACCTTAATTTTCCCTTTGTTATTGTATTACTCAGACTCTGGTTGGCGAAACGTTTTTCCAATCCTAGTGCCATAAGTAATAATCTCATATACCCCAGTCAGGAAATGTTACAAGCACTTTCCATATCTATACAATTTCTAATTATGACTTGGGTCAGGTTCACTGTGACCCTACACCAGATCGAGTGCCACAGGAGTACTTGGGCGATCTTTATGTTGTCAATCAGATGCGGGATTTGTATTTCAAGATGATAGTTCTAATTTGAATATGAAATAGGTACGGCAAACAGTTTCTTGTAGAATCTATCCTCCAAGGTTTGGAGTTGGATTGCCGTGGCCGAACCCCATACATACCCCTGCCCCATAAGTTGCTTCTGTTACTATCTTAGCCTGGTATACCTTTTTTATTGTTGATAGTGTTGTAGACCCTAGTCTTTTTGCAAAGGTTCGGATTGCTTCCATGCCCCACTCTATTACTAGCACCCTAAGATTTGCCAGATGCAAAAGAAACAATTGATGGACGGAATGCTGGACAATGTAAATATTCACCCCTAGTCACAAGGATCTGCGTTAAATCCATCATTCTTTTGCTCACCACACCACCCCAGTTTGGACCCAGCCATATGCAAATCAGTCTTGACCCTGTTCCTTGTGGGAACAGTCCAGCCCGAACAGCCAAGCCAGGTCCTCCCTGGACCGGAAACAAGCATCCTGGGACCGGTTTCAGGGCCTCACCCTTCATCAGCCAGGCTAGCTTGAATCCAGTGGTGTAGTGAGCACGAGACCCACATCTGGGGTGAATGTATGACATTGTTCTGCATCCTGTCCATCAATTGTTCTTTTTGCATTTCTCACCCGAGTGGGACGGGTGTGCCCCGAAGTGGATCCCACGCTCTCCATGCCACTGGTGTCAAGCTATCCTGGCTGATGAGGGCTGAAAGCCCGACACCGGTCCTCGGATGTTTGTTTCCAGTCTAGAGAGGACCTGGCCTGGCAGTTTGGGCTGGACTGTTCCCATCAGGTGCAGGGTCAAGACTGATTTGCATATGGCTGGGTTCAAACTGGAATGGGGAGCAAAAAAACAATGGATATAGGCCCAGATCTCTGAACTGGGGTGAATATATGAGATTTGTTCTGCATTCTGTCCATCAATTGTTCTTTTTGCATTGATCATCCTGAGTGGGAAGGGTATGCCCAGACGTGGGTCCCATGCACTCCATGCCACTGGAGTCAAGCTACACTGGCTGAAGAGGGCTGAAAGCCCGAAACCAGTCCTAGGATGCTTGTTTCCAGCCCAAGGAGGACCTGGCCTGGCAGTTTGGACTGGACTGTTCCCATTGGGTGCAGTGTCAAGACAGATTTGCAAATGGCTGGGTCCAAACTGAAATGGCTTGGTGAGCAAAAAAACTATGGATTTAGTCCCAGATCTCTTAACTGGGGTGAATGTATGACATTGTTTGGTATTCTGTCATTCAATTGTTCGGGGTATGCCCAGACGTGGGTCCCATGCCTTCCATGCCACTGGAGTCAAGCTATCCTGGCTGATGATGCTGAAAGCCCAAAACTGGTCCTAGAATGCTTGTTTCCATTCCAGAGAGGACCTGGTCTGGCAGTTCGGGCTGGACTGTTCCCACTGGGCTCAGGGTCAAGACCGATTCGCATATGGCTGGGTCTAAACTTGAATGGCATGGTGAGCACAAAAAAAAATGATTTAGGCCCAGATCTCTGGACTGGGGTGAATGTATGACATTGTTCTGCATTCGTCCATCAATTGTTCTTTTTGCATTTGTCACCCAGAGTGGGCGTGCTCTCTATCACACTGGAGTTAAGCTATCCCGGCTGATGAGGGCTGAAAGCCCAAAACCGGTCCTAGAATGCTTGTTTCCAGTCCAGGGAGGACACGGCCTGTCAGTTCAGGCTGGACTGTTCCCATTGGGCGCAGGGTCAAGACTGAATTGCATATGGCTGGGTCCAAACTGGAATGGCATGGTGAGCAAAAAAAGATGGATTTAGGCCCAGATCTCTGAACTGGGGTGAATGTATGATATTGTTCTGCATTATCCCCATCAGTTGTTCTTTTGTGTTTGTCCCCCCGAATGGGACGGGTATGTCCAAACGTGGGTCCTGTACTCTCCATGCCACTGGAGTCAAGCAATCCTGACTGGTGAGGTCTGAAAGCCCGAAACCTGTCCTAGGATGCTTGTTATCAGTCCAGGGAGGACCTGGCCTGGCATTTCAGGCTGAACTGTTCCCCCTGGGCGCAGGGTCAAGACTGAATTGCATATGGTTGTGTCCACACTGAAATGGCATGGTGAGCAAAAAAGCGATGGATTTATGCCCAAATGTCTGAACTGGGGTGAATGTATGACATTGTTCTGCATTCTTTCCATCAATTGTTCTTTTTGCATAGGTGTGCCATGACTGTTTTTTATCGAAGTGACCCCCTAAATATGTGAACGAGTCTACAATCTCCACTCTCCGTGAACCTATTGTAAAATTCTGGGATCTTCTTCAAGATGGAGTCCCTATAATAAGGACAAAGGACTTTGATTTGTTCACCTTCAAGCCCAGGGAAGACATATATGCAATGTAGAATATTATTAGACTTTGAAGGACCACCCCTGTTCTTGCAGTTAAAACTGCATCATCGGCGTATGCTAACATGAGTATAGAAGTAGAGCCAAATTTAGGAACATCTGGGGTTACTCCTAGTAGAGCTGCCTCAACGCCATTTTTATATACGGAGAATAAAAAGAGGGCGAGGACACAGATCTGCCTTACACCTTTTTCAATCTTAATTGGGTGTGGTAACTTTCCCTCTTTTACAAATCTAACATGAGCAGAGGCATTGAAATACATTTGTGGGATAAAACAGATTATTGCTGAAATCCACCCCTAACTTCTCCATTATTTCCCAGAGTTTTAAGTGGATTACACAATCAAACGCTTGACTTAAATCCATAAACGCCATAAAAATCTGGCCAGGCTTTGCTCTTGTATATTTCCCAGTGATTAGTAATAAATTGAGGCACTGATCTATAGTGCCATGACCACTCTGAAAGCCATACTGTGATTGCATAAGAATATTGTTTTCGGCTGCCCACTCTTCCAACTTATTTAAAAATAAATGCCTCATGAGTTTTGCTGTGGTGTCTAATAATGAGATCGGCCTATCCTCTTTGGGGTTATCCTTAGGGCCCCTTTAATGAATGGAAACAATGAAACTGGTTTTCCAGGATTCTAGTGAAGTGGTTTTTGCTATAGCATTAAAAGTGTTTATTAGTGAAGGGGCCCATCGATCTTGATAGTCAAGAAAAAGGTCGATAGATACCCCATCGGGCCCCGGTGCCTTGTCCCTAGTGCACTTACTCAGGTCCAGTTTGGTCTCCTCAATTGAGAATATCAGTTGATCAGACTGCAACGGGTCAATGGACACAAAGCAGTGGGAAATGTATCGTGGGTAGCAACAATCCACTCAAAGTGAGCCACCCATGTGTCTTCATTAACATGTCAGTCTAAGGAAGGGTCAGTTTTATTTTTAAAGAAGGGTGTGTTAATCGCCCTCCAGAAATCTCTACTGTTCTTTGAAATTCCTGCCTAGGTATGCCTTCCGAATTAACTTAATCCGGTCCCTATCCCTTGGTTGTATCTTAAGGGCTCATTGAAGGTTTTTAGATGCTTTGAAGCATTCATGATCAAACTAGTGTTTTAATACTGGGTTTGATCATGGTTTAGTGTGAGTTAAGGCCATTTCAATCTTCTCCAGGAGGTTCTCAAAATTGGTAGGAACCGATTCACAGATATAATTTCTCCCAGGGCAGTTATGGGGCTCAGATGAGGAAGAGAATGAGTTATAAAAATTAACATTGCCCCAACTGGTACCCCCCTTGCGGGCCGTTAAAGCTTGAATTCCTGGGTGTATAATAGGCATTACCTGCAGTTTTGCAAATAATAGCCACAGCTGTGTAAATAACGAAACCACCTTTTGGTCTCTCACTCAAAGAAGGCCTTGCAGTCTTCCAGGAAAAGGTCACAGTCTACCGAACTCGTTACCTGTAGGCTTATTACCAAGAACTGCTTAACATAAGCTACCCAGCTAGGATCCTGTAACTTTGCTGCTAACCCCGCTATGTTCCAGGATAGGAACTTATTAGAACGCAGCCTTGGAGACCCTACGGCTGCCTCCCTAAGATCCTGGGACAGTGCAGCCAGCTCAGGCCCTGGCGGTACAGGGCCGCACAGTCAATCACATTCCTCGATACCTGTCAAGGTATCAAATCTGTTGTTTAAAACCAATCTATGGTCAATATCGAAATGCCTATCCGCAATTAACAAGGGTTGCACCAGGGGAATGGAGTGATGGTTGGGATATGGTCTTATTTGGCCACCCCCAAAAGGGGGTTCCCCGAGGCCATCTGCTGCCCTGTCCCTACTGGTAGGTGACCTATAAAAATATCCCAAGGGTAATATCATAATAACAGAGCCCACTAGGTGTGTAAGACTGTAATCCCTAGAAAATATGCAACATGTAGTAAAGGGGTTATCAAAGTTTATGATAATACAGTCACCTATCCCTTGTTTATGTTAGCTCCCGATTCAATTAACCCTGCGGGCCATAAGTATGTTATTGGATATATGAGAACCCGCGGTTGTATTATGTGTAAACTAATGGTTTATTTTATTAAGAAGCTGGCAATATTCGTCCTCTTACCAGGTGGGAGAGCAGGAACACTCCCCAGAATCACTACATACAGGGTGGATTCAGGTGGAAGATCAATAGTAGGAAGAGTTTTCACCTGAAGAGCCTTACCTTTGTAGTGTAGTTCCTATATTCCAAATAGGCTCTGCGCATTGGAATAATATATCCTGGAGCTTAGACGTAGGACTGAGGTCTACTAGGTCTCTACTGGGTATATTAGACTTAATTGTGAGTGCCAGCTAGCTCAGAGGTCACTAGAAACTTTCTCGAATAAACAAGAAGGGATTTGTTTCTGACAACCGCATTAAACATGAGAACTTTGTTTCCCAAGAATAAGAAATCAAATCTCTAGAGTCGCGGAAACAATAGATAACTATTTCACTCAGTCAATCGTGCATGCTTAGTTTCACCAGAGGTGCAAGAGAAATAGAGAGACAGGCGTTTTCAATAAAAAAAGTATTTATTGAACAGTCTTCTTTCTCAAGCATTGAAAATAAACTGCCACAATAGTAAAGCTTACTATGAAGCACAATGCATATAATACCAACAGTATTATAAAGTAGTACTGTAAAAGCATGATATGGTTTCTGAACCACAAAGTGCATCAAATGTATAAAATACATAAAATATATACAACGATAAAAGGATGACTAAAATACTCAACTGGTGCTTCTAGAATACGCCTACCCCGGTGTACCTAACCTAAGTCTGGTAAGAGGGGGGGAGTATAAGAGGAGTAGCTTAAGTTTGTGGCATTCTCTGCCAGGAATCTGATTCCAATAATTCTCTAAGAGGTCTAATCAGCTCCGTACCTTTGGCTCTAGAATGAAGGAGGTGTTGCATCTCGTTCTTGGGACTCGATTTTCCAGATACCCGCAAGGGTAGCCTGGAAACACTGGAGCTGGATTTCTCGGCAGGAGAAATGGCAGAGTCTCGCAGTCCGTCTGCTTGAGGGTCGGCTTCCATCGGCACTTGCTGCTGCAGGGCGTCGGGCAAGTAGATAGTCGATCTGCTCCAAACCACCGTTTGTTTGTTTAGGCAAATCAAGGCATATTTATACTTTGAAGGTGCTGAGTTTGACGCATGTTTGGACTTAATAACGTCATTCATAGGATCATTTCTTGGAAAACACTGGGAGTTCTAGGAGAACTTAATATTCAAGCAGGGGGAAGTCCCGAGCTGCTGAAGGTGGGTTGTACCAAGAAAACGTTGTTAATTCTTGGAGCTTAGTGGAAGTATCCAAGGATTTTTTTTAAATCCTTGTGCGTAACATTTAAGGCGCGGCATGGGCAAGGACCTAAGCCGATCCAAGCCAGCTTCCAATGGTACGTACCCAATCGCAATCTTCGTTCTGTATCTGCCCACCTGGTCAGGGTACCAAAGACAAAGAGGGCAACCATGGGAGGTAGAGCCTTCAGTGTGGCAGCTGCCCGTCTCTGGAACAGCCTGCCTCTGTATATCAGGAACACACGGAACCTGCTGCTTTTTCGCAAGAAAGTAAAAACCTGGCTCTTTCCTAAAGCCCGCCCCTGAGTCTCTAACTCTGTACCTAATATCTGCCATCTGCCTAGCGTTGTCTGGTCCGTATGTTGTCTTAGCGCCAGGATGCCCGTAGGGTTACAGTGCGCTCTACAAATGGCAAAAATAAATAAATAAATAAAAATTTGGGCTGTATGGTTTAGGCCAAATATGGTAATGATTTCTATGCCTATTTAAGGAAATTATAAAGTATACCTATATAAGGGCATGAATCTGGAAATGTATACTAGGGTCCGAGATTCATTTACAACACCTTCTTGTTTCTTGTCTTTCTGCGACTTAAGGGGCCCTATTCTTGTAAATGACTGCTGTCTGGGAACTGAAAGATCTGCACTTGCAGGCCTCACACTAGTAGAACATTTCTTATCTGGCACCCTACAATTGGGTGATGGCCTCACACTGGAGGCTCTCCCTTCTCTGACTCGCCCAGCTTTTCCACCTTCAGTAGTTACATGGGCTTTAGGCTTATTAGAACGTGCTGTTAATTTCTTAAGGGGGCATGCACCATCAGCTTTTCTAATTTAGACAGCCTATCTTCAACTGAACTTATTTTCTAGAATGTGGGGTCTATTAGGGTTGTCAACATAGTTTCTAACCTATCCCAAAAGTCTCCCTCCGGTATGCTGACAGATGAAGGCCCAACCCTGTTCTTATTCAAAATAAAAGGATTGCCCTCACTACTAACACCTGTAGAGCGAACAACAACCTCGGTCCTCCCAGTTGTGCCCATTACGGGTTTTCTTGTCTTCAATGCTCCCCGAGTCTTCCTTATTACAACAGGGGAGTTATTGGGGCGGTTAGTTTTTGTTTTTGCTTTCTGCCCTCTAGATCTCAATTTAGATTTAACTGGGCCGGGTTCCTGCTCCAAAGATATAGAGGTGTTACAGGATCAACAACTAGAGATTGACTCAACCGGTCTAGCAGCATATCCTGGTTTAGAGCCGGCAGAGCTTCGGGAAAAGCTGGAGTAAGAGATAGCCTGCCATGCGAGTTAAGAGGCTCCAATGATACCCTGCACTCTGTTAATATAATTTCATTATTAAGGACAGATTCAGCCCTTATTAAGAAGGCATCTAAAGTTCCTACCACGGCTTCCCTGGGATTAATTTCCGCCTACTCATTTTTAACTGATAATGAGAGTTTTAGGGATTATTTAGTGAACTCCCTAAAACAGTGCAAATTCGCTAATGAGAATAAGGTGACTAATGCAATATAAAATCATGTACAATAAAAGTAGAAAAGAATTACATAAATCTATACAATTCACAATTTTAAAATATTCCTCAGGACTATAAAGACATACTGTAAATGATTGGCATTTCAACTGAGCAACTGAACACATCAAAAACACAAAAATGCGCTATGCAAATAAAAAAATTCTATCTACACAAACTATATCGTCCTTAATTTTTAAGTTTGTATAGTTAATATGGGCCACAAGTCCAAAAATATACAGGTAGTCAATCACACCTTGGTCCTATCACCATCTCAAGATAAATGCAAGTGGTTCTCAGAACTGACAGTACCTGCACAAAGGTCCCTCAGGCCAATGAAACAGGGTGTCCCTGCCCTTCCTCTTCCTGGTGACAAGGGCACTCAAGTACTGCCTCCTGTCGCACTGCATGCCGTCAGAGGCAAGCGCGGAGCAGCGGCTACTGGGTCCTGTGGTCCTGACCTCAGGATGCCGTTCCCCTCATGGCTCAAAAACCTGGCAACTAAGATGATGGTAGTTGCCCTCACGGCGGGTGGGCTGAGGTCCCTAAAGTTGCTGACCCACCTTCACTATTGCAGCCGGTAGGTTCAGTTTAAAGAGCACATCCTTACAGTAGAATGGGTTTAGAGGGGGGCCCGGCATTGGCCCGGGCTTCGCCCGGCTCGCACCCGCACGTCCCGCGCCGCGGGAGCTATTAAGCAGCTTTGAGCACCGGCTGGCATGAGGACGGTGCACGGCTCCTGCCGCGAGATTACTGTGCCCCCTGGGGTTTGTAGTGTAGCAGTCCGCAACCCCCACGGTGAGGCCAAACACACAGCACAGGAGTAAATAATCGTGCTTCCCGCGCCACGGGAACCATTCAGCATCTTTGAGCGCTGGATGGCGCGAGGACGGTGCGCGGCTCCTGCCGTGAGATTACTGTGCCCCCTGGGGTTTGTAGTGCAGCAGTCTGCAACCCCCATGATGTGGCCAAATACACAACACAGAAGTAAATAATCAGACTTCCCGCGGCATGGGAGCCCTTCAGCAGCTTTGAGCGCTGGCTGGCGCGAGGACGGTGCATGGCTCCTGCCACAAGATTACTGTGCCCCCTGGGGTTTGTAGTGCAGCAGTCCGCAACCCCCACGATTTGGCCAAACACACAGCACAGGAGTAAATAATCGGGATATGCATTTGGCCTGCAGGCCTGCCACATTGCTCAAAATTACATTTAACCTTGATGGGACAGTGGGACCAGTGCTGACAATGAAAAAGTCATTCCTATGGGAAGGACTGGTCTCTGAGACATTGACGGTCTGAGAGAAGCATGTTGGTCAAATAAGCTGGTCCAAAGATGATAAAGCCTCATACATATTGGAGACCAGCAGTTGCATGATGGAAATGTATTTGAATGACAATATCCTGCAATTTCAATAGGTACTTCCTGCAAAGAGAGTGTTCTTAAGTCGTCTCTCTGATGGCCATAAAAGAAGCCTATGGGATGTGCTTTGATTTAGGCCTGGGTGGTAAACTCTGCTCTGCTCTCAGAGTTTGCGAAATTTGGGCACTCCACGGAGAAACGCGGAATTCCTGAATTCCACTATTCAGGTGTGAAGCAGAGGTTTCTTTTCTGTTCGCGCGAGCACCAAGATTCTCTGAATGCTTGCTGGCTGTTAGAGTTGTTTTTTTGTGCGAGAAGCCATTTTTTAAAAACCTTTTTCCTTCATACCAGATGGAAGTGCCCCATAGACTCTAGCTTCCTGTTCCTGTCCTGCAGGCTCCTTCCAGTGCTTTATCCCTCTCCCGGTCACTTTTTTTTGGGATTGAGCTGAAAGGATCATTCTCCTTTTCTGATGCATATATATCATTAGATTTGAGGACTTTGTTTTTGAAATATCACAAGTAAGTTGAAAAATTGGTGCATAAGGGTATTGTTTGTATGACTGGGGGCATGCACCTGGATTTATTTGTACTTTTTTTCGATTTTTAACATTTATTGTGGTGTGTAGCCTGCTGTTTTAGTAGGGGCCTAGTTATTTTTTTTGCATTAAATTTATCTTCTTTTGGAACGGAAAAATGTTGCACAGTTCAGTACATTTTCTTCTCCAAGTTTTTTAAAAAGTTTGCAATATTGATTTAATTCAATATGTGGCCTTGTCTGCCAAGGGGGCCTTCCAGACAGTAAGCCCTGTACTATTCATGGGTGCATGAAACAACGGTTCTGTTGTGTCTGTAGAAATGAAACCTCATTTAGGCCACGGATGGCACTGGATTAACAGACAAAATGGTGGCTGGCTAGCGGCTGGTCGCGGGTGAACTGAGAGGTGTGCTGTGGGGTCTGGAAAAGGGGAGCAGCGTAGAGCAGAGCAGAGCTGAACGGGAATTGCGGTTGCGGTTTGCGGTTGCGGGCAGGAATGGAGGCTAATGCAGTTCGTGAGTAACTCAGTTTTGGATTGCTTTTTTAAAAAAAACAATTTTTTCATGTCTGGAGAGGAGAGAGGGATTGGCAGCAGTAGCTGGAAGCGGGAAGCAGAGACTGGACTGCGGTTGGAGAGGAAGAGTTACCATTGCCGATGCTGACGTGCGTTAAGCAGAAAGCCAAGCTGTTGGAGAATTGCTGATTTTTTACCTCTTGAGAGGAGAGCAGGAGTTGAAATTTATAGTGTCCTGAGCGAAATTGCTGACAATGCGGCAGTAATTTGAAACTTCGTCTTCGGGTGAGCTAATGCCGTACTCAAGGCAGTATATTGTGAAGCAGGGATTCAGCAGCTATTTAAGGCGGCTTGGCGGGGGACTGTGGCGGAAGTGTGTTTGGTCTCCATGGAAGGGGCAGGACCTGAAGCAACCACGGCAGAGCAGCCGCGGCAGAGAGCGGCTCTGGAGCTCCGTAGAGGGCGACGGGCAGTGGCAAGGGACTTCTTTCGGGGAGTGGAGGTGGGGTCTGCAAAGGTACGCAGAGGTAAGAGAGGGTAGAACAAAGGGAGCCCTCTTTTTTTGTCACAACAGAGGCGTAACTGTATGCATCTGCAGAGGCTCCAGTGGTGAAAATAAAGGTTAAGGGAAAAAGTCAGGCATTTAATAAAGTAAGCCAGAAAGTGGAGAAAGTGGCAATGTGACTGTTCTAAAACCTACTGTTATCTCTAGATATGTGCTGAGAAGTGGGGGTGGGGAAAAAAGTAGTACGTTGGTAGTTCCCGAGTCACATGAGAACTCTGTTAAATGTGCTAAAGAGCAGAGGGTGTACAAGAGAGAAGTAAAACCGAGGGGAGGACTACTGAGTAAAGAGGATAGAGGTCGAAAAAAAAATGTAAAAGGAGATAGTACGGAGTATAAGATCAAAGTGACCCCCTCTTTAAAGTCTTACTTTTAATCAATACCAAAAACCTTAGTGTTAAGGGGGAACCCTAATATGGCAGATATGGAATCTCACCCCACTCAACTACAACAACCAGCAGGAGATAGACTCACAGACGAAAGTTCGAACTTAGTGGATTGGACAGAGCGTTTGAACCCAAACCGTTTTCAGGTGTTGACCCCAGAATTGGGGGGCTGGGGCAAATTGTGGATGGGGAAGCTTCTGTAGAGACTGGTACGGTCTCTTTGGCTCAGCCACCCCATTATTTACAGGGTGGGACTCGAAATAGTGAAGCAAGCCAGCCCGAACATTTATCTGGGGACCAGTATAGGTTTGTGCAGAATGAGAAGGGCTTTGTTGCTGTCAATTCTGAGAAGGGAGATCCACCAATTAGTAGTTTGATTGCTTCTCTCACGCTTGAGATTCGTAGCAGATTTGAAGTTTCAGAGCTGAACCAGAGATAAAAAAAGTCTGCCAGCGAAGTGCTGGAGAAAAAGATAGATGACCTAAGTGGAAGGACTCTAGCTTTAGAAGCGGAAGTGAGCGACCTTAAGGCAGCAGTACAAGTAAACAGAAATGAGATAGAAAATCTGAAAGCTAGGGGTAGAGATCAGGACGAAAGGGTGGAGAGGTTGGAGAATTTTCAAAGGCAAAACAATTTAAAAATTCTTAGACTTCCTGAGGGTAAGGAAGGGAGTGATAGTAAGAGTTTTGTAGTACAATTGTTCAAAAAGGAGTTTCAGCTGGAGAGATCGGAAGAGGAAATAGCTAGAGATATCAAAAGGACTCACAGGGATCCGTTTAGGTTGAGTGCAAACAGGTCTAAACCAAGGAGAATTCTAGCTAATTTCCGTGTATACTCCCTCAAAGAAAAAATCCTGGCCAAGGCCCTGAAGAATAAATAGCTTGATCTGGATGGGGTAAAAATTGAAATAAGATCAGATCTCTCGATAGCAGCATCCAACAGGCAATGGAAGTTAGGTAAAATAATGGAGCGCTTGAGAAAGCCGGGGGCTTCGGTCCAACTGAAATTTCCAGTTTTGCTTAAGGTGATGTTAAACAATAACATGCATTCTTTCAGATTTGTGGAGGAGGTAGACAAATTTATAGAGGAGCTCCAATCGGAGGTCTAGTAAGAAGATCCCATTTAAATTGCTCTGCGCTGTAAATATTTGTATGTATTATATTTGAACCTGTATGCACACCTGAGGGTTCTCCCATATGGCCTTACTGGCCATGGGAAGTTGGCTAGGGTTTTCCAAGGGTGGGAATGTAGTTTGGGGGAGCACAGGGTGGGGAGCACAAAGGAGAAAAACAAAAAAAACAAAAAAACTCAAATGTCTTGTGTTATGCCAAATCAGTCAGAAATGCTAGCCTTTTCTTTTTTTTTTTTTTACTTTTAAGGGATGTCTAGAAATAGGGCTAAAGAGATACTTTTTTTAGCATGGAATGTAAATGGGCTTTGGGTAAAGGGTAGGAGAGATAGGATAATGTTGTATTTAAAAGAATGCCCAGCGCAAGTCAATATTCTGTTAGAGACACACTTTACAGAAGAAGAAAGTAGTTTTTTCTTGACATCCCAGAGGTGGATCGCACATGCTGTCTTCACGAAGTAGACATTGGTTACGAAGAGCTTTATTGGTTAAGCAAGGGACAAATATTCTAGTAGAAAGAAGTGTCTCTAATAGTGCAGGAAGGTGGCTGGTAGTAAAGTTAAATATTTTTGGTTAAAATTTTACTTTGATAGGTTATTCCGGTCCAAATCTTGACGAAATAGGTCCATTACATGAGTTGGAAAAATGAGATTTTAGGTTTTCCAGATCAGATTATAATGGCAGGAGATTTTAATACTGTTCTAGACCATAAAAGGGACAGATCCCAACATAGTAGAGCGGCTTGTAATCCTAAAATGTCGTCTAGATTTCGGATGGTGATGGCCCAGTGTGGTCTTTGTGATATATGGAGGTGCATGGCAGGCTCGCAACTTGGTTTTACTTACTACAATAAAAAGTATAAACATAAATCCTGTATCGATTACTTTTTGATTGACAGGGTACTTAAATATGTGGTAGTTGAAGTTAAACACATTGGAATACACCTGTCTGATCATGTGGAGTGGTGTGGCTCACTGGTTAGAGGCGGCAGACCCGTAAGCAGAGAACGGCCCGGGACCAGGGTTCAAATCCCGACGCGGCAGGGTCGTGGACCAGGGTCAAAACGGACTCGATAATTCTCACCTCGGGGCCTACTCTAACCAGGGAACACACTCTGCAACTCTGGGCATTAAGCTTGCCTCATCTCTACAACGGCCCCCCAAAGATGCCGGGGATGCCTGGTTTCACCTTGGAGATACCCAGAAAGGGACCATCTCACAGGGAAAACCAGGATGGGTTCCCCAGCGGTCTTCAGCGCCAGGATACTCCATGGAGTCGCAGTGTGCTTTACAAGTACACCCACCTCATTCAGCCATTCTTCTTCATTTGAGGTTTGGAGAGAGGAGTGTAGGTTCTAGGTGGATGCTTGATCGCACTATTTTACTGGAAGATTAGGTTATTGAGGGGTTAAAAGTGTAGACTGAAAAATTTTTTGAAAGCAATCTAGGTTCAGCCAAGATTTGGACAGTCTGGGATGCTTTTAAAGCTTATTTAAGGGGAAGACTGGGCACTCTAGCGGCAAATAAGAGGTGGGTTTACCATGGTAAAGTATCGGGACTAGAAGAACAGATTCAGAAGTCAGAGGGGGCTTTGAATAATCTATGTGGACTGGTGGATGACGAGAGGTTGGTGGCCGAAATCTTGAAGCTAAAGGCAGAGCTGTCAGGAGTTATAAGCAAGCATGTCAGAGAAAGATGGGAGGCCAGCCAGTTGGCACATTTTTAATACGGTGAAGGCTGCGGTAAATTACTTGCATTGAAGGTGAAGACTGACCGAGTTAGAAACCTTATTAAAGAGATCACTTGTGAAAATTCAGGGGCAGTGTTGAGTGACAGCCATGGGATTAGTCACTCTGGGAGAATATTTAAATAACATTTGGTTATGAATGAGGAGGATGTGTCACCGTGGCTAGAGCACCTAGAGTCCCTTCCAGAGGAGGCAATGGAAGCCATAGATGATTAGATCACCTCAGAGGAACTTGAAGAGGGTTGGGATCGTGGGAAGGCTCCAGGGCCGGATGGTCTCCCTCTTGAGGTTTACAAGGTTCTGGCTGGTACTATAATTCCTATTTTTAGACAACTTTAACACAATATTTCAGTCAGACACTGTTTTTCCTGACTCTTGGAAGAAAGCTATTATAACCTTAATTCCAAAACGCGGGAAATCCCCCCAAAAAGTGGACTCATATAGGCCCATTTCTCTGTTAAATGCAGATTATAAGGTGTTTGCAAAGGTTATGGCAGTAAGGCTGAATGGTTATATGCCTCGGATGGTGAATGAAGACCAAAAGGGGTTTATAAGAGGAAGGACGTTAAAAGAGTTGACATACTCATTTATTGGTTCTATAGACATGGCAACTGCTTATGGTCCCCCCTGCCAGTGATAGTATTAGTCGCTGCTCAAGCATTTGACAGTCAACTGGGCCTATTTGCAGAAGGTGGTTAAACATTTTAATCTAGGTCCTAACTTCTGTAGAGCTTTCAATAGTATCCATTCCACTCCGGAAGCTAGAGTGCTAGTTAATGGGATATTGACCTCTCCAGTAAAAATCATTATAGGGACCAGGCAAGAGTGCCCGCGCGCACTGGTATTGTTTGATCTCTATATCGGGCCATTGGCTAGAAAAATTAGGAGTTGTAACAGTATTGTGCGTTTTGAGTTTAATGGCTGGACAAAAAAGGTAGAGTTGTACACTGACGACATTTTAATCTTCACAACAAACCTCGCAAAAAACATGAAGCCTATAATGAAATTACCAACCGAGTTCGGAAAAGTTTCAGGTTATGATATTACTAGAGACAAGACAGAAGTGATGAGCTGGAATATGGGCGAGACCGGGATTGCTGTTAAAAGAGAAATTAGATATTTGCGGGTAAGGATCACCCAAAATATTGCAGACCTTACTAAAGTCAACTTTGACCGGGTTAGAAAAGAGATTTGTGCTAATATTCAGGGTTGGATGCATCTTCCGCTAACTCTGTTTGCCAGAGTAAATTTAGTATAATTATCTTGCTTCCGAAATTAACAGTTTTGTTTGATTCTATCCCCTTATCGTTTAGAAAAGAATGGTTTGTTAAGTTGCAGAGTGATATAAGTTTGTGTATCTGGGCATCAAAAGGGCCGCAAATCTCCTGGCACACATTAAGGAGGAGGCTGTTGAAGGGTGGTTTAGCTCTTCCACATTTTAGACTTTACTCTTGGGCCTTTTCTCTAAAATACGGTGGGAATGTTATTGGATATTTCCCTATATTCAGAAATAGGTAGGATGTTTAGAGCGATGCATATTAAGGAGAATGGAGCAGGAATTGGTTTTATGTTTAAATTTGCTGATCCAAAATACTTTAAGAAGATCAGGTTGAAGACTCTGAGGGAGATGGCGGAAACATGGTTTAATATTAGGAAGGGGTTCAATATACGATATTTTAGCTATTGGGCCCCTATCTGGGAATCCCCTGGTTCTCCTGAGTGGACAAAAGACTTATTGGCTTTACCTTTGAAAGAAGCGGGCATTCTAAGATGGAAACACATGCTACTGGATGGTCAGCTGGTGCCGTGGAACTGGTGCGAGCAGGTGGTGGGCCCAAGGGTTTCAATGTTTAAATATCTTCAAGTGCAAAGCTGGTTTCAGACTATGGGGAAAAGTTAGGAGAACAAAATGAGTTAGAAGAAAAACTTATTTCCACTGCAGTTGTTAAAAGAGAAATCGCCCCATGGTATTGGATGATTTTGGAGATGGGGGATTGTGTATTTACCTTGCTGGTGGATCTGTGGAGAAGATGCTTGCCAGAGATCGAGCTGGAAGACCAATGGCAAGTATCTATGAGTACACTTTATAAAATAGTTGAACCCACAAATCTAAAGAGGAATATTTTTTTTACTGTACATAGGGCTTACTGGACTCCACAAAGGCTTTCTAAATTTGGCTCAGGAAGAATGGTGGTATGTCCAAAATGCAGCAGTCAGAGCGTCAATTACTTACATATGTTTTTCTACTGTCTGGAGTTACAGCTCTTCTGGGAGGCAGTAAGTAAATGTTTAACTTGCGCCCTAAACCTACAGATCAAGGTAAGCGCTGTTTTGGTTATTTTTGGAGTATTGGAATGCCATCGCTTTATTACTAAAGACAATGCAAAATTGGTATTTTATGCTATATTTTAGCTCGTAGGGAGATATGTAAATTGTGGGTATCTCCGACACCTCCAAGTTTGCATTTTTGGTTAAAATCTATGAGTGATCCTGCTAATTTGGACATTTCGGATCAGGGGAAAGGAAGATATAAATTATGGACTCCTTTTTTTGTCTAGGTAAGCTACATGTTTAGAGGGAATGGTCCAATGATTAAGGCTTTCACTGCCTCAGCTGTGTAAAATCTTTTCTGCGCGAGCAGAAGGATATGGGGACGTGTCTATGTTGGATAGAAAGAGGAGCTCTCGCTAAAAGATAGCATGGTCGCTATTCTGGAAGCCTAGACCTTATTTATCCCTGTCATAGCAAATGAGGTCCGAAAACCCAAGGCTGGCATCGATAGAAAGACAAAACGTGGAAGCAAGGCAAATGAGGACAAAATAAAATGTGTTTTTGTGTGGTATTTCACGTATTTTTCCCTGCAAACAGTTATGTAGGGTAATGCCTTTGGAGGATGTGTGTTGTTGTGAGCATTTTAGCCCTGTTACATTTCATTTTTGGCATTGCTGAATTAATGCTGTCTTCTCTGTGTTACCATGCCTCTTTTGTCTGGCCAGTGTGTGTGTGTTTATGTGTGTTTGGTATAGGCCACCATTTGTCTTTGTTGTTCATTGTGCTATGTGGCCATTGGCCATTTTGAAGAGTCAGTGTCCACCCTAGGCCTGCATGTGTTCTTTGTTTCCTAGAACCCCTGCTTGTTGTTGTTCTGGCAGTGTGGCTGGTCGCCATTTTGTGCAGCCAGCCATGTGCTTTCCCCACAGGACTTCATTTCTTCTTTGTTTGTGGCCATGCTTCCATGCTGGTTGTTGTTGTTGTGATGTTCCCTTTCTGTGCTGTTAATGGAGTAAACAATTTAACTTAACCTAGGATGTATAAAATTGTGCCTTTTAAAATGTATTATTATACAGTCTCCTAGTGAGGATTTTACATGGGAACCAACCTGGGAGACTCTCTATGAGCAAGTTGCAACTTTATCCTGAGTGTTACCTAAGCCAAAAAATCACTTTGTTCAATAAGGAGGCGTGAGCATCAGTGCAGGAATTTGCAAAATTGGGGGCATTTTCCAAGATAATGTGGTAAGGAGTACACTTTGGTGGAATCCGGGTGCCAATGCCAGTTTCCTTGATCAAGTTGATGTATTGAGTGCTTAAAGGATTCATGCATATCCCCTGATCTCTGCAGGTTTCATAACTACTTTGTATTCCATCTTCATTATCTTCGACCCAATAGGATGGATGAATAATTTGTATAATTTGCACACAAGAATTAATAAACCTAGGTGGGTCACCAGTACTAACATTGCAAAAACTAACAACCTATGGTATGCTGAGGGATTGCAACCACTTGCAGAGCCATAGTAAATATACTTTGATATTGCCAGGCTAGGGAAGAGAGCAAACAAAATGAGACTGCTAAATAGGTCAAAGTTACTTGTGGTTTTCCATACATGTATGGCCCATAAAAATATAATTCCTAGTGACATCAAGCAAGTGGGATCTTTATAAGGGGGGTGTGGAAAGGAAATAACAGTGGTCACATTCTTCTCTAAACCAAGAAAGTAAATCAGAGGTAGCAAGGGATGAGTTAGCCTTAAAAGGTATGAAACTTGTATCACCCTCAAAAGAAGATGTTAAACAAGTAGAATCATTACTAAATTATCATGCACGTCTAAATGTCAGACAGGTAAACATGATTATTGAAGACTGTAAGTTAGATCAATGGATCAAACAAAACAACAGGATGCATGGGAGATAATCTCAGCATGACTTTAGAGAACAAATAGTTATAACAGATCTGACCTACACAATTCGGACCATGTAACTCAGCAGGAATTTTCTAGGTTAAGTGATATAGATTAGGATAATACATCTCCCAACAACCTTTCACTATTAATATGGAATGTGTATGGGCTAAGGCACATCCTAGAATTTGATCAAATTATAATAATTTCGTCCAAATATAAGATTCTGTGTTTCCAGCAGACTTGGCTGCGGTTGGAAAAGTTGCCTTACCTGGGTCTCACAATCCTGGTGCAGTAGTAGATAGTATTGTTATAATAAATGTTAGATAAATCAGAGGGAATACAAGTATAATTTAGTCCAATTTAGATTATTGGAGGAAGATATAGGTCAAATTGTAATGCCATATCCATCATGTCTGATATTTGTTCTGGAAGATTTTAACTTGAGATTGCAACAGGGTCAGAAAGAAACACGTACTGGGGATTCATTAGAGGTATATAAGATACCTTTGGCTTCCTTTCCACTGTGTCAAAATTCTAAGTCATAGACCAAGTTGCAGGGCTTCTTTCAGAGCCATAGATGTGTCTGCCAAAATGGCCGCTATGATTCATATGTACCAGTGTAACAGACGTATAGGCATGGCAGTGCAGAAGGGCCAATAGATTATATTTTCATTCAAACATGGTACTATTCCCTGGTTGAAGACTTTCATGTTTTGCCATATCAAATCAGTGATCTCTTCCCACTGACAGCTAAACTGCATTTAATGGCAAGCAGGGAAGCGATTATGCCTCTAGATACAGAATTTCCTCAATGTCTTACAATGAGGATAAGTGTTCAATGCATTCTCGCTCTAGTGAAATAACAAAATATTAATGCAGATGGCCATTAACTCATACGGGGGAACCACTTAATATATATGTTAATATGATGAAACAAAAGATTGTGATGACCCCCACCTGCAACATCTCTGTTACGATACCCTCATGCACCCTCTGTGTACTGGGCCTAGTGTGTAACATTCATGTTCCTTTACCCCTGTGGCTCTTTATGGCGCACTATGATACCATGACTGATGTTCTTCAAAACCTGTGATTCCATTGCGATTAAGAATTTGCAAGCTTACCCCAGAATCCCATGAGACAATGGCAAGCCTGCTCCCACTATTATGGGGCCTTGGTCTTGTTTTCCATTATGCACGTTTGACCAAAAACAATACATCTGTTTCCTATTATTTGGTTCTGATCATCAAGTTATATTAGCCCATTCTGTAAGGTCAAGGAGAGTGTAATAACAAGTGTTTTTTCCAAGGTTCGTGAACCTTCCAGACGGCCATGTGCTCCACATCTTCTAGCTACATCTGTTGCATCTTCAAAAGGGTATATAAACCCACCCATCCCAGACCTGTGACCTGGCATGGCTCCCTGTGGAAAAAGCTTCACCCTTCCCACTCACTTGGAGAATCCAGTTGGAACTGAGAAGTACTCCAGTCTCCTTTAAGTCCATCTGAACCTGTGGTTCTTGTGGTACCAGCTCCCTTGATGTCTTCCTCCTTTCTTCCTCCTGCACAGCTACTCTGGAGCTCTGGAGAGCTTTTATTGAAACTGTAGTCAAGTGGAAGAACTATGCTAAGTAATTGATATCAGGTCAGTTCACACTAATGCTCATTGAGTAGTAAGCAGAACAAATATCCTTGTTTTCCATCCCCTCTGTGTGATTACACCAGTGCCTCTTCAGAGTTTATACTCTGGAACCTTCCTGTAACCTTGGTTCTAGAACTTTTGGTGTGCAAGGATTAAAGACTTGAGCTTTGTGTTTTTCTGATTAACAGTAGTGCCTAGAAATATTACTTCAGGGTCTTTGATATATGTATGAACCTTGGACCAAAGACTTTTCTGAGTTTAATCTCCGGGAATGTATCAAATTCCAGTCTTTGATTTTGATTATTCTGCTCTCATGTTGTGCTGCTGATGAGACCTGTAAGTGTATGTCACTGAACTCAAAGTATGGTCACTGAATGTAGAGACCTGTTACTGTAAGGATGGCAACTGCATCCTTTTGTTATTTCCAGTGCATTGTGTCATCACAAAACTAGAGGTTCTGGTCCAGTGCACATCTACCTCACAAATGTAGAAGACCTCCAAAGAGAAAGATCCTATTACGCAGTGTCACACAGCCACAGAGCAGATCCAATACTGCAAGTCTCTATTTTCTTATTTTATCCTGACCCTACTTTTCTCTGGACGACAGTGTGTGTTCTATGGTTGTGATTCATTGGCAATTGCTGTCCTCAGTAGGGATCGGAGGTCCAGCATCGACTCCAGTATCGTCTCCACGGTTGGGACCAGGTGAGTGCAAGACAGAGGCCATGTGTGTCTAGGTATAGACTCGTGAAAGACATATAAAACACTATATATCAACTTGCACCTATAGAGGGATGAAAAGGAATAGATGGTTTAATAAGGGAAGTCAGTTGATGAAGTGAAAGTTGAGGAAATTACTGAGGGCCTTAAAGCCTATTAGAAATAGGTTATAATATTGTGGACTGTTAAGACAATACAAAAATAAGATATGCTATAAAAAGTCAATATATTTCACTGAAAACGAGGAGTAAATTCTGTCAGCTATTTTAATGAAAGATGCTCGAAAATTGCGAAACTGATAAAAAATGGTAGCAATGGGAATGGTGAAGATGGAGTTAATATAGTACCAGAAAATGTATGGATAGAGTAAATAACTACCCTTTAAAAGGAAAAAGGGTGACCGTGCCTGTCAGAATCTTAGCCCTGTAGCCATCGAGAATGTGGACCTTTTTCCAGCACCATCAGTAAAAAATATAGTATCTAGAACCAGGTTCAGTTGCGTTGTGGGGCTGATTGATCTGCTGGCATTAGTAATAAAAGCCAAACAGGATTGGTGTGAAAAGTTCCTCTTTGAGGCATATAAATGGTTTAGAGCTATAGGTATAAACCCAATGAATTGTAAAGGGGCTATTATTAGACCCATAACTAAAAAGGGGGACCCTATGGTCCTGAAAAAGTATAGGCTTATTAGCATACAAAATGTGGGAGCCAAGATTTATGGGAAGATTCTTTTGAACAGTCTCAAAGTGTGGCACAGACATGGAATGACCAACCTTTTCATCTAAGGACCTCCCCATCTCTGAGAGTTCCGAAAGTCTGTAGACCAGGCTATTCAGCTTATCAACTGGACCCTGCTAGTGCCTGGATACACTCATGGATGACAAGAAGCGCTCCACAAATCTACTGATTGATTGAAGAAGGGAATTTGATCCCAATAGAACAAGGTTTTTTAAAATAAATATCTTTATTCAATATTAACCCCCCCTACCCCCTTCAGTGATGAACAGGAAAACCATAATACACATTGTCTTCATGAGCATTACATTGTAATTGACCATAATTATATAATAAAACATTTTTAGTATACAATTTCCAAGAGCAAGTATACTATTTAAGAGGAAAAAGGAGAAAAAGAAGAAAACACAGGATATCCAAAGGAAAACTAATTAGAAAGGCAAAAAGAAAAGAGAGAGCAAGGGCATAGTACAATCCCACTGAGTTTCTAATTTTGTATGGCGCGCCATTGTGTGAGAGGAGTCCAGATCCTAAGCCCCCTTTTGCGACGCTGTTTACCTTTCCTTTTGTAGATGGCTACCTCAATGTTGTACATGGCCAATAGCCTAGCTAACCACTGTTGGAATGAGGGTGCTATAGGATTGAGCCATGCAGATGCGATGCATAGCCGCAGAACCGCCATTGCGACAAATATAAGCTCATGGCCACTGCCGGGATTATCTGGGTCGTCTGCCTCTAATAAAATTATCTCACTTCAAAAAGTGATCTCTCTATAGAGAACAGACGTCAGAAAACTCTCTATATCTTGTATTAAAGATATTAGTGCGGGATAGGAGGCGAAGATATGAATAGAGCCGGGACAGTGCCATGCATCTGAAGAACAACCACCGCCGGCAGATCCTTCTCCCACCTCGCCGCCAAGACCTGGAACACCCTCCTCACCAACCTGCGGCAGACTCAAGACCTCCTGGCCTTCAGATGACTTCTCAAGACCAGCACCCCACCCCCCAGCGCCTTGAGAACCTCACAGGTTTGTAGCACGCTTAACAAATGACCTGATTGATTGATTGAATAGTGTACAATACAGACAGCATGTCCCTTTAATTATGTGACAGTTTAATCAGACAGTTATATGATTGATTGGGGGTTCGATGCAACAGCGGTAAATACATGATAGGTGCTATTTCTTGGCAGCAGAAAAAGTATTACAGCTAGGAAATGGGGAGAACCTTGCGCTTGCAATAAGAAAGTGAAAATCACTTAGTTATTAGGGATGAGTAATTGCTGCTGTAATTATATAGGCCATGGAAAACGGGCGATTGTGTATAAATCATTGATTAATATACTTATATCCTACTATAATACGCGAGGCAAACACCCATTCTGAGATGGCGGCACTTAACACGCAACAGAGTCCGCTTTCTATGATGATCGATAAAACAATTACGATAGGCTCTGGCATTTTTAAAACCGCATGGATGCCGGGTGGGTTTGTTTTTTATACGGAGGTTGTCAAGAGCAAGGAGCAGGCCAGGAGACGCCAGAGTCCCAGTAAGTCGACATAGGGGGTGAGATAAGGATGTAGTTCACAAAGATAGACGCTTCTATGGATTACAAGTACCGCTTTGACAATGTTTTAAGAAATGAGGAATTGACGGTTAGTGTAGCACCAATATGCCCAATGTGATAGCAGTGGGGGTGCGTAAATGGTGTAAACTAGTATAGTAGAAGCTCCGTTTGACCCGAACACTGCGTTAACGTTACTTCAATGACCCGGGTATTGATGGTCAGTGCAGCGCTTTGTGCGCGTTGCGTTAGTAGTGCAACCCGACATTTTACGGGGGTCATTTGTTACTTTGAATGCGAGGTTGAAATGGTCTGCCTGCCTCGTGGGTGACATAGGACTCCACCGAAGCGCTAGGCATTACGTAGCAGATAGAAGCATAACAACAGTAAAAACACAGTGGGTTTTAAATTATTTTGATGTTTTTAAGAGCGTTGAGAATTATCGACTGGGCAAATATAATAACTGATAGAAAGTGTCTGGGGAAGGCAAGATGGCGGACTGACACCGCCAGTTCGAAGGACAGCTGATGGAAGTCTAGTCGTGCTTGCTGCTTCTCGCTAACCGGCTAAAATTCAACTACATCCGAGACGCTTTTGGAAGGCTAAAAGACTGAGAGACTTGTCTGGGATACTTTGCGCTGCAAGTTCTGTGCAGTGGTGTACCGTAATTCCACTCACCCAGCTAGGGGGCTGAGCTGGATGTGGCAGTTGTTTGGGAACCGGTTGAGGCAGCTGATCCGGTCTGCTTGGCTTACGCGGTTTACGCGGTCAATCTCTCCGGGTATGAACGGCTAGTTCACGCTCGGCTGGTTTGGGCTGCCGGCTGCACACGAAGGCTCATGATCTCTTCCTGCGGCAGGACTTCGTGCAATGGCACCAAAAAATCAATCGAGAAGTGCTCGAGCAGCGAAGCCAGCCTGAACAGACATTACAACTGGGGCTACCGAAGGAAATATTACTGAGGGTTCAGAGCCGCTGGAAATTGGCTGAGAAAAGCGAAACTCGGGTAGACCAGAGAAACCGGGACCAACTATCAGTAAGCCACTTTTACGTTTACCACTGCTAAATAAACTTACTGAGACATTTGCCAGTAACACACCCAATTCAAATGTCTTAGGACCATGCAACATTGATACATCTGCATTGTTAGCTACTTCTGGTCTGCTTGGCAATATTGTTATTAACGCAGTGGGTAACGGGAATAATGTAAATGCAGAGCCTGCTGTTGCTGTTGCCTCTCCTAGAGTCCCTGCTGGATTAACAAAAATACTGACAACATTATCGGACAGTGCTGCCCGTACTGCCTCACTCAGAGGATAGCACCACCCATACTCCACCAGCACCATTAAGGCCAGTAGATCTTTACGAAAAGCCAATGCTGGGAGGAGAGGAGCTAACAGAGAATTTAGAGGAAGTAGGGGTGGAACTGGTGGAAACTGGTGATTCAGGGCACGTCTAGCATGTCGAGGGGACAGAAATGGACGAGGAATATATAGATTCTCATGACTCAGTAAACTACACTCCTTCTAGCTCAACTAAAGCTGCTGGCATAAAAAAGGGGAGATGCAAGCCTAAAAATAAGGTGAAGAAAATAATTAATAAACCAAAAACTACTACGGCAACGGAAAGAGTGATAGCTGAGAACAGCCCTTTGCGGAAGTGGGTTCAGGCGAAAGGTGGGGTAAAATTAATGGCCCTACGACTCTCAGGAAATAGCCTACTGAGGCAGGTGCAGCACCTGGCGGAATAAATTGGTCTGGAGAGATGGTACAAGTTGCAGCTTTCCCACCTCCCTTAGCACTTGCACCTGCAGCGTCGGCAGCTACCTCAGCAATAGGTAATATGGATGTGCCTACCTCATCTTTAAACGCCAATATAATTGTAACTGTTGCCGCAAAATAAATGCCTTCTTCTACTCTAGCATCATTGCCAACAGAAACGCCCCCTTCTACTCTAACATCATTATCAACAGTCGCATCGATGGCACTGCCAACACCAGCACTGGTATCAATGGGAGCAGCCGTAGTAGCTACACCAAAGGCTCCTGATTTAACTTTAAGGTATTCTACTAATGCCTCTGACAACTCTCTGCCAACTACTTCACAGCCCAAAACGACTTTTGAGTGTAACTCTCAAGGGGAAGTACCCTCATCATTTAAGTTGATCTTGCAATTGCTTAGCGAACAAAGGCAAGAAACTCAAGCTCACTATCAACAGATGCGAGAAGATAGTAGCAAAACCCAAGCAAGCTAAACTTGAAAACATGGAAAATCGGCAACACAGACAGAATATTCGAATTTTGGAGATTGCAGAGGGGGCTGAAGGAGCAGATCCTAGGGCATACATTGTTCATCTGTTTCAGAGGGCGTTTCCTGATCTGTCCAACTGGGATTGGGACTCACAGATACAACAAGCCCACCGGCTTCCTTTGATGCAAAGAAACAAGGGGAGTCAATATCCTCGCCCACTTCTGATCTGCATAGGAAACTACCTACTGCGTCAGGCTATCTCATTAAAAGCAAGACCTAATACACCAGTGTCGAAAGACTCTGTCACTTTTTTTGTTAGGTCAGACTTAAGCAAAGCCACCATGGATAGGCGTTGGAAGCTGCGCCAATTAATTGATCCAATTAAGGTTCTTGGTGGTCAAGTCTTCTTACAAGAACCAGCAAGATAAAAAAAACTTTAAGAATGGACGCACTTACATTTTCTCGGATGAAAGTGAAGTCGAGCAAGCAATGATCAAATGGAAATCAGAAAGCAATGGATAAAAAAACTGAGCGGCCTAATCTATCAACTAATAATGTCCAATTTCAACTTTATTTCAATCTAACCGTTATTTTGGTGACTCAAATGAACTATCTGTTACTTTAAAGATAGGACAAGAAGACTTGATTAGATTCCCTTTTTTTTCTCTCTTTGTGGCTACTTGGGTGTTTTTTGATTTTGTAGCACTGGCACTGGCCGGATCCCCGCAGCTGTGACTTTGCATAGCTGCCATTTCAACGGCAGCTTGGTCAATGGAGTGGCCTTCTAGGAGGGACAAGCATGGTAGGGGGGTGGGATTGGTGGGGGTCGAGGTTGGAGTATGGGGGAGGAAGGAAATCTCAGGGTAAAAAAAGGCATAAGATAAGTAGATTAGCGTTTATCGTTAGGTTTATTTGTTTAAAGTTTTCAAAGATGGGAATCTGTATTTTATAAGATATATCAACTAAGATGTTTAGAATGGAATGTGGCGGGTTTGAACAGTAGGGTTAAAAGAAGCTTAGTGTTTGAGGAACTTAATATGTACAATCCACAGATAGCCATAATATCTGAGACCCATATTGCATATAAAGATCGAAATTTACTTAAACAGCTGGGTTATGATATTTTAGTATGCACCGATTTTAATACTTCCACT
Source organism: Lissotriton vulgaris (assembly GCF_964263255.1). Taxonomy (NCBI): domain Eukaryota; kingdom Metazoa; phylum Chordata; class Amphibia; order Caudata; family Salamandridae; genus Lissotriton; species Lissotriton vulgaris. Next base: position 404,428,364 of record NC_141698.1, on the reverse strand, counting down.
CGCGGGGTAGCTATTTTGAAACAAAAACAATGTAGAGCAGAAGTCAACAAAACTCTCACTGATAAAGCGGACAGGTGGGTAATAGCACAGCTGACTCTTGAAGGTTGTAAATATACATTTTGTGGTATTTATGCTTCAAATATAGATGAACAAAAAGTGTTGATCAAATTAACATGGAGCTGCTTCGCTGGGAAGGGGAGCACATACTATTGGGGGATTTTAATTGTATCATGAACTACAATATTGATACGACTAGAAGGGGATCATTCCAGAGAATGCGCAAAACTCTGGCTGCAATTTTAGATCTTGCTCGCATTCATTCCATTAAAGATGCGTGGGGGTATTTACATCCAAATGCAGCAGGTTATACTTACTACTCAAAATTCTTGAATCAAGCACTATTGTAATCTGTCCGAGAGTTACTTCGGGCCATATTCCTATTCTTCTCTCTTTTGATATAGCAATAGAGAGTCCAACCCCTCGGTCGTTCTCATTCTCCAGATATTTATTTTTAGATTCAGTCTTTTTAAGACAATTAAAAGATCACTTAAAAGAATGTGCTAGCATAAACATGAACTCGACCTCACCAATGATAGTCTGGGACGCATGTAAAGCTAGCGTGCGTGGGTTTGCACAACAATATATTTGGCGACAAAATAAGGAACGTAAATGCCAAGATGAGAGAACTATTGCAGATATACTTTCTATTGAAAATCAAATAGCCGAAGCTCTACTTACGGAGGCGGCTAACATAGAAGATTTTGGTTTTAAACTAATAGAGCTGAAATCTGCACTAAAAAATACTTTTAGGGAAAAAAGCATTGCTAAATTAAAGAAATTTCAACTAACTCAATACGAAGGTGGCAAAAGGATAGGAACAATTCTGGCATACAAGGTCGCTGAGGATAGGGCTCAAATGTCTATTAAGGAAATCAAAGGGGCTAATAACCAAAGATATAAGCATTCCAAATCGATTCTGCAACAATTTGCTATTTACTATCAGGATCTCTATACTCCTGAAACCGAGGTTCCCGAAGAAGGGATACTAAGATATATTTCTTTAAATAAAGTAAAAAATATGGATATTGAACAATCTGCTCTACTTCTGAATGACATTACAGCAGTAGAAATTAGAACAGCTATTAATTTTCTACCATCCAGTAAAGCAACAGAGGAAGATGCGATTCCCCTGGAACTATATAAAATATGCACGGAGGAATTGATTTTATTACTGTCTAAAGTCATTCATGCTATTGGGGCCGGGGAAAAAGCTCCTAGGTCTTGGAATTCCACTCAAATTATATTTTTTCTGAAAAAAAGTAAACCAGCCAATGAACTTATAGACCCATTTCACTTATAAATAATGACGCCAAAATATTCGCGAAGATTTTAGCAAATCGGCTTGCACCATTAACCCCTTCAATGCTCATGACTAGCTCAGCTCGTCATGAGGCACGGTTGAGCTGTGCTGATGACGAGCTGAGCTCGTCATGAACAATGGGAATAAGCATCATTCAGCACAGGAGGAGAATTGCTGCAGCAGCGATGGTGTTAATGTCACAATTGGTATCACCCCAGCAACATGGGTTCATCCCAAAGAGGGATACCACAGCTCATATTAATATGGCCATCACGGCGTTCGACGTGGCACGGGTTGAGCCAACCCCACTCGGTATGATATTATTAGATGCAGAGAAAGCATTTGACCGAGTGGGGTGGGGCTTCCTGTGGGCCACATTGCAGGCTTTTGGTATCAAAGGCCAATTTTTGAATTGGATTCAGTATCTCTTTGACAACCCGACTGGCAAAATTAGTTATCTGGGAAAGTGTTCTCCTATCTTCCCAATAAAACGAGGTACGAGACAAGGATGCCCCCTCTCACCTTTGCTGTTCGCCCTTATAATGGAACCATTTCTACTAGCCTTGCAGAATCAGGTCAAGATTTCTCCTTTTGTATTTGGTTCCAACTCTCTTAAAATAACCGTTTACGCTGACGACATCGCAATATATTCTACAAATGTGTCAGAAGCAATGAAGGGCATCGTAACAGAGGCAAAACATTTTGGAATGGTTTCAGGATACAGGCTCAACACCAGCAAGACCCAAATTGTTATGAACCATAAATCACCTATTCCTGTATCGGGTGTATGCGAGGCAGCTACCTATTTAGGGGTAAAAATTTCGGCTAATATCACTGCAATATGCGCTTTAAACGAGTCACTAATAAAAGAAACTACTACTCTACTTAAGAAATGGCACAAGTTGCCTTTAAGCATTATTGGCCGAATAAATTTGGTCAAAATGAAGATTTTGCCTAAATACCTATATCTTTTTCATTCGATCCCTTTATGGGTAGATAATTCTTATTTTAATAGACTAGATGGCATCATTAGCAGCTTTATCTGGGGCTATAAAAAAGCTCGATGTGCTATCACTTTACTTAAACTCCCATTCAACCATGGCGGTTTGAATCTCCCAGACTTTAGATTTTAGTTTTGGTCTGCTTTTATGACTCACTTTCGCAGCATGGTGTACTCCAACAATAGTTTTTTTTATCAAGTTTATGTTGGGGGAGGACATAAATATGTTTCTTTACAGATTAAACAACCCAAATTATTTCAAAAGACGGCACGGGATACTATTAGTATATGGTGTGCTCTTCTTGTTAAATGTAAAACTTCTTTATTTCATTCCAGAACCCCTTTGTGGGCCAATCCTGGCTTCCTGGAAATTTTCCACGACCGAGCTGGTTTACATCTATCAGATCATGGCATAAAAATACTAGGGGATTTGTATGACCATAGGGGTTTTATTACATTTGAAAAGTTAAAGGATTGCCATAACCTTACGGAGGGGGCTCGGTTCAAGTATTATCAGATTCGGGACTACTTTGTACGGAAGCTAGGTCTCACTTCTGTTTTGGATACTGATCTATGGAATTGTATTTATAGGGAAACAGATAAGGCACTAATTATTATTGGATATAGAATTCTCATAGGATTTAGAACTGACGACTGCCCGAAGCTAGCAGAGAAATGGGGTAGGAAACTTGAAATTGATGTGACACCAAATATGATATCTTTATCTTTAAATAGCTTAAGCCGCTCTGTCCATTCTTCTAACCTTAAACTGCAACAATTTAAAACCATGTGTCAGCTCTATTACACACCAGATAGAATCTTGAAATGGGCCCCTAGTTATAATACTAGTGATTGCACTAAGTGCCCAAAATGCGATCAAAGAGCAACTGATATTAATCATATGTTTTTTAGGTGTCCACAGCTAACTGAATTTTGGAATGGAGTAACTAAAGTCCTCTCTATGAAGCTTGCACACCCAATACACTAACTTCTCTAGATGTGCTTGTTGGTATGTCTGCTGAAAGTGGGCCCCTGGTTGATTTGATTAATATTTTAATAGCCTGTGCTAGACTTACAATAGCACAGGTCTGGATCCAACAAAACCCACCTACAGTTATGGAGTGGTGGAGGTTAGTAAAGGAAACATATAACATGGAATATGCTCTGGCTTTAACAAGAGGAATCCAAACTAAGCTGAAAGTGGGAAGAATTTGGGGACTAATAATGCAAAAAGATTAATATCTCTTGTATTTAATGTCTCTTGTTGCTTTATGATTTAATCTATTTCCTTGCTTATTTCGTTTTTTGGAATGATTTACTTTTGTTTGTACCTATGAGTTCTATCTTTTTACTTTTGCTTATCACTCATGATGCTATTAAAAACATTTAAAAAAAAAAAGAAAGTGGCAGGTTAAAGACTGTTTGAGACACAACGAACTAGAGCAGCCTAAATGAAAATAGGACACTTATGTTAATGCCAGTTTAAGTAGTGCAGTTTTATTATCAAAGATGTTAGAGTCATTGATAAAGGGCTAAAAATAATTGTGGCCTTTTCATAATATAGGTAAATATTGGACCACCTGATTAACATTGCCGACGGTGAATCACCCATAGCTCCTGTGGTTTGAACAAAGGAAACTCGTGTAACAGGTAACATTAGGACTAACCAAACAGCTAATGGATTATGAGCCAATCATCTTAAAACAATAAAATTAAAAATGTGCTCATGTTTATTTTTAGCATCAGCAAGGAGGCAAGGTCCCCTACAAGTGTTGCTTTGAGCAAGAACCAATTTTAACAGATTCCCCAACAGCTGGAACCAGTAGATACGAGGTAGAAATGTTTTACACTATATGGTATATTGTTCAATGGCAGTCGGGGCACTAGAGAGTATTATCTGTACAGTTTTAGTGTTGCTCTCTGTTTGATAAAATTAGAAAGGGATATTCTTATCACATGGGGTGTAACTGATATTTGCTTAAAAAGTTGCTCTTACATGTAGAGACATTAGCCCCCGAAGAGAGGTACAAGGAAAAGGAAAAAAATTAAAGGCCTTCTTTAAAGTATGTGTATGTTATTTCAGGGTGATCGGATTTGGCCCCTTTTTGCTGAACATCCATATGCCAGTGCACTTCAAATAGACATCTGGCGTTTTTACGTGGAGAGACTGTTTCCTCCCTCTTCTAACCATTACAAGGGTGGGTATTTGCGTTTGATTCACATAAAATGAAGGAAGTATGATTGAATGGTTGTGGTAAGTGTGAGTGAGTATATCCAGGGACTTCAACAGCACCTTGATTGGAGCAGAGAATGTAGTGTGGAAACTCATGTTCTTATGTTTTTACATGCTCATGATTTACATGATCTTATTGGTAATATTTGATGGAATGTAATTAATATCAATTGTGTATTAGATTGGACACCTTGTTAATGTATGAGCATTTATAGTGGAATATACTGGGTTGTCATACTAATTCATTTTGTCCTTATGTATTGTTGTTTTTAGATTAATCTGGGGAGAAGTGTATTGATTTTCTGTCAGCCTGAAGAAGGTGGGATAGTATCAGATACCACCGAAACACGTCACTTCTGTGTTTAAGTGAAGTCCTTGTGTTTAAAGGAATGTCTGAGAAAACAACCTCTCCCCTCATCAAAAGGCGGCTCACTTCGAAAAAAATTTGTAATAAGCTTGTGTGGATACATTGAATACCTATGCATACATTCTATGTAATAAGAGTATTGACCTGGCATTGCTTTGCTAGTATTCTTCCATGTGGGTTAGGATGTTTATTTAAGTTTTAGATATCCTATTTCCAATTTTCTCCCTTTCTGTGAAATTGGCCTCAACAGGAATAAAGACAATTGTTTTTTTAATGTTTTACAATGAGATTTTTTGAGATAAGGTTTTAATCATAAGACTTTAACCTTTTTTAACATATAGACTAATAAAGAAACGTGATTTTTCTACATTGCTTTCTTGAGTTTTATTTGGTGCTGTTGGAATGAATGATTATTGGGAGTAGTATGTGTGTGATGTATGCACAAAACCAGAGCCCAAAGGGATTATTGGTTTAAGTGTTTATCTTTCTATAGAGAACAGACGTCAGAAAACTCTCTATATCTTGTATTAAAGATATTAGTGCGGGACAGGAGGCGACAATATGAATAGAGCCGGCACAGTGCCCTGCATCCGAAGAACAACCGACTGCGGCAGATCCTTCTCCCACCCCACCGGCAAGACCTGGAACACCCTCCCCACCAACCTACTGCAGACCCAAGACCTCCTGCCTTCAGACGACTTCTCAAGACCTGGCTCTTCGATCAGTAGCAGCACCCTTCCCCCCAGCGCCTTGAGACCATCAGGGGTATGTAGTGCGCTTAACAAATGACCTGATTGATTGATTGAATAGTTTACATCTAGGACAGCAAGTCTCTTTACCGGTTCCCCACTTAGCGATTTTATCTGGTGTGTAGTATAGAAAAAAACTGGTTTTATAAAATTGTGCCTGAAGCTTGGTAGAGATAAGGATAGTTTGAGCTAGCAGATAAGTGTGTAAAAATCCCTTATTTGATATCTCTAGTTCGCTTTGCCACTTCAGTGATGTTTTATCTAAGTCTTACGGGAATATTGCCATCAGAGAGGGGTAGACTCCACCGATAGAAAGTTGACTTTTCCCCTAGTGTCCTCCCCCCAGGATTACGTAGCAGAAAGTCCCTCATTAGGAGGTATTTGAAAAAGTCTCACCAATCTAGATCAAATTCATCTTTCAGGACTTTAAGGATTTAATCCCCTGGAATGTAAACAAGCATCCTAGCTGAGTTATTCCTGCCCTGTACCATTTATTTATACAGTTATCCCTAAAGATAGTTGTTAGAAGAATTGGATTATGCATTACAGGAGTATAATGTGAGGTTTGCCCTATTTCTAGTATTTTCTTTACTGCTTTCCTTAAAACTACTGTATAATGTCTTGAACCTAACTTTTGTATGGTAGCTATCATGTAAGTGCCCCCACAGATACCCACAGCTTGTGTTGCCCAAAAGCAGCTGAAATATGGATGGTGTATGTTCTTCTGCCATTATTTCATCAGTCCTCGTATTTTGTAGTATCTCCCTACTGTAAAGTAGTACTGACGCCCAGTAGTACCTTCTTAGGTTGGGAAGAGCGAGCCCGCCTCTATCCTTGGGGAGGCTGAGGAATTTATAGGCTCGTCGGGGTTGTGCGTATGCCCAGATAAATCTTGAAAATGTGCGCTCAATTGCTATAAACCATTGGTTTGAAAATTTGAGACAAACTGCCCTAAATAAATATAAGATTTTTCGGAAAAAAACATTTTAACTGCATTTGCTCTTCAGATTATGGATAAGTGGAGGTTATCAAAGTGTTGTAGATCTTTCTGTATTGAGCACAGCATTGGCTTGACGACCAATTCCTCAAGATCAGAGGAGATGGCAACTCCCAGGTATGTCGCTTTTCCCACCCCTATAGGGTCGTCCATCACTTTTTTTGGTTCAGGACAATCTGCGTCTTCCCTTGATTGAGCACTTAGCAAGAGACTAAGCCAAATTGACAAGCTTCAGTCTCAATGGAATGCATTGCTATCGTAGGATCAGAAGAAACTATAGCAATGTTGTCTGCATGTGCTAACATTTTTGTGGATTGTCCCGGTGATATGATGGGAGTGATTTTGTTGTTATTTTCTAGGCATGCTGGAGATTTCTACGGTTGTGTCTCCCCCACTAGTGTCTCTAAACAATTTTTCTTCGGCTAGCCTTAGTTTATGCTGCAAGCCCTGCATAGTTTCCCTTTCTTGTTTGTTTACCCTTTGTGAGTACTGCATAGTCTCTCCAGCGATCCTGGCTTTCAAGGTGTCCCAAACAGTGTCAATTGAGGTGCTGTCGATATTCTCATCTAAAAATTTGGGGCTCCAATCTCTCATATGGAGACAGTATTTAGAGTCGCGGGGTAGAGCTTTTTCGAATGTCCAGAGAGTAGGCTCTGATTTTGCGGGTCTAATGGTTAGGGTACACAAATGGGGATTATGATCAGATAATATCTGGGGCATTTTTTCCGTTTGACAATTGTTTTTAAGTGAATTTGATAATAAAATATAGTCTATTCTTACATGTTTATGGTGTGGATGAGAAAAAAAAGGTATACCCAGAATTGTTAGTATTGGAGGTCTGCCAGCTATCAACAAGTCCATGTAAAAGACACATATACCTTTGGTTTACGTCCCTTGTATAGCCAGTCATCTTTCGAAGACCAATCGGCCGGAAGGTTTATGTTGAAATCCCCACAGGCGATTATTGGGAGAGGCCAGTTTGAGAGCTCATTGGAGATTTCATCAAAAACCGTTGGGTCATCTGTATTGCTCCCATATATGGCGCATAGTGTCAGTTTTTGGCCGGTTTGTTATTGACACTCAGTGATAGCCCATCGACCAAATGTATCCGTTTTGGAGTGGTTAAAAACATACCCGCTGCCTCTGGCCAGAATGACAACCCCCCGTACTCGAGCCCCTTGTGAAGTGGCACACACCAATCTGTACCCTAATGTATTTAACAGATGGCTTTGAGATCCTTCTATATGCGTCTCCTGGATACACACTACGTTTGCCCCCCAGTTTTGTAAGCCAATTGCGACCATTTGTCTTTTTTTGAGATCGGTTAGGCCACATATATTTAGGGATAATACTTTTAACCCACCCATATTTTTAGCGGAGTTGTCCCAGAGCTATCAACACGCCTGTTTACTTTACAGCATTGGTCACCTTTGCCCTTTTCCCTCTGTCCTTCTATGGCCTTAGAGTACATGTTCCTACTTTGTCTTGGTACTGCTAACCTGTCCGTCACACTCGTTCCCCCCTCCCAGAGGTCACCCTCCCCCCACCCACCACCAATCTTGGAGGTTACCTGGTTGCAGTGCCAGGGGTTTGACGTCTGTCCACCAATCCCTCCATGAGCCCACCATGCCTCCCCATGTGTGTTAAGCCATGTAGCTATGTATACAGTTTTACAGTTGTAATGATGGCTATGAGTAAAACCAGCTTGTGCTTAAAATGTTTAAAGACACTTTGAAACTAATACTTTTCAATCTAAGGATAATTCCCCATTTTACATCTAGTCACCCTGTTAGTACAGACCATCTCTGATGCAAGTAGCAAAGTGGGAAAAAAACACAATACAAAATTATAGAAAGTGGGTGCAGACATCATCATATTGTTAACCATTTGATCACTGCTTATGGCCTGAAATTTCATCTAAATAATTTTGGGCCTGAATTTCAGAAATGAAGCGACGTGTAGCCCCTTGAAAGATAACTTTGAGTCTGGCTGGATTTTGTAGGTATACTGTAGCCCCCAGTTTCTGAAAAGGATGAAAGTGCTGTCTTAGTCTCCACCTGCGCTTGACCGTAGCGTGCGCAAAGTCTGGCCGGGTGAAGAAAGCGAAACCTTCAAATGTGCGTTTGCTGTTTGGTCTAGCCAGATCAAATAGTGCTTGCCGTAATAAAAAGTTTCCAAAGAAAACCAGCATCGCCTGAGGATGTTGTTGCGATGCCGGGGCTGGCTTATTAGGGATCAGTGTAAACCGGGGGCTCTTTGAACTTCTTTGTCCCAATCCCAATACTCCAGCACCTTTGAGGAGGGAAATCATAAACTTCCTAGGGTCATCCTTTTCAAATCCCTCCAGGACCCCCAGAAATCTCAAATTGTTCCGTCTCTGTCGGTTTTCTTGTTCCTGTACCTTCCACATCAGATCTTTAATGGTTCCCTCGTGTTCCTCACTTTGTTTCTTGAGTTTAGTGACATCTTCTTCAAGTTGCTCAGTTCTTACTTCAACTGAAGCTATGTGGTCCGCGATTTTGGCGCAGGTCTTTCCTACTTTCCAGACTGCCCCTTGTACTTTCCTGGCGGCTAGACGAGATCTCAGACTATCTGCTTTAGCCTCAGCTTGGAAGCTCTTGATGGATTGTAAGACAATATTCAAGGCTGCTTTTTGATTGTTTTCTGATGTTTCTGGAGATTGCTCCTTTTAGCGTCTTCCGTGATAGTCTTGCTGCCGCACAAGGATGACTCGAGGTTAGAGAGGACAGTTAGGGTCGTTTCCTCATAGTCCCACTTCAGGTCGTTGCTATCTTCTCTGTTGGAGGAGTCATAGTCCCTTCTGCGATGATTGCGGTGTTTTTTCTTTTTATGGGCCTTTTTGGAGAGCTGCCTATGTTTCAGGGGGCTCAGTATTTAAACTACTGTACAATTTGGCTCCGCCTTCCCCGCTTGAAGCTGAGATGCTGATGTTAGAAATTTCTGACTCGTTGGTAAGGGAGTAGAATTTATCGTAATTGTCAGGTGTTTTTAGCATGTGGCTTTGAAGATGCTGCCAGCAGGTTTAGAGCATTATTAGAGTTATTCAAGGGTACAGTTTGTAAGGTCAGATCAGTGGTTATTTTCCCAGTAACTGTCTTGGTGCTCTCAGTTTCCTCGGTCAGAACCCCGTCAAGCTGCAATAGAGGAGCCGTGCTGGTAGTAGGAAGACCATTATCAGGGGGCGGTGATGTGACCGGGGCCTCATACAGCGAGGCTTGTTGCATATCACCCAGCCTTGTCGTCCCATCTTGTGCCAGACCGGTCTTGGGTTCATCAGCACCGCCTCCCCTTGAATCCAGAGTCATTTAGTACCTTGCTGGTAGCGCCAAATCTGGAGGTAATTAGCGGTTGTGAGCCACCATTGTCTTTGGTGAGGCGCGCAGTGTTTTTTTTTAATTGTAGCTGATTTTGCTATCTCTTTCTGTGTAATCTTAAGTAAATCTTGTTCAGTTTTATAGCACTTTCCCCCCCAGGTTTGGGTTTTGTGCCCAGAGTACCAGTCTTTTTTTGCCTTGACAGAGTAGATGCTGAGCCCCCCTGGGAAGAGGTAGCAATGCTTTTAACTTTGCCCCCTTACCCGTCATACTGCCGTGTCCTGCGCTATAGAATAGTAGCGCGATGAAAGTGCCAGTGGATCTTGGTCCACATGCCTCTTTTCCAGCGCTGGCTGTCCGCATTTGTCCGTTTCTTTTATGAGGCAGGGAATGGTTGCAGTTCCCCCTCGCGATTCCCTTGCTCCGTGGTGCGTCTGGTGACGTCCGGCAGGGAGCACGTATGGCAGTGATGATCCGTGATGCCAGAGGTGCTGGAAAAGCCCGAGTGTCCTCGCGGCAGGGAAATCACTGCACTCCAAGCTTCAGGATACTGGTGAAGAGGGCGATCAAGGCACCGGGGGGTCCGTCAGGAGCATTCCTTAGTCTTCTGCAGTGATCCGGTTTCTCATAGCCGAGTTTGCATTACATTACGGCCGTGTTCTGCTTCTCATACGGGGATGCTTGGCGGAGCTTCACAGCGGAGCTGTCAGCCTGACGCCATCTTAGAACAAGGGGGTTTTAAAGAAAGTCATTCCAGCATTGATCAGTGTTTTAGTCTCTGAGCAATTGCCCGAAAATCAGTTGAAGTGTGGGTAGCTCTTCTGTTTATTTTAGATCAGCTTTGCTTTAGTAAACAGTGAAATCTTATGAACACAATTAAAAAATCAAGGGAATTCCAGAAGATCAACTGAGAATCTTAAGGGAACTCCATACTAAAAATTGGGCAAGAGTAAAAGAGGCTAAGGGGGGGGCTCTCAAGGAAAATAAATATAGAAACTGGTTTGCGCAGTAATGTGTGCACAACACTCTTTGCGTTGTACTTAGCAGATCTGCCCAAAAACTTTACAGTCTTCATAGTCATTTTTTAGCAACAATTAGAGGCTCTTATACCCAATGCCTCCTTTATGCAGATGGTATGATAATCTTAGATACCATTCCAATCAGCCTAAAATGGAAATTGGCAGAATTTAAGTAATATTTTGAAAACAATTATCTGGTAATACATTTTGACATAACTAAAATTATGGTATTTGGCAAATAAGAATACAGGAATTAGATGGTTTGGTGTGTAGACCCCAGTTGAGGGATTATTAGAATACAAGCATTTGGGGATGATTTTTTACTAGTGGTTTGCATATAGATATGCCGAAAACTAAAGCCTGTTCAACTATTGTGGATTGAAAAAACGTAAAGGTGATTATGGTGATTCATCACCACACCTACTCCTCACTGCCTTTAGAGCTCTGGTTCTCCCTCCATTTCTATATGGGACTGAACTACTGAATTTGAGTGGGAATCGGGGCTGGGCAAAGATAGAGGGGCTGTTTATAAAAAAATAGCTCTCCTTATCAAAATGCGCAATGGCCTGGAAAATTAGGATGGAAACTGGATTAGAATCATGATCAACAATAGCTTTTGTCAGGTACCTGAGATTCTGGGACACATGAATGCTACTTGAACAGCCAAAATAAAGCCTCCTTATGAAGGATGAAATAATGAAAAGTGCATTAGGTTGCGCAAGAGAGGTTGAAAAAGTGTTGGTTGATGTGGTGGATGTATTACATACAAGCAATTACATTACTGCTTCCCCTACCGCCCTATCAAAGAATAGATTAAAGATGTGGGGAAGGGAGGATTGGGAGAGAAAAAGATCTGGATTACTTAGGGAAAAAGGCTTCCGTAGTTGGCATCTGTGAAGTCCGGGAATCCAATACTTGTTTCCCTTATCTGCTTAAGTTGTCTAACCAGGCAATGCACAAGACAATACTAAGGTTTAGAATTGGTCTGCATCTGTTGTAATCTCACCCAGCTGGAATAGCCCCTGTAAAACATCCAGAATGTTTATTTAGCCGTGGGTTAAATATGCATTTAACCACCCTGCATATTGTACTAGACTGTCAGTATTTTCTACATGTACGTCGTAGAATTTTAAAACCTGTGTTTTAAAATATAATGCAAGGGTGAGATCGGCTGCTAAAGTACTTTTGTTTCATATGCAAAAAATGGATATGGTTTGCGCATGGCCAAGTTTTGTTATGGCTTTAAAAGATGTCATGATTGTGATAAGGTATTTATAATTGTTAGTAGATTTGGCAGTGCAATAATATTTCTATTTTAAAGAGTGTTGTAATATTTAGTTTTATTGATTTTATATTTATAGTTTAAGGGATACTGTCTCAAATAAACGTATTTCTGAACTGAAATTAACTACTACCATATTCTTTCCCCTGGAAGTAGTGGTAATAGCGCCACTATCGGAGACACCAGTCTCTATTCCATTTAAACCAGGCAGATAAAGTTGGAGATGAGAAAACGGGGAGCCTACCGTTTTGGGATTTCTTCTTGGTATCCACGTATAAATCACATCTTTAGTCGTCTATCTGAGTTGACCACGGCTGTATCTGCAACATATGAATTGTTTTTGGTTAGTGACACATTCATTTAATATGAAATTGTGTCTGGCCAGGTGACTTCATAATTGCAATTTTTGATGAGTCTGAATTTGCTGATTGTATGTGCCCCATTCACAAAACATGCCTTACTTAATAAAAACCCAATCAAAACATTCTGTTTTTCAAATTGAACAGTTCCTCCTTTAGAGGCCAATAAATATAAACGATATTCACAGATATCTATTAACCTGTAAATATCTATTAATGACCGATATGTATATATGATGTGCATTTTCAAAGTCCATTAAATGAGTAGGAAAAGCATATGCCGAAATGCTCAAACAATGCAAACCAATTGAATGCGGATTTTCATACGGCTTTAAATAAATGCAGCTCATGACAATTATTTCCCATAATCCATTCACGGTGAGAGGTTACTATACACCAGTATCATAAAGTCCGTGTTTGGGTGACAGGTGCGCCCTGCTGTGCAGCTCTATATTGGATGTTGGTAATCATTCTATTTGCTACAAAGTAGTTCGGAGAACATTCTCAAATCGGTGAAGTGTGCGTTTTAGCATATCGTGCTCTAAAGGAAAGTAAGTTCAGCCAAGAATTAAGTGCAAAAAACAACGGTAGGGCTGTAGAGAAAACTTCTTTATTGAGCTTGAGGAACAGTAAAAAGCACCATTTGATAGGTAGTTTGAAAAACATCTACTGTAAATGTTGTGACACATAGTTTTCATGACAACGAGGATAGTTAAAAAACAAGCGGCCATTTTAAATAACATTTTGTCCGTCTTGGTTACACGAGCCCTCTGCTGTATCGATTGCCTGCGAATCCGTCAGGGCTGTGCTCGCTTGTGGTTGTCATCTGTACTTGAAAAAAAGATGCCCGGATCCACTTAAAGAGCTTAAGGTGTGAAACACTGTGAATCTTAACTACGCCAGTAAGAAAGGCTTGGAGCAAAACAAGTCCCTCGATATGCGTAGACAGAGTAATAGAAACTTAAAAAGATTTTACTGGGATAAGTGACACATGGACATGTCGTGCTATTAAGCACTTAAAGTCGCATTAATTAAATGACTATCCTTTGACAAATTGGTTGAAACATTCTTTGATAAATGATTTAATTGGATTGAGAGACAGAATCAATTGGCTTGATTTAATACTGTGTGTACACACTGATTACGGCATCTTCATGGAAGGGAAACAAATAGACAGCTGTTGTCTCACAATCAGATAAACAAGCACTGGCAAAGACAAAAGGGTTGGCTACCACCCGTTTAGGTTTGTCAATGCCCCAGTTGTTTTTTGTCATTTTTCTAATCAGGATATTGCCGATATCAAATAGCGACCTCGACAAAACACTTAAAAGAAAAATGTTTAATAGGATAAAAAATAATCTGTGTTTAGATTCAAAAAGTACTTATTGTGATAGTAGTCCCTGGCACCGAAAGTATCTACTTTGTGTGCCAATGTGCTCTTGGCTAAGAGTAGAATGCTGTCGCTCAGAGTGAAGTTAGCCAAGCTTAAGGGGCTGACCCATTGCTTGCCTCAAGCTGTTTACTGTTGGGGATGACAGAAAAATGTGAACATACAAAACAGAAAAATAATTTAGAAAGCTGGCTGAACACCCCTAAAAATAAGTGTAAGAACTGACTTTCTTTGTGTGGTCTTCCTCAAGACTCCAGACTTTTAGCTTTCACCCCTCCTGTTTTCAGAAATTCGTTTTCGTTGGCATTAGGACTCTGTACTTCTTCCCTGCTAATCTGGGCTGATGAGTGCTTACACACAGTCCCTAAACATGGTAAAATTGGGCTACACCTAATTGGTACTGTTAGAAATGGGGGTTTCTAGTTGGCAGGGGTAGGTACCACTTTCCAAATAGGGACCCTTGCTTCTAGTCAGGGTAAGGAGGAAACCCTCTGAGATAACCCCTGCTCACCCTCTAGGTAGCTTGGCACGAGCAGTCAAGGCTAATCATAAGGCAATGTGTAAAGTATTTGTACCAACACTCACAGTAACACAGTGAAAACACCACAAACTGACTCCACAACAGTTTAGAAAAATAAAGGTATTTAATCTAAACTACACAAGACCAAAACGACAAAAATCCAACATACACAGTTCAAGAATATGGTTTCAAAAGAGTTCCTAAGGTTGCGATAAAAATAATTCACAGTTGCGTCACGTTTCAGACACAGTGCCTTTAGTTGCAACAAAGTTCCAAAAGCAGAAGCTGGTGCGGTGGAAAACAAGCGATGCGTTGCTCCTGAGACCTTGGGGAGGCGAATGAGACAGGCCCGCTGCAGCAGCGGGCGTGTTGCGACGAATCCGGTCTGTATTGCGAGGAAGACGGACTTGTGTGGATTCCAGTGCGTATGTTCCATAGGAAGTTTGTTCTCGCAAAGGCACGATGCGACGATCTCGTAGGGGCTGCGACGATCTCCGGGGCGACGATGCGCGATCCAGCGGTGATCTCTCTCGCAGCTCCTCGATGCGATATCTCTGCGACGATGTTCGCAGTGACGTGATGCGGTTTGCAAGCAAGCGGTGCAGCGATCTCACCCAGCGACGACAGGCTCTGCGACGACACTCGCAGCGATGATAGTCTTCCCGCACCGGTCTGGTGCGTCCCGCAAACGCCGGATGCAATGGCTCTGGCAGTGGCAATAGGCGCTGCGAAGATCTCGGCCTTCGTAGCAGCGGGAATTTCTTCGCACTGTCGGGGATGCGCTCCGCAGCGAGCGATGCGAGAACTTTTATGTAGCAATAGCAAAGTCTTTAAAGCTTAGTTTCTAGCTTCCCAGCACAGGTACAACTTCCAAATGCACCACACATGGGCCACACACTCCAGGAAGAACGGAACTTTCTCAGTAGAGCTCAGGGGAAGCTTGGGGTGAAGTCCTTTTGTTCCTGGGACTTCAAAAACAGGAAGCCAGCTCTTGTCAGGCCTTTGGAGATTCTTTCAAGCAAGGGGACACAGCAGGAAGCAAAGTCCTTCCCCTCTCCTTGGCAGCAAAGCAACAGCAGGGCAATCCAGCAGAGCAACAGCTGGACAATCTTCCTTCTTCAGTTTCAGCTTTCTCCTTGGCATAGGTTCCTTCTTGATTCCAGGATGATCTAATTTTCTGTTGTCAGTGGTCCTGTACTTATACCCCTAAAAGTCTTTGTTCTCTTTGTGCATGTGGGCCCTGAGCCCGGTCTTAACCAGTTCTGGGTGTTTCTTGAGCACTTTGTTTTCCTGGCTTCTTCTTTCCTTTCAGATTGAGGGGCAGGGTCGTCAGCCACCCAGCAGGAGATGGAGCCAGCTTTGAGGATGGCAGGCACAGCCCTATTCAGGCCCAGGTGCTATCTACTCCCACCACTTAAGTTGCAAATGCAGTCATGCTAGGTATGCTGCTCCGCTACACGTGTCTCTCGTAGAAACACACGGACCCACCTGACAGCGGTGGGGTCGTCTCCGTGACCCTGGCTGGCCACAATATATTCCAAATGATTTTGCCCCGCAAAAGAAGACACCCATGCAGCAATAGTTTTCACCTTTTATTGCAGGGCAGCAGTGATTGACCGGAATCCTCCTTCAGGCAGTGCATACCAAGCGCCTATGCGTTCCAGATAGAGTCTTCCTTATTCATTGCATGGTGTAATGAAATGAGGGAAGCCAGCAGCTATTGTTTTTCAGGTGTTCAGGTTGGTATGGTTCCACCCCACTGGGCGTTGCCTCACTAGGCATTCTGATTAATGGAGTCTTAATTTGTTTAATCTGTAGTGGATGCTGCCGAGGTGGATTACGGTGAGTTACTTCTTTTGCACTGATCCTGTTAGGTATGCTGCTCCACTACACGTGTCTCTTGTAGAAACACACAAACCCACCTCACAGCGGTGGGGTCGTCTCCGTGACCCTGGCTTGCCACAATATATTCCAAATGATTTTGCCCCGCAAAAAAAGACACCCACGCAGCAAAAGTTTTCACCTTTTATTGCAGGGCAGCAGTGACGGACCAGAATCCTCCTTCAGGCAGTGCACACCAAGCGCCTAAACGTTTCAGAAAAAGTCTCCCTTATTTATGGCATGGCGTAGTGAAATGAGGGAAGCCAGCAGCTATTGTTTTTCAGGTGTTTCAGGTTGGTATGGTTCCGCCCCACTGGGTGTTGCCTCACTAGGCATTCTGGTTAATGGAGTCTTAATTTGTTCAATCCGTAGTGGATGCTGCCACAGTGTTCCTTCCTATAGTATTCTCCATCAGGGCACTGTCGAGGTGGATCACATCCCGTTACTTCTTTTGCGCTGTTCCTGCTAGGTATGCTGCTCCGCTACACGTGTCTCTCATAGAAACACATGGACCCGCCTCACAGCGGTGGGGTCGTCTCCGTGAGCCTGGCTGGCCACAATATATTTCAAATGATTTTCCCCCGCAAAAGAAGACACCCACGCAGCAATAGTTTTCACCTTTTATTGCCGGGCAGCAGTGACGGACCGGAATCTCCTCAGCCAGTGCACACCAAGCACCTACGCATTTCAGAAATAGTCTTCCTTATTCATGGCATGGTGTAGTGAAATGAGGGAAGCCAGCAGATATTGTTTTAAAGGTGTTTCAGGTTGGTATGGTCCCGCGCCACTGGGCTTTGCCTCACTAGGCATTCTGGTTAATGGAGTCTTAATTTGTTCAATCCGTAGTCGATGCTGCCGTAGTGTCCCTTCTCACAGTATTCTCCATCAGGCCACTGTCGAGATGGATCACGGCGCGTTACTTCTTTTGCGCTGTTTCTGCTAGGTATGCTGCTCCGCTACACGTGTCTCTCGTAGAAACACAGAGACCAGCCTCAGAGCAGTGGGGTTGTCTCCATGACCCTGGCTGGCCACAATATATTCCAAATGATTTTGCCCTGCAAAAGAAGACACCCACGCAGCAATAGTCTTCACCTTTTATTGCAGGGCAGCAGTGACAGACCGGAATCCTCCTTCAGGCAGTGCACACCAAGCGCCTACGCGTTTCAGAAATAGTCTACCTTATTCATGGCATAGTGTAGTGAAATGAGGGAAGCCAGCAGCTATTGTTTTTCAGGTGTTTGAGGTTGGTATGGTTCCGCCCCACTGGGCTTTGACTCACTAGGCATTCTGGTTAATGGAGTCTTAATTTGTTCAATCCATAGTGGATGCTGCCATAGTGTCCCTTCTTGCAGTATTCTCCATCAGGGCACTGTCGAGGTGGATCACGGCGCATTACTTCTTTTGCGCTGTTCCTGCTAGGTATGCTGCCCGCTACACGTGTCTCTCGTAGAAACACATGGACATGCCTCACAGCAGTGGGGTCGTCTCCGTGACCCTGGCTGGCCACAATATATTCCACATGATTTTGCCCCACAAAAGAAGACACCCACGCAGCAATAGTTTTCACCTTTTATTGCAGGGCAGCAGTAACGGAACGGAATCCTCCTTCAGGCAGTACACACCAAGCGCTTATGCATTTCAAAAATAGTCTTCCTTATTCATGGCATAGTGTAGTGAAATGAGGGAAGCCAGCAGATATTGTTTTTCAGGTGTTTCAGGTTGGTATGGTCCCGCGCCACTGGGCGTTGCCTCACTAGGCATTCTGGTTAATTGAGTCTTAATTTGTTCCATCCGTAGTGGATGCTGCCATAGTGTCTCTTCTTACAGTATTCTCCATCAGGGCACTGTCGAGGTGGATCACGGCGCGTTAATTCTTTTGCGCTGTTCCTGCTAGGTATGCTGCTCCCCTACATGTGTCTCTCATAGAAACACACGGACCCGCCTCACAGCGGTGGGGTTGTCTCCATGACCCTGGCTGGCCACAATGTATTCCAAATGATTTTGCCCCGCAAAAGAAGACACCCACGCAGCAATAGTTTTCACCACTTATTGCAGGGCAGCAGTGACGGACCGGAATCCTTCAGGCAGTGTTCACCAAGCGCCTACATGTTTCAGAAATAGTCTACCTCATTCATGGCATGGTGTAGTCAAATGAGGGAAGCCAGCAGCTATTGTTTTTCAAGTGTTTCAGGTTGGTATGGTCCCGCCCCACTGGGCGTTGCCTCACTAGGCATTCTGGTTAATGGAGTCTTAGTTTGTTCAATCTGTAGTGAATGCTGCCATAGTGTCCCTTCTTACAGTATTTGCCATCAGGGCACTGTCGAGGTGGATCACGGCGCGTTACTTCTTTTGCGCTGATCCAGCTAGGCATGCTGCTCCGCTACACGTGTCTCTCGTAGAAACACACGGACCCGCCTTACAGTGGTGGGGTCCTCTCCGTGACCCTGGCTGGCCACAATATATTCCAAATGATTTTTCCCCACAAAAGAAGACACCCACAAAGCAATAGTTTTCACCTTTTATTGCAGGGCAGCAGTGACGGACCGGAATCCTCCTTCAGGCAGTGCACACCAAGCGCCTACGCATTTCAGAAATAGTCTTCCTTATTCATGGCATGGTGTAGTGAAATGAGGGAAGCCAGCAGCTATTGTTTTTCAGGTGTTTCTGGTTGGTATGGTCCCGCCCCACTGGGTGTTGCCTCACTGGACATTCTGGTTAATGGAGTCTTAATTTGTTCAGTCCGTAGTGGATGATGCCATAGTGTCCCTTCTTACAGTATTTTCCATCAGGGCACTGTCGAGGTGGATCACGGCGCGTTACTTCTTTTGCGCTGATCCAGCTAGGTATGCTGCTCCGCTACACGTGCCTCTCGTAGAAACACACGGACCCGCCTCACAGCAGTGGGGTCGTCTCCGTGACCCTGGCTGGCCACCACATATTCCAAGTGATTTTGCCCCGCAAAAGAAGACACCCATGCAGCAATAGTTTTCACCTTCTATTGCAGGGCAGCAGTGACGGACCAGAATCCTCCTTCAGGCAGTGCACACAAAGCGCCTACGCGTTTCAGAAATAGTCTTCCTTATTCATGGCATGGTGTAGTGAAATGAGGGTAGCCAGCAGCTATTATTTTTCAGGTGTTTCATGTTAGTATGGTCCCGCCCCACTGGGCGTTGCCTCACTAGGCATTCTGGTTAATGGAGTCTTAATTTGTTCAATCTGTAGTGGATTCTGCTATGGTGTCCCTTCTTACAGTATTCCCTATCAAAGCACTGTCGAGGTGGATCACGGCGCGTTACTTCTTTTGTGCTCTTACTGCTAGGTAGTATACACAGTGGTAGTAGAAATCGACAATGGACCCAGTGTTCTACCTATGGGTCTGATAGAATGTAGCAGCCATATTTAAATGTGTTACTACCAGTATTCACATATATATATATATATCACCATCAAGCTTACTTTCCACTTGTTCTCTGTTATCAAGTTTTAGTTCGAATAAATGGAATTTTATAACCATAATTTTTCAACTATCAATTGGGAATAACACTTACTCAATTTTGTACATTTAAATTGAAACACAAATTCTTTACAAAATTTTAAATTGTACATTGTAAAAATTCAAACAGTGCAAGTGCTTAGAGAATTTGTAATTTTAAGCTTGTTCAAAGTGTGGCGGCAAGTGCCTGTTTCTGTTCGGTGCTAGTTCTAACACATTTTAAAGTGCCAGTGCAACAGTACAAATATGCATTATACAATCCTTATTAGTTGGACTTCAAGATGATTCACAATAAAGCGAAACCACAAATAGATATAATTCCTCATGACCTATATACGATTCCAGAACAGGTCTCTATTCATATCCATTTAAAAGTAAGTTTACAAACATTTAAAATCATTTTAAATTATGACTCTCGAATTACATCTAGCACCTTGAAAGTGCTTGTGCTTATGCAAACAGCAATAACTTCTCAATGTAAACATATCGCTCCCCTCAAAGTAAACAAACTTCAATACAGTACCATCATACAGAATAAAGTGCAAGGGCATATGTAAACTAGATAGAATTTCTCCATGTAAACATTTCACTCTTCTCAATTTCTAGAACCCAGTTAAATGCAGTGCAATAATATCATAAAGTGCAAATGCATAATAGTTCCTAGATTGAACAAACTATTCCTCACAACTTAATGACACAACTCCTATCTTTACATCTATCAGAGTACTACCACTGTAAAAATAAAAAATAAAATTTAAACAAACAATCAGTTCATGGTCTTAAGTGCAGATTCTCCTATTTTAACTCTTCATCATATTCATCAAGACAGACAGGTATAGAGGTCCTCATCTACATTGATCCCATATGGTTCCATGCAGTTAAATTCCAGAATGAAGTATGTTTCTAACTTCCGGAGTTCTCTTTCCCTGTCCCCCCCTCTCTTTTTCTTGGGGACCTCTGCTATACATGTATACTGCAGGCTCACAAGGTTGCTTTGGTGATGGAACTCAAAGTGCCGGGCAATGGGATACGTTCTGTCTTGATTGTCAATCGCTTGACTGTGTTGAAGGATTCATTGGTGAACAGGCAAGGTAGTGCTTCCTATATATATTTTTGGACAGGAGCACTGTAACAGATATACAACAAATTACTTTTACAGGTCAGAAAACTTCTGATAGTTACTGTTTTAATAAAAAATGTTCTAAAATCGGCACGGTTCATGCCATGTTGGCATGCCTTACATTTAGCACATTTTTTAAAACCAAGTTTGTGTTGTAGCCAAGTCAAGGTGCCTTTCTTTTTTTCAATGAATTCACTTTTGACAATCAGGTCTTTGAGAGATTTGGAGTTTTTATATGTAACCTCTAGATTTCTATTTACTCTAGTGCCCAACACCGGATCATTTCTTTCAAGATGCCAGAATTATTCAGGATAGATCTAACTTCCCTGTGTTTTACATTAAAGGTAGTTATAAATCTAGAGTTATCCTGGTTTCTCAAATGTTTATTCTGTTCCTGTTGTCTTTTTGGTCTAGAAGGTTCAAATAATATCTTTTGCCGCTCCAGATTTTTAGCTTTTGTAGATGCCCCTTTCAATACATCTTGACGGTATCCCCTTTGAATGAATCTCTGTGTCATTTCTTTTTCTACTCTGTCACACTCTTCCTCACTGCTACATGTTCTTCTAGGTCTATAGTATTCCCCAAAGGAGATACTATAATTAACGCAGCTGGATGAGCATTTTCTGCATGGAGAACTGAATTTTCCTGGCAGTGTCCTTGCGAAATACAGTTGTCTCCAATTTTTGATTTGATTCAGGTCATTAATGAACAGCTTGATGTCTGTCTCCGTGCCCTGCCACAGCACGAAGACATCATCAATAAACCAAACCCACAACAGGACATGTTCAGTCCACTGGTCCAGGAGGGATGTATGACGTTAGCACGCATACTATTACCACGCATACCATTACAACGCGGTATTTACAACAAATACCGTTACAACGCATAGCGCTTTGAGGTGCTGGATAGTGGTAAGTATAATTTTATATTCCAACTCCAGTCCCCGTGGACACTAGGGAAGGTGTTGGATATAAAATTAAACTTATTCTCTATCCTAGAGCGCCCCCCAGCGCAATGCGTGTAATGGTATGCGTGGTAATGCATGCGTTGTAAGGGTAGTGCGTGGTAAAAAATGCGTGCTAAACATTGTATACCGTCCAGGAGACCACCCCCAAGCCCCCATTCCTCCCACCAGCCGAGATGTAAGTTAGCATAACTGGGGGCGAAACAGGTGCCCATCGCAGTCCCCCTTTCCTGCAGAAAGAAGTCAGCACCAAAGAGAAAAATGTTTTCAGTGAGGCACCATTCCATAAGCTCTAAAATCATTCTATTCTGAGCGGCAAATCGAGCTGGTCTTCTATTAAGAAAGTGTTCACTTGCTCTTAGTCCATCGTTATGTCTGATACTAGTATATCATGTAGATATATCCAATATCAGCATTACCATAGTCTCTGCATCGCAATGAATGTCAAAGATACATTTTAAAAAGTCAGTTGAGTCTTTAATGTAAGAGGGAAGTGATCTGACTATTGGATTAAGAAAATAATCAATGTAGCGGGAAGCATTTTCAAATGAACTACCACAAGAAGAAATATTAGGGCTCCCTGGTGGACTAGTGGGATTTTTATGTATTTTGGGGAGCATGTAAAATACTGGGATTACTGGGATTACTGGTTTGTCTCTTTAAATAAACTTATATTCATCCCAGCTTTAAAGCCCTTTATCTCTCCAGGTATCTAGTCTCACAAAGAATACCACCGTTACATTCTCATATTCCTTAGTGCTGATCCTGCTATAGCAACTACAATCCTGCAATTGACTAAGCGCTTCTTTCTTGTACTGCCCCCTCCCCCACAATACAATATTCCCTCCTTTGTCTGAAGGCTTTAAAAAGAGTCCTTTTTCATTTTGTCCTTTTTTCACTGTTTTATGAAATAAAGCTTTCTTAGGATCTATTTTCCGTTTGCTTTGGTTCTCCACAGAGTATAGATTTTTAAGATCTCTGGTTACATTTTCTCTGAAAATATCCAAATTGTCTCTCACAGTTTGAGGTAAAAATCTGAATGGTGCTCTAAACGGTGTATGATCACTTTTATCCAAACCAGTTCCTATTCCAGTCGAGTCCTCACTTTGAATCTGACTAGTATAATTGAACATAGAAATCATGTCCTCTAAGGCCGGTATATCATTAACATTAAGGAAGGTTGTATTGTTGTTGGACATAGGAGTCTGTTCTTGAACTTGAAGATTAATTTCATACTGGCCTGCATGCAACTTAGATAGCTTGAGTTTACGGATGTAGCGATATAGGTCCATTCTGCTGTTAGGATAATTGTACTCATTATTGTCGCAGAAAGATAGTCCTAATTTCAATATCATTTCCTCATCCTCTGCTATCTCCATAGAACTCAAGTTAATTATTGTTGCTTTATCCATTAATTTCTCAATCATTTCTTCGTGTTCGAGCGCAACGATCTTTTTGTTTGCCAGCCTTGCGCTCCTCCCATATCCCTCGCCTCCTCTTCTTTGTCTCCTCTTCCTCGGCCTCTTCCCCAACCCCTTCCTCTTCCCATGCGATGGTCGGACTGTTGTTCCATCAGCATAAAATGGAATTCCTCTGTGACAGCCAGTCTCACATCCCTAGATCCTCTACTGCCTGGTTCATCTGATTCTTTCTCAGAACAAGTGTCTGAGCTAACTTCACTTTGTGAGGCAGTGTGCTGGTCTACTTGGCCACTATGAATTTATTGTCGCCTTGCCATATCAAATGTTTTCGCGAAGGTGTAAATTTGCCCAGATTCGTAGTCAATACGATCCCTTGTATATTTTGTGGCTTTTCTGTCCTTTACGCGCTTCTCATATTTCTCGAGCCCGCCTTTTAAATCAATCTTGAATTTATTAATTCTCACGTTGTCATCATTGTTATCTAGGATGTCATTTAGCTCTTTAATTTTTGCTACCACTTCCAAGCGTTCTTTCTCCGCATACTTCAATAGGATGCGTATCATATTAGTGGAGCTGGCCGCACTGTTCTCCTCCCACTCTCCAAGTATTTCAATGTCAGGGTTTTCATAGGAGGGGTAATCATGATTCTAAGTCCACCTGAACACGTCCCACTTGTAAATATTTGTGTAGGGATGCCACTTCCCACCAACATGAGATTTCCTTCTTCTTCAACTTTTCATAGATTTGCAGTTGTTTGTTTCAATCTGTATTGCCAATTGGGGCAGCCGCCCCTCTTTCCTTTTGTGCGGGTCACGTTACTTCTTCAAAGCCCTCTTGTTCCCTAGCTGCACATTCTTCGTCACTCATATTGTGACTGGTGACGCCCTACCGAGTTGGCACACTTAATTATAGCCGCTCTGTCACCCAAATTGCTGATGCGCTTCACACTGTGTCCCAGCCCAGCTCCCGTTGCCGTATGCAGTATCCCACAACTTTTTGGGAGTTATGAAGCCGCGCTGACTCACCGAGACTCCGCAATCCTCTGACCTCCGGGTTCCCGATAATCAGCCGCGGTCCGCTCACTTCTCAACTTCGGGTTTGCAGCTGAAGGCATTCACAGGGGGCACGCCGGTCTTCATTTTTCTTACAAGTTACGGCGGTTTGCACTGGCGTGCTGCCTAAATATTGGTGGTGCTGGTTCAGCGACGATCCGCCACGTTGCTCAATATTGGATATGAGATCATCCAAGACAAAGTAGACAATGATCCTGCACTCCAGGATAGGGTTTTAAAACATACATTATTAAATGACGAGTTACATCAACGCCTTTCGGGAGTCAAGCTCCCTTGTTCACGATGTTAAGCCACCATTTTTTTCAGGTAAAAATATAAGACACAGTGGTAGTAGAAATCTACAATGGACCCAGTGTTCTACCTATGGGACTCTGCCTGATAGAATATAGCAGCCATATTTAAATGTGTTACTACCAGTATTCACATATATATATCACAATCAAGCGTACTTTCCACTTGTTCTCTGTTATCAAGTTGTAGTTCGAATAAATGGAATTTTATAACCATAATTTTTCAACTATCAATTGGGAATAACATTTCCTCAATTTTGTACATTTAAATTGAAACACAAATTATTTCCCAAATTTAAAATTGTACATTGTAAAAACTTCAAAAAGTGCAAGTGCTTAGAGAATTTGGAAATTTCAGTTGTTCAAAGTGTGCCGGCAAGTGCCTGTTTCTGTTGGGTGCTAGTTCTAACAAATATATATATATGTATATATATATATATGTATATATATATATATATATATATATATATATATATATATATATATATATATATATATATATATATATATATATATTCACTGAAAAAACCATAGGTTATAGACCATATATAGTTAGGAATTTGCATTTACAAAACCTTGAAAATTCACTGAAAAAACCATAGGTTATAGACCATATATAGTTAGGGATTAGCATTTACAAAACCTTATTTTACTTGCACAAAACCATTGAAATTCCATATATAGTAGGTTGCACTAACTATATATCGCGCACCCGCAATCCACTGCTAATGATGTCACATATTACATCATTCATGACATGGTCAGTGACATCACTGATGACATCACTGATGACATCTCAAATGACATCACTGATGACATCACTGATGACATCTCAAATGACATCACTGATGACATCACTGATGACAACACCCAGTGACTGTATGTTTCTGTAAGGTTAAAATATGTCTTACATATTGAAAAATGAGTGGATGTATAAGTGTCTGGATGAAGGATTTAGTAGGTGCATGACTGACTGTATGAGAGAATGATTAAATGTGTCTCACTGAGTGCATGGGTTAGTGACTAAACTGTCTTAATTTGTGCATCATTATATATGTTGTTCTGTAAACTGCTGCATGTTTAAATCAGTAGCTATATGAGTAACTATATGGGTTATTGAATGGTTGCCCAAGTATTTGTATGGGAGACTGAGTATGTGTGTGGGTGGCTGAGAGGTGTATGACTCTGTGCATAGATGTGTGAGCAGTTGATTCACTAAATGTATGGGTTCAAAAGTGCATGTGGAAACAGCTGTATGGACAGTTGACTGTGTGCATGAGTGTATTGGTTAGTGAATGGATATCTCAGTGCTACATGTCAAAGTAAGTACATATGTAAAACACAGTCCATGTGAGAGTTGACATATATAAATAACTGTGCATAAGAGTCAGTGAATGTGTGAGTGGCTGTATGGATCATTGTGAACTTGTATCAGGGATTGTATAAGACAGTAAATATGTGTTAGTATATGTTTGAATAAGTAAGGTGTGTATAACTGTATAGTTGAGAAAATGGAGGTGTGATTGATAGTTTGCATAACTGACTAGGTGTGTGAGTAACTCCATGGATAAGTGACAGTCTGTGAGTGTCTGTTTATACTGATTGTATCTAAGGTTATATTAGAGTCTGAAGATGTTCATTGTATTATCACATAAATGATATCATCAGTGATGTGATCAGTGATGTCATTTGAGATGTCATCAGTGATGTCATCAGTGATGTCATTTGAGATGTCATCAGTGATGTCATCAGTGATGTCACTGACCATGTCATGAATGATGTAATATGTGACATCATTAGCAGTGGATTGCGGGTGCGCGATATATAGTTAGTGCAACTAACTATATATGGAATTTCAATGGTTTTGTGCAAGTAAAATAAGGTTTTGTAAATACTAATTCCTAACTATATATGGTCTATAATCTATGGTTTTTTCAGTGAATTTTCAAGGTTTTGTAAATGCCAATTCCTAACTATATATGGTCTATAACCTATGGTTTTTTCAGTGAATTTCAATGTTTTTTTAAAAGCTAATATCTATAGCTGTAAAATGTATTCTTCTTTTAATGGATATTTTATATGTTTTTAATATAATTTTTTTATGTATATATATTTTTTTTGTTTCGCTACCGGTCCGCGCATCGGGTAGCTTCCCGTTAGCTCAATTTGGTGCTGCGACGCGGTCCGCGAACCGGGAAACGTTCCATTAGCGCAACTGCCGCGTTAGAAAACAACATCATGACGGTCGCGTAAGCGCGACGTATCGCGTTGCCGCGTAATGCGTCTTATGAAGCGCCGCGTTAGCGCACCCGGAAGTGCTCCGGAGCGCGAACCGAGGCACGAAGCGCAGCACCCCGGAAGCGCTCCGGGTGCGTAGCGGGATGCGTAACGTAAGCGTAACAGGTCATGTGACTTGTTAATAAAACTTTTTATTGGTTCATTTCACTTTTGGTTTCCTAATGATGTAAGGCTAGGTCATGTGACCTAAAAATAACACTTTTCATTGGTTTAGAACATTTTTTTTCCCAAATGATGAAAGCCCCCAATTTTTTTCTCACTCTGACTTTCAACTTTGTGAGAGGAAGACCTGTTTTTCATTATTAAAAGATGGCTTCAATAGTAGCTGCAGCTGGTGGACCTCCACCACCACCACCACCTCCTAGGAAGGAAGGAACACCTACCCAGTTCCTTCCCAACCCTGAGGAAGAGGAGGAAGAAGAGGAAGAGGAGGTACAGGGGAGACAATTCTTGCCTGAACAGCCCCGGAAATCCCACCACAAGGACAATTTTATTTGGCAATTTTTTACATTCCCTCAAGGCCAAAAAAAGGTCAATGCCCGTCTTGTGACATGCCTCATATGTAAAGGAGTTCTGTCCCGAGGCACAGATAAAAAATATAGTTATGGGAACTATACTATGCATCGCCACATGCAAAGGTGGCATCCAATAAATTACAGCGTGGCTGAGGGCGTCACCTCCGCGAAAACCCACCAACTCCTGTGGCCACCACCTCGACACAGGAAAGTCTTTCGGGACCAGAGGCGAGGGAGACGGTCCCCAGTATCCAGAGCAATTTTGCACACATGAAGCTAGTGTGTATTTATTGTGGGGGACTACTTTGTTACGGGGAGATGAGTGTGAATTTAATGAACAGAGCATATGAAAATCACAAGTGCTCAAAACGCCCCAAAAAGTGAAATTTTTTTTTTTTCTCCTGTTGAGCCATTTCTAATGCCTGTTTTTCGTTGTTCCCCCTCAAAAAAACCATTTTTTTTTTAAATTGTTCATAAAATACAAAAAAAAATGTTCAGAAAAATAATAAAAAAAATATAAAACAACAAAAACAATAAAAAAAGTTCTTTTCAGAACTACCTCCCATTTATAAAAAATTGCTAAAATGTTTAGCACTCTGGCAATCTCTGTTTTTTTTTATTCGCTTCCTGGTTCGCGCGTCGGTACGCGAACCGGAAGCGACCGAAAAAAATGAAAAAAAAAATAAAAAGTGAATATAAGGGAAGGAGACAGAGAGAATAATGTTAAAAGAAAGACAGCTAGAGGGAGTAACACAGAGATACTGTATAATAGATAATTATACAAAGAAAAGATGTAAGAGGGAAAAATTGAGAAAAAGAAAATAGAAAAGGAAGTGAAAGAAAAAAAGAGTGTAGAAGAATAATAAACAAGAGTTACTTTGAGAATGTGAATGAATCTTCAAATTAAAAAGAAAGAGAGTAAAGGATGTGGAGTAAGAGGTAGGGATAGAACCGGACTAAAACAACAACCCTGAGGGAAGGTGTTAAAAAAAAAGTGAGTGAAAGTAAATAGGATTAAAACAAGGTGTATGATAGTGAATAAGATTAAAACATGTGGAATGACAGAGAGAAAAAACAGAAAGAAGAAAAGAAGAAGTGATAGAAAAAGAATAATTGAAGCAGCGAAAAAAAATGTAAATAAGACAATGTGCTTGAACTACAGAGAGAAAGCATAAAGAACAACTAGTAAAAGAGTGAAGAGACAGAGACAGTTAGAGTTAGAGAGATGGACTGAGTGAAAAGGAGTGAGGAACTGTGAGAACAGAGGGACTGACAAAAGGAGTGGAAGGAGTGAAGTAAGTAAGTAATTGAAAAGGAATGAGGGAAAAAGCAAAGGAAGTAAACTGAGGGTTAAGGATATAAAGCAGTGGAAGTAATAGAAGTTGAATGTGATAGAGATGTAAGGGAAAAAGTACTAAATACTTACTTTATAGTTGTTGTTAACTCCATCGCTTATAATTTTTTTAATTTCAATCTGTGAAAGAAAGAACAAAAATTTGAAAAATAATAAAACATGTATTTAAAAAATAGAAAAGACAAGGCATAAGGTTGAAAATCATACAATTTTACAAAGAAATGAAGTTAGAGATAAAGATTCAGAAAGGAAAATAAAGTAACGGTGAAAGACATACAGAGTCAAAAAGAAATAGAAATAGAGTAAATTACTAAGTGAATAAAAAGGAGGATAGATTCAGTGACATAAAAGAAGGATAGAAGAGAAAAAAAAAACTAAAGATGTGTAAGATACTAAAAGAATGTGAGTAAGGTAAACTAAATAAGGAAAGGGTGAATAAGGAAAAGAGAGTGAGGGAGAGAGGGGACACAGAAAGTGAAGGAAAGAGTGTCAGATACAGACTGAGTGAAGCAACCAAAAAAGATAAATGAGTGAAGGTGAGTTATACTAACTGTTTGCAACAAAAAAGGAGAACCCAAAATTATTTAATTTTGAAAACAAAAGAGAGAAAATATGGAAAAGAGAAGCGAAGCAGAGGGTCTAAAAGCTAGAAAATGGTGCATGAGAGAAAAGAAAAAAGCAGAGTTGGAATAAGGAAACAAAGGTTGAAACATAAGTGGAGTTAGAGAACAAGGGTGAAAGAGAATAAAACAAAAGGCAATGTGAGTATGTAAAGAGAATTGATACAAGGTAGTAAAAGACAAGTGAGCATGAGACAAGATGAGTACAAATTTAAAATCACAATACAAAATATAGAATTAATTATACATGTTAAATGGTTTATTTTTGCTGTTCTCAGAATATATCAAATTTCACCTAAAACAGTGAGTTGAAGGTATTCATCATATAACAGAGGGGAAAAAAAACACAATCAAAATGATTGTGTTTAACAAACCCATATAATATAACAAATCAGAAATCAGAACTCATCAAAAGTACACTTACTTTCCATGACGTCGAATGATATGCGATGAACAGCTTATACTCTGTTGTGCTCTAAAAAATCCATGCCCGCCACTTTCTGAAAGAAAAGCTCTTTCTTTCTGAGTAATCTCTTCGAATTCCTCAAAGCAAATCCCGTCATTTTCTTTTTCCCCGACTTTCAGAAAGAAAATGTCCAAAATCACTTTCACAATCTTGTACTAATAATATCTCCCCTTCTAGTTTACTCATGTTTCACATTTCCTATAACATTGATACCACTTACTATGAGGCACACTTACACTACCTCTATGACTTTTCCAATTTTTTCATTCTCTTGATCTCAGTTACTAACAAAGCAATTTAAAACAACAGAGTAAATCATATCAACTCTTTGAATCATTATAGACCAGTTATGTATCTCTATGACTACTTTACATTTTTATTTATTATGATCACTCTAATTGACAAAGCAATTTAAAACAGCAGGCTAAAATTTATCAACTGCTCCAATCTTCGTAGGACACTTTCCTTCCCTAAAATTTTGGTTGTAAAAACACTAGGTAAGAATTTTTTAAGTCAAACGGTAAACGTTTTTTGAAAGTTAAAACAGAATCATTGCAGAATGACCAGCCATTTCCAGATTTTAAATAAGCTGTGTAATGTCCTGAAGTTGTTGAAGGACCGTCATGATATATAATTGCTGCAGTTACAAAAGTCCTTCCTGATATTGACAACTGCGAAGCCACAACATTTTTAATTAAAGTTGTCAATTTAGTTCCATCAGACCTACATCGTTGGAACATTAAAATGACATACTGGCCATAACTTCGTATAAATAATGTGGACAGCATTGCAGACTTACATTGGCTACACTCCATGTTTTGATCGGCTGCTTTTACTAGCTTATTAAAGGATACTAATTTACTGTCAGGCAAAGTTAAATATATAAATCTTTCTGAGTCTACACTAGTAGTACTTGATAGCCTACAGTTCTCGCAGTCATGCTGCCATTGATAAGTAACAGTGATGGATCAAGCCCTGATCTTTGGACTGGGTAAGAGTGGTCTGCTTAATTCAGACACTCTGTTCATCACCACCTCCTTTTCTGAATCGTTTTTGGCCACTATATGTGTGGCAGGGTATACTCAGACATGAGTCCCTTTCTCACTGCTCCATCAGGATTCAAGCAAGCCGGGCCGAAGACGGCTGAAATGCCAGAAACCGGTCCCCGGTAGCTTGTTTCCTTTCTGGTGAAGAATTGGCTTGGTAGTTTAGTCTGCCCTGTTCCCATGATGCACTGGGCCAGGGACAGACTGATTTGCATATAGCCAGGTCCTGAGCTGGGATGGGGCAGTGAGATAAATAACGGTGATGGATCAAGCCCTGATCTTTGGACTGGGTAAGAGTGGTCTGCTTAATTCAGACACTCTGTTCATCACCACCTCCTTTTCTGAATCGTTTTTGGCCACTATAGGTGTGGCAGGGTATACTCAGACATGAGTCCCTTTCTCACTGCTCCATCAGGATTCAAGCAAGCCGGGCCGAAGACGGCTGAAATGCCAGAAACCGGTCCCCGGTAGCTTGTTTCCTTTCTGGTGAAGAATTGGCTTGGTAGTTTAGTCTGCCCTGTTCCCATGATGCACTGGGCCAGGGACAGACTGATTTGCATATAGCCAGGTTCTGAGCTGGGATGGGGCAGTGAGATAAATAACGGTGATGGATCAAGCCCTGATCTTTGGACTGGGTAAGAGTGGTCTGCTTAATTCAGACACTCTGTTCATCACCACCTCCTTTTCTGAATCGTTTTTGGCCACTATAGGTGTGGCAGGGTATACTCAGACATGAGTCCCTTTCTCACTGCTCCATCAGGATTCAAGCAAGCCGGGCCGAAGACGGCTGAAATGCCAGAAACCGGTCCCCGGTAGCTTGTTTCCTTTCTGGTGAAGAATTGGCTTGGTAGTTTAGTCTGCCCTGTTCCCATGATGCACTGGGCCAGGGACAGACTGATTTGCATATAGCCAGGTTCTGAGCTGGGATGGGGCAGTGAGATAAATAACGGTGATGGATCAAGCCCTGATCTTTGGACTGGGTAAGAGTGGTCTGCTTAATTCAGACACTCTGTTCATCACCACCTTCTTTTCTGAATCGTTTTTGGCCACTATAGGTGTGGCAGGGTATACTCAGACATGAGTCCCTTTCTCACTGCTCCATCAGGATTCAAGCAAGCCGGGCCGAAGACGGCTGAAATGCCAGAAACCAGTCCCCGGTAGCTTGTTTCCTTTCTGGTGAAGAATTGGCTTGGTAGTTTAGTCTGCCCTGTTCCCATGATGCACTGGGCCAGGGACAGACTGATTTGCATATAGCCAGGTTCTGAGCTGGGATGGGGCAGTGAGATAAATAACGGTGATGGATCAAGCCCTGATCTTTGGACTGGGTAAGAGTGGTCTGCTTAATTCAGACACTCTGTTCATCACCACCTCCTTTTCTGAATCGTTTTTGGCCACTATAGGTGTGGCAGGGTATACTCAGACATGAGTTCCTTTCTCACTGCTCCATCAGGATTCAAGCAAGCTGGGCCGAAGACGGCTGAAATGCCAGAAACCGGTCCCCGGTAGCTTGTTTCCTTTCTGGTGAAGAATTGGCTTGGTAGTTTAGTCTGCCCTGTTCCCATGATGCACTGGGCCAGGGACAGACTGATTTGCATATAGCCAGGTTCTGAGCTGGGATGGGGCAGTGAGATAAATAACGGTGATGGATCAAGCCCTGATCTTTGGACTGGGTAAGAGTGGACTGCTTAATTCAGACACTCTGTTCATCACCACCTCCTTTTCTGAATTGATAAGAAAGGCCAAACAGATAATCTACATCTACACCTTCATCTTGCAAAACATCAAGCATATACATTAAAAACTCCTGACAATCCTGCTGAATATTTTGAGAGAATTGCGTTTGACCTGAACATTTGTCTAAGAGATTTCGAATTTCAGATACACTTTCTATTTTTCTTCTATCAGTGCTACATTTCTCTAACACAGAATTTAACAAACAGCAAAATCTTTGATCCGAATTGACCACAATCTGTTCTTTTAATGTTTCTAGAGAAAAGACAACTTTAACCACTACATTAGCATAGCAGTTGACACCAGAACTATTTTCAAATTGAAAACCAACAACATCTTGAACAGCATCTATTTTCTTTCTGCTTACAATTTCGGGTTCATCAACTTTTCGTGTTTTGGCTACAACCTCCCTACTATTGGTCACATTTCTACGTTTCCAGCCTACCACACGTTTTTCAAACAAAGGATATTGAGGCAAATGTGGCGCATACTCTCTTCTTAACCTATTGTATTCCTTAACACAATCTAGATCTGCACAAATATTTGTCTCATCACACTCAATCAGGTACAATCCAGATAAAGTTCTAACTCGTGATAATGCCACATAAGCCATACCCTCCTTGAACATAGAACTGCCAATATTCACCAAAGCACTGTCTACACTTAAACCTTGCGATTTATGGATTGTCACCGCATATGCCAAGCAAACAGGAAACTGTTTACGGCGAACATATAAGTCTTTAACAAGCAACAGCCTAGCAGAGCAACGACCAATTTGCTGTACATCCTCAATGCCATCAAATTTAATTTTTATAAATTTAATTCCATCTCTATTTCTGTATTTCTCAAAATCAACAACATTACCCAATTTATCCATTTACCAGATCTCTTTCAACATTTAAATTCCTTCTCAAAATGATACGGCAATTTAAGCACACATTCAGAGTCTTTTCAAAACCCGCAGTTTTAGATATAGTCTTCTCTAATGAATCCAATTTAGATTTCAAATTTTCAGACAAAATAATTGTTGCTCCCATATGTTCAATTCTGTCAATAGCTTCCAGTTTCACTATGTCTTGGTTTCTAAAATCAACATTTTGTTGTTGAAGATGGAACATTCTTGCAGAGTTGGCATCAAACATATCCCAGATTTCTTCTCAGTAATTTTCTGAAAAATATTCTCTGGCAGAACGTCTTCATCTGGATAAAAATTTGACAATAATCGTGCATGTAAAGCTTCCTTCCCATGCTCAGTCACTTTTCCAATTCTAACATCTTGTAGAATATTCTTATAATCTTCATCCTTCGCCTGACGCATATTTTCATGCAGTTCCGCATAATTGAAGCTTAACCATATATTGACGTTGCCAATGCTCCCTAGGCACTTCCTGGTATCTTCATGCGTAAGTAGTTTAAACACTGGTTGTCCTTTCACCGGTGTCAGCTGCAGAAGATCACCGAAAACAATGATGTGTTTGCCACCAAATAAGACATCATACTCTGTTTTAAGAACTTCTTGCATTCTCAAATGCACAAAGGCAAGCATGACATTGGAAACCATGCTTACTTCATCAATGATAAGAAGTTTAATCTTCTTTAGGACTCTTGAAACTTCACAACAAGCATCTCCAGATAACTTGTGGTATTGTAATTTGTTATCATGCTCCACTGGCAGCATCAGTAGACAATGCAAAGTAATACCTTTAATGTTATGTGCTGCCAGACCAGTTGGAGCGGTGACAACACAAGACAGCGATGACTCAGTCCTTTTCTGCAAATAACATGAAATTGCTTTAATGAGGAAACTTTTTCCAGTTCCTGCTTCTCCACTCACGTACAGTTGGACAGGGTTCAACGACGTACATGAGCACTCTTTCTTCTCATGACTTAATCCATGATCAATTTGGTTGGTAACTTCGTCATATATTTTCCTCTGCTCAACGTTGAGTTGTCTTTCCAAATCTTCTAAGTTAACCGCATCTTCCTGAGCATGTGCCATGGCTCTTTCCACTTCAATCATGGCAGTGGCAGCTTCATTTTCGATAACTCTTAGTGGATCCTGACTCAATGAAGTGGAACTCTGACTGTCCTGAGAACTGTCTCTAGCAATCTCGGCTGCAATTGTTGCTTCCTGCTCAATTTCTGCATTCAACATTTCTAGATATTTTGGAAAAACAGGACATTCTATGGACTCCTTGGCTGCATTGAAATAATCTTCATAACAGAGGAAATCTCCAAGCAGTTCCTCTTCTGCACGCCAAGGCTTGAAAAGTTGCAAAAGTGCTAAATAGAAAAACTATTTTCTTTCAGGAGATTCGCAATTCAATTTTCGATGATTTACTAATTGGCATTTTCTTTGCTTGACCAGACATCCCTCACTTCCAATTACAGCATACACTCCTTTATCAATATCTTCTTTGATGTTCCTCTTGAATATGTAATTTTGTAGAACCTCATACAGACAAACATTCTCGAGGTGACTGCTTCTATTTGGATAATATGTATCCAACATGTTGGTCTTCAAAATATCTGTACTGTTTGGCTCCTTCTCCGCCAAATACTCAATTTCCCGTACAGGTTTCAGAACTCGATTACGTGTTGCAGCAAGACCAAGACTCACCCAAATTATACTCCTAGATTTGGCATAGAGACTTGCTAAAGATAACCAATCAGAACATTCGTATGCTCCAATTTCTCGATGCGACAACATCTTTAGACTGAAACTGTACAACTTCTTACTGAGGCTCTTTTCATGTGAAATGTCATACCACATATCCTTCAGTTCTGTCTTTTCTTTTTTTGTGATATAAGACCGAGCCACAGCCATACAGTTGTCAGCCACAAACTGTATATCCATGTTAACATTCCACATGGACAAAATCACTGGGTTGTAGTCGTTGATGTACTTGGACTCTTCATTTCTTTTTAAATTGTATGTATTTTTGGGTGATTTCCTCGTCACATTATGTCGCAGCGAAGACATCAAATTGTTCACTCTTCCTTCAGATATCACTGATCGTGGAAACCCAAAACGACATTTTGTATAGAACTTGTTCTTGTTTCTGAATTTACGACGACAGTACTTTCCACAACGATGGTTTTGAAAGTGTAAAACTTGTTCTCTTAAACTTTTGTCTTCCTTTGTCTTTGGAACAGCACATGTAGAATACTGTTCTATGAAACTCATCACTAAGTCATCCGGATCTGTTCCAAATTTGGGTGCATCTTTGATCCATAGCAGCATATGTATATGAGGAGCACCTCTTGCTTGATACTCCTTTCTCCAGAAGAAATCCAACACCTCTCCAAGAGGTGGATTTTTCTTGTTCGTAATGAAAGACATCATAGCTTCAAATCTATGATTGAAGTACCTGCATACATTGACTGGATCCAAAGAGCACAGTTCTCCGGGTGTCTTGAATTCAATATTTTCAATGCTTCCATTTGCCTCTCGTAGAAATTCAAGTAAGTCTTCTCAGCCATACTAGGCACAGCTGAGAGTGAGGAACCATGTGGAAGTTCCTAAGTTCCTCAGCATACATTTTAAGTCACCATGACGACGGTACCAATACTCATTAGTACCACGCTGACATGCCATGAGATTAATCAGGTGAGAATCCAAAATACTGTCTTGCACATTGACTTTATCCATAAACTCCCTTGCCGAGATATTTTGCAGCTGTACACCACTTTTCAGGATGTGGTTCACTGCATAAGACAGTCCAGACAGATTACTTTCGTACAGTAGATGAAACAAATAGGGAATGCATTGACGAAACCTACGATCTTCTGCATACAATCGTAAAGTCCAGTATTCAGAAGCAGGAATTTGATCAGGTCGCTCATCATATCTTCCTCCTCGACCTGTTGGAAATAACTGTGGGAAACACCGAGCTTCCAAACTTTCCTCCCAAACACTAATGGAACTCCCTTTGGCTTGTTTTATTTGAAACAACTCAATAGCATTCCCCATGACTTCTTTAGAATGCAAAGGATGAACACTATAATGTTCATATATTTCTTTATTTTTAGAGGCATCTACTTTCTCTATTTGTCCAGTACACAAATTGCTGTCCTCTTCTTCACTTAGTTCGTCTTCTGCAACACATACATTCTTGTAGTACTCATTGTTTTTCATCAAATACAACTTTGCCTTTTTGACTTTCCTAACATCCACTAAATCTTGCCAGATTTTCTTACTCTTTTTCGGAACCCCATTAGCTAGGATAACCAGAGGTTCCTCTTCCACTTTGTCTACACCAATTGTATCAATATTTTTCTTCAAATCCAGAGGCAAATAAACAACTCTTCCCTTTAATCCTCTCTGTAAATCTGAGGGAGGCAATTTCCCTGTCTTAGGCTCCATTCGAACAATAGCCTGAAAAGGATGGACACTTTGAATCAAAATAGATTCATAAGTATTTAAATCCTTCAGTTCAGAAGGAATGTCAACCAATTCCGGATTATTATGAACCGCTCTAGCAGGCATCCGGTTTTGATTTAATTTGTTAAAACAATAAGTACACATACGTTGATCTGATCCCAAATCAAAAGATTTTCTACCATCAAGTATGTTGCAAAATCCTTCCATTCACTATTGTTTACCATTTCACTTTTTGTATATAAATCCACTAACTTAGTCTGATTCTTATAATAAGTCCGTCGACAACACACACAAGTGAAATTAGGCCTCTCACTTGATTTCACCATAAACGTGGAAATTTCCTTGTGAAACTTATTTGTACTGAAAATCTGTACACTCTCTTCCAAATTACCTTCTTCTACTGGGTCAATTTCCACATTGTTCTCTTTACTAGCAAAGTAACAAAACTCAATTTCTTCACAAATATTCTTCACATCTACTTCAGAACCATGCAAAAGAGCAGTGCTTAATTGTTTAAGCATAATTGCTGGACTCTTAGCATAATACAACATTCTAACTAATTTCCTCACTTTATTATGATGCACTGCTAGCATCCTGAAATGATGAAAAACACTCTGGCATACTCTCCTGGAAAGACAAGCCAGAGAATGACCATGCAAACCTGTCACTTCTCTCACTCTGCAAGGATCTAATTCTTGCAACAACTTCATTTTCTGTTTTAAACTTTTCTTATTCAATGTCCGTACAAAATCACAAAGCAAATTGATGGAATCCTGTCGCACACTGCAAATACTTCTACGCTTCCAGGTGTACACTGGTCCCTTAGAACGTCTTCCTAAAACTTCATTACCTAACACATCTTCTGCCTCTGTTGACACAAGTTTTTCTTTTTCAACCAGACAACCGTCTTTCACCTCATATGCTCGACCACTGGTGTCAACTGCATGCACCAAATCATTGTCCTGGAAATAACTCTCCTCATTAAAAAATGCCTCACAACTTGAACTATGCATCCATTCTCCTGAAAAAACTTCACAAAAATGACTACGATTAACTGTTCTCTTCCATCTACTATTTGATTTGAAATCATAAATTGCCTTGTTTAGTTTCCTAATTCTATTGATTATCAAAATAAATAACTTTTGCTTAATTTCGAAAGCCTGATCAATAATTTTCTCTACATTTTTCTTTCTCTTATAAAAAGCCACTTTCTGTTGACCTTTCGTAATATTTTTTAACAAATTGCCAATTATCCTGTTGCGAAACATTTGTCTACGAATGTCTCTAAACAGATTTTTCCTTCTACTACCATGCACAGAGTTATCTCCTGCTCTAGCAGTAACATTTTTGAGGGGCCTTTCCTTCCCGTTTAAATTGGCTCTCTTTTTCTGGACTAAAACACGTTCTGTAGCGATACTTTTTCGTCTGCAAATGTTTCTTAAAAAAGATTTTGTTGTCTTACCCGGAGTTTTTTTGGTGACTTGACAAGTTTTTATTGTAGCGGACTGCTGCAAAGGTTTACCAAGGTGGAGTGTAAGTTGCTTTGCTTCTTTTCTTTTCCTTTGCCTTGAGGGCATGTTTGAATTTTTCAAAAGATCTTGAGTTGAATCTGTGGTAAATTAAAAAAAAATGTTATTAACCACTATTACCAAACAGTAAACCAATAGCAGTAAGCAAACAATTAACACACTAGTTGTCATTTCTACCTATGGTAATTTAGCAGCATAGACAGAATATGTACTGCTAGAGTTTCATAGCCAGTATGGGGCATATTTACAAAGCCTTTGAGCCATTTTAAGTCAAAAAACACATTTTTAAAACACATCAAGTAAGTAAATTATTCTCCCAGATTCATGGGAGAAGTGACTTAAAATGGCCTAACACACATGGGGGCGTATTTACAAGGCCCTTGCACCACTTTTGCGTCACTATAAACATGGGAAAAATAGCCTTGTAAATATGGCCCATGCTGGCTATGAAACTCTAGCAGTACATATCAAGAAACCTAATTGACTTCAAGAAACGTTTTTAAACACATCAAGTAAGCAAATTATTCTCCCAGATTCATGGGGAAGTGACTTAAAATGCCCTAACACACATGAGGGCGTATTTACAAGGCCCTTGCACCACTTTTGCGTCACTTTTAACATGGGGAAAATAACTTGAAAGTGGCTCAAAGGCCTTGTAAATATGCCCCATGCTGGCTATGAAACTCTAGCAGTACATATCAAGAAAACTAAATGACTTCAAGAAACGTTTTTAAACACATCAAGTAAACAAATTATTCTCCCTGAATCATGGTGCAAGTGAAATATTTGTTTAAAGAAGCAGACACCATTTTTTCCTTCTCTTAAATTTAAAAAGCATTCCTTTTCCTTAAAAACTATTTTCAAGTCATAATTTGAAAACACAGCACAGCTCCTATGTACAAGCACACCCTGTCAGTACTAATACTTCACATTATCTCCAACAATTACAATTTCACAAAGAAACAAAATCTTTTTGTAAAACACTTGACACAAAGCAACATTTTAAATACACAACTTTCTTCCTAATTTTCTAGCTAAAGCATACTAGTCTCTATCTAAATTAAATGAATCTTTTCTCTCCTTAGCAATTGCTTTTTGAATTTCAAAACAGTCTCAGACACACACCAATTTTTCTTTAGCAGAGCAAAGGGTATACACTCCAGAGGCTGCAACCAGATTATTCTCCCAGATTCATGGAGAAATGACTTAAAATGCCCTAACACACATGAGGGCGTATTTACAAGGCCCTGGCACCACTTTTGCGTCACTTTTAACATATGGAAAAATAACGTGAAAGTGGCTCAAAGTCCTTATAAATATGCCCCATGCTGACTATGAAACTCTAGCAGTACATATCAAGAAACCTAAATGACTTAAAGAAACGTTTTTAAAACCATCAAGTAAGCAAATTATTCTCCCAGATTCATGGGACAAGTGACTTAAAATGCCCTAACACACATGAGGGCGTATTTACAAGGCCCTTGCACCACTTTTGCGTCGCTTTTAACATGGGGAAAATAACTTTAAAGTGGCTCAAAGGCCTTGTAAATATGCCCCATGCTGGCTATGAAACTCTAGCAGTACATATCAAGAAACCTAAATGACTTCAAGAAACGTTTTTATACACATCAAGTAAACAAATAATTCTCCCTGAATCATGGGGCAAGTGAAATATTTGTTTAAAGAAGCAGACACCATTTTTTCCTTCTCTTAAATTTAAAAAGCATTCCTTTTCCTTAAAAACGATTTTCAAGTCATAATTTGAAAACACAGCACAGCTCCTATGTACAAGCGCACCCTGTCAGTACTAATACTTCACATTATCTCCAACAATTACAATTTCTCAAAGAAACAAAATCTTTTTGTAAAACATTTGACACAAAGCAACATTTTAAATACACAACTTTCTTCCTAATTTTCTCCCTAATGCATACTAGTCTCAATCTAAATTAAATGAATCTTTTCTCACCTTAGCAAATGCTTTTTGAATTTCAAAACAGTCTCAGACACACACCAATTTTTCTTTAGCAGAGCAAAGGGTATGCACTCCAGAGGCTGCAACCAACAATGGCACAGAAATGCTGTAATTCATCACACATATCTCTCATGTCACCCAATCAAAACTCTTCCCCCACTTTTTTCAAATCAACACCCTTCCCCCCTCTGCCCTTTCTGCCTTTTTTCCATAGCAACTACCTCCTGAAAGACCTCTCATGTTTACAAGTTCACACAACAATGTTTCAAATGAACTCTGAACTCTCAGTACACCTGCTTATCCAGTGCAATGTTTCTTAAAATGATTTTTTCTTAACCATTCGAATTATATCTTTCAAAGAACACATCCATGCACCCTAACTTTCTGTTTTCAGCAATCAAAATCCACCAATCACTGCTACTGAATCATTAGCACTGAAACTCCACAGTTTTTTTCATTACAAACTCCTACTGTTCCAACTGCCATTTCATTCCCACACTTCATCTGACTGCAGCAGAACCTCCTCTCGCCATGTTTTCTGTCTGGATACTTGGACATAGCTACATCCACTAGGCTTACAGGTATGCTGATAACAGAAATTTACACAACCTCAATTTACAAAATGTGGAAATCAAATGGATTGGCTAGAGAGGATTGAGATGTCACCAATTGATACCATTGGTGAAAACCTTTTTGCATTTGCCAAACCCTGACCTCATAATAGTGCACTGTGGAGGAAATGATTTGGGCACTTTGACTGGGGTAGGTCCGGAAATGCTTTTTAAGGACACCTTTGAGCAATTGATGGCACTTTTTCCTCAAACTGCCTTGGTATATTCCAATATATGCCAAAGACAGAAATGGAGGTTGTCCAATCAATTTTGTCCACAAATTGAGAAAGCGAGGAAGCATGTAAATAAGTCTGTTTCAGCTTACATGAGAGACCATGGAATGGGCTCCATCTACAACAATAACTTGCGTTACTACATGCAAGATATCTACAGAGAAGATGGTGTGCACTTCTCAGATGAGGGGAACAGAGTTTTCATCCAGAATTTAAGACTGTGTATTGGTACCTACTTATAAGTACCTAAATCTTCCACAGACCCAAAAGCTCTTTTCAGAGCTACCCTAACTATGATTACTCTAAATAAATTTTAAATGTAACTTTTTTTAACTAATTTTCGCGATTTACACTTTCTGGAGCGCTACCCGGTACGCGCACCGGGCGCTAACCGCGCGAAAATTTGAATTTTATTTTCCTTTTTGGACATATATGGGCCTCCTCATCCACCCTCACAAAACCTAGGGGGTCAGGATATGTCTCCCTTTCCCCCTTTTACACAATCCCAGCATTGTTTATCATCAATCTTGTGTCCAAATTAGACCTTAACGCAAGATGGCGGACTCCCGTTACGCTACCGGTAAGCTACCCGGTTCGCGTACCGAGTAGCGCTTCCACCGCGAAAAATCGAAAAAAAAAATGATTTTTTTGCCCGCGGGGCCCTTTAATAGCCCCCACATCAATCCTAGGGGGTCAGGAGGGGTCTACCTTGCACCCTTTTATTCATTTCCCCCTTCATTTATTTCCACCTCTTGTCTCTCGATCCTACCGAGAGACAAGATAGCGGCTGCTCCGAACTGTTTAAAATGTTCACAGTCACCGGGGAGCCAATCCACTTCTCCTCGCGAAGTTCCGTTACGCGTCTGATACGCGAGCCGGCGCGCTAACCGGGACGCTTGTCACAGATATATATATTTCTTTGAACGTTAATTCCTCAAAATCCACTGGAGCACATATCTTGAGACCTAGCAAAGGCACATCGGGCTACCAGTCCCTACAATTTTGCCAAGTTTCATAGAAATCCATTCAGCCGTTCGAGCTAAAAGTGAGTCCAACCGCCCTATTGAAAACACAATGTTTAAAACACGTTTTGGGACCCCCCTTTTTTCTCGGCCCCC
This sequence comes from Lissotriton vulgaris, assembly GCF_964263255.1. Lineage (NCBI taxonomy): Eukaryota > Metazoa > Chordata > Amphibia > Caudata > Salamandridae > Lissotriton > Lissotriton vulgaris. Next base: position 404,385,631 of record NC_141698.1, on the reverse strand, counting down.
ACTTCACGAAACCCCCCCAAACTTTCAGGGGACGCTCAGAAACAAAATGTGCCATTTTCCTGAAAATTTCAGCCAATTCCGTCTTCAACGCCAAAGTTATTTAACATATTTTCAGAAATCCCTATTCAAAAAAATCCTAACTATATATACCTACTGGCGACCGCCAGTAGGTAATATATATATATATATATATATATATATATATATATATATATATATATATATATATATACATACATATATATATATATATATATATATATATATATATATATATATATATATATATATATATATATATATATATATATTATTTATTTATATTTATATATATATATATATATATATATATATAGTATATATATATATATATATATATATATATATATATATATATATATATATATATATATATATATATATATATATATATATATATATATATATATATATATATATATATATATATATATATATATCACTGAAAAAACCATAGGTTATAGACCATATATAGTTAGGAATTAGCATTTACAAAACCTTGAAAATTCACTGAAAAAACCATAGGTTATAGACCATATATAGTTAGGAATTCGCATTTACAAAACCTTATTTTACTCACACAAAACCATTGAAATTCCATATATAGTTAGTTGCACTAACTATATATCGCGCACCCGCAATCCACTGCTGATGATGTCATATATTACATCATTCATGACATGGTCAGTGACATCACTGATGACATCACTGATGACATCTCAAATGACATCACTGATGACATCTCAAATGACATCACTGATGACATCACTGATGACATCTCATTTGACATTACTGATCACATCACTGATGATATCATTCATGTGATAATACGATGAACCTCTTCAGACTCTAATATAACCTTGGATACAATCAGTGTAAACAGACACTCACAGACTGTCACTCATCCATGGAGTTACTCACACACCTAGTCAGTCATGCAAAGAATCAATCACACCTCCATTTCCTCAACTATACAGTTATACAAACTTTACTTATTCAAACATATACTAACACATATTTACTCTCTTATACAATCCCTGATACAAGTTCACAATGATCCATACAGCCACTCACACATTCACTGGCTCTTATGCACAGTTATTTATATATGTCAACTCTCACATGTACTGTGTTTTACATATGTACTTACTTTGACATGTAGCACTGAGATATCCATTCACTCACCAATACACTCATGCACACAATCAACCGCCCATACAGCTGTTTCCACATGCACTTTTGAAACCATACATCTAGTGAATCAACTGCTCACACATCTATGCACAGAGTCATACACCTCCCAGCCACCCACACACACACTCAGTCTCCCATACAAATACTTGGGCAACCAATCAATAACCCATATAGTTACTCATATAGCTACTTATCAACACATGCAACAGTTTACAGAACAACAGACATAATGATGCACAAATTAAGACAGTTTAGTCACTAACCCATGCACTCAGTGAGACACATTTAATCACTCACTCATACAGTCAGTCATGCACCTACTAAATCTTTCATCCAGACACTTATACATCCACTCATTCTTCAATATGTAAGACATATTTTAACTTTACAGAAACATACAGTCACTGGATGTTGTCATCAGTGATGTCATCAGTGATGTCATTTGAGATGTCATCAGTGATGTCATCAGTGATGTCACTGACCATGTCATGAATGATGTAATATGTGGCATCATCAGCAGTGGATTGCGGGTGCGCGATATATAGTTAGTGCAACTAACTATATATGGAATTTCAATGGTTTTGTGTGAGTAAAATAAGGTTTTGTAAATGCGAATTCCTAACTATATATGGTCTATAACCTATGGTTTTTTCAGTGAATTTTCAAGGTTTTGTAAATGCTAATTCCTAACTATATATGGTCTATAACCTATGGTTTTTTCAGTGAATTTTCAAGGTTTTGTAAATGCTAATTCCTAACTATATATGGTCTATAACCTATGGTTTTTTCAGTGAATATATATATATACATACATATATAAACATATATCATCTGTATATCTATATAAATACAAACATAAATGCATGCATACATATACTTATATGCATACAGATGCATGTTATTTACATGAAAGTTGAAAAAACACTAATAAAAGCAAAGCTAAAAAGCCACCTCATTACAAACAGAATGGCTTTAACTTAAACGTGGGCGAGATCTATTGCATTTTCAATGCTTGTTTACTTTGGTTCCACCAAGAAGATATTCAGATGTGTCACACATTTGCCATAAATTCTGAATGTTAGCACTCTAGTTGCACATTAGATCACTGTAGTAAAGCTACTGCTCACCAGGGACGTCTGCTGCTGGTATTCAAAGTGCATGTTTCAGTCTGCATGTCAGAATTTTTTTAATGAAATAGAAGAGGATTTGAGAAGTCACTCAAAATGATCCCTAATTTTTCTTTCTGAAGCACTAATCATACTTTCTATGGCAAAATTAACCCCCTCATGTTGTTCCTTTTTAAATTGAGTGTTTTCAGACTTACCACTTCATTCCAATCAAGATGGCTTCTGGTGTGCCATACTTTTGTCATAAGTAAGACTGTTAGCGCTCTAGTTGTTCTTTAGAACACTCTGGGACATTCTGTCATTGGGCTATACTTGGGGTACATCTGGGTGATATTTGGGCTACATTTAGGCTCTTTTGTCTCTGGTGGCCATCTTGGGAGACTGTATGTCAGAATTTTTTAATGAAATTGAAGAGGGTTTGAGAAGTCACTCAAAATGTGCCCTAATTTTTCTTTCTGCAGCACTAATCATAATTCATATGGCAAAATATACCCCCTCATTTTGTTCCTTTTTAAATTAAATGTTTTAAGAGTTACCACTTTATTCCAATCAAGATGGCTTCAGGTGTGCCATACCTTTGTAATAAGTAGGACTGTTAGCGCTCTAGCTGTTCTTTAGAACACTCTGGGACATTCTGTCATTGGGCTATACTTGGGCTACATCTGGGTGATATTTGGGCTACATTTGGGCTCTTTTGTCTCTGGTGGCCATTTTGGGAGACTGCATGTCAGAATATTTTAATGAAATAGAAAAGGATTTGAGAAGTCACTCAAAATGTGCCCTAATTTTTCATTCTGCAGCACTAATCATACTTTCTATGGCAAAATATACCCCCTCATGTTGTTTCTTTTTAAATTAAATGTTTTAAGAGTTACCCCTTTATTCCAATCAAGATGGCTTCAGGTGTGCCATACCTTTGTAATAAGTAGGACTGTTAGCGCTCTAGTTGTTCTTTAGAACACTCTAGGAGGCTGCAGTAGAACACAAAGGAATCAACTGACAGTCTCTGTCCTTGTTGGATGTACATGTTTTACTGAGAATGTCAGACTTCATTTTCACATGACTGAGAAAGATAATGTGAATTTACAGAAAATATGCTTTCAGTTTAGCTTATAGATCCCCTTCCAAACCACTGTGGGAAAATCATGAGATATTAGTTTTCTTTCAAACAATATTCATGATATCACAGCAGAAGGTTTTTTCACGTGGTAAAATCACCTTAGAACCCACCACAATTCCTAAAACGAGTATGGTACCATCAACAAATGATTTATAATGTAACTAAAGTCCTAAAACCCTCTATTAACTACAATGCTTTTTAATGAGGTGCTATCATGTATATTGGTCCCAAGATGGCTGCCAACACTTCTTGGATGAAGTGCTGACAGCCAATCAGATCAGATGTGTGGTTAGGCTCCGCCCAGATATATATCTTTTTTTGAACCTAAATTACTCAAAATCCACTGGAGCACATATATTGAGACCTAGCAAAGGCACATCGGGCTAACAGTCCCTACAATTTTGCCAAGTTTCGTGCAAATCCATTCAGCCGTTCGAGCTAAAAGTGAGGCCAACCGCCCTATGGAAATTAACATGGGAAAAATGCGTTTTGGGACCCCCCTTTTTCTCGGCCCCCCCTTGATGAAACCCCCCCAAATTGTCAGGGGCTGCTCAGAAACAAAATGTTCAATTTTCCTGAAAATTTCAGCCAATTCCGTCCACAAACGCCAAAGTTATTAGACATAGAATTTTCAAAAATCCCATAGAGAAAAAATCCTAACTATATATACCTACTGGCGACCGCCAGTAGGTAATATATATATATATATATATATATATATATATATATATATATATATATATATATATATATATATATATATATATATATATATATTGTTTACCAGTCCGCATACATTCCGATCAAGGAAGGCCCTGACACCTTGAATTTCAACTCAAGGAAGATGATTTATTCCATCATGCTGCAATATATATATATATATATATATATATATATATATATATATATATATATATATATATATATATATATATATATATATTACCTACTGGCGGTCGCCAGTAGGTAGTTATAGTTAGGATTATTTTCAATACAAAATCTCAACATTCTATTGTGAATAACTTTGGCGCCGGTTGAGGAATCTGCCTGAGAATTTCCTCAAATTTGCCTCGCGGCGCTCCGGTCCTTCCCTTGAAGTTTGGGGGAGATTCGTCAAGCAGGGGCTCAGATAAAAGGGAGGTCCCAAAACGTGTTTTCCCCATGTTAATTTCCATAGGGCGGTCAACCTCACTTTTAGCCCGAACGGCTGTATGGATTTCCATTAAACTTGGCAAAATTGTAGGGACTGGTAGCCCTATGTGACTTTGCTATGTCTCAAGATATGTGCTCCAGTGGATTTTGAATAATTTAGGTTCAAAAAAATATATATATCTATAAGCGCGCTCCGGTACGCGGACCGGGGCGCGTACCAGTGCGCTACGCGAGTTCGCGCGCGGAAAGCTGATTGGCTCTCGGGTGTCTGTAAACATTCCAAACAGTCCGGAGCGGCTGCCATCTTGTGTCTCGGTAGGATCGAGATACAAGAGGTGGCAAAAACAATGGGGGAAATGACCAAAAGGGGGCGGGGTAGACCCCCCTGACCCCCTAGGTTTGATGTGGGGGCCATAAAAAAAAAATCGATTTTTGCAGGGGGAGCGCCCGGTACGCGCACCGGGGAGCGGACGGGGGAGCGTACCATGGGGAAAAAGAATGACAGTTTTGAAAAAAAGTAGCTGTTTTATAAAAAAATTATTTTTGTTGTTTTTTTTTATTTTTATTTAAGTACCTATATGTAGGTACCAATGCAGGGACTTAAATGTAATGTACACCGTCTCCTCTGTAGATATCTTGCATGTTGTTACAGAAGTTATTGTGGTATATGGAATCCATACCATAGTCTGTCTGGAAAGCAGAAACAGATCCTTTAAGCACTCCCTGAGAAGTCCTAGGGGATCATGGGTAGTCTATCCTGCTCCCTTATGATGAAAAAGAGATGTAAAATACACATTGGAGATAATATAGTGGGAGAAAGGTAGTAACTATGAGTAAACTTACTATGTAACACAAAAAAGCTGCACAGTATCTATAAGTCTCACTTTATAATATAATCATTTTGGTACTACTTCATGAATTACATATAAAAATGAATAATGTCTCAAACAATTTAAAATTATTAAATATAAATTTATTCTTCTGATTCTTTTTCAAAATTTAATAAAACTTTCAACATAATATTGTCCGGAATTTCCTCATAATTATTAGTACATGATTCAATTTGTTCCAAAGATTCTATTAACTGTTGGTCCAAAGAGTCATCCATGAAATCAAATTCATCTTTTTGGTTTTCTGGATTTTCCACCTTTACTTCGAAAGAAAAAACATTTGATTGTTTTTCTCCTTCCATTTTCTTTCTGAAAATTGCATAAAAAATAACTATATCAGTAGAGTTAGGGTACTGTTGGGTTTAAGTTCAGACAGGTACTTCTGAGTTTTTAACAGTGAAGTAATTTTTGGGCAGTGTATAGTTTCAGGCAGGAAGTAGAACTATTAAAAAGTGCATGTGATGAAGTCTAAGTAAATTCATAATTATACCAGAGAAGCCTAACTCAATTCATAATTATAACAGAGAAGTCTATCTCAATCTCTAACTCTTACAGAGGGACAGTATATAACTATCAGAAAACGTTTTCCCAAATTAACTTAAAGTGCACAACATAGTTCCCCTTCCAAATTAACAACTTACCTTTTTCAAAGTTGTTGAAGTTTTCTGTAAAAATTCTTTCAAAGTAGTATTAGTCAAAATGGCTGTGTTTTCCTCTCATTTTTCATATATATTCATGTACTTAACCAATCAAATGTCAGCACAAAAAAGTACAAAATGTAAGTAACATTTTATTTGGTTGTAAATTCCAACACTTTCATATGTGTTTTTGTCATGTAATTTACCTCAGGATATTTAGACAGGGCTACAGCCTAAATGGCTCAATGGAATACCACCAAATTTGGGAAAATGGTAGGGACTGCTATGTAGTAGGGCCTATTCTATATTTTGTGTAATGTTCTCCTGTGGTTTTTATGTAAATTAACTTCCCACATTTTTTTAGAGAGCGCTTACCGGTGCGCGCTCCGGTACGCGCACCGGGAGTCCGCCATCTTGTGTTTCGGTACAATTGAGACACAAGATGGAGGACAAACAACGTTGGGAATGGGTAGAAGGGGACACAGTAGACAGCCCCTGACCACCTGGGTTTTCTGAGGGGGGCTTAGGAGGCCTATATAGGCCCAAAAAATATATTTTTTTTAAAACCGGGAGCGCTCCAAGGCAAAAAATAAAAATAAGAATAAACATAAAAAAAATAGTATTCCATAAATATAGAATATAGGATTAATTTTATAAAATATTACATTTCATAGCTATAAAAAATTGCTATTAAAAAAACCCACCAGTTATAGTTAGGAATTACAATTTTAAAAATCTATGAAATTCACTGAAAAAACCATAGGTTTCACACCAGTTATAGTTAGGAATTAGCATTTAAAAAACCTATTAAATTCACTGAAAAAACCATAGGTTTCACACAACTTATAAATAGCTGGAAATTTTACTGACATAAAACCATTGAAATTCCCACTTTATAGTTAGTTGGACTCACTATAACTTGCGCGCCTGCAATGCACTGCTGATGACGTCACATATTACATCACTCATGACATAGTCAGTGACATCACTCATGACATGACTGATGACACCATCCTTGTGACAGACTGACAGACCTCCTTTCAGTGTAATGTAACCCTTGAAACACATATTCAAAAATAGAAACTAACATTTTCAAAAAAATTGAGATACCCATTACAACAACCAATTCAGTAATTCCACCATCTATATACACATCCTCTCATTCAGCAACAGTTCTATATAGTCACTCATACATATACTCACTCATCATATATAGTGATACATATATACATCCTTTTACACACCGACAGTAAACCAAAAGTTACTCACACGCATACTCACAGATGCAAAGAAACTATTGAACATCCATTTATTTGCATATACAGCTATACACACACTAGCACATTACTTCTAAGGAAACTTACACATACTTACTCTCTTATACAATCACTTATAGAAACACATACTTATTTAAACAGGAACTCTTACAATCTCTTACTCTCACATATACTCACTTATATACATCAATATTTACATATACTAGATTAAAACATATGTAGTTACTGATAAAGACACTAGTGAGACAGGAATTCACTTAATAACACACACATATACACACTCATCCACCCATACAGTCCTGCACATATGTTGTGTTCAAAACACATACAAACAGAGAGTCAGTCATTGATGCATCTATGTATCATATTGTATTGTATTTATTATTTATAACGCGCAACTGTCACCCTATGGGTATCCTGGCGCCCAAACAGGAAAGTAGTCAGATGGAACAACAATACACTAGCTGTCATGTCATATAAAACAGCCGCCGGAACTATTAGATTGACTTAAAAGCGACTCTACTCCCGATTGGCAGCCAGTGTAGGTCTCTGAGCGCCAACGTAGTAGAAGAACTGCAAGGTCTTTTAAGTGCCAGCTTGGCCGCTATAGACTGGACCCTCTGGAGCCCCTGTAAGATGTATAAGGGGGCCCCTAGATATAGAGAGTTACAGTAGTCTAGTCTGGCCAGGATCAGACTCCTAACCACTAGCGGTCTAGACTCATCAGGCAGAAGGGGCCAAATCTGTCTGAGCGCTTTCAGCAGTCCAAAGCAGACACTGATGGTTTTATTGGTCTGATAGGTCATTTGGAGATCCGCATCAAACAGTACCCCTAGATTGCGCAAGGTCTATGTGCTAAGTAAGCATGGGCGGAAAATCCGTTACGCTCGCGGATTTTCGGTAAATTCGCAATCCGCGAACGCGCGCGAATTTACCGAAAATCCGCAAATTCGTACGCAGTGGATTTTTTTTTTCTTGGTGATACAATTTTGCGGCGCGGCGTTTACTTCCCGTCATTCAGCGTTTGCCGAGGTATTTTTCTTGATATTTTGCGAGTGCTGCGCCATTTTGGATCTTGCTGCGGGATCCCGCGGAAATTTGGTGAGCGGGATAACGTAATCGCGGCTTGCCAACTTGCACAGCGAGAGTTTGTCAACGCGAGTATGCCGTGATCACGTATCGCGGTACTTCGCAATTGCAAGCTTGGAGATGCGGCGAGCAGCAACAATCTCGCACTTGCGAAAATACAAAATTTGCAATTCTGCACAAGAAATCCACCAGCAAGCAGCATAAACCTTCTGGAAATGATGATTTTTATCTGAATAACTCCTCAGGTTGACTTTTGCCTGCACTTTTTTTGCGAGGAGTCCATTTTGGGGAGGGGGGGGTGGGAGGAAGGAAGTGCCCCACAGTCTTCAACTTCCTGTTCCTGTCCAGCAGGCTCCTCCCAGTGCTTTGTCCATCTCCTGGTCACTTTTCATTTGGATCTGGAGCTGGAAGGATTACTTTTTGTGGATGCTTCTGGATATTTGGATTTGAGGCCTTTTTGACTTTCTTTGGATCACTTTTGGATTAGAAATTTCACAAGTAAATTTGTTTGGGCATTACAGTTGCTGCAACTACAATTTTGGAATTTTCGATTTTTGGGCTGTTTGGGGGCCTTTTGCCCAGGGGTACTCAGTGGTGGGTGCACTGAGTCTTCCTGTGGGGTGTTTTGAATTTAAACATCATGGAGGGGCTGGATGGCTTGGGATTGTGCTGATTTTTCTGTGATTTTCGTTTTTTTGGCCTGGTGTGGCCTTTTCACCAGGGAGAGTGAGTGTTGCATGGGCCTAGTCTTTCTGTGGGTTTTCTTGAATTTAAACATCACGTAGGGGCTGGATGGCTTGGGATTGTGCTGATTTTTCTGTGATTTTCGTTTTTTTGGCCTGTTGTGGCCTTTTCACCAGGGGTAGTGAGTGTTGCATGGGCCTAGTCTTTCTGTGGGTTTTCTTGAATTTAAACATCATGGAGGGGCTGGATGGCTTGGGATTGTGCTGATTTTTCTGTGATTTTCATTTTTTTGGCCTGTTATGGACAGGCCATGTGGTTGGGGGCCATTTTGAGTGCTGCTACAGGCCCTGGCCATGTGCTGTGAGAGAGGGGGCCATTTTGAATGCAGGCAGTGTTCTCAGGCCTGCACCCATTTTGCCAAGCTTTCATCCATTATGCCCAGGGGTAGTGAGTGGGGCATGGGCCTAGTCTTTCTGTGGGTTGTCTTGAATTTAAACATCATGGAGGGGCTGGATGGCTTGGGATTGTGCTGATTTTTCTGTGATTTTCGTTTTTTTGGCCTGTTGTGGACAGGCCATGTGGTTGGGGGCCATTTTGAGTGCTGCTACAGGCCCTGGCCATGTGCTGTGAGGGAGGGGGCCATTTTGAATGCAGGCAGTGTTCTCAGGCCTGCACCCATTTTTCATAGCTTTCATCCATTATGCCCAGGGGTAGTGAGTGGTGCATGGGCCTAGTCTTTCTGTGGGTTGTCTTGAATTTAAACATCATGGAGGGGCTGGATGGCTTGGGATTGTGCTGATTTTTCTGTGATTTTCGTGTTTTTGGCCTGTTGTGGACAGGCCATGTGGTTGGGGGCCATTTTGAGTGCTGCTACAGGCCCTGGCCATGTGCTGGGAGGGAGGGGGCCATTTTTAATGCAGGCAGTGTTCTTAGGCCTGCACCCATTTTGCCTAGCTTTCATCCATTATGCCCAGGGGTAGTGAGTGGTGCATGGGCCTAGTCTTTCTGTGGGTTGTCTTGAATTTAAACATCATGGAGGGGCTGGATGGCTTGGGATTGTGCTGATTTTTCTGTGATTTTCGTTTTTTTGGCCTGTTGTGGCCTTTTCACCAGGGGTAGTGAGTGGTGCATGGGCCTAGTCTTTCTGTGGGTTGTCTTGAATTTAAACATCATGGAGGGGCTGGATGGCTTGGGATTGTGCTGATTTTTCTGTGATTTTAGTTTTTTTGGCCTGTTGTGGACAGGCCATGTGGTTGGGGGCCATTTTGAGTGCTGCTACAGGCCCTGGCCATGTGCTGTGAGGGAGGGGGCCATTTTGAATGCAGGCAGTGTTCTCAGGCTTGCACCATTTTGCATAGCTTTCATCCATTATGCCCAGGGGTAGTGAGTGGTGCATGGGCCTAGTCTTTCTGTGGGTTGTCTTGAATTTAAACATCATGGAGGGGCTGGATGGCTTGGGATTGTGCTGATTTTTCTGTGATTTTCGTGTTTTTGGCCTGTTGTGGACAGGCCATGTGGTTGGGGGCCATTTTGAGTGCTGCTACAGGCCCTGGCCATGTGCTGGGAGGGAGGGGGCCATTTTGAATGCAGGCAGCGTTCTTAGGCCTGCACCCATTTTGCCTAGCTTTCATCCAATATGCCCAGGGATAGTGAGTGGTGCATGGGCCTAGTCTTTCTGTGGGTTGTCTTGAATTTAAACATCATGGAGGGGCTGGATGGCTTGGGATTGTGCTGATTTTTCTGTGATTTTCGTTTTTTTGGCCTGTTGTGGCCTTTTCACCAGGGGTAGTGAGTGGTGCATGGGCCTAGCCTTTCTGTGGGTTGTCTTAAATTTAAACATCATGGAGGGGCTGAATGGCTTGGGATTGTGCCCATTTTTCTGTGATTTTCGTTTTTTTGGCCTGTTGTGGACAGGCCATGTGATTGGGGCCATTTTGAGTGCTGCTACAGGCCCTGGCTATGTGCTGTGAGGGAGGGGGCCATTTTGAATGCAGGCAGTGTTCTCAGGCCTGCACGCATTTTGCCTAGCTTTCATCCATTATGCCCAGGGGTAGTGAGTGGTGCATGGGCCTAGTCTTTCTGTGGGTTGTCTTGAATTTAAACATCATGGAGGGGCTGGATGGCTTGGGATTGTGCTGATTTTTCTGTGATTTTCGTTTATTTGGCCTGTTGTGGACAGGCCATGTGGTTGGGGGCCATTTTGAGTGCTGCTACAGGCCCTGGCCATGTGCTGTGAGGGAGGGGGCCATTTTGAATGCAGGCAGTGTTCTCAGGCCTGCACCCATTTTGCCTAGCTTTCATCCATTATGCCCAGGGGTGGTGAGTGGTGCATGGGCCTAGTCTTTCTGTGGGTTGTCTTGAATTTAAACATCATGGAGGGGCTGGATGGCTTGGGATTGTGCTGATTTTTCTGTGATTTTCGTTTTTTTGACCTGTTGTGGACAGGCCATGTGGTTGGGGGCCATTTTGAGGGCTGCTACAGGCCCTGGCCATGTGCTGGGAGGGAAGGGGCCATTTTGAATGCAGGCAGTGTTCTTAGGCCTGCACCCATTTTGCCTGGCTTTCATCCATTATGCCCAGGGGTAGTGAGTGGTGCATGGGCCTAGTCTTTCTGTGGGTTGTCTTGAATTTAAACATCATGGAGGGGCTGGATGGCTTGGGATTGTGCTGATTTTTCTGTGATTTTCGTTTTTTTGGCCTGTTGTGGCCTTTTCACCAGGGGTAGTGAGTGGTGCATGGGCCTGGTCTTTCTGTGGGTTGTCTTGAATTTAAACATCATGGAGGGGCTGGATGGCTTGGGATTGTGCTGATTTTTCTGTGATTTTCATTTTTTTGGCCTGTTGTGGACAGGCCATGTGGTTGGGGGCCATTTTGAGTGCTGCTACAGGCCCTGGCCATGTGCTGTGAGGGAGGGGGCCATTTTGAATGCAGACAGTGTTCTCAGGCCTGCACCCATTTTGCCTAGCTTTCATCCATTATGCCCAGGGGTAGTGAGTGGTTCATGGGCCTAGTCTTTCTGTGGGTTGTCTTGAATTTAAACATCATGGAGGGGCTGGATGGCTTGGGATTGTGCTGATGTTTCTGTGATTTTCGTTTATTTGGCCTGTTTTGGACAGGCCATGTGGTTGGGGGCCATTTTGAGTGCTGCTACAGGCCCTGGCCATGTGCTGTGAGGGAGGGGCCATTTTGAATGCAGGCAGTGTTCTCAGGCCTGCACCCATTTTGCCTAGCTTTCATCCATTATGCCCAGGGGTGGTGAGTGGTGCATGGGCCTAGTCTTTCTGTGGGTTGTCTTGAATTTAAACATCATGGAGGGGCTGGATGGCTTGGGATTGTGCTGATTTTTCCGTGATTTTCGTTTTTTTGACCTGTTGTGGACAGGCCATGTGGTTGGGGGCTATTTTGAGTGCTGCTACAGGCCCTGGCCATGTGCTGGGAGGGACGGGGCCATTTTGAATGCAGGCAGTGTTCTTAGGCCTGCACCCATTTTGCCTAGCTTTCATCCATTATGCCCAGGGGTAGTGAGGGGTGCATGGGCCTAGTCTTTCTGTGGGTTGTCTTGAATTTAAACATCATGGAGGGGCTGGATGGCTTGGGATTGTGCTGATTTTTCTGTGATTTTCGTTTTTTTGGCCTGTTGTGGCCTTTTCATCAGGGGTAGTGAGTGGTGCATGGGCCTAGTCTTTCTGTGGGTTGTCTTGAATTTAAACATCATGGAGGGGCTGGATGGCTTGGGATTGTGCTGATTTTTCTGTGATTTTCATTTGTGTGGCCTGTTGTGGACAGGCCATGTGGTTGGGGGCCATTTTGAGTGCTGCTACAGGCCCTGGCCATGTGCTGTGAGGGAGGGGGCCATTTTGAATGCAGGCAGTGTTCTCAGGCCTGCACCCATTTTGCCTAGCTTTCATCCATTATGCCCAGGGGTAGTGAGTGGTGCATGGGCCTAGTCTTTCTGTGGGTTGTCTTGAATTTAAACATCATGGAGGGGCTGGATGGCTTGGGATTGTGCTGATTTTTCTGTGATTTTCGTTTTTTTGGCCTGTTGTGGCCTTTTCACCAGGGGTAGTGAGTGGTGCATGGGCCTAGTCTTTCTGTGGGTTTTCTTAAATTTAAACATCATGGAGGGGCTAGATGGCTTGGGATTGTGCTGATTTTTCTGTGATTTTCGTTTTTTTGGCCTGTTGTGGACAGGCCATGCGGTTGGGGGCCATTTTGAGTGCTGCTACAGGCCCTGGCTATGTGCTGTGAGGGAGGGGGCCATTTTGAATGCAGGCAGTGTTCTCAGGCCTGCACGCATTTTGCCTAGCTTTCATCCATTATGCCCAGGGGTAGTGAGTGGTGCATGGGCCTAGTCTTTCTGTGGGTTGTCTTGAATTTAAACATCATGGAGGGGCTGGATGGCTTGGGATTGTGCTGATTTTTCTGTGATTTTTGTTTATTTGGCCTGTTGTGGACAGGTCATGTGGTTGGGGGCCATTTTGAGTGCTGCTACAGGCCCTGGCCATGTGCTGTGAGGGAGGGGGCCATTTTGAATGCAGGCAGTGTTCTCAGGCCTGCACCCATTTTGCCTAGCTTTCATCCATTATGCCCAGGGGTGGTGAGTGGTGCATGGGCCTAGTCTTTCTGTGGGTTGTCTTGAATTTAAACATCATGGAGGGGCTGGATGGCTTGGGATTGTGCTGATTTTTCTGTGATTTTCGTTTTTTTGACCTGTTGTGGACATGCCATGTGGTTGGGGGCCATTTTGAGGGCTGCTACAGGCCCTGGCCATGTGCTGGGAGGGAAGGGGGCATTTTGAATGCAGGCAGTGTTCTTAGGCCTGCACCCATTTTGCCTAGCTTTCATCCATTATGCCCATGGGTAGTGAGTGGTGCATGGACCTAGTCTTTCTGTGGGTTGTCTTGAATTTAAACATCATGGAGGGGCTGGATGGCTTGGGATTGTGCTGATTTTTCTGTGATTTTCGTTTTTTTGGCCTGTTGTGGCCTTTTCACCAGGGGTAGTGAGTGGTGCATGGGCCTAGTCTTTCTGTGGGTTGTCTTGAATTTAAACATCATGGAGGGGCTGGATGGCTTGGGATTGTGCTGATTTTTCTATGATTTTCATTTTTTTGGCCTGTTGTGGACAGGCCATGTGGTTGGGGGCCATTTTGAGTGCTGCTACAGGCCCTGGCCATGTGCTGTGAGGGAGGGGGCCATTTTGAATGCAGGCAGTATTCTCAGGCCTGCACCCATTTTGCCTAGCTTTCATCCGGTATGCCCAGGGGCAGTGAGTGGTGCATGGGCCTAGTCTTTCTGTGGGTTGTCTGGAATTTAAACATCATGGAGGGGCTGGATGGCTTGGGATTGTGCTGATTTTTCTGTGATTTTCGTTTTTTTGGCCTGTTGTGGACAGGCCATGTGGTTGGGGGCCATTTTGAGTGCTGCTACAGGCCCTGGCCATGTGCTGGGAGGGGGGGGGGGCTTTTGAATGCAGGCAGTGTTCTTAGGCCTGCACCCATTTTGCCTAGCTTTCAACAATTATGCCCAGGGGTAGTGAGTGGTGCATGGGCCTAGTCTTTCTGTGGGTTGTCTTGAATTTAAACATCATAGAGGGGCTGGATGGCTTGGGATTGTGCTGATTTTTCTGTGATTTTATTTTTTTCTGACCTGTTTTGGCCTTTTCACCAGGGGTAGTGAGTGATGCATGGGCCTAGTCTTTCTGTGGGTTGTCTTGAATTTAAACATCATGGAGGGGCTGGATGGCTTGGGATTGTGCTGCTTTTTCTGTTTTTTTCCGATTTTTTTGGGGTGTATAACTGAACTGATGTTCCTCTGTCTTCCATTGCTTTTAGGTGCACAAGACTCAAGAGAACCACCAGTGCCAGGAAGAAGTCCTGCAGCGGTGTGTGTGTGCAGCATAACATCACGCGATGTCACGTCTGGCCACAGACAACTCTGCAACTCGTGCAACTGCGGCCTGCTGTTCTGACCTGCTCTGAAGAAGATGGCCCCAAAAAAATTTCTCCGTAGCTCCTCTAGCAAGAAAGTTGCCAGTAAGGAGCAGAAGAAGCAAGTTACCAAGGAGGCTGGTGTGCCGGCCGCCGCGTTTTTTGGGAGTAAAAAAAAAAGTACGCCTGCAGCAGCAGCGGGATCTACTGGGGACCAAGCTGGGAGCAGCACCCCCGCTCCATTGGGCTCAGTGCCTCCACCACCACCACCACCACGCCAACTTAAGTCAAAGCCCTTGAGTGCTGCAGAGGCAGTCAGTGTACTTCTTCAATCACCATCGACCAGTGATGTTGGCTCATCGCAAGAAAGTAGCAGCAATGTCCCTGAATCAACACAGGTTGTTGTAACTCATCTGACAAGTGTTGAACAACCACAGACGCAACAACAACCACATGTGAAAGTACAAGCCTAAGTACATGTGGAAGGAGAGGCAGCGCAAGGAGATGCGCAAGCAGAGGTGCATGGAGGGTCACAAGTGCCCACAATAGTTGTTCCTCCCGAAGTAGGGGCACATCAGGAAATCGACAATCAAACCGAGGTATCATTTGAGGAAGCCACTCCTCCTGATGATCATTCATTGTCTTCCACATCCCTAGCAAGGAAAAGATCAAGGGGGGTGTCTACATCTTCTTCAAGCCCACCTCCTTCTGATGATCTGGATGAAAATTGGGAACAACCACGGCCGTCTGAGAGTGAGGCACACCATGATCTGACAAACGTACTTAAGCGTAAAAGGAAGGTCGTCGAAAAACTCATAGTTATGGAGTGTGATGAGGCTCAACAAGATGTGGCAGATACTCCTGCTGATGAAGACTCTCACGACGACGAAGCAGTCATCATAAAGGTCACTGCAGCCCCAGCGGGCATGCAGCAAAAAGACATTTTGACCCTAGCCCGAGAAGCTGCTGAGCGTGATGATGTTGTCGACGAGGAGGCAATGGAAGAAACACCACAATCATTGGAGTTAACTAGAACACCAACACCTACCGCTTCCATATTTCTTACTCGCCAGAAGGGACCTCCATCCACCTCGACCTCAATTACTGGTGGTGAAAGTGCAAAACGTACTGAAGTTCGGCAATCCACATCCTCCATTTCATCTGGCATTAGCGGCAGGACCACCACCACCAGTATCGCCGCCTCCTCCGGCCCCCAAAGACATTTCAAGTCCGCAGTTTGGGACTTCTTTAGTGTTTCCACAAAAAAGGAAAACCTCGCCATGTGTAGCATTTGTAAGTTGGCAGTTAGTCGTGGTAAGTTTGGTTCCAACTATGGTACCGGAGGCCAGAGAGGTCATCTTGAAAGAAAGCACGCTGTCCAATGGTTTGCGCACCTACAGGCGATCAAGGAAGCCCAATTTGCACGTAATGATGTTTCATCTGATGATGACGAGGTGGAAGAAGACGTGTCAAACACTTCACTTACACCCAGTACCCCTGTCAGCAGCACACCCCATGTGAGCCACACTAAGAGTGTGGAAGAGAGTGAGACACCAATGCGCAAAAGTTCATCAGCGAGCGTAACTGGGTCGAAGATATCATCATCATCCCATAAATGCTTGGTCCAGGGCAACATTAAAAAGATGTTGTTTACAGAAGCGCAATATGAACGCAACCACCCACTGACGCGTCTGTATAACACTAAGCTGGCTAAAATGCTAGCTCTGGACCTTCTCCCTTTTTCTTTTGTAGAAGGGGTTGGTTTTCTAGAATTAGTGGCAGCGCTCTGCCCTAAATGGAAGGTTCCTAGCCAGTTCTATTTTGCCAGAGTGCTGTTCACACTATACATCTGACAACAGACATGTGGACCAGTGGCGCAGGCGCTGATTACATGTGCATCACTGCACACTGGGTCTCTTTTTCAGGGGTTAAAGCAAAGCTAAACGCAGGTGTTGACCCGGACCAAGTTTTCAGAGCTGCTCGGAAACATGCAACACTAGCCATGTTTGGTTTGGAGAAATGTTACACAGCACAAATTATTTTGGATGAGTTTAACACAAACGTCCTTGACTGGCTGTCCCCAAAAAAACGCCAGATTGGTTATGTTTCCATGGATAATGGCGCCAATGTAGTTAAGGCCATGGAGCTGGGTCACTATTTCAGAGTGCCGTGTTTGGCGCACTGTATAAACCTGGTTGTCAAAAAATTCTTGAGTGATAAAGAGAGTCCAGCGTACGAGGTAGTGGAGACCTGCCGAAAAATGTGCAACCATTTCAGCCATTCTTTTAAGGCCCGGAAGCATCCGAGGAGCCTGCTACATGACCGTCGAATGCCAGTGAAAGCACTCATCCAGGAGGTGGCAACACGTTGGAACTCAACCTTCTACATGCTTGAGCGTCTCTATGAGCAGTATACGGTACTCGATCAATATTTCTTAACACAGGGTACAGCTCAGAAGGACCTGAGGATGGGTGCGGAGCAATGGCACATAGTTAAAAGCCTGACACGCATGCTTCGTCCTTTTGAGGTCTTCACGCGTGCAGTCAGCAAGAAGAACTGTAATTTGGGAAAAGCTATCCCATTGTTGTACATGCTGGAGCACCAACTGAAGGAGGTGTGTTCTGTGTTTCAAAAAGATGAAAAAACAAAGACCCTTTTGTTTTGGCGGAGAAATTATTAGAGCGCCTACGTGGTGATGAACGTCTTAAAATGATCCCCTCAGAACAGCATTACATTTGTGCTACTATTCTGGATCCACGCTACAAAGAGGCGCTGGCAGGCCAAGCATTCTTTCCTTTTGATGATGAACATGTTCCAAAGTACAAACGTTGGCTAGCCTTGTCAGCCAAGAGGTTTGAAAGAGAACGGCAGAAATTTGAAGGAAAAGGCAGTACATCAGCATCAGCAGGCCATCCCCAGTCAAAACAATACACTTCTGCACCTGTGGCTGTGGCACAAGTGACCTCTCAGCCGTTAAAGACACCGGCAACCGGATCATCTGCACCAGACACAACAGAAACATTGGAGGCTGAAGAGGATTGGCTAGCTCGGCTTGGGTTTGGTTCTCAAAAGGTCACAGGCACAGCAACAGCTAAGCAAAGTGGAGGAACCTTGGATGAGGACCTTGAGTCGATGGTGAAGGACTATCTGAATGACTCAACAGAGGTCTATGTTAATGCTGACCCATTGGCGTATTGGCATGGGAAAAAAGAATTGTGGCCACAGCTCTCCAACCTGGCTTTGAACTACTTGTCTTGCCCACTCGCAAGCGTGTCTTCTGAACGTGTTTTCAGTGCTGCTGGTGCCATTGTAACTCCCAAACTGAGCGGGCTCTCGCCCAAAAATGTGAAGAGGTTAACAATGATCAAGATGAATCAGCACCTCATACCACCAGATTACAGACTACGAGAAAGCACGCCGGATGAAGACGAGGTGGACAGCAACGTAGATGAGGGAATTTCTACTCTGTCAGGTGACACTGAGCTCACCCTGCCTGAATTCGCAGAGTATGAAGACGAAGCCTTATTCTTATTCCTGGACCTTAACACCGAGCCCTGAAAATGAGACAATGAATCAATAACTTTCTTTTTCGTCCTTATTCACTTTCATTCCTGTGTGTCTGTCTTTCTTTGTTGTGCACAGTTAATATAATTCAAACTTTAATCACCTAATCACAAAAACAACCCCATCAGCAGAACTGTCTTCACTTCTTTGCTTATTGATTTGAAGGTGCCGCAGTCTGCATTCCTCAGGTTCACAAGTTCAGAAGAACATGCTCCTCTATCCTCCTCCTCCAGACTCCTATTTCCATCAAAGCAGAGGGCTGGATTATGCCCAATGAAGAAAGACTCAGCACTTGTGGGGGTGTTCTACTTCTTTGCGGGTGAGTTGACGGCTCTGGGGCCATTGCTGGGAAGCTCCAATACCGGATAAAAGTGGTTTGGACCAAATCGGAGGCGGACTTTTTTTGTGTTTTTGCTGATTTGCTTGCCTTTGAGGTGCTCTTTGGGGTGGTTCCGGCTGTTTGTGGGTGGGTTTCGGGGTCTGGGAGCACTGCTGGGACAGTCTAATCTTGATTGCATTTGCTTTTCAGGAAATCCGTGGTGGTAAACCGGAGTTATGGCCTAGCTACACAGCGCGTTTGGACCGAAGGCCGAGAAATATTGTACGTATGAGATTTTGCTTTTGGGCTGTTTGGGGGTGTTGTGCTTTTTGGCGGGTGGGTTGGCGGGTCTTGGGACATTCCTGGGAAGGTCTAATACCGGATAGAAGTGGTTGGGACAAAATCCACGCTGATTTTTTTTGTGCTATTTCTGACATTTTGCTCAATGTAGCGTTTTTGGGGGCCTGTTTGGGGGGCTTCCTGGTGTTTGTGGGTGGGTTTCGGGGTCTGGGAGCACTGCTGGCTATGGATACTTTACTTTGCAAGAGGTTTGAAGCAAATCCATGGTGGCAGAGGGGAGTTAGGGCCTAGCTGCAGAGCGCGCGCGGAGTGATTTGGGAAATTGGCAAAAAAATGACTAAGTCCCCATTTTTGTACTTTTGCTCTTTGGCTGTTTGGGGGTCTTCTACTCGTTTTCTCCTGGGTTGACGGCTCTGGGGCCATTGCTGGGAAGCTCTAATACCGGATAAAAGTGGTTTAGACCAAATCCGAGGTGGAAATTTTGTGGTGTTTTTGCTGACTTGCTTGCCTTTGAGGTGCTCGTTGGGGGGGTTCCGGCTGTTTGTGGGTGAGTTTCGGGGTCTGGGAGCACTGCTGGGACACTCTAATCTTGATTGCATTTGCTTTTCAGGAAATCCGTGGTGGTAAACTGGAGTTATGGCCTATGGGTTGGCGGGTCTTGGGGCATTCCTGGGAAGGTCTAATACCGGATAGAAGTGGTTGGGATAAAATCCATAAGGAAAAGCCTTTTGGCACTTTTTGTAACTTAGGGTTCGTTAGGGTTAGCCCTAGCAGCAGGATTGCATGTGTTTTGGGGTGTTCTAGATTTTTGCAACTGAGTTCTGGGGTCTTAGAGCACTCGTGAGAATGTGTAATTTTGGTTGCAAGTCATTTGAAGAAAATCCATGGTAGGAAAGGGGGGATTTGGCATAGTTAAAGAAAGCCTCTGCCACTATTCTTAACTTAGTGCTCGTTAGGGTTAGCAGTATTTCTATTGCATGTGTTTGGGTGGGGGGTTTTCGAGTCTTAGAGCGATGCTGGCTATGGATACTTTTGCTTGCTTGCAAGTGGTTTGAATACAATCCACGGTGGGTAAGGGGTATTTTGGCCTACTTTTACTTTCGAAGTACGTTTTGTCACCAGTTTTCTGCTAGGCCTCGTTTTTTGAGATCTAATTGGGGGTCTTCTACATTTTTGCAACTGGCTTTAGGAAGGGTCTGGGTGGAAGCACTGCTGGTAAGGTCTAATTTTGCTCTAAAACACAGTTTACAGTACACCTAGCTGGTGGGGAAAGATCCACTAAATTAATTCGCCCTTACTTATTTATCCTTGAAAAGGTGACTCAGACAGAGTACGCACTTTCAAAAATGTTGTACTGTCTATTAGGAAAATCAAAGTGTGACTTTTTGCACTACACAGCGTACATACCTTATATTTATTTATCAGTGCTGTTTTTCGTTCAATAATTACAGGCCGGGTTTCAGTCTGCAATGGGGAAAAAAGGATGAAGTCAGGCTTCACATTAGCGAGCCGCAATTCAGGATCCGCCAGGCAGGCAGTGTACAGGGTGTCTTCTGGTCACCAACATTGATGGACGAAGCGTCAGCTGGAATGGAGGAGTGCCGCTAATAAGAGGAATTGTTTGCTGCATGCAACTTACTTACCAAATTCAACAGGACAACTACAACAATACAGATACAGTATCCATTATTTTATTCAATGAGTGTGTGTGACTGCATTTCTTGGATCTCTCTCTGCTTCTAAATTGATCCCTACAGCCATTCTATATGTTTTACTTCGGCTATTTTTTTAACCTAATTTAATGTTGCCCTGTACTGTCGCATTCTGGCATTCACGGTTGTCGAAAGTACTACTTACTTTTCTGTAACAATGCATTCAGTAGTGCATGCACTTCCTTTATGTCACGTAAAAGATTTATGGTTAGCTTTGTAACTAAAAATTTCTTTATGTTCAATTATTGTTTGTCCATGCTGTGCTTTTTTTTTTTCTCTCAACAAAACCTACCCAAAAAGAAACCCCCATTCCTATCCATTTTACAAACCCTAACCCTCTTCCCCCGGGTTGTGTGGTTAACTTGATGTGTGACTAACTGACATCAATAATTCCACACACTTGCTGGGGAGGATAAGGTCATAGCAACAGGCTGGTGAAGGAATCCGAGGATATATTCTAGACTTACTCAGCTTCAGTACTATTTCTTGTAGTATTAGCCAATGTCAAAGAAACAAGTACAAGTTATACTATAAATACTTTACCATTTGTTAGGCTACATTGTGGCACTGTTGTAGTCTAGTGTACTGTCACCTGCTATATTCTCTATTGTACCGTTGTAATCCTGCAGTAAGGACAAACCAGGTTTCATTTTATTTTTTTCCATAGCCATGCAACTGCCACTGTGTCACACCACTAGTACCACCACAAGGAGGAGGAAATTTCAGCCGCCCTGGATTGCAACCTTAATCGCCATTTCCCGTGGAGCCAGCCCTGGGCCTAGCCCTACTTTCAAACAGAAATTACAGGTAAGATAAGCGTTGGGTTGGAGGTAGTATAACGGAGTATTAGGAGAGACGAGAGATTGACAGTAGTACTACTAAAGTCCTGGGACTATTCAGGAAAACAAACTTACTGTTAAACCCCCAACCACCAGACTCAAAAGCAGTAAAAAACAGGTATGGTCAGATAAAGTTTCAAAAAGTATATTTTTATAGCCCTAACAAAATAATCTCCCGCAAGACCCTCCCTAACCCCAACGATTGTCCTTCAAAAGTCCCCAAAAACCCAACTCCCAATTCCCACCCCCCAAAAGTCTCTATAAAAGGGGCAAGAGACACTATGGCAGGGTGCTGTTGACTTTAGCAGCCAGGGCATCATGCTCCTTGCAGAGGGTGGCATGTTGGAAGCGGAGGCCCTCCACCAAGTTCTTATAGTTCAGGACCTCCTGCTCCAGGTAGGACAGTCTGAGGGATAAGCGGCGCCGGTGTGCCTTGCAAATCCTGTGGGGGGCAGCTGCTGTCTTTGCTGCTCGGCGGTGGTGTTTGGCTTTGGTAGCCCGGCTCCGTACCGCTGGAGCACTGCGCCGGCTGGCAGCCTGCACAGAGGAGGATGCAGCTGTCCCAGTGGACGTTGTTGTATTACCAGACTGCGTCTCCTCTTCCTCCAGGGCCACCAGCCGCCGATATTCAGCGACAGTGGCATCCAGCCTCCGTTGCCGGGCCATTCGAGCCAGCTCGTTCCTCCTTGATGGTTTCTTGGATTTGAAAGGAGCAACTACATGAAGAAAGAAAGACATAGTCTGTAACCAATGCTCCTTAAGATTAACACAAAATGATTGAGCAGAAAGTACAAGTAGCAAATTGAAAGCACAGCACATAACTATTGAGGACAGTATCTATGTAACCTCCGACTTCTTCATCCTTGCTCTAACATTAGTGGGAGTTTAAGGAACAAATTCTACGAGCACTATGGACTTCCATTACAGTCGACTATGACAGTGCACCAGTCTTATTCTTCTTCTTCTCTCTTGTTTAGGAAAATTGGTACGTTATCTTATGCAAGCCGGCATAATGCCAGCGCAGTGAACTTGCACCCGAGAAAAACAGACGCACACCATGGTGAGTGAGACAGACTCGCGTTACTGTACCGGTCCAGTACATGCAGGTGGTGAAGCTCTTACTTTTCTATTACGGGTGGCACTGAGAATACTCTGTTAAAAGGGCTACTGCTTAATTAATTTAGCTTTCACCCTACAGTGCAAATGAGTATTAGAAAAGGAAAATGAAGAAGCTAAATAATCTGATTATCTATCACTTCACATGGGATGTATTTGATGACATATGGGATGACTTTAGGTGCTTTGCTTATTATTGAGTGAACAGTGATACACCCACACATGAATGACGTACTACTACTAAACTAAAGTTATTAAGAGAGGTAGGGAGTGCCCACCGTAATAACCGGATATATGCTGTGCTTGCAGTTGCAATACAAACTACTGCTACTATTCATGGTAGTATTTGGACAAAATTACAACTTCATTTCCTTGCCTTTCCTACACTGGAACGGACGTGCGGGTGCGGTGTTACATGCTCTTCAAAGTAACACTTAGTTCATCCAGTGACCGTCTACTCTCACTAGAGACACATATGCTATCTAAGAGTAAGATAGTACCATGAATGATCCAGGCATCCATCTATTCAAAGTATATGCACGCATACCCACCCAGGCTGTTCTCCTTCCACCCATCCTTGCTTCATCATTCACCCAGCCATGCACCATACCATATTCTTTCCTTCCCAGCCACCTCGGGGACCAAGCAAACACATATCATTCTTCTTTGCCAGTCATCATTACATTTCTCGTCCTTCCACACTTACTTACACCCTTCTTTCGCTTTTCGTTCATCCCATCCATCAAGTTCATCTCAGAGCTGATTGGGATTCTTCTCGCCAAAAACTTCACAGCTAAGTCGAAGTACATTTAGAGGAGGGAGGCTACTACCTGGTTTATTTATAATACACCCGTGCAGAAAGCACACTCTGCAGTCTTCAATCTCAATAAGTAAGGAATATATAGCTTACCTCTGCCCGCCACCACCGTGTCATCCCCCACAGATTTGTCCGGCACTTCCACCGCCTCCTCCCCAGAGTTGTCCTCGTCCAATGCCACCGTCACCTCCACGCTGGCCCCCCTCCAGATGTTCCACCTACAAAGTACATTTAATAATGTTAGAATACACCACTCACTACTATATAATATTTGGTCTAGGAGGAAGAAAGAAATGTGAAAAAAACAGTATACAATGTAATAATTTGTGACTGTCTACTATAAAGTAAAAATGTCCCTTTTGCCAGGGAAGGCTGTTGTCTTGCTGCACTTTTTGGCACAACTGATGAATGCTTGATTTTTATTTTTAACACAAACTACTTTTTCTCCTAACAGACAGAAGCTTGACTTCTAAGAACACGAGCAGGATCAAGTTCAAACCAGGTGAGAGCTCGGCTCGACCACAAGAAATGTGTCCAATTAATCGTCAGCACTAAGCACTTTTCCATTTTCAGTTAAACGTTTACTTTTATGACAAACTTGATTTTAATAAATGTGTTTACTTTTAATAAAGCTTTTAAACTTAAATAGACTCTGTGGTTTTTGGTCTTCCAGACTAGAGTGGATGAGCTAAAGGTTTTGCAATTTTTGCATGCATGAGTCCGTGCCTCTGACATCATTGGGGAATAATCATAATCATCGGTGACTTTGGGAGCTAAATGACTCTGCCACACTATCTAGTCAGTAAGGAGATTGGGGGTTCAACTACAAAGTCTGTTATCACTGAGGTATGTGGAAAGTCTAACAGCACCTATTATAATTGATAAGCTAAGCAATGCATTATTAAGTGTCCATAGTTCTGTTTGTGCAGATTTGTCCCTGCAACAGTAGTAGAATGGATTGTCCTCCTATCCAAACCAAAAGTAAAGTAGTATCTTATTCTTTCTTGGTGGTCATTCACCTTTTTATTGTTGGCAATTGTCAAAGCATAAACATTTAGAAGACTTGAAAAGACATTATGGATAATCCCAGAGGACTGCACTCTGTGCATAGAGCTATTGCTGACTAGAAAGGGAGTCCAATGGAATTGCCAAATGTGCAATCTTAGTTAGCTACACAGACAGACTAATAAGAATAATCTAGTAATACCACACAGAGTCATAGTCGAGGCAGGATAAGAATTTAGATCCAGTCTACAAGAATATCAAAGACGATTTAGAAAAAATCGAATGAGGAACGCTGGGAAAAAATAAGTACTCTATATTAAAATTAAACTTACTGGGGCCAGCAAAGGAGACCTCGCCTGCCCGATCCTGGCCTGCATCCTCAACAGCACCCTCCTCCTCCTCCTCCTGTGTCCTCCTCTTGCCCCTGGGGGAAGCTGATGTACAACATGAAAGAAAGAAAAACAGAAAACATGGATGATATTTGTCAACCAAATCAAACATTTCAAAAGAACTAACAAAATATTTTGGCGAAATAGCAAATAGACAACTATTCAACGGGATATATTATTGACCAATCTCATGTGGTCTACTACGTTATTAGTATTGCTTGATTTGCGGACCGTCGAATTGTAAACTTCTTATGTAACTCACTACACATATTACTAAAAAGGTTTGCCTAGGATTGGCAGGTAGCAGTCCGCAGCACGCGAAGTGACAGCCAAAGTCCATCGTGATCAGCGACAACACTAAAGTTTCCTACTACATTAACCAGTCATTAAAATACTCAAACTATCAATCCACCACCACTATTTCTTCTTATCGCCATGTGTACAAAGGAAGGACTGGACTTGAGTCTGTAGGGGCTGATTTAGAAGCCCCTTGCGGCTCTTTTGCTCCATTGTTGCGTGACTTTTGTGACGCAGCGGCAGCACAAAAGAGGCGCAATGATGCGGCGTATATTAACAACGTGACGCATATGGGAGATGCATCACGTTGTAAAGCCCTGCGCCATCAGGGGGCGGTCCGGCGCAAGGGAGGGCGTTCCTGCGCAGGAACGCATCCTAAAAGTGGCTGAGGGAAATCTACAAGATTTCAATCACTCGCTTTAACGACAATGATGCGTGACTCAAACCCTGCGCCTGCTTGAAGCAGACGTACGGCTTGATGCAGCTTTGGGGAGATAGGGCACCCCAGAGCATTGATGGAGCTGCGCCATCGTTGCGACGCAATTCCAGCAATGTGCCGCCCTTACGGCACAGATGCGTAACGCTTTGGTGACGTTTTGGGCCCATGGTGCGCCGCATTGTAAATACGGCGCACCATGGGTGATAGTGGCGTGGCGCACAATTACTGGCTCATCCCTGCTACTTTGCAGGGATGCGCCGGTAATTAAACATCTGAACCTTAGTGTGTAGCATTATGCAGTTCTTTAACTACACTCATACATAATTTCACAGGCCAATGAAATGAACACAAAATCAGAAACAAATAAGCATAGTAGCAACACTACTGAGAAGGAGAGCAGTGCACCTGAAATGCACAGAAGATTTTGAAATATAATATACCTACAATGTAATGAGCAGCATTATTGCTCTTGGTAAAAAAAAAAATTGCAATATAATAACACAGCAGGAGAAAACAGAGTAGTAAAGAAATAGCTACTACTACTACTCACCAAGCCCGGGGATCCCAAGGCCAAGCAGGTCGAGCAGATCTCGTTCACGGGTCAGGACATCCGTCCAGCGGTGGGTGGCCTGGCTGTAGGTGCGCCGGACCCGAGAGTGGTGGTACATGGCCCGGCACACCTTATCCCACCGCTTCCGGCGATCCCGCATCCTGTACCCGCCTCCGATCTTGCCGCCTGCCATTATGGTCCTGGGGAGGTGGCGCTGTACATAGAACACTAGTGCGCCCACCTCCTCCGGGCTGAAAATCTCCCGGGGTGCGACTGTCTCACCCCTGAAAAGCCCGCATGGGAGCCGGGCTCGGGGTGCGGGACCCTTCCCCTTCTCGGGATGCTTCCCGGCTCCCTTCACCATGGTCTGGGCAGAAAGGAATAAAGAAAATAGAATAGGGAAGAGAAGAAAAGAAAAGAAAAGAGTTTAAAAAAGTAGTTTAAAATTAACAAAAAGTAGCAGTAAACACAAAAATATAGGGCTAGAAAAATAGAGGGGTAGATAATAAGTAAGCAGATCAAAAAAAACTTCAAACAAGCAAAGGATGGCACAGATTTAGAGAGGATACAAGAAGCATGCCCAGAACCATAGCAATGAATGAGAAACAAGATGGCCGCGCCCGTTCACGACCGCGCGGGTAAGTTCGTGCGAGATGTTCCTCGCGAACACTTGCAAAATTGTACTTGCGAGCCGCACACTTTGCAAGATTACACTTCGCGCCCGGAAACGGAAATGCGTCATGCAAAAAAGATGGGCGCACCCTTGAACGACCGTGAGGGTAACTTCGCGCCTTGCGCTACAAGCGGCTCGCGAAAACGCACAAAACCTTGCGAACTAACACGCCGCAAAAAAAGAAATCGCATATTCGCAAGAATTTGCGGCTTCCGAATCCGATCTCGCGCGTGTTTGTGCCCCGCGAATCCCGCGAAATTGCATAAAAATGAGTTTTGCAAAACTGAAAGCAATCGGCAGGTGCAAGAGTTCAAACTCATCATTAGTAACAATTCACTGTAGTGCTTCCTGACTCCACAGTTCAGTTGCTAGTTGCAACAATTGTATGACCCTGCTCTGACCCTCACAGCAGGCTCATAGAATAGCTAGAAGTAGGCCACAAAGGTCCTGGAAAACAAAATTGCACTGCAACAGAAAGCAAATTACTGATAAGGAAGCAGGTGCCAGACCTGGAATTTTAAAACAGTGACACATTAATAAACTAACCCCAAATTAATTCATGTCAGTTGAAGCAGGGCAGGTGTGCTTGCTTTTCCCCCCCATCTTCTACAGTGATGATGAACCAGAGGGTGGCATTGATGTAACAGAGGGTGGTATGGGTGAAAGAGAGGGTGGCAGTGGTGAAACAGAGAGTGCTGGGAGGCTGTGATGATGAACCAGACGTAGAAACAACATAGTCCTGACCGTCGCGAGCCTACAAGTAAGTTCGCAATTGCGAACTAGTACCAAATCCTCGCGAACTGGCAGAAACCCTTGCGAACACAAAAAAAAAATCTGTGAGAATTCGCGGATTTTGCGGATTGCGAGTTCGCAAATTCGCAAAATTCGCGAACGCCAGATTCGCAAAATTCGCCCACAACAGTCCTAGTCTGATTTTTATAGTGAGTTTGTCGGCAACAAATATAAGAAAAAATTGGCCTTTCACCTGAAATTACCTTAAACTTTGTAATTTGGTTTTCAACATTTTTTGTAGTAGTGTGTTCCACATTCTGTTCAACATCTCCTTCTATTAATGTGTCAGTTTCTGCACTCTCTTGTTCAGGACCAAAGTAACGAAACTCAATTTAATCACAAACCTTCTTCACATCTGATACTGATCCACACAAAAGAGTACTGTTCAACTCATTTAACATTAGTACAGGACTTTTTGCGTAATACAATCTTCTGACTAACTTCCGCATTTGAAAATGATGTACTGCTAACATTCTGAAATGATGAAAAACACTTTGACATACTTTCCTAGAAAGACAAGCCAAAGAATAAACTTGCAAACCAGTATTTTTTCTCACTCTGCAAGGATCTAGACTTTGCAACATCTTAATCTTTTGTTTCACACGTTTTTTACTATATTGTAAGAAATTGCATAAAATATCAATAGATTCCTGTTGTATACTACAAATACTACTGCAATCCCAAGTATACACTGGGGCTTTAGGACGTCTCCCTAGAACTTCATCAGCTATTAGTTCTTCTACATTTCTAGAAACCATCTTTTCTTTCTCAATAGGACAACCACTTTTAACATCATAAGCTCGACCACTGGTATCAACTGCAGTCAACAAAGTATTGGTCTGAAAATAACTCTCTTCATTAAAGGAAGGCTCTGAACTTGAACTGTGTTTCCATTCACCCAAAAAAATCACAACAATTAGTTCTGTTAATTACTCTTTTCTTCTTACTTTTGGCCTTCATAAAATGAATTGGTTTATCTAGTGATCGAATTCTGTTTAAAACTAAAATGAATAATTACCTTTAAAATTCAAAAGCCTTCTCAACAATAATGTAAATTTCCTTCTTCTTTTTATAAAATGGTTCTCTTCTTTTGTATTTTTCACATCTTTCAACAAATTAAAGACAACTCTATTGTAAAACATTTTTTTCTTTTTTGATTTATACTGACTATGCCTTCTTTTGCCATACATTGTGTCTTTTGGATGTAATTTCCCATTTTTTCCATTTTTTTTATTCATATTCTTTTTTCTGGTTGAGGCATTCTTTGTGCTTTCCACAATCTGCACACTGTTTCTAGGCTTTAAAAGTTTTTGTAATAAAATATTTTGTTCTCTTACCAGAAGATTTATTTTTTTTCCCCACATGTTGTTGGTCATCCAATAGTTATTGTTGAATTTTCTTCAAATAATAGTCCTTTTTTCTGTTCTTTTCTCTTTTCTGTTTTTTTAGTCATGACAAGTTTATTTTAATGGTGATAAACAATATCTCTAAAAAATAAATATATATTCAATTATTTTAATACATCTATAAAATATACATTTCTATTACTAAACACATTGTATATAAAAACCATTTAAACACTTCCTTTTATAATCACAATTAATTTACTGAAGTACACAGGTACCAATTGAATAATGATTACAATTACAATAAATACATTTTTTACAAATGCATACACAATAAATGAGTACCTAGAGTACTAGCAGTTCACAGAAAAGTGTACCATTGCTTGTGTGAATGCCTGACTCATTCTCCAAGAGCATAGACAGTGACTGGGTTCACAGGCTGCTACTAGTTGAGAGCCTAATAAGTTTATAAGTGCTTAAGTTTCAGCAGAGACATTGGATAGTAGGAGTACACACAGACTCACAGTGTGTTTCCAGAGAACCATGACTATTCCCTGGACTTTTCCAAGACTGACTCAATAGTCTGCAAGGGATTAGGTGACTGTATACATTGTGCACATTTGACTGTACCACTGCTTGTCTGAAAGCCTAACTCATTCTCCTAATACTTACACAGTGACTGGGTTCTCGGACTGCTATTAGTTGATAGCAAGATAAGTTGATAAGTGCTTATGTGTCAGCAGAGAAATGATATAAGGACATGCTTCTGTCAGGATGATTCTAAGACTGGACACAGACTCACACTATGATTCCAGACAGGCAAGACTATTTCCTGGACTTTAGTAGGAGAGACTCAGTAGTCTGGAAAGGGGTTAGGGGACCGCATACATTGTGCTCTTTTGACTGTACCATTGCTTTTCTGAATGCCTGACTCATTCTCAAAGTGCATACACAGTGACTGGGTTCTGATACTGCTAATAGTTATCATCACGATAAGTTAATAAGCACTTATATGTCTGCAGAGAGATTAAATAGGCATATGCTTCTGTCAGGATGATTCTAATACTGGATACAGACTCAGAGTGTGATTCCAGACAGGAAAGACTATTCCCTGGACTATAGTAGGAGAGACTCAGTAGTCTGGAAGGGGTTAGGGGATCATCCTAGGACCGGTTTCTGGCTATCAGCCATCTTCAGCCAGGATAGCTTGACTCCAGTGGTGTGGGGAGCATGGGACTCACGTCTGAGCATACCCATCCCACTCGGGCTGACAAATGCAAAAACAACAGTTGCTGGACAGAATGCAGAACAATGTCATACATTCACCCCAGTACAGAGATCTGGGCCTAAATCCATCGTTTTTTTGGACTCCACCCCACCCCAGTTCAGACATGGCCATAAGCAAATCAGCTTTGACCCTGTGCCTCATGGGAACAGTCCAGCCTGAACTGCCAAGCCATGTCTTTCCTGGACTGGAACCAAGCATCCTAGGACCGGTTTCTGGCTATCAGCCGTCTTCAGCCAGGATAGCTTGACTCCAGTGGTGTGGAGAGCATGGGACTCACGTTTCAGCATACCCATCCCACTCGGGTTGACAAATGCCAAAACAACAGTTGATGGACAGAATGCAGAACAATGTCATACATTCACCCCAGTACAGAGATCTGGGCCTAAATCCATCGTTTTTTTGCACTCCACACCACCCCAGTTCAGACATGGCCATATGCAAATCAGCCTTGACCCTGTGCTTCATGGGAACAGTCCTTTTTTTTATTGGATTTTATAGCAGCAATTCAATGGTTCGCCAAGCATTACAGATCAAACAAATAATACGAAATAAAAATTAAGAACAACTTAGAATCATTTTTGACAGCTTTGGTATATGTACATAAATTAGGACTTTTAACAATAAATCCAATTATAAATAGGGGCCCACATTTTTGTGCCAAAAGGTTTTATTTTTCTTCCCCTTTAAACATACACAGATTTCTCTAGTTGATAAATATTTAACAGTTTGGATTGCCACTGGAAAAGTGAAGGAGGATCAGCGTCAAGCCAATGCAACATTATACAATATCTAAAAATAGACATAGATATAAATAAGAAAGCTTCTTCAGCACCTGTCAACAGCCTATTGGGGTTTGATTTAATACCAAGTATTACTAGTTCAGCAGAGAGTGTTACCGGTGAACTCATGATGTTATTAAGGAACTTTTGTACTTCGGAGATAAATTGGGTTAGATTAGGACAAAGAAAAAAAATGTGAATAGAGTTTGCACCCAAAAAACCACATCGGCTACATTTGTCACCTCTGTTGGCTTTCCACTTCAATAGTTTAGCAGGGGTATAGTATAGGTCGAATATGCTCATAAAGAATTGGCTTTTTAAGGATCAATTATACAAAACTTGTACAGAAAGTGCCAGTGCATCAGATACATTAATATTCTCTATACCCAAGTCTCTTTGCCATTTTATGTTAAATGATTCCAGATTGTCTTCTGATCGGTTTATCATTGTCTGGTAGATTACCCCAATTCTATTTTGCTTCCAGCAACATTCTAATACATCAATTTTCTTAATTATATTAGTATTCAATAGATTTTTTCTGTTGAGAAAACTGCGTATTTGCAAATATTTAAAGAAATCAGCTTTAGGAAGATTATACTGTTGCTGCAAATAAATAAATGTTGCAAATTGCTCATCCTGATAAAGATCCCCTAATAGGGATATGTTAGAGCCTTGCCGTCGTTGCACAATGGGATCTGTAAATATTGTTGGTATCATCAGATTATCAAATAGTGGTGTGTAATAGCTAAAATTACTATTCCAACAGAATCTTTTCTTAAATTGCTTTCATATCTGGAAAGCCGTTAACATAACTTTAAATCTTGTTTTTTTGTAATAACTTGGTTCTGTGAACCGTACTAGACATTGACGTGCTTGAGTACCAAGAATCATTTCATAGATTGATGGATAGATAGACTCTTCTATGGTTCTCCCTTGAAAGATTAGGACGCTCATAAACCTAAGCGATACGGCCAAGTAATACAGACGAAAATTCTCCATTCCCCAGCCTCCTCTAAGTATAGGTAGGGTGCACCAATTAAGAGACCTCCTAGCCCTTTTGTATCCCCATAAAAATCTTGAAATTATTCTATCTAGTTTTATAAAAAAGCTCGAGGGAAACAATAAAGGTATGGTTCGGAAAAAATAAAGAAATTTAGGAAAAAAAAGCCTTTTGACAACACTAGTACAGCCGTAAAGGGAGAGGTGTAAGTTGTTTAATCTTTCAAGAGATCTATTGGTAGAAACAAGTAGTGGGTCAAGATTAAGCCTTAAGATATCTTCTACATTAGCGGACAATTTCACACCTAAGTACATAGCCGTAGTTGATATTGTCAAACCAGCTGGTGAACCGGCAGCTGAATAAATTATCTGTGTTTTTGCAATGTTCAGTTTATAGCCCGAGTATAGGCCAAATTCATGGGCTAGTTCTATGATTTTGGGAAGTGCCGAAGTAATGTCCGATGTGACGATGGCAACGTCATCAGCGTAGGCTAAGATTTTATATCCTGTTTGATGGATTATAACGGGGGGATGCAGTCCTCGTTTGTAAGTTTTTGCAGGTATGGTTCTATATAAAGCGCAAATAACAAGGGTGAACAGGGACACCCATGTCTAGTCCCCCTTGTTATTGACAATGTGTTAGAAATATCGGTAGCTATTCGAATTACGGCTTTCGGTTCGCTATATAACGCATTCAG
Organism: Lissotriton vulgaris; assembly: GCF_964263255.1. NCBI lineage: Eukaryota > Metazoa > Chordata > Amphibia > Caudata > Salamandridae > Lissotriton > Lissotriton vulgaris. The sequence continues at coordinate 404,352,570 of NC_141698.1, read as the reverse complement.
GGCCGTGATAAATTCCGCAGGAAAATGCTTCCAAGCCAAGACATGCCAGAGGAACCCCCAGTCAACCTTATCAAACGCTTTTTTGGCGTCTAGTAGGGCCACTCCGACTGGGGATCCCGGAGTCTGCGCCCAATCCAAGAGGGCGATAATTCTTCTTATATGATCCGTTGTGTTTCTCTTTTTTATAAAGCTGTGTTGAAATTTAGCTACTAAATTAGGCATCAAATCGTTTAGCCTATTTGCCAGAATTTTAGTAAATATCTTACTGTCAGAAGTTATTAAAGAAATTGGTTGATATGACCCAAGATCCATAGAGTCATTTCCTTTTTTTTTTAAATAGAACTATGGTAGCTAGTGACCATGAAAGAGGAGACAGACCGTAAAATGCTTCTTGAAATATTTTTAACAACTCTGGTTTCAAAACAGTGCGAAAGATACGGTAAAATTCCAGAGGGATATTGTCCGGACCCATAGCTTTACCAGATGGTAGTCCAAGAATAGCCCTTTCTATCTCTTCCCAGGTGACTGGAGCGGATAACACTGCCCTTTGGTCTTCAGTAAGACAAGAAGAGGGATGTATGACGTTACATCACAAACTTTTACAACGCACACCGTTACAACACATTTTTTACAACGCAGATGCATTTACAACAAATGCCTTTACAACGCATGACATTACATAGCAGATGCTATTACAACGCATGCCATTACAACATAAGTATAGGTAAGTATATTATTAAATAAAAAAAATAATTAATTAAAATGTAATTAATTTAATAAATTAGATTATTTTTAAATAATTATTTTGTACATATATATATATATATATATATTTTGAACTATTATTAATAAAGAAGTATTATTAAAAATTTAAATGTTATTAAAATTAATTTTTTTAATTAATTGAAATTATTTATTTTAAAACTGAACCCTAAAAATACCCCAGTTCCCCAAAACCCTAAAAATACCCCTGTACCCCAAAATCCAACCCTGAACCCTAAAAATACCCCTTTACCCCCAAACCCAACTCTGAAACCTAAAAATACCCCTGTACCCCTGTACCCCAAAACCCAAACCCAACCCTAAACCCTACAAATACCCCTGTACCCCAAAACCCAAACCCAACCCTGAAACCTAAAAATACCCCTGTACCCCAAAACCCAAACCCAGCCCTGAAACCTAAAAATACCCCTGTACCCCAAAACCCAAACCCAACCCTGAACCTTAAAAATACCGCTGTACCCCAAAACCCAAACCCAACCCTGAAACCTAAAAATACCCCTGTACCCCAAAACCCAAACCCAGCCCTGAACCTTAAAAATACCCCTGTACCCCAAAACCCAAACCCAACCCTGAACCCTAAAAATACCCCTGTACCCCAAAACCCAAACCCAGCCCTGAAACCTAAAAATACCCCTGTACCCCAAAACCCACACCCAACCCTGAACCTTAAAAATACCCCTGTACCCCAAAACCCAAACCCAACCCTGAACCCTAAAATACCCCTGTACCCCAAAACCCAAACCCAACCCTGAAACCTAAAAATACCCCTGTACCCCAAAATCCAAACCCAACCCTGAACCCTAAAAATACCCTTGTACCCCAAAACCCAAACAATATATATAAAATTACTTTAATTAATTTATTTTAATTATTTTTAAAATATTTGAACTTTAAAAAAGGTTAAATAAAATGATATACTTACCAATACTTACGTTGTAAAGGCATGCGTTGTAATAGCATCTGCTATGTAATATCATGCGTTGTAAAGGCATGCGTTGTAAAGGATCCTGCATTGTAATGGTGTGCGTTGTAACGGTGTGCGTTGTAATAGTTGAATTGTAACGGTGGTTTCCTTAAGAAGAGCAATCTAAGTTTAACAGGTAGCTAGATGCAACATTCCTTATACTGGTGCCATTGTTCGATTTATTGTACAAAGATTGGTAGAAATCCCGAAATGCTTTCAATATGCCTGACCTAGACTCTTGGCTCATACCATCTTGATCAATAATTTTAGTTATTTCAGTAATACTTGCTTTCTGCCTCAGTCATTGCGCTAGTATTCTACCCGTCTGCTCACTTAGTTCATAGCAGTCTTTTTAAAATAATTTGTACTTCTTTGCTACTTGCTCAGCCATGTGTGAGTAGACAGCTGACCGCTCAAAAGATAAAACTTTTTGGGCTTCCTGAACACTAGAACCAAATCTAATACAGGAGGCTAGCTTTAGTTCCGCTTGGCTTACTTTGTCCAAGGCGGCCTCAAATTCAGCTTGTTTTTTTTTTAGGTGGTATTGTGAATAGCTCAAGGTCTCACCTCTTATGATCGATTTGAAATTGTCCCAAACTGTTTGTATTGAGGCCGTATTATTGTTGTGCGAAAAGAATTCCTATATAATCATATCCATATAAGCTAAATAATCCTGATCTAAAAGTAAATTTCTTTGAAATGACCATTGCCTTTTTTGAGGGTAATCCTGGGGGGATAGTACTAGTTCTAGTACAATAGGATTATGGTCGGAGACAATTTGTGGTAAAACATCTATAGTTATATTATCGGTAAATTTGGCAGAAATAAAAAAAAATAGTCTAGACGAACAAATTTTTGATGCGGAGCTGAGAAATAAGTAAAACCTGGCTCCTTAGGTCTTAGCTTGTTCCATACATGTATCAGTCCATTCCCCTGAATTAGATCCCTGAGTGCTCTAAAGGTTTGGATCTTGCGGCCTTTATAACTCCCAGTATTCCTAATGTTACAATTGGCTTCAATATTGATAATAACATCTCCACACAGAATAAAGGGTTGATTCCACTCCGCTAACTCAGAATTAATTAGATTAAATACTTCTTTATCGTCTAAATTTGGACCATATCTAGAACCAACAGTAAATTTGGTCCCTTCAATAACAATTTCAGCTAGTCCCCATCTCCCCCATTTATCACCTAAAGTTTTAACACATATCCCAGTTCTTTGTTTCATGAGAATAGCGACCACTCTTGTCATTCCCATCTGTTTCGAACAAATTAGTAGCTCGAGACCCAGATTTTTCAGCAGGCTTCTTTTGGACCATGGGATATGTGTCTCTTGTAGACGTATAATGTCAAATTGCAGGGATTGAATCAGATGCAGCAGATTCCCTACCTTTTTAAAGTCATTTAGGCCATTAATATTTAATGAACACATTTTAATTTTTCTCCCCATTTTAGAGACATACTGAGAAGGATAAACAATGGACTTCTCAATTGATTCTTGATACTCTAACGGCTTGTAAAGTTCCAAGTGATTTGTTTTATAAAGCTCGGGTTAACCATCATTGCTTCATTACACCCCACCAACCACCACCACCCTCTGGTCCGTGACCAGGCACCCACCCCCCTCCCCCACACATGAGGCTCAGGAACTCTCAGTTCCTGTAAAGTATGGAGTGCCGCGTTCCTCCGTTCCGCACACCACGAGAGAAAAGAAAAAGAGAGAGCAGACAAAGATTAAACTCATTTAGACCCTAATACATTGGTAGTTGAATTTGGTATAGCGATATCAAGCTAAGTGATCACGTGATATCCTGCCTAATAGAAATCTAGATTTTATAGTGTATGTAGGAACTCCTTAGCCTTTATATCTGATAAAAAAAGTTTGTCTGCCCTTTCCACATAATTTTCAGCTTGGTTGGGATCTGTAGGTAAATGGTAGCCCCTTTTTTCTGAAAATCAGGTATTAGTTGTTCCAAATGCCATCGCTGGGCCACCGTCGCCTGACAGAATTCCGGCCGCACAAAAAAATGTACATCCTTTTGCAGTTGCTCTTTTCTCAGGTCTAGCTAGAGCTGAGATTTCCTCCCTGGCGAGGAAGTTATTAAAGCTAACACGGATTGCACGGGGATAGTCTGTCTCGCCCTGACAAGGTTTTTTAACAGAGAAGGGAAAGCGATGAGCTCTTTGGATTTCTTTTGCCCAGTCCCATGAATTTAATTCGGGAAAAGCGTAATTTAAAAGTCCAATAACAAATTGTCTAACATCAGTCCCTTCCTTCTTTTCAGGAATGCCAAGAAATCGTAGCTTATTTCTACGGGCCTGGTTTTCTAGGCCCGTTAGTTTGTAGGAAAGGTCGTCCCTGTGGGCTTTAACGTTCTCGAGTTCTTGTTTCTGGGACATAGACTCTTCTTCCAGAGCCAAAATGCGCGCCTCGGCTTCTGTTACTCTGTCAGCAGTCTCAGCTGTAGTCTTTATTGCTCGACGAACAGCATTTTTCAGTTTAGTACAGGTGGCTTGAGTGCGAAGATTCTCAGATTTGCTTTCTGTCCTGTGTGCCATCATGGTATTATAGATAGTAGTCAACGTGATTTCGGTGGGGGGTTCAATGGAGTTATTCCCGCCTTCAGAGTTAGCAGAAGTCTCTGTAATTAAAGCTCCAGCGTCTACCACTAAGTTGCTTGATAAAGGAATATCTGGCTTGGTTGTATGGTCTTCTGCAGTGATTTTGGTAAGAATGCGATTATTAGAACCCCTCTTTTTGTGCCTTTTGACTGTTGCAGAGCTTACATTAGGTGAAACTGAGATAGCTCTTGGGCCCCCTGCTTCTTCATCCTCTCTAGGGAGCTACTCTCTGCAGTATAGTTCGGCCAGTCTCTGCTTCGGTTTGAACTATGGTCAGAAGTGTGATCGGAAATAGAGTAGAAGTTTTCACCACCCTCTTGAAGAATTAGTGCTTCTTTCATAACGTTGGTGTTGGTACACGTAGGAGTCACAGCCCTGCCCTCTGCGGTGTATCGGTTTGACAACTATCTTCAACACTTCTTTGCCGGGTATGAGCCCTTAATTCTGAGTCCATAAGACCCTCGGTTGTATCCCTTGTCTCCTCTGCTACAGCAGTGATAGTGTCAATTACAGGCTTAAGTGTAACCACCGTAGTTGTGGCATAATTTAAAGATACAGTATACTTAGGTTTTTGTGTTTTTTTTTCAAAAACCGAGAAGGTGCCTTGTTTAGTATTAGGTTGAGGCAGAGGAGTTTTATCAGTCAAATCGTCAACCATAGCATTCACATCAGTAGTCTTGATATCTTGTGAAACCGGAGATTCACTTACGGTATCCTTTGACTGTGCCAGCTTTCCCTCAGCTGGCTGCTTCGATCTGACGCTTTGAGTCTGAGCCTTCGTCTGGACTTTCTGAGGCATCTCCTTCCTCCTCCGAGACCCACCGCCACACCCACACACAAGAGAGACGAAAAATGTCAAGCAACATCCGTCAGTGACACTGGGCTAAACGCCGCGAAGCAAGCAGCGCCCAAAATAATGAGAGTCTCTCGAGGGTTTCCACGCCCCCCAGCAAGTTTTGAATCCCGGGTCATAAACTCAAGTCTGCTCCGGGTCTGCTCCGGGTCTACAGGGTCCAATATGAACGCCGCGCACGTTATAGTGAACTTTATTTTCTTTTTTATCTCTGCATGTTATGGCTCTTTCTGCCACCCGATTATCGTCAGGTCAAGTCAAGCCGGGATAGTAGTTAAAAATTCGAAGAACAGGGTCCAGTGTAGAACAGCAAATTAGTCCATATACGACATGCCTTCTCTCTGGAGCGCAGAGCTGGAGTATTGAGCTGCTCACACTGCCCACGCCACGGCCGCCATCTTGCCTCCCAAACTCTCGCCTCATGGGAACAGCGCAGCCGGAACTGCCAAGCCATGTCTTTCCTGGACCGGAATCAAGCATCCAAGGACCGGTTTCTGGCTATCAGCCGCCTTCAGCCAGGATAGCTTGACTCCAGTGGTGTGGTGAGCATGGGACTCACGTCTGAGCATACCCATCCCACTCGGGGTGACAAATGCAAAAACAACAGTTGATGGACAGAATGCAGAATAATGTCATACATTCACCCCAGTACAGAGATCTGGGCCTAAATCCATCGTTTTTTTGCACTCCACTCCACCCCAGGTCAGACATGGCCATATGCAAATCAGCCTTGACGCTGTGCCTCATGGGAACAGTCCAGCCCGAACTGCCAAACCATGGGGCAGATTTATGATGCCCTTGCGCCGCAATTGCGTCACTTTATTTGACGCAACTGCGGCGCAACCAATGCGCCCTATTTACAACAACTAGGAGATGCGTCAAGTTGTAAAGCCCTGCGCCATAAGGAGGCGTTCCTGCGCAGGGGGGTCGTTCCTGCGCAGGAATGCCTCCTGAAAGTGGCTGAGTGAAACCTATGACATTTCACTCAGTCACTTTCAGGCCAATGCTGCGTCAAAACCCTGCACCTGCTTGAAGCAGGCGTAGGTCTTGATGCAGCATTGTGTAGATGGGGCACCCCCGAGCCTTGCTGGAGCTGCGTCGCACCTGCAACCCAACTCCAGCAATGCGCCACATTTCCGGCACAGATGCGTCACGCATCTGTGCCATTTTTGCACCATGGTGCACCGCATTATAAATGCGGCGCACCAAGGGTGGTGGAGCTGTGGCGCACGTTAACTGGCGCATCCCTGGGGATGCGCCAGTTAACATAAATCTGCCCCCATGTCTTTTCTGGACCAGAAACAAGCATCCTGGGACCGGTTTCTGGATAATCAGCCACCTGAACTGGCGTTGTGATGATGTTTATTGTTACTTGCTTACTTTCTGTAGATTATCAATATAGCTGATTCTTGGAATATGTTACGATTGCTGCCCTGTTGATAAAGGTACTTCCTTACCCAGTGAAGAAAGAACATTATAGGAAATGTTGTTCGTGTTGCAGTGAAATCTCGTTTATCAATATTATTCTTTATTTTAGTAAGTAATCGGATAACAAAGAACATATCAGAGAATTTCCAGGATGAAGCCCAGCTTTTAATCGGTACCAACCACTATCAGAAAGACAGAGTTGTAAGAAAGATCCTGCTTGACCAGACAGAAGCAGATTGCATCCTGGTTTCTTTTTCTTTTTTTTATCTTATTCAAATCCCCCTTCCTCTTGAGAGGTCGCAGGTGTTTGATGTTTAGTAAATCATCATTCTCTGAGTACTTTCATAGGGATTTAGGGACAGTCCTTGTCCAAGTAGATCTGCCTGGATTTCAGGTGAGTGGCTACCTTGACATATGGAGAAGACCTAGCCATGACTGAACAGTTCACATACCAAGGCAGTACTGTCTGATATGATGGAGGGGCAGACAGTGCCATCAAGAGCGGACTGTTCAGCATTCTGAAGGCATTCCCTGCCTTGTTCACTGTATGGAGGTCATCTCATTATAGCAGCAACACCAAACTGGTGTTTAACCAGAGCTGAGTTCTGTCCACACTCTTTTGTATGGATCAGAAAGCTGGCAGATGAAAAGCAACATAACTAAACTGCCAGCATTCAACACCAGTAATGTAAGAAAAATCTTGCACTTTGTATGACTGCAAATCATTTCCAACTAGGAACAGCTCACCAGGTGCAAGCAAGAGCTCATGATGGATATAGAGAGGCCACACCATCAGAAAAGAATACCATTCCGTCACAATAACCGATCTCCATTAGACCCTCGCGGTAAACTGGAGAGAGGCAGGCCAAAGAATATCAGGATGTAATTGTTGAAGATGTTGAAATAGATATTAAGTTCTCTGAACCACAGCTGGGGCACCATAAAAAAATGGGCCCAATGTGGACAGAAGTGTAAGTCTTTTGCTACTGTCCTACATGCCAGTCGGCATAATGGGCAGACTGTTGTAAGTTAAGCAGCAAGTTTATTTATTGAGGATATGAGATCAGGACACTTTGACCCTGTTAACCCAACGTATACTATTCTGGAGTGGTTCAGGTAGACATAGACCCATTTCACGAAATAGGACTTCCTAAAGTTTGCTTGTTGTGTTCCTATGCTTTATATCAATGTTCATCCTGACAGGTTATTTATGGTGGTGTTAAAGATAGGTTCTTGAGAACCATGAGATCAGGTGTGTAACATTGTCGATGTATGCTGCAATGTTCATTAGTCCGTTGAATAACATTACTGATTCCATGTCACTCTTGGAGACATGCATTATCAACAAATGTTTGACTCGTCTATTTCAGGTAGGTCTTTTATACAGAACACCCTGTGATAGAAATACTGTGATCACCCAGACGTTTTCCCTTGAGGCTTGTGTCTTCAATTTCCTTCTGAGTAAAATCTGCAGTTTTGCATGCTCATCTCCCTATCTTATTAACCTTTTGTATAATAAGTGACAATGACAATTAGTAGGTCCATAATTCATTGTTTCCTACATATACAAGGCAGCAGGATGTATTCTGAAACATAATTTATTTCTCCTTCTCCAAAGCCTTTTCGTTAAGTAGCATATGATATGTAAGAGCAGTCCGAAGCAACCAAGGACTCAAAAAGTCTTGAAGGCTGTCTTTATTGACAGTGGCGGCTCCTCTGCTTAGGCGGAGGAGTGTCGCCCCACTGCTCAAAAGAAAACATAAAATGATAATAACGTAATGTTATAATCATTTTATTTTTCCTATTGCAGTCAGTGGGCTGCCAAGGCTGGCCAGAGCAGGGGGAGGAGTGGTTTGCGCTCCCTAAGAGCTCATGACTGTTTGTCCGGGCCTCTTTGGCTGGCCAAACAGTCATGAACACTTTGCATGTTCATCACCAGGCTGCATTACACAGCCTGGTGAGGAACATGCACAGGCCCCTGTCTGAGCGCTGTACCATGGTGCTCAGACCAATCACAACAGTGCACTGCAGTGTTGTGATTGGCTCAGGGGAGCCTGTGTGCCCAGGTGCTTCCTGCTGCCGGCTGGGACAGGAAGAAGTAAGCTGAAGAGGAGGAGGACGGAGGTGAGGCGGCGGCCGGCCGTTCGAGGTAAGTCTTTTTTTATTCACTCCCCCCCTCCTCTGCCCCACTACCCTCGACCGGTAGCAGACACTACTATTCAATGAGCAAAAAATTGCAAATGGCGATCTGCTCAAAAGATGTTTTCCTGTAGTAGCACCTTAAAATCAAGGTCAACTTTATTTGTCAATGCTGGTTTAAAGGTGAGCAATCATATTTTAACCATATAAGGAGGGTGACTTGAGATAGTATTTCAGTATCTTAGAGAGTCATGGGAAAAATAAAACATTTTGGTAGATTGCATGGGTAAGTCCTGAAAAAAACAATATTTATTCACAATTATAGTAAAGAAAGTGACGTTTCTAGGCAAGCAAAGGTCTAGTAAACGCCCAATGTTTGCATCATAACTGAGCTCACAATGCACTATTTGGTACAGAAAACGAACTAGGAACAAAAAACAACAGAGTAATATAATAACATAAAAAGTCACCGGACAAAAGTAGAAGATTTTTTTTTTTTTTTTTAAAGTTTGAGTTTATTGAAGTATAATAAGTCAAAGACAGAAAATGAAGAAACATTCAAAAGTTAAATACAAGAAATATCTCTAAATATGCATAGTAAATAATAATAATATTAAGCAGCTAGGGTAAAATACAAGGTAATATCAGATAGTTAAGACATAAAGAGTAAACCATATAACAGTACCAAAAGTAATAAAAACATTGGGAAGAATCATGGTGGTTTTTGAACTTCATCAGTTCGAACTCGGGAAACGGGTGGAAGGGAAGCAATCAAGGACAGATAATTGGTAAGGGGGAGCCATAAAAGATCTCGTTTTAATTGCTAGGGAAATGGGGGGGACAAAATTGGTATCAAGATTGTGGTTAAAACAGACCGCACTCCACCAAGCACGGAAAGAGACTTCAGTGGCTTGTTTCCAATTAGAGGTAATGTGATGGAGAGCAATATCTATTAAAAGGTCAATCCGTTTATATTGTTGTGAGGAATGGGCAAACATAGGGGAGAGAGAACCTAGAAAAATATCGTCAATGGAGAAAGGAGACTGAAGTTTAAAAATCTTCTGGAATTGGGACCAAGCCAGTTGCCAGAACTGAAAAATGGGTGGGCAATCAAACAGCATATGCTTTAAGTCAGAAGAAGGGTATGGACAGGACCAACAAGTAGAAGGAGTGTCTGAGGAGAAGGACGATAAAGCCAGCGGAGTAAATAAAATACGATTATAAATGAAAATTAAGGTTTGAGTGGTGTTAGCAACTCTAGAGGTACTGTGAATTTTTGACCACATTTTTTCCCATAAAAGGATTGACCAATCCTGAGAAAGATCTTTCTCCCAGGCCAACTCAAATTTGAATTTAACTCTATCTACTGTGAATTGAATTGATTTATAGAGAAAAGAGGTTGAGGGTGAGTGTTCTAGTGCATTAGATATGAGATAATGTGTATTAGGGATAATATTGGTATTAAGAAATGAATGCAGATATTGAGTAAGAATAGGGTGAAGTGAGTTATATTGTGCACGAGAAGAGGAAGGTAAGGAGAATTGCGTCTGAAGGTCTTGAAAGGAGAGAGGTTGATTACACGAAACAAGTTGAGAAATCCACTATAGGCCATGAGAGTGCCAGGATTTCCAAAATAAAGAACAATTACGAATTTTAAAGTGTTTATTATGCCAAATAGGTTATAAGTGACTGAAAGAAATAGATGGATAGGAAGAGGACAAATATGGGATAAGAAAATTACGAGAGTGAGAAATGACGGGAGTACGAAGGGTAGCCACATTAGAAGTAAAAGAGAGTATCTCCCGAAAATCAAATGGAGTGAGGAAGGAAGATTCTAATTTAAGCCAGAGAGGAGGGTAAAAGGGGAGATCAGATGAAAGTCTTGAAATCAGGAAATTTAATCCCTCCATTTGATTTATCTTTCTTCAAAACAGCAATAGCGATCCGGGATCTTTTACCCTTCCACAAAAATTTAAGTAAAATAGAGTCTATTGTTTTGAAATAATAAACGGGGATATGAATAGGGATCATGGAGATGATGTATAGCACAAGGGGAGCAAACATAATTTTAATAGAGTCAAGGTGCCCCCACCAAGAAAGAAAAAGAGGGTTCCAACAAACAATGGCAGTATTTAATTTTTTAGAAATAGAGTCGAAATTAGGTTTAAGAGTATCCGATAAACGAGGAGCAAACCAAACCCCCAAGTACTTAATCTTTGATGGCTGCCAAGAGAAACCAGAACACTCAAAGAGATGTTTTTTTTTTAAAAAAAATTGAAAACCTTTATTTGTGTAGATGGTTGCATACAAATACAGGCCTACAACCCAGAGGCCGGTCACAGAACAAACTGGAAAGCACCAATGTCAATTAAAAGTACGGAGTGGTTACGCAATACTACACAATGCTGCAAGTCCATAATGCTAACTGAGTGCAACCCCCCGGCACAGGATCACAGAAGGTTAATTTTATATTAAAGAATAAAGGATTGGTTGTACAATAAGCGTTCTGGTGCGCATGGCGGGGAACAGAACCAACAACATTATAATAGGGACTCCATAGATCTATCATCAGAATAGTCCAAAGCGTTCAAGCCATAGATGCCCTTGCAATTCTTATTCCGTCAGTGTCCACTCGCAACCTCATGTGCCCAAAGACAAGCAGAACATCACTCTCATGAAAATCTAATTAGCAGTGAGACGGATAAAGTTGCAATCATTATACAGCCCAACCCGGAGAGTAAAAGAAAACGAAAATACTAGAAAAAAGGGAAAGGGGACTCCACATTACTGTACCCGCCCCACGGCGATAATGGTGATCAACAATCCAGACAGCAAACATTCTTAGGGGCGGGCGGCTAAGTCAGGATAAGCAGAACCTGAAAGTACCATATTATATAGGAATACCCATACCTCCCCCCCAGGCACTCAACCCGCGGGAATCACGCACAGTCATGGAGACCCAATAAAAGGACACAAAAGAGCCATAGAAACAAGTAACTATCTATTAGACCCCAATCCACCCGCCCCACCCTGCACCCCTGCAGAAGGCTACGGCCTACCCCTCCCAGCAGCGTGCCTATCGCCCTAAACATGAACCCGAAATATAGAATGAGATAATATAGGGAAAGGGAAGGAAACAGATAAAAAGGGGAAAAAGAAAGCCAGGGGGGAGGATACCATGTAACAAGGCGCATGGCCCCCACCCCCCGCCCATACAAACAATTAGTGCAGCCCAAAACGAAACTGGCATGTTTTTCAGGTAGCCATACATAGTAAGGATTCGACAAATTATTTCAATTTGGGGCAGTCCATAACTCCATGCACCGAACAGCAGTCCTCCGGATTAAAAACCCGGGCTCACCCCAGTCCTTTCTTAGCTATCGCCACGATGTATGTCGAAGTAGCGGGCATAAAACAAAGCGGAGAGAAAAGGCCGTGGAGCAGCCGCTGAACGGCCAATGGAAGCAGCCCATAAGATCTCCTCCGCCGACGATAATGCAAAAGCTGTTTACGGCAGTCATGTACATCAGTGTCAATGATCCCCAGCAAATCTTCCCGCAGGCGAACCAAGACATCGTTACTCCCACTAAAAAGCGGGAAACAAACAGCCACCACCTCGGGCCCATCAGCATCTCTGAGGGACGGCCCGGCAGCAACGGCGGTTACCACGTTGTCTTGCACACAAGAATCCCGGGCCAAGGTCACTTGCCAAATCTTCAGCGCTCGTAGGACGTCGCCAATCGTGGGTTCACGCTTCCCAGTGCAGGCCCCATCACAGTACAGAGGTACAGCATCGACATCCCGGGGCGTTCCACAGCACACGGCATCAGTCGCGATTTTGCGATTACCGTGCCGTCTTCTTGGAACCAACTCCTGAGGCGGGCCCACAAGCTGGGCCCCCACGGTATCCCCCTCAAGCATCCAAACAGCAACCTCGATGCAAAAATGAGGGCCACTAAAAGAGGGGGACCCGCCGGCGCCGGCGCTTCGCTGGAGCCACTCTCCACCACCGAGCGATGAAATTCGGAATGGCCGGGCAAGGCAACAAGGGGGGGAGCCAACAACACGGCGTCCCCCACACACAACTTGCCGCACCTCCCCTCTGGACCACCGGACGGTAGTCCCAGGCGCGTTCAGTTGCCTCCGGCTTTTTCGCACAACGGCCTCCTCCGGCCGGTCTCCATCCTCCACCCGAGGGCGCCACCAACACCATCTCGCCGGCTACACGCTGAAGGCAAGGCCCCGGTCTCCACACCACGGAGGCCGCACTTCCTGGGAGGACGCCGCTGGGGACCCACTGAACGCCGGAGCCACCAGGATGGGTGGTAAGTATCAGCAGACCTTCATCTATAAAATGTTATCGTTTTTGGGCAGGATAAGCGGCAGGATAGACGAGTTTGGGCAGGGAGGCCGGCGGAGCCGAGCTACCGTGCGGCCATCACGATGTCGAGCTTGGCTCCTCCCCCCAAAGAGATGTTTTTGACAAAGAGGATTCAAGGGCAAAATTTCACATTTATCGATATTGAGACGATAACCAGAGACTTTAGTAAAGGAGGAGACTTGATTCAAAAAGAAAAAAAGAGAAGATTGTAGGTCAGAACAATATATTAGAATGTCATCAGCATAGACTGATAATTTAACTTGTTGAGAGCGAAATGGAAACAACAAATATTATCATCAGGTCTAATTTTTGGCAGAAAGGGTTCTAAAGCTAGAACAAAGGGCATCCTTGTCTCACACCTCTTTGTAATGGGAAATAATCTGACACCATACCGTTTGCGAAAATTGATGTATGAGGACTCGAGTAAAGTAAAGAGATAAGAGAATTAAATTTAGAGGGGAACCCATCTAAGAGCTTGAAACATAAAATCCCACCCTACCCTATCAAAAGATTTCTCAGCGTCAAGGGAAATGGCGGCCAAAGGATAAGAAAGTGAGGGAGCCTTACCTAAAATATTAAAAAAGACACGAGAATTATCCGATGAAAGTCGACCTTTAACGAAACCCGACTGTTCTGGACCAATTAAATCAGGTAAAAGAGGATCTAGTCTGAGAGCTAAAATTTTGGCGAATATTTTATAATCCGTATTTACTAATGAAATGGGGCGATAGTTCTTACACAGAGTGTGATCTTTATCTTCCTTAGGAATTAGGCAAATTAGAGCTTCTTGAAAGGTCCCACGAGAAGAGCCGGAATCAGAAAACGATTGGAATAACAAAAGTAGTTTTGGTAGGAGAAGTGAAGAAAAATGATTGTAAAACTCCATAGTGAAACCGTCATGGCCAGGTGCCTTGCCATGACGTAAAACTGAGAAGGCATGTGAAATTTCAGTAATGGAAATATTTGAATCAAGTGAGTGAAAATCTACTGTATATTCTCTGAAATCGGGATTGCAGAGTCTCCAAATATCAACTAGTGCATTGTTATGAATAGAAGCAGTAAACTGGGAATGCATTTTGGAAGTGGTAAATTTGACTTTGGAATGTCTGTCTAGGATAGGGTCAAAAACTTGGTTGCAGTCACCACCAAAAATAACATATTTCTCATCAAGTGTATCCAACCTATCTGAGATAGGCGGCCAAAACAATTTGCCAACACCAGTAGGAGCATAAACATTAAAAATAACGACAAGAATGTTGTCTATATTCAATTTAACAAGTACCCAACGCCCCTCAACATCACATTCTTGAGATACAACAGAAACATTTAATTTTTGTGACATAATATCACAGCCCCGTTTTTCTTACCCAGAGCAGGGGAGTGGGAAACATGACCCACCCAGCAACGTTTTAGCTTCAAGGCCTCAGCTTCCAAAAGGTGGGATTCTTGGAGAAGGGCTACATCTGCTTTGAGGTCAAAGGGAAATCCCTGGGAATGAGCTGAAGCACTATAGCGGTTATTTGCTATATTGCTGTATAGATTCTAACCATTCATACGTCCATTCATTCTAGTATTCTAACATGGGCAAAAATTCCCCAACAGTGGGGAACAATAGTTAAAGAGTTCCACACTAGAAAGTGAACGTTCACAGTCTGTTTATTTTATTGTAAAGTAAAAAACCTCTGATTACACAAAATTGCAAGGACATCAATTAAAAATCCAAAGCCAAAACTTTGGACAGGTACAGTAAAAAAATCTTTTTTAAACAAATAAATAACAATTCATTTCACAAGGAAAACAATATCACAGTCAATAAAAATTGTGCAATACAGAAGAAGAATGATCATCACAAGTTACACAAGGAAAATAATGTCACAATTGGTAAAAATTATGCAATACAGGAGAAGAAGAATCATCACAGATAAAATACAAAAGACAAATAAATCCTATTCACAAACCCCCTAACATTGTGGCCTAGGATATCGCTGCCACTTTTCTGAATCCACTGGACCTTTTTTAGGTTTTGCCTCGCGAAAAGATGCGTTTTGCGCAGGCAAAAACCTCTTGAGATCTATACGGGAGACAGGAACGGCCTCCGTCTTTCATTGGCTAGCTCCATAAATGGAGGCTAGCCATTGGAAGACGGGCCTGTCCGCCAATGCCGGACCAGATTCGGGGGCGTTCCCGAGATTCTTTGGCTTTTGCCGACGTCACGCGACGTCAGCCAAAAGCCGGGAACGCCCCCGAATCTGGTCCGGCATTGCCGGCACCTGCCTCTGCCTTCCTGCTCGGGACGATTGCACAAAAGTCGCTCAATAGCCCCTCCCTCCCGCTCCGTGGCAGCCCGTTTCCCTCCCTCTCCTCAGGCCGGCCAGCCGAAAGAAGCAGCCGTCCGCCTCCAGCCAGGGCCGCGCTGGGATTGGCCCAGCCGGCCGAGCCTCCACCACGTCATCGGGAGGAGGAGTGGAGAGCAGGAAGCAAGAGATCTGCCGGAAGATGTCCAGGTGAGTGCTTTTTTTTTGTTTATTGCTTTGTCCGTGTCTGTTCCCGCCCCCCTCCCCCTCCCGCTGTCAGTGTGTGGCCGTTCCCGACCCCCCTCCCGCTCTCCGTGCCTTTCCGCCCCCCCCCTCCATTTACCTCGTGCATATTGAAACAGGGTTGTTAGCCAGGTTGTGTCACCGAAACTTATTTGCTACAATGAGCGCTGCACGGAGAACCCACAAAGGGTTAATTAACCCCCCCCCCCCCTCCCGCTATCCGTGCGCCGTTCCCGCCCCCCTCGGGGCGGCCTCACTGCTCGGCAGTTTTTCGTCTTCATTTCAATATCCTAAAAAAAAAATGTAAATCGCCGCAGTGTGGCTTTTTTTTATTTTTTATAAAGTTAAATTAGAAAGCGCTTTAAGTGACTCAATTAGCATGGAAAACACCCTAATGCTTAGTGTGGGAATAGCTTTCGCGGAAGGAAGCCTCGTGTGCCCTTCGCAGCTCGCACAAGGTTCCCGGGCAGGCAGGGGGGTTGGGTGGGCGCAGCGCCTAGGGCCGCTTTTCACCGTCTCGGCTCTGCCGCTGCGCTTCCACGCGCCGGGAAAACGAGCTGTGGAGCCTAGACCTGCTTTTAAGGCTTTAAATATTTATTAGGCGCTAGAAGAGTCAGCGATGCAAAGGAAGCGCAGTACAACAATAGTAGCCGGCCGTGTTTTGAGACCCCCCTGTACGAGTAGTGGAAGGGACATAGTGCCAATGCGTTAATGTGTGTCTACAATGAGCGCTGCACGGAGAACCCACAAAGGGTTAATTAACCCCCCCCCTCCCTCCCGCTATCCGTGCGCCGTTCCCGCCCCCCTCGGGGCGGCCTCACCGCTCGGCAGTTTTTCGTCTTCATTTCAATATCCTAAAAAAAAAATGTAAATCGCCGCAGTGTGGCTTTTTTTATTTTTTATAAAGTTAAATTAGAAAGCGCTTTAAGTGACTCAATTAGCATGGAAAACACCCTAATGCTTAGTGTGGGAATAGCTTTCGCGGAAGGAAGCCTCGTGTGCCCTTCGCAGCTCGCAGAAGGTTCCCGGGCAGGCAGGGGGGCTGGGTGGGCGCAGCGCCTAGGGCCGCTTTTCACCGTCTCGGCTCTGCCGCTGCGCTTCCACGCGCCGGGAAAACGAGCTGTGGAGCCTAGACCTGCTTTTAAGGCTTTAATTATTTATTAGGCGCTAGAAGAGTCAGCGATGCAAAGGAAGCGCAGTACAACAATAGTAGCCGGCCGTGTTTTGAGACCCCCCTGTACGAGTAGTGGAAGGGACATAGTGCCAATGCGTTAATGTGTGTACACTTTCTGTAGCGTGCTGCTTGTTGGAACCATTATTAGACAAAGCGTGGTGAAATCACCCTTTAAATAAGCAATCTCTGCCTTTTAGTGGTTTGAGGCTGGGGTGCTAGGGCGGTGGAGTGTTGTGGCACCGGGAGATTTATTTCCGCCTTCTGTTTGAGGAATTTTAGGGCCATTATTACTAATAACATCCTTAACTCGTCGGGGCGCTATAGACTTTGTGAAGTCACAAACGGTTGAAAGGCGAGCCTTTTGCTTATGGGAGGTAATATTGGTTGCTCGTGGCCTACCTAGTCCTGGACATGTTGGTGGGTGGAGGGAGGTTGAGTTACAGTGTGAAAGATCTGTGCTCCTCAGCTTGCATTCCCTCATCCCGGAGAGGTCTTCTCGCAGTGCCATAAAAGAGGGAAGTTTAGAGGTACCTGTCTTGATGGCACCGCCGGCGCTACTTTAGCTTTTACATTTCATTTGCATTTTGTTTCTAGTTCGGCGCCTGAGATTTGGGCGGAGGAGGGGGTTTTATTAGGACATCTGGACTGACAATATCAAAGCAGACAGCGGCGTCCCCGAGCAGGCTCGGGTTTCAGAGTTAATTAGAGCGGAGTGTCTTTAATTAAAGCCAATTAAATTTACAGTGGGGTACTAAGGATATATATCCGTGGCCTTGATAGAGGATTGTGAGAGGTGTAGCATTCGGCGGGGCAAACAATACAACTTGTGTGGCCTTCTATACACGTCCAAATTTAAACACGAGTTCAAATATCCGTGGATAAGGAGTGGTGTGGAGGAACATTATTTTTTTCATGATGTAGTAGCTGACATCTGTGGGTGCACCTAAATCCCACAACTAAAATTGAAATAGGTGGCGTATTCCCGAACAGCGTTGCTAGTAGGTTAAAGGAAAACCTCTCAAGTGTGTTTGGTGAGCACTACCCAGTGAACACGGGGCGTATTGATATTTCTCGCTTGCGATGGTAGACATCCCGGTGTGATATATATAATTTTATTTTTTAATTCACCGTCCTGAAGAGTTTGTGTGTTACTAGTGTGTAGCAGAAAACGTTTCTACTTGCTTACTAGTGCGTAGCAGACAATGTTTATACTTGCGAAGTCAATTGGCCCATGTGGTACAACGAAAAGTAGCTCAAACACTTTAGTCTTCCGCTGTACCACATGGCCTACTAATCCTTGAGTCAAATTACTGCTCCTGTTTTCTGTTGATAACTGGTCTTAAAGAAAAGTTTGTTTTATTTTTGTAATACACACCAAATTGTCAGAATTGCCCTTTTCCCGCCTCATTCACCATTTAACCCCTTTGTTAATAGTTATGCCACTACTCCTGTCCTCCCTAACCTATGCATATAGTATAGACCACCAGGTGATTTTGTGTCCGTGATTACCACGCAGGTATAAACGACCGTGTCGGTGTCTGGCATGAGATAGGAGAGTGTCTAAGGGTGCTGGACAAGATAAAACTCATAATCTTGCCTAGGCGTGGACGGGTTGAGGGTGGAGAGACACAGTTAATGCTGAGGAAGACACACAAATAGGCTTTCGCAGTATTCGAGTTTGCTCAATTTAAAAGTGCACACAATATTTTCTGTCTCGAATGACAGGTTGCTACCGTCTTATACCGTCGCAGGCAAAATCAAAACAATGGAATGGAAAGCTGCGGAATCGACTGATTCAATATTGATTCAAAAATTTGAGTCCATCCCTTTTTACTAAATCATCTGTACTTAGACCAATTATACCATATTTAAGAAAGTAATACAACGTGTCCTTTTAATTAATGGTAGGACTTATCGCAGTGTCGGATCCACCAACAACAGATGTGACACTTCATTCTAACGTTTTACTATTTGCAGAACTCTAGAAAGTGCATTTTTATGGTGTTAATGTGTAAAGATTATATACTATATTGATGAATTTCGAAAAGTACATGTAAGCATATAAAATCCATATGTGCCCTATTACAATGTTACCTTTTAGAAAATACAAAACGAATTTGTTTTAATTGCAAACGTCTATATAAAGTGGTCTAGGAAAATTACATGGCATATTAATCTGGCTACACCAGAAGCTGGTATCTGTTAAACCGATTATTTGGTTTAAGAGAACTTTGCGCATACTTGGCTCGCTTGTGATGAAAAAAACCCTCCATTGTCAAGCAAAGCATGACAGGCTGCAGTGAAACGTGTATTTCAATAATTAATGTCTACCCCTGCCTTTCAGTAATTACACAGGAAGCCTTATCCATCCATACATCCACGTTTTCTTCCATCCGTCCTTCTTCCATCCACCCTTTTATCCTTCCACGCATCCTTTCATCCATTCATCCACACTTTCAACAATCCATCCTGCATCCATCCACCCTTTCATCCTTCCATCCATACATCCATCCTTTGGACATCCACATTTCTATCCATCCACCCATCAATCATCCACCCACATTTTCACACATCCATCATTCATCCCTGCAACCTTTTATACATCAATCTTCATATTCTTCAGAAGTTATGGGGTTATTTAAACTAGTAAAGTCACTGTGCAATATTGTGCCTATGCATGGTTCTGTGTGTCTTCCTCATGTGCCTTATTCATGTTTTACAACAGTACGTGCACTCGCATTCTAAGACCTTGACCTCATTGTGTATGTTGTTTAAAAAAGTTTCTAAGCAGCTGCCTGCGTCCATCTGAGAGTGGCTTGAATAAGATATATTGTCCACCATTGTATAGTTAGAAACTAATATATTCTTTATAATGAACAGTTGCAAATAACTCTCTCCAAAGCTTTATAAAACTCTAAGGGCTTAGTGTACATTGCCAGACAAGGGGAGGGCTCTCTGTGTGTGGGCGGGGGGCTCTGTGTGTGGGGGGGGGGCTTTCAGTGTGTAGGGGAGGGGCTTTCAGTGTGTGGAAGAGGCTCTCGGTGTGTGCGGGCTCTCTGTGTAGGGGGTGGCTCGCAGTGTATAGGGGAGGCTCACAGTGTGTGGAGGGAGCTCGCAGTGTGTGTGGTGGGGCTCGCAGTGTGTGGGGGGCTCTGTGTGGGTATGTGTTGGGGGACATTTGCGAAAGATAAAGCTAGTGGCATTGCAAATAACAATGCCATTTATTTATGTTTAAAAAAAAAATGGTCACAAGCTTTGCCAATAGCTCAAACTTTAACAAAGGCAAAACCATTGCATTGTAAATGCTTGTTAGATATTGGTGGGATAGTGGACAGTATTAAAAATGCATTAACATCTGTTACTCCCTTGTCCTTGTTTGGATTTAATAACAAAATGCGTTGACGCGTTTTGGTGTTATACTACTCGATGTTGTAACATCTTCATCAGAACCTGCCGTTTCTTTGGGGTCACCGGCTTGTAGATGTATATTTAAAAGTCTCTGTAGGGATATACGGAGAGAGAAACAATATCAATCTTCTGGGGGTATATTGTATGGTACCTATTCTGCAACCTCTTGGTTATTATCCCCCATTTTAGCAACCCACTAGTGTTTACTCTAGTACTAGGTGGTCTATTTAATACAGGCTATACCGGTTGTTTGATCAAATTATGTTTCTAGATTCTTTTAATCAAATACATAGCTCATCAGATAGTTACATTCTCATTCCATATAAAGTTCATATTATAGCCATTTTGTTGGCCCTTTGTACTTCACGTTACTCTTGTAGTTTTCAGTTGTACCCTCTGTTTCTTTTTAGTGTGGAAATATACGGGGGCTGCAAGGGGCATTCAAATACCCTGCTACTCATTCATACCATTGCCCTCTTTAGGGGCTGTCATTCATCATTGTATCACTCTTACCCCATTTCTCTTGTGGCCAACAACCTTGGAGAAAAGACAGCCGTCCGTGCACTTTCTTTGTACTAGGGCTGTGGAGTTTTTTAAATATACCTGTGGGATGAGAAATGACTTGCATTGGTTTCTTATAACTACTTTATTTCGGTTTAGAGGGTCATTTCTCCTCACCTCTATTTACCTAAGGGTTGATGCCACCTCTCAAAATGAGTGGATCTTTCTTTTTTTCAAAATTCAGGATGATATAAAGCACCTCCATGAATTGGATTTCTTTAAAAATATTTTTTGGACGATATCTGCGTAGGCAAAAATGATTATAATTAGCCATTGTCCCTGTGCAGTTCTCTGTCTGTTTTAGTTCACAGGTCTCCTTGCTTCTTACCTTCCTATGAGTTAAAAAGTTCTCGTGAACGGGCATATGAGGATTATTTTCTCTCACTTAGGGACGGGATATGTCCTATAAGTAAATAAAGATACTTTATCAGTTTATCAGTTTATGGTCTTCTAATCTTTTTCTAACTAATAACATTAAATAGTGCTGATTTTAGTGTCTCTGACTGTGACAGACCTCCAGTCCTGTTTTACTCGTTATATATACCTCCTTGCTCATTCAGATCTTATGGCTGGGCTAATCTGCACTCTATTTGCTCATTTCCCTATATTCTATAAGGTCCGGTTATATTTGCTCATTTCCCTATATTCTATAAGGTCCGGTTATCTGACAGGGTCCTTTACGATGCTGCATGATCTATCTATGGAAGTAGTGTTTATATACATAACAATATTCTGAGATATCCTCTATTACCTCAACTTTGTCACTTATTAGTATAGTTTTTCAGGATGGTCACCTATCTATTTACCTTCGTATTACTTGGTGCTTTCTACGGGGGTTGTGCCTGCCTCCGTTCTCGAGCCCTTCCCTTTCACTCTAACATCGGGGACCCTTAATGGAAGCCTCCCGCCTCCGCTTACCTGTATGTGGGTTTTCGTAGTGCCTCTGCCGCGTTCTTCTCCCTCTGTGGACACACGCTGTATGTGTGTTGCTTTTATAATGCGGGCCGATTACCGATTGCTCTCAGCTGCGCTCAGGTGTAACTCGCGCATGCCTGGTTTTGTTTTGTTATTGGACTCTAACGTCGGCGCCATCTAGTATGGTGTGTAGTTTTATTGATTTATATGTGGGGCGTTTGTAAGTTAGCACTCGATCTTCTATTGTATGCTCTTATTCTTATTGTATAATCAGTTATTATAATTATATTTACTACTCCGAGCAGGTTTGTTTTTAAGATGACTTCTTTGAGATTTTTGATTCCTTCTTTAATTTCCGAACGTATTTTATGCATGCTGCTTTGAGCCTAGCTAGATGCGTTAAAACTCGTTGCCTTTTAATAGGATTATTTAAACCCTTAACGTTCCAAGTACGAACCCGGAATTTAAAGTAAGAAAGTAATGATAAGGAAAATTAGTGAGGGTAGAAAGAAAAGAAATTGAAAAGAAATAGGAACGAGAAAGGTAAGAGTAAATATGCAAAGAAGGGAATGAAATTTAGAGAATGACCTAAAGTCCAAAAAAGAGATAAAAAGAAGTAGAGGATAAGAGGACGAAGATAAGTAGGAGAGTAAGAGATAGTGGACAGTGTAGATCAAAGAAGACAACTAAAAAACATACCAACAGATACAGAACAGAGTAGATTTTCTTTTTTCCTGTGTTGATTCGTTTAGGCAGTACTGTGCGGTCCCATATTACTGGAGCTTGGGTGCAGGGATGCGCAAAAATGCAGGAATGGCTGGTATGAATGAGACATGGCATTGCTCGTGCCTCAGTGAAGAGTCGTTCTCCTGATCTACAAGTTGTCAAAAATGTAAACGAGCTAAATGCGATATGTTGACTTGTACGGGTGACTAATCTGTGCCTTATGTGTGACACTTACCGTTTACCATTTGTAGAACTTGCCAGGTGTGGCATGCAATTGACTAAATGTTCAGAGAAGACCTAATGTTAAGCTGGATTGTGAAGCCTGAGCACGGTAGAGCTTGGCGAGCCGATAAATTAATAAGGTGAGGCAGTGCCAGAGCCGAGCCAAGCCTGAAAAGATTTGGCATATATATGAAGCAAGAACTAGCATGTAAAAATCATGTAAAAGTGTCTTCAAAACTTACACAAAAAAATCACTTAATTACGAGGCAGTTATTAAAAATGTATAGTTTTTATACAGGAACATAGAAACATTAATTACCTTCCTCCCCGATAACATCAATCCAATTTGCGACCTAAGAGGCAAGTTGTTTAAGTATACCCAGTATGTGAACTAGCTTCTTATTATACACGAAACAACAATATAGTCTGCATTAAGATACAACAGGTGTTTGTAAACTGCACGTTCTTAAATCACATATTTGAAGGTGCTTCTCACATTTAATAATGAAGAAAAAAGAAGGCAGGGTAAAAAATGGTGGTCTAGGATTCACAACTTTTTGTCAAGAGGGGAAGCCTGGATTGATCCTCTGTTTTCTGGTTCCATGTTGTGCATTTCAACCACTAGATGAGCATCTCTCGTCCTCGCTCCTTTTTACATCACAAAACACTGCTAAGTTTTTAATTCTTTATGCATGAGGTTAGGTCATGGTTGGCACTCAGAAGCCTCATGAAAACCTCTCTCATTTTGGTTTGAGTTGAACCAGAGCCAGGCGTTTGGCTCAACTTTCAGTGGCTCATTTACCTCTAATATCCAGTCCTTAATGCCTCAGTTTTCCACGTACCAGGAGCGAATGAGAGCAGTTGATATATTGGAACTTGGGCGGTCACTGCGAAACCACGTTGCAGTTACAATATCATCTGCACCAGCCTACGTGCACTTAGGGGCCTATTTATGAGAAGCTTTCATCATGTTTACAATAATGCAAAGTGGTACATGCATGATGCAAGCCTCTAAGTTAGATTTATATAGACGCGCAAAACCACAATGCATGTCTTTGATTGGCTTAAAAAACCCGGAGTAGGTCAACACAGCGCAAATTGGTGCATTGCCTCACTGTGTGCCAGAGAGGCATTCGATGGGCACTGCTGTGGGTGTTCCCATGCAACTCTCATGGTTTTTGAAGCATTCCCCGATTTACAAGGACTTGTAATCTTGGGAATGTGCCAAAACAGCTAAGACAGAGGTGCACGCTGTGGGCACGTCAATCGCTGCTACTTGCTATTTGCACTAATACCTCTCCCTTTTTAAATCGACATTTGCACCATTGCCTGATCTTTTTTGAAAATTGTTTTCCTGTTGTGGAATAAATTTTAGTTGCTTCCTCATTACCCGGCATAAGTCTTACCTAGCCCCTACTCCTCGTTCCGCCGTGGGTGTTCCCGTTTGTGCGGAGGGAGACCATAGGCTACACGGCTAAGTCAGCAGGGACACCATCTTGGGGGTAGGGTTAGTGGTCTAGTCACTCGCCTCATTCAGTAGACTGCATAAAAGGATTGTCGGCCCGGACGAGACACAGCTAAGTCAGAGGTGCACGCTGAGGGCACTTCAATCACTGCTACTTGCTATTTGCACTAATACCTCTCCCTTTTTAAATCGACATTTGGACCATTGCCTGATCTTCTTTTAAAATTGTTTTACTGTTGTGGAATACATTTTATTTGCTTCCTCATTACCCGCCGTAAGTCTTACCTAGCCCCTACTCCTCCTTCCGCAGTGGGTGTTCCCATTTGTGCGGAGGGAGACCTAGGCTACACAGCTAAATTGGCAGGGACGCCATCTTAGGGATAGGGTAATTGGTCTAGCCGCTCGCCCCATTCAGTAGACTGCATAAAAAAGCAATGACAACCCGGACGTGCAGAGGGCGTGCCGCTGGTGCACCGAAGGCGCGCCAAAGGCAAGCCCGTCTGCACCGTCCGTGGCCGACAGGGGCCAGTGGCCATAGACCCTGCCCCCCGTGCGAGCCAGCAACTACATTATAGCTCTGACGACCTCCGCCCTTTGGATGCCCCACTGACTGGAGCATGCAAACATGTCATCTCACCCCATAATGCACCTCTCCTGTGCCCACACTACAGCTTCAAGCTAGGAAACAATCTGCCCTTCCCTCCCATCAAATCACTGAGGTTCAAAATGTTTTAAATAAATTGCAGATCCTTGCCTTGCTACTCCACTGAAATATCCATTCTTCTTGAAAAAGAAGCGCCGGAGGCAGTATTTCTTACTGAGACTTGGCTTACCTCTAACTCCGATCCCGACCTCGTCCAGGCTCTGCCTATGGGATATTCCATCTTTAGGATGGACCGCCTTGTAGGAAAGGGGGGCGGGTTCGCTATTATCCACAAGCACAAACTTTTATGTCGAATATTGGGCAGTCATGCCACAGATTGTGAGAATGCGGCATTCTCTATTGAGTTGAGCCCTGATCTCACGCTCTCAGGCATCCTAATTTACAGACCCCCTAGGCCCTCACTGAATTTCTGTAACTCCCTTCCTGATTTGGTCGCAAACCTAGCCAGCTCATCCTCCAATTTCTCTATATTGGGGGATTTCAACCTACATTTTGACGACCCCATAAAGACATCCGTGGTGGAACTTATCAAAGACCTAGCGGTCTTCCAACTCTCACAAAAAACTTGTCATCCAACTCATATAAAGGGCCACCTACTAGACTCAATCTTCTCTAACCGGGACACTCTGGTCGGGAAAAACCCTATACCGGTCCCATGGTCAGACCATTTCCTTATACATTTTACATGGTCACCACCTGGCAGAATTGCGCATAGAATCCCCTTCTACGTAAGAACTAGGCCCTGGTCAAAACTTTCAGTGGGACAATGGGCTACAACCCTGAAAGACACTAAACCAGTGCCATCATCAGATGCAGCCTTCACCAACAAAAATTTTAACAACTGGCTTCAAAAATTTCTGGATGTCCTTATCCCAGAAAAAGATATAAAAGTTAAGACTAAAAATGCCAAAAAGCCTTGGTACACAGCTGATCTTCGAGGCCTAAAGCAGAACTGTAAAAAAATGGAGAGAGCATGGAGGAAAAATTTCTCCCCAGACTCGAAGGAAAAATACAGAAATAGTATTAATCCCCATAAAGCGAAAATCAGAGCAGCACAGGCTACTTTCTATGAAGATAAAATCCTAGTGGCACCAAACTCTACCCATCAGATGTTTAACATTGTGAAAACCCTCTCGAAGCTCCCCTCCGCTCCTGTCTATCCGGATATTTCAGGAGCTCAGCGTAATAAGCTTGCAGCTTTCTTTTCTACTAAGATCGATGCAATTTTTTCTTCCTTACCCCATAACTAAAGACCTCACCCCCCCTCCCATCCGGGAGGGGTCAGCCTAGCCTTGACTCTATTCCACCCTTGGAAAGGCCAGATCTGGAAAAACTGTTCTCCAAAGTTAAAAGTGGTTCCCCCAAAGACCCCGCACCTCTATGAATGCTCGCCCAGGTAGCAGAGGTAGTCTTCCTGGTGATCTTAGACCTTGTTAACACCTCACTTGGTCAGGAGTTGTCCCCCCTGCATGGAAGGAAGCCATGGTGAAGGCCTTACTGAAAAAACCTTCCTTAGACCTGTCAATCTTAGGGAACTACCGCCCCATTTCCCTGTTACCAGGGATAAGTAAAATCGCAGAAAAACACTTCAACTCGACACTCTCTTCTTTTCTGGAGATGCATAATATGCTCCACCAGACACAGACTGGCTTCCGCCCTCTTCAGGGTACTGAAACAGCCTTGATTTCGGTAGTAGAAGAAGTCAGAAAAATAGTCGACTCTGGCGGTACAGCGGTGGTACTACTTCTTGATCTCAGCGCGGCTTTTGATACCGTTAACCATCACATCCTATTTCATAGGCTTAGCAACTTAGGTATCTCCGGAACCGCGCCGGCCTGGCTCCGGTCGTTCCTTGATAACTGATCCTTTCATGTGTTTCAAAATGAGGTGACCTCCAAAAAAACTCCCCTCCACTGCGGGGGGCCTCAGGGCTCCTCCCTAAGCCCCACCACTTAATGTATACACCTGCACCCTCACTGAAGCAGTCCTTTCCTTCGGAGTACACATTGTCACCTATGTGGACGACACGCAGCTGGTGATTGGGCTTAACAAAAAGGATAATAACCTCCCCGTCCTATACACCTGTCTTCAGGAGATTTCGACCTGGATGAGGGACTCTTTTTCAAAACTAAATAGGGACAAGAGCGAAATCATGGTCTTGGGAAACCGTTCCCCCACTTGATATTAGAGAAATCTGGCCCACTGCCTTAGGCCAGGCTCCTATCCCTAAAACTTAGTTAAAGAGCCTGGGCGTATGGCTGGACCAGGACCTGTCTCTTAAGTCCGAGGCATGGAAGACTGACGTCACATGTTACAGGCTGCTTTATATCTCCCGCAAGATCCTCCCCATCCTGCAGTTCAGGGCCAGAAAAATCATGGTACAGGCACTTGTCCTGTCGAACTGGACTATGCAAATGCACTCTATCTGGCGACCCCAATGGCCACAATCTCCAAGTTGCAAACCGCCCAGAATCGGGCTGCCCGACTACTGCTGGATGTTCCCAAACTGCAGTCTGCCAGACCAGCCCTGAAATCCCTTCATTGGCTCCCTGTCCTGGAAAGAGTTAAATTTAAATCACTATTTATCGCCCATAAATCATTTCATAACGCAGGCCCTTCCATTCTTAAAAACATTATTCAGCCCAACGCAGGCCCTTCCATTCTTAAAAACATTATTCAGCCCTATGAGCCTAATTGGAGCCTCTGATGCAAATCCATCCATCCCTAGAATTAAAAAAGCTAAAAGTGGAGGCCGACTATTCTCGCTGCCAAGCTTTGAAACTCCCTCCCGCACTTCCTCCGATCTGAACCCAATCATCTCTCCTTCCGCAGATCTCTAAAGACCCTGTTGTTCCCTTAACCTGTCCTGTTACATCTGCCTCTGTCTCTGCAAGCGCTGGGATGCCTCCGGGTAGCCATGCGCTATATAAATACCATTCAATTTCAATTTCAATTTCAAAATCGTAGCCCTCCTCAGGGGAGGCAAAATGAGGAGAAACCTCTTTATTTCTCCTAGTTTTTTTCTCTTTCTACGTGTGCTGCAATGTGCAGCTCACATAGAAAGAGGAAAAACCAGCGGCAGCCGGCACAGGTAAGAACAGTGAGGCAGTGAAGGGATCGGCAGGGGTGAAAGCCAGCAGACATCTGGGGAGGGAGTGCTCCCGTCGGCCAACGGCCGACGGGAGCACGAAAGGGGTTAACTTGACTCAGCTTCTGCACAGACTGATAGGAAAACATTTATTAACATAATCCATGGCTGAAGCCGGTTTAATCAGTCCCATCTTAGGAATGTAGGGGGTCTCAGGCAAGACATATTTTGCGGGTTAAAGTTCAGAACAACTTTGAATTTTATCACCCATTTCTTGTTATTACATGTCATAATATCAAACAATAATAAATATTTGTTAAAATTTACGAAATAGCATCTCAAAAAACTTTTGAAATCTGTCTTGTCCTATGTCCCAAAAATCCTAGCACTGGCTAAAGACAGAGTAAAAGGTAAAGGTAGGCAGAGGTAGAGTTGTTGTGGTAGAGGAATAGAATAGACCAAGGTCAAATAGATAAATGGTTTGCCTCCCCAAGGGCCCTTCGGAATATAGGTGCCCTGGTCAATTGCCCAATTTGCCCATGCCTTAAGATGCCTCCAGCTTTAACACTCTGGCTGCATATCCCACTCACTATGCACTTGTGTTACAATCTCACATGTTACCTAGACAGTGACCTAAGCATAGTAAATAATACCTGGGCTGTCATCCTATGCAATGATCACTGCACATTCTACAGGTGGCTTTCATTCCCTTATCATGCATGTGAAAGTAGGGTTGATATAAACAAACACAAATGTCCCAAAGGTTGCTTCCATGGCAAATATGTGGACTAGACTATTAGCATTCTCAGATGGCAATGGCAGATCTTTGTACTGGGGTGAATGTAAGACATTGTTCTGCATTCTGTCCATCAACTGTGTTTTTTGCAATGTTCACCCCGAGTAGGCTGGCTATGCTCAGACG
The DNA here is from genome assembly GCF_964263255.1 of Lissotriton vulgaris. Taxonomy (NCBI): domain Eukaryota; kingdom Metazoa; phylum Chordata; class Amphibia; order Caudata; family Salamandridae; genus Lissotriton; species Lissotriton vulgaris. The sequence continues at coordinate 404,323,716 of NC_141698.1, read as the reverse complement.
TGAGTCCCAGGCTCTCCACATCACTGGAGTCAAGCTATCCAGGCTGAAGAAGGCTGATAGCCAGAAACCGGTCCTTGGATACTTGATTCCGGTCTAGGAAAGACATGGCTTGGTAGTTCAGGCTGGACTGTTCCCATGAGGCACAGGGTCAAGACTGATTTGCATATAGCCAGTGTCTGACCTAGGGTGGAGTGGAGTGCAAAAAAACAATGGATTTAGGCCCAGATATTTGTACTGGGGTGAATGTAAGACATTGTTCTGCATTCTGTCCATCAACTGTGTTTTTTGCAATTGTCCAAAATAGGCACCCAGTGGCGTAGCTAGCCCTTGTGCTGCCCGTAGCCGTCCCTGTGTTTGTCGCCCGTTGTGTGCATGTAAGAGCAGTGGTTGCTGGCATTTCCTGTGATGGCCACCCCGCATGTCTGCAGGTAACAGCGAAGGACTGGCCTCTAACCCCAAAACCTGTGCTGCCCTCTCCCCCTTCCTATAATATAACATCTCTTTATTTGAAAAAATTACTAAGTTAGGGACTGATTTTTAGAATGTTATTGGGAAAGTTAAAAATGTGGTTAAAATTTATTTTGTAAAGATTTTGTAAAATGCCTGCGTGTGATCTAATGAAAACACATTTTTATTTTCCCTAAGATGGCTCATTAACTTAGAAAAGATAATCAATGAAAGGGAGGAAAGTCACAGGAAGTAGTTTAGTGCTGAGGCTTACAACTGTGAAATGTTTCCCTCTGGATTCAAACTTGAAGACTGAAAACATTCTTGTTCATGATAAAGGTGGTGGGAAAAATAAGGAGGGTAATGTTGAACAGTTTTCCTTCATCAGTTAGAAATACACCCAATTTATACACATGTATGCACTAGTAGAGGAAGCCTGGTAAAATGGCCAACAATTTCTGAACAAGATTACAAGACAGTAAAAAGGAAATACAAAGGAAATAAAACCCATGGAGAATGCCATGAAGCGGAACTATATAAATATGTGACCCAAATATTTTCTGAAAGATTGAGAAAATGGGTAGGAATAGGAATCAGAACAAAAAGTGTAATGGTGATTAGGAGAAATGGGAGATGATGTGTTGACTGATAATCCTACTTGTGCCTTACCAACTGGGACTAAAGAGGAGAGAGCTTAAATTGTTAAACAATGCAGATGTTACTAAGTCAAGTTTTTTTTATCAAGGTGTAATGATGGGTCTTTGTAGGAAATGTGTCTTTGTTTTAATCTAATAATGTGATATAGTTTCTTCAAATATAGAGGATTGTGTATTAAACCAACATGAACTTCAATATATAGGGACCAAATCCACATTTCTCATCAGTGAGTGTTGGTGGGTTTCCAATTAGCTCACAATACAACCTCTAACCCTTAACCCAAACAGGGTATCAGATGTTGTTGGAAATTCAAACATGACACTGATTCCAAAGAAATCCATGGAAAAAGATCTAACCTTTTTGTTTATCACTCTTTCACAACCAAGTTAAACACAAGAATGATACAACAATGAAATTGATTGTATTCTTGCTTAAAAAGCATGAGCTGTGATTATCAGAAAGTTGGGACATATTATTGTAATCAGCATGCTAGAATGGTAAACAGGATGAACAATTCAAGCATGTTAATTGTTGCTAATGTTTGCCTACTCCTATCTGTACCTACACAATACTAAAGAGGGCTCAGCAATAGCATTATTCTGATAGATCAATTGAGATTGTCTAACCCCCAAACATTGGTCTTAGGTGTCAGGAAGCTGGTTGCAGTGTACAGGTTGTCTTCCTTAGCAGGATGGAGGTCGGAGTCAGCAGGGCTGCATCTCAGCCACAGTCTGCAGCGGTTCTGTGACAATTCCTTTCATGGAAATGCTCCTCTCATGGAAGCTTAGCATGGAATCTGTTTATATAGTCAAATGCTGATTGTATCAAACTGTGGTAAAGGAGCAGAGCAGCTCATTTGTTTTTTTTCAGCTAAAATGAAGTGTCTCCTCATGAGCACAGTGAAGAAGGAAAATAGTGTCATTGTGTTCTTCATGTACAACCCTGGAACTAACTGTATAGACTGCAGGGCACCAATACCTACCACAAAAAACATACATCACATTCATGCATTAGCAGAATGTATGAAAGCGTGGCAAAGGGCACCACGAAATAGAGATGTCAACAAAAGGAGCTGAAATTAAAATGAAGGATACCTGCAAGCCACACGAAAATAAACCCATTAAAAAGAGAATGAAAACAGTAGGTATTAAACCACCAAGGTAATGATAAATGTAAGCACTAAAGCAAGCAAATGCTGACAAATTCTAAGAACATTAGACCCACTTGGGTGAAGATTGATGAGGATATACATTGTAAAACTAATAAAAAGAACTGCAACTATAAGGTACAAGACACAGGTTTTAATATTCTAATTTAAATCCATATATGACAATACTCAAAGAAATATTGGGGCTGAGGGCATTCCTTCAATTGTAGGCATCAGTTAGCTACAGGGGGCAGAACAGTGTCAAGTAACTCAACAAACACATGAACCTAGGGATAACTTGGAAGGAGAGATTACTACTACTGGGATTCTGTCTGGGAGCTAATCTAATGGCACAAATGTTTACGATTATTTTTTAAAGTTCTCTTTCAAAAATGCCCAAAAATATAAATGTTGTTTCTAATAAAAGAAGTTTGATCTTTATACCATGTCCTACTTTACAGGGGGTTTTGAGACATTAACTAAGAAGAACTTTGAAATTATAAAATCACTTTTGAGAACCAGGGATCTGGAAATTTGCCCTTTCTGAAAGGTCACCTCAATTGTTTTGCCTTTTTGCTGAAACCTATAATAGTCTGTTTGCTTTACTCTTGCTAACCAGTGTTAAAGTGCTTGAGCTCCTCCTTTCAACATGGTAAAATTGGTACACTCCAGATCCGCTTAATTTAATTTACCTATGAATCCCTAGTATACGGTGCAGAGGTGCACCCAATGCCAGTAAGTTTATTGCAAAATCAATGGAGGGGGATAGGAATATGTGATCCAATCAGTTTCCTATTTTGCTAACACTTTTGATCAATAAGAAAGGATCACTTGTCCTGCATAACATGGGGTATGCATGGATGGTTCGTACTACTCCCAAGTAAAAACCCTCATGCACGTGTTGGAAAATTTCGATGTTTTAGCGGTATATCTTGGTTCTCCGCTGTCCCTAACACGTGTTCGCATAATCACGGGGTTTGATAGTGTATGCGACCTCCAACTAGGAGGTGTTACCCTTGTTAGAACAGTAGTGATCAGAAATCGTGATAGTGAAGTGATAAGGTGAAAATATAAAGGAACTAAAAATTGTTCTCCATAGCAGACAATTAATTTTAATAGTTCTGGTTTTTAGAGGACAATATTAAAATTAGAGTGAGTGAAATTAGAGCGATTATGACTCTTTCACATTTGGTGTGTGGTATAGGTCGACATGTTTCAGCCCTCCCATCGCCACTAGGTCTGTGGTGCTTTCATCAGGACCACGGTGCTCAAGTGAATAGAGACTTACTTACGTCTCTATAGGTTCAAAGAGTTCAATAGAACATCACGTTGCGTTGTTCTATGGCAGGGACCAGAATCGGCAGAGTCAGTACAAGCAGCGCAATGGAGTGAACGAGAAAACCTCCCAGACCCGGCTGGATCCCGTTTGAGGTTTATTATAACCGAATGACAAGGTACTATTTGATCTTGCCATAGAACAACGCAACGTGATGTTCTATTGAACTCTTTGAACCTATAGAGACGTAAGTAAGTCTCTATTCACTTGAGCACCGTGGTCCTGATGAAAGCCCCACAGACCTAGTGGCGATCGGAGGGCTGAAACATGATGACCTATACCACACACCAAATGTGAAAGAGTCATAATCGCTCTAATTTCACTCACTCTAATTTTAATATTGTCCTCTAAAAACCAGAACTATTAAAATTAATTGTCTGCCATAGAGAACAATTTTTAGTTCCTTTATATTTTCACCTTATCACTTCACTATCACGATTTCTTATCACTACTGTTCTAACAAGGGTAACACCTCCTGGATGGAGGTCGCATACACTATCAAACCCCGTGATTATGCGAACACGTGTTAGGGACAGCGGAGAACCAAGATATACCGCTAAAACATCGAAATTTTCCAACACGTGGATGAGGGTTTTTACTTGGGAGTAGTACGAACCATCCATGCATACCCCATGTTTTGCATGACAAGTGATCCTTTCTTATTGATCAAAAGAGTAAGTTTATTGCCACAAGTGGAGAGTAGCACCCATTATGCCATCAACTACAGTGAAAAAAAGAAAACATGACTACAGGCCTGTCACCATTTACATGGTGCAGGTGTTATCTGCAAATTTAGCATTTCAAGGTAACTTATTTTCAAAGGTCTAAATCCTCCTTTTAAATATTAAACTGTCACCCTTAAGTAGGACTTATTGGCCATTAAGGTAGAATGGTTGGTTTTTAAGAGTTGGACATGTAAAAATGGAGGGCTGATCATGTCCTAACAGTGAAATGTCCCAGAATCCTATCTCCACAGTAGCAGGGTTAGTTGTTCCACAGGAAAGCATTGGGATGCAAAATTAAGTTCAATACTTGTTATTGGACCTTGAAAATACCTAGATAAATATTTAAAGGCCTTGTTTAATTTTTAAACAATATCCAATTTAATGGTAAACTCAAATTTTGTGGAACTATTATAGAAAACGAACTTTAGAAATTTGCCTTCTGCCTGCTTAAAGCTTCCAAGGCCTTTCAGTGCCTTCCAACTATCAACCTGCTGCTGGTGGCTCCCTTTTGGTAAGGTGTGAAGTGCTCCAAGGAGCAGACAATAGGCTGACCTAAATGGCCAAAGATGACCCATCTGAAACTGACAAAATATGCAGGGGAGGCTAAGATGTTCCTCTTTGACATTAAGGTGTCAAGACCTGCTTGAATCTTACATCCTCCTCCACAGGGCTGCTGGGGCATTCCATACAGCACTTTGGGGCACCCTTAAACAAGGCCTCTCCCGTCACAGGCAAACGCTAGCCATAACTTGGGTAAGGCCTTCATTTCAAGCAAACCAATGAGACCCCAGCCACAGTAGTATGTTGTTTGACATTACAATGTCACATCCTGTTTGACAAGCTTGCTGAGTTAACATATAACATTTGGAATGCCCTTCAAAGGAGGGAAACAGAATGCCAATACAATTTGTGTGTATCTACTGTCTGGTTGCTGAAAGCTCATATTTGTGACACTAGACTTTTGTCTCTGAGGTTGTGGTTTGTATAGGGACTACATCAAACTGGATAATGGTGTTAGATGTGGGGAGATACTGGGATTACCATAGTACACTCCCAAAGCATACCCCCAGTCCTCAGAGTTCCAGGTGTTATGTGGCCACAGACGTATGCCATCTGGAAAATGGCCAAAGTGGGAAGGGTTAGCTCCAGAATCCAATACTCTGTTAAGTAGGGTATACCCAGGGATCATTCCCACCCATTAGCTTGTGCCATGCATTAATGTGACACCTCTAGTAACTTACCTGAGGAACACTACTCAACCTGAGGAAGATAAAAAGAGGACCAAACCTGCTATTTGTGACCTGAGAAGAGCTCTTAACCTCTTCCATGCTCATGACAAGGTCAGCTCGTCATGAGACACAGTGGAGCTGTGCTTATGACGAGTTGACCTTGTCATGAACAATGGTATATCTCACTTTCCAGCGCACAGCGGGAAAACCCCTTAGCAGCCAAGGTGTTAAGGACTAGACCTGCTTGAACTCTTATATCCAGGACAAAAAAGTAAACTTCAAGAGCCATAAGGCTGTCCTCCAGCTCAAGCTACCGGTATAGTACACTCTCAAAGAGACCTTTGTTGTAACTGTGCTGCTGATCTGTGGCAACTGGACCAAGACCAGACCATCCAGTGGCCTCAGCATGACACCCTGAGGTCCCAGGGAGCGTTTGAAGTATGCCCTCCTGTAGTACATTGGGAATTAAAAGAATAAGGGACTGATTTAGAGATGTGCGAATGGGATACTCTGTCACAAACCTGACTGATATCCTGTCTGCCGCATTACAAGTTCCATAGGGTATAATCCAATTGTAATACAGCGGACGGGATATCCATCACATTTGTGACAGAGTATCCTGTCCGCCAAACTTTAATTCAGGCCCTCAGTCGGAAGGTAATATATTTGAATAGGACACACCAGATTGGTGTATCCGACCTGCTGTCATTTGTGGTCTGCGTCAATTTGCGGCTTGGCCCTGGTCTACCGTGCCAATTAACTATAATTGACTCTTTATGCTTCTTGAAGCCATTTCTACTTAATATGTTTACAAATTTATCTCTGGTTCTCCTTAGTGGATTGGTGTGAAGCAATCAATATAATGTGTATTTGGTATGTAAAAACAACCATAAAAGCAGTTACAAAATTTAAAAAAAATTGTAAAAAAACTAATTTAAAAGGTTTTAGATTTTTGTCATTTTGGTGGCATGTTTCTTAGTAAATCTTATTATATTCTAATTTGTTTTGCCACTTTATTGTTTTGCATTGTAAGAAACTGGCTCAATATATACAGCACCAAAGTGAGGTACAGTGTGCATCGAGTCCAAGGGTCTCCAGAGGTTTGGCAGAGGCTAAAGTTAGATAGAACCTTACTGTCTAAAGTGGTAGCTTGGTAGAGCAGTAAGGCAGTATCAGAGGACAGTGTAAAGCATTTGATGTACACACTCAGTCAGAAAATGGTCTCACACACTCAAGTACTGAACTCTAGGCCAATTGTGTTGTATAAAAAAATATACTGTTGTTTTATTTCTAGAACCAACCAAGCCTGTTGCAGGTAATCATAAAAATAATTTTCAGTAGCTAATTACTTGTATGAACACAGTTCAAAATAGCAGTGTAACTTGTACTGGTTTTGGTTACAGTTTTAAGAAAGTAGTTTGCAACACATTGCAGGTATAGTACATTCAATTCAATGGGCTTTTTAAGTAAAATGCAGTTAATTACTTTTCAGATTACTTTTGCTAACACAGGACTGGATACTGGATTCAGTCCTGGGACATTTCCTGAAAACAGGTTAGTAAATGTGTTTTGGTTAAAGGTACGATTTTTAAGGAATATTATTGTATTTCAAAGTTGACACTTAGAAACTTTTTCCCATAGAATCACCAATGTTATCCTGTAGGAGAAAATTCACTTAGCAGGTAAGTTAGGTTATCGTTACTTTTTCCTACTCAGTGCTGGATCCTGGATTCAGGGCTGGATCCTGGATTCAGCACTGGGACATTTCTTGAAAACAGTTGAGAAAATGTGTTTGATTATTTGGCTGATTTTTAAGGAATGCTTGCAGTTTTCAAAAGTTGACACAAACTTTTTCGGAGAAAAAGTGTCAATGTTATCCTATAAGGAAAAATGAGTTATCGGTTCCAAGGTAAGTAAATGTTCTTTTGAGTTAGGGTTCTAGGGCTAGACTCAGTGGTCTCCCAGGGTCAGTGATGAACTGTTGTTGCACCCTCAGCGGCACTCAGGCGGCCGGGTGCAGAATGTTGAGGCCCATTGTTATCCAATCAGGGATAGGGGGACTCCGGTTGGTGGCGGCTGGCAAGCAGGCCACAGGGTTGTGGGAGCAAAGCTACTAGGGTTAAGCTCAGGGCACGTTGGTTACCAAGTTAGCACCAAAGGGGCACCCTCAGCGGTGCCAGGGCAGCCGGGTGCAGGGTGCTGTTTTGAGGTCAGGTGCCCTGTTGATTTCAATAATTCTCTGGGGCAAAGAAACATTGCAGGCTTGGGACAAGGATCTTCCAGGAGTGACCACCACTTCGAGGGGTAAGTTGGGATGTAGAGGGATTGTTAGGCACTGCTGAGTTGGGCACACAAAGCTGTGGGGTATCGAGTGCAGGGGCGCCTTTGGACATCAGATTTTCTTACCCGCTCTGGTCGCTGTAGAGGGGGGCCTCTGGATTGAGGCTGCAGGCATCATCTGGAGGCTTGAGGCTGGTCAGGGGTCACAGGATCTTGGATCAGGACCCCCGGGGGGACCTCCTCATGGAGTTTGTTCTCTCAAACACGGGCCGGGCTTGGCAGGTGCAGAGTCTGATGGATTCACCATTTCAGGTTGGCACCAGAAGCTGCAGTTCAAACACGTCAGGTGTTCACGGGAGAAACAGCTTGGGAAATGAATGCAGGCAGGTCCTCTGGGGTTTGTGAGGTTGCTGGCTGCTGGAAACGCCAGGATGTGCAGGCACAGGTTTGAGGGGATACAGGCCTGTAGGGTTGGTGCCAAGTCAGTGGGAGCCGTCCTCTTGTTAGCTCTGCACAGCTTCTCATTCTTCTTTTCTTATCGTTGCTGGATCTGAGGAAGGAAAATTCAGGGTGCCCCTAAATACTAAATTTAGGGGCGTTACAGGTAGATAAAGGTCAGGGACCAATTGGTCCCTTCCCTGGGGTGAGTACACCTCCTATTCTGCCACTCTCCAGTGGGAGGGAGGGCAGGAACCTGTCCCTTGTTGGCTGGGTCCCCCAATCCTCAAGATGGAAGGGACTCAAGGTTGTGCTTCACCTCACCTCCCCTACCCTAGGGGTGGAGTTGGCAGAGGTGGGCACACTTCTCTTCCTCACTTTGTTTTTCCCACCAGGTCTCCCGCCCAAAGTGGGGAGTAGAACCAGTGGGGACCAGTTGCTGAGTACAGCAAGTGGTCTGAAGAGGCTCACAAAGGCGGTATGCCTTTCAAGCTTCTCCTTCGTGAACCCTGCCCATTCTGGGGGTAGAGGCTTGGCACCTCGTCCCAGGATGTGCATTGTTTCAGGCCCCTGAGAGCGGCAAAATTTCAACCCAGGGGTCCAGAAACCAGTCTGGGGTGGCTGCCTCAGCAGCCACTCAGTCAGGTCACTGGGAGTTGGTTGAGTTTCAGGGGGCATCTCTAAGATGCCCTCTGTTGTGCATTTTACATTAAATCCCACACTGGCATCAGTGTGGGTTTAATGTGCTGAGAAGGTTCAGTCTTCAGTGTAGCTATTATGGTGCTGTGGAGTTCATAATGACAACCTCCCAGCACCATATACTCTTAATGGCAGCACTGCAATTACAGTGCCCAGGAATGGACCTGGGTACTGTCGGGGTACAGGGCTCATGCACCTGTCCCCTCAACACTATCATAGGGCACCCAGCTAGAGGGGTGACTGATGTATGCCAGGGCAGGGTTTTGTGGGCATGGCACACAGGGATGCGTGCCATGTCGACTCTTTGTTTTGTTCTGCACCAAGACATGCAGTCTGCCAAGGCAGTGTGTGTGTCAGGGCAGAGGGCCTCTAAGGGTGGCACAATAAGTGCTGCAGCCCCTAGGGGCCTTCTCTGGTCACAGTTCCCTGGGTACCTAAGGTACCATTTACCAGGGGCTGAAATGTGGCCAGAGATTGTATTGTATGCACATTTGTATAGCGCATGGCTACCCGGAGGCGTTCCAGCGCTTGCAGCAGTAGTGGGATAGTGTCACTCAATTTGGCAAGAGCAAAGTTTTTAAAGCTCTTCGAAATAATAAGTGGCTAGGTTCTAATCGTAAGGAGAGAGGAAAAAAGTTCCAGAGTCTTGAGGCATTGGCCGAAAAAGATCGACCTCCACTTCTGGCCTTGCGGATCCTAGGAACAATGGCCAGAGCGAAGGGACCTTTTGGGCTCATAAGGCTGAATAATGCCTCGAAGAATGGGGGGACCAGAGTTGAATAAAGACTTATGAACAATGCATAGGCTATTAAACTTCACTCTCTCAACAACTGGCAGCCTGTGGAGAGATTTTAGTGCTCCTCTGGCTGACTGATGTTTAGGAATATTCAAAAAGGGTCAGGCCGCCCAGTTCTGAATAGTTTGAAGTTTAGAAAGGGTGGCAACAGGGGCGCCTAAATGAAGGGCGTTGGCGTAATCCAGCCTGGAGAGCACCAGGGCCTGGACTATTAATTTTCTGGCCTGAAAAGGGAGAAGAGGAAGGATCTTCCGAATCATTTTAAGGATCCCATTGCTCAAGGCTGCTGTCTTCTGGGCCTGTGTTTTAAATATTAGCTCACGGTCCATCCAGATACCCAGACTCTTTAGCTGTATTTTGGGCTTGGGTGGCGGGCCCATGGAAGTAGGCCATCTTTCCATCATATCGTGAGGAGACTGATTGCCCAGGATCATCATTTCAGTCATTTCCCCATTCAGTTTTAGAAAGAAGTCACTCATCCGCCTTGAAATTTCCTCCAAGCAGAGGTGAAGACAGAAAGGGGAGCTTTCCGTTTTGCTGAAACCAATCATCAATTGCGTATCGTCCGCGTAGGTGACTATGTGGACTCCAAATGGTAGTACAACCTCTGCTAGGGTGTAAGTATAGGCATTAAACAAGGTGGGACTCAAGGATGACCCCTGGGGAACTCCACAACAAAGGGGTGTTTGTTTGGATGTGGCTTGATTGTCATATACCTGAAAGGATCTATTGTCCAAAAAGGATTTCAACCATTCCAGAGCTGTTCCGGAGATACCTAGATTGCTAAGCCTGTGAATCTGGATTTGGTGATATCAAAAGCCACGCTGAGGTCAAGAAGCAGGACCACGGCGGTACCACCAGCGTCTACTATTTTTCTAGATTCTTCTACAACTGAGAGAAGGGCCGTCTCCGTTCCCTCTTGTGGTTGGAAACCTGTCTGAGTCATATGGAGAAGATGGTTAGTCTCCAGGTGAGGTGACAGAACTTGATTAAAGTATTTCTCAGTAATTTTACTGATTCCGGGAAGCAGTGAGATGGGTCGGTAATTTCCCAACTCTGAGGGATCGAGGCTTGGTTTCCTTAACAGGGCCTTTACCATCGCTTCCTTCCACATGGGAGGACAATCCCTGAGGAAAGAGAGGCTATAAAAAGGTCTAAGATAACCGGGAGAACCACATCTGTTACCAACTTAAGTTTCGCTAGAGGGACGGGGTCGCTCGGTGAGCCACTCTTCACTTTAGAGAAAAGACTTTTTAGGGCAAGCATCTCCATTGCCGGAATTTTGTCCAGGGGGGTCAAAGGGCCTGGTACTGGGATGACGGGGAGATCCATTTTCGGGCAGGCGAATGACGAATAGTTTTAATTTTATTAGCGAAAAATGTTGCTAGCTTCTCACATTGAGCTCCTGAGGCTTCCAATGCGACCGGAGGGAGGGGGAGCTTTAGAGAGAGTTTTTAATATGTTGAAAATTTCACGAGGAGACCTGGAGGCCGCTAAGATTTTCTTTCCATAGTAATCTGCCTGTGCTGTTTTCAATTCAGCTTTATGATGGTGGATGCTTTCTCTGTATAGTTTATTCTTGTCTGGCGAGGAACCTCTTCTCCAAGCTCTATCCAATTTTTTTGAACTTTTGTTTCAAACCCCGTAGGGAAGTGGAATACCATGGTTTATGGGTGGGAGCCTTTGTAGTTCTGATATTTTGTATTGGAACCAGGGATTCTAGGGAATTCTGCACCCAGTGATTGAAGTTATCATTGGCGATAACCGTGTCCGATGAGGGCTCTGGTATAGTTTCTTCTAGTGCTATCGGCCATTGTTCGACTGAAATTTTTTGACCAGTGACGATTCCTGGAGTGTATTAGATGGGTCCGGGGGGCTAAGTGTGATGGGACCAGATGAGAGGGACAAGGAAGTGGTCCGACCAAGGAACCGGGATAGGCTTTCCTCCAGAGATGCCAATTGGGTTTAGGCTTCCAATGCAGTTTTTGGGAAGAAACACAGGCCCTGGGTACCTGATTGGCAGGAGCCCAGGGCACACTCAGTCAAGGCACACCAGCAATTCTGCAAAAAGTGGGTACATACCATGCAAGAAAGAGGGCACTTTCTCACATGCATTCCTTTTTTATTATGGTTTTAGTACTGCACAAATACTGTACAAATTGACTCTAAGTTAAGCCTGTCTGCTTTGTGTCATAGCTACGATGGGGTTGAGCTCAATTTAATTTATTGCCTTTAAGGTTTCACCCTGATAAGGATTGAAGCAGTTATCTGGAGGTGGGTGCAAAGCCCCTCTACTAATGCCTTAATTTCATACACCAAGTAATACAATCCACTCTGCTCCAGATGTTGCAAAATGTGAATCTAACAAATTAACCTTTAAATGATGATTGGTGATTAAATACTGAATGTTTGTGATCAGCTTATTCAAATGAGAATATTAATGGAAGAGAGGGAGCAGTTTGGCTATACCTTCTCACTGAAAAACATGTTCTTTGAATGGATGATCTCAGCCACTTATAATTTTCTAGAACACAACAGACTGCATGAACAGTTTGGTGTACTTTTATGTAATATACCTCCCTACAAGTCTAGTGTACATTTAAGTAACAGTTGAATAGTTGAAGTAACATCTGCACTAGAGTAAGTACCTAATAATAGGTGGAGGAAATGTTAAATGGATCATGTGACAAATGCTAATTGTAGTTGAGGGGGATCAAGGATAATTAATGGTTATTCCGGGTTGACTGAGGTTTCTTAGGATGATCAGGACTGAATAGTAGTTACAGTACAAAATATAAATATAAATAAAGCATCTCCAACCTCCAACCTGAGGAATGAAACCTACTCAGTTGGGAAAGGTAATAAAGATGATAGGCAGATTATGTTTTAGTTTATTGCTAGTCTGGAGAAGCCTATGCAATAGCAGTCAGTGCATAGCGGAGTCATCTGTCATATTTGAGAATACTTACTTGCTAGTTATTGGGTATATTGTAGCCAAAGAAGTCACATTGTCCTTTATTTAGGGACTGCGTACCTTCTACATACTAGAGCTTCTGAAGAGAAGTTTACAAATGGCTTTGTTAGTTAAATCATACTTTTGAGAGAAAATTATTGGGAGAAACCCTGGCTTCTAGCAGGTTTTTTTAATGGAAAATTGATTGTGTCCCAAATAAATGATGAAGCTATAAATGAACAAATAAAGGTTTATGAGATGAGTGATGCAAGATAGCCTAAACAAAATAATAAATGATTCAGATAGTAGTCAATAAATTATATCAATCAATCAATCAAGCAAAATATTTATAAAGCGCACTACATACCCGCTAGGGTTTCAAGGCGCTGAGAGGGGGCGGGGGTGCTGCTACTGGTCGAAGAGCCAGGTCTTGAGGAGTCTTCTGAAGGTCAGCAGGTCTTGGGTCTGGCCAGGGTTGGTGGGGAGAGGGTTCCAGGTCTTGGCGGCGAGGTAGGAGAAGGATCTGCCGCCGGACGTCTTTCGTTGGATGCGGGGGAGGACGGCGAGGGTGAGGCTTGTGCAGCGGAGCTGTCTGGTGGGGGTGTAGAAGCTGAGTCTGCTGTTCAGGTAGGCAGGTCCAGTGTTGTGGAGTGCCTTGTGTGCATGAATGAGGAGCTTGAAAAGTGATCCTCTTGTCTATGGGGAGCCAGTGAAGGTCTTTCAGGTGGGGGAGATGTTGCTGCGGCGGGGTACGTTGAGGATCAGTCGGGTGGAAGCGTTTTGGATGCGTAGGAGGCGTCGTAGGTGTTTGGTCAGGGATGCCTGTGTAGAGTGTGTTGCCGTAGTCTAGCCTGCTGCTGATGAGGGCCTGTGTCACTGTTTTCTTGTTTCTGTCGGGATCCACTTGTAGATCCTGCAGAGCATGCGGAGGGTGTTGCAGCAGGAGGAGAAGATTGCGTTGACCTGTTTTGACATGGAGAGTGAGGAGTCGAGGATGAAGCACAGATTGCGTGCGTGGTCGGTCGGTGTTTGCCACCATGAGTCGTCCCAGGCAGAGGGGTTGGGTCCGAGGATGAGGACCTCCGTCTTGTCCGAGTTCAGTTTCAGACGGCTGATTCTCATCCATTCGGCAATGGCTTTCATTCCCTCGTAAATGTTGGTTTTGGCGGTGCACGGGTCCTTGGTTAGGGAAAGAATGAGCTGGGTGTCGTCGGCGTAGGAGATGATGTTGAGGTCGTGTTGGTGGGTGTCAGGTTCCTAAAAACGTCGCAGGAGCAGAAGAGACGCTGGTCCCAATCTCCCATCCACCGGTGCTGTCGCTTCTCAACAAGCAACGCCACCAATGAGAGGAAAAAGGGGAAGTGGAATGAGAGAGAGAAGAGACACTCTGACTGCTGCTACCACCCTTGCCACTCTTTTCAGGATTTTTCGGTAGAATATTTCCTGGTTTGGAGGTGAGGGTGTCTGATACAAGAAAGGAGAGAGCATAACCCTCTACAACAACCTCCACTATCGTTTAATCTCTATACTCTAGTTAGAGCTTGTCCTACCAGCTGCCTTGGAAGTTTTCACCTCTCTTCTGTTATGGTTTCGATAGGAAGTTTCTCTCTGAGGGAAAGAAATCAATAGGTAAGACAGAATTCGTATTACTTCTATTCAGTCGTTATTAGTCATTCCCAACCTGCTAATACCTGAGGCTCTTCCTATCTTGCCTTGTAGTCACTCATAAGTTGAACGAACTCTTCCTCCAAAGTTGTACTGTCTCTTGCCAATGAAGGTTCCTTACAATAGCGCGCAAAAGGGGACAGGGAAAGGAAAAAGAGGGAGGAAGGTAAACAGGAAAAGCGCAACCGGAGGGTTGAGGGTACTGGCAGTTAGAGACGCTGTTCAAACGCAATAACGGCAATAGTCTTACTGTATCTTCTGAAGTTCCGTTGGGAATTCTGTGAACTGGAAAATTCAAACTGCGCTGCTTCACCTTTGGAATTCTCCCTGCATGAACTTGACTGCTACGAAGACCTCTCTTACTGGATTCTGAAGAAATAAGGGAGAGGATATCAATTACCCCCGCTGTAGAGTCTAGTCGAAGTCTCCTGTCATGAATGTAGACGCGGAGAGACGACCCAAACTTCTATGAAGAGATTACTTGAAATTGGCACAACTGTAAACTCCTGTCAAGAGTTTGACACGGAGTGACGGTGCCAAGCTGCTGCTCTGAAACTTAGTTCGTTTAAGTGCGCAGCAAGAATCTCGCGCACTCACTATGTACACTAGACTGTGCAGCCACCTCAAACTAACGGCACTAGCGGCAGCCATCTTGGGGGAGGGAAGGTGTCTATTTACAATACCCCCAGACATTTACTCGACTAGGCTTGATCCGAACCCGCTTCCGGGGGAACTTTTTCAGTTAAAGGACCGGAGCCAAAGTGTGTTTCCTGACAGCGGCCCACTTGGGCGAGGGGGGCCATGTAGATATTGAATAGCGTTTGACTGAGGGATGAGCCCTGGGGTACGCCGCAGATGATGTTGGTGGCTTCAGATTGGAAGGGAGGGAGGCTGACTCTCTGGGTTCTGCCGGAGAGTAAGGATGTGGTCCATTTGAGGGCCTTTTCCTGTATTCCGGCTTCGAGGAGGCGTGTTCTTGGAGTACATGAACTTCTCCTGAGTAGCTTGAATAGTAGATTTTGTAATGGCTATGGTGCCAATCGAACACATTTAGATTTCACATTTATTGAATACCCATTTTAATTTAGTGATTATTGCATCAATTGTTTTATAAAATATGTTCATAACAATCAAGTGGTACCATGCAGCCTTGAGTAAACATTCAATAACTTTAGTTAAGATTGGTTGGATGGACTTTATCTGAGATGCTCTCCTAAAATGGTAATTCTCAACTCAGAATGCTTTGGAACACACTCCATTCAGTGATCATTATGTCCTGGATTCAACACAGTAATTAAAAAAGATGAATGTGGGTAGCTCAAGTAAATCAAAAATTCATTGAGAATCCCATATTATCACAACATGGGTTAAAAGATTCTGTGATAAGTTAAGGAGACAAGTCTTAGCTGTTGTGAGTACAACTGACTCCTCCACCTGTACTCTAGCTGAATACAACCTGTATATCGAACAGAAACTTCTAGCAGCAGATTCCTTACCTTTAAAGTTCCCAGGCACCAGGCTGGATCTGGAAACTTTTTCTGAGCAACATCCTGTGCACGCACCTTCCAGTGGCTCCATTCGGCTTCGCGTGACGTTGTCAGTTCTTTTCTTTCGGTGGCAGTTAAGCACCGATCTGGGAAGAGCTACCACGCTGTCAGTTTTTGACAGACTTTTTCTTAATGTTTTGTCAACTTCTGTATTTTTTCATTGTGTGAGAGGGATGGCTTTGAGGAAGACGGGGTTTAAGCAGTGTGAGGTATGTCCTCCCACGATATCGGTCACCCATCCCCACCTCATCTGCCTATGGTTTCTCGAGCGCAACCATGATCCGAAGTTGTACTCAGACTGTCGAGCCGTGGTCCCTAAGACCTTGAGTGAGTGGGCTTTAACGAAAGGCAAAAGGGTAGAAGTCTCTGCCACCTTCCAACAATAGAGCGTGAAAGGATTTCAAGAAAAGATAATCCTCTGCCCCCCAGCCCCTTTTTGGCCACAAATCGATCTACAAAAGGTTGGTGTTGTCATTGAAGTTTTCCTGGTTGTGCTCTGAATAGAGGATTCGGTCCATGAATAGAAACCCATATAGGCCAACCTATTACCAATACTCAGAACAATATCAAGAGCCCTGATGATAGTTTGGAAACCCATGCCCAAACTTGAAACGCGTCGGCAATCCAGCAAGAGTTAATTATATACATTGAATGTGTACTAAAAATACAGCTGCCTCACGCTTGTTTGCTCTTGTATTGAATTGGCTCTTTTTTCATATATTTGATTTGTTTGCATAAAATTGTCCAATCGTAATGTTTATAGTCCAGCACTGTATAATTTGTGGGATGTTATATTTGAAACCTTTTTTTCACACAGTCTTGTTCACACAGTTTGTTAGTATCATTGTGTTAATGTAGGTAGTGTTTATTGTCAATAATTGTGTATGTTGTATTATCTATTTGCCATACAGAATTGCTTTTTGAAACATTTTTCTAAAGAAAATGGTATAAATAAATATACCGGACCAAATTTAACGTTTATGTTTATTGGGTCCCCAATACTATGGTGATTAAGAGGACAGCTGAGGTCTATGCCTGGGGCTGCCCTCAGTGAAGTTCAGGACTAACCTCCTGACCGAAGTGCTTCAGCCTGGAGCATCAACCAAGAACCCTTTTTGCTGTTTAATGAAGCACTTACTGATGTATTTCTAGGCACGTGCAGGGGCTCCTGTGAATACGACAATCACCCGCTGCCATCGCCCAGTTCTTCAGCCTACATCCCACCCCAGAAAGTTAGGTGGAGCAGGCCTCTACATCCCAGGGCGCGTTCCCTTCCACCCCTGGGCAGATTGATTTCCACAACAGTGGCCTTGAGGCGTTATGCCTGGCTCAGCACAACTGGCTTCTCAGGTATGTCCAGGCAGATCTGATGAACATGCACTTTGATTAGACCCACCTTTTTCGGGAAAAGGCAGATTCCGCCCAAGTGAGGTTCAAGGACTCCCATGCTACGGCAAGATCCTTGGACCTCTCTACTACTCCTCATGGCCGTTCTACCTTTTGCTCCTTTGGTAGCAATGGAAAGGGTTCCAAGCCGCATCAGCTCCATCCTAGCCACCATCCTGTGCAGGCTTCTGAAGCTGTGCAGGGACATGGACGCAGTTCATTCTGACCTAGGAATGGAAGCCAGAAGTCGACGGCCACTCTGCCCTCTGCAGCCGAATCCGCCAAGCACTACCAGTCTGATTCTGCAAAACCACACACCTTTAGTTGGCAGGATAATCCATCATCATCTCTCCAACTGGAGGTCAATACCATCGAACAAGTGGGTCCTGCAGATCATTCAGGAGGGCTATTCTCTTTCTTTCCTTTCTTTTCCTCATTCCATTCTGCATGCATAGCTACACGAAGTGCAATTCGCACCACGTGAGCTATGCGTAGTTACGCGAACTGCGTAGTGCACTGTGCAAAATGCTGTTCGCACTGATTGCACAGTGCTGGGTGCTTGTTCGCACTGTGCAAGTGGTGCAAACCACATCTTGCACAGTGCAAGCGGTCGTTTTCTGCTGCATGAATAGATTTCTGCTCGAGCGGCAGCTTTCTCAACGGGGACTTGTAGTTTCTCATCATGAGCGGTTGCGAGCATACGCGACCACTAACAATGAGAAACCTGACGTCCCCACGTTGAGAATCTTGCCGGGAGGTTTATTTTCCTTGCTTGCGATCGGCAACTTGATGTTGAGGACTGCAAGCAAGCAAAAAAAGACCACTACTATACGCGTGTTTGCACTGTGCTATGTGCAATTTGCGTAGTGAAAAATAGCACAAACTTCACAAACTATGCAAGCGTAGCGTAGTACTTTGCCCAGGGTTAATTGAGAATCGTTTAAAATTCTCCAGGAGAAAGTTACAGTTCTCTTGGCCAAGGGAGCTATAGAAAGGGTCCCAGTTTCAGAAGTAGGCAATGGATGTTATTCCTGCTACTTTCTGATTCCAAAGAAGAACATGGCGCTGCAGCCCATTTTAGATCTTCAGATTGCCAATCTTTTCCTGAAGGAGAAATTCAAGATGCTCACTTTCGCTCAAGTCTGTCTGCACTAGACCAAGGAGACTGGATGGTAGCATTGGAACTGCAGGACGCAATTTTCACATCCCCATTGTGCCGGGTAACAGGCTTTACCTGCAGTTCAAGGTAGGGCACAAGAACTTTCACTTTACAGAACTCCCCTCTGGCCTTACCAGTGCCCTCTGGTGTTCACCACGGTGATGGAGGTGATCACAGCTCATCTGGGCAGGTCAGGGATGTCAGTCTTCCCCGACCTCGATGACTGGCTGTGAAAGGCGTCCTTGCCCCAGACAGTCGTCGCCTACCTTCAGGCTAAGGTGAACCTCTTGCATTCACTGGGATTCTCTATAAATGTGGTTAAGTCACGCCTGTGCAGTTTTGGGTCCAGAGCAGCGAGTCCAGGATATTTAGCCTATTAAACTGATATTTCTGCCTCTATCCTGGATTTCGGTGGGACTGACTCTGGGGCTGTTGGGCCTCATGGCCTCCTGAATCCTGTTAGTGAAGCATGCAAGGTGACATATGTGGGCTCTGCAGTGGGACTTGAAGTTCCAATGGGTACAGCCTCAGGAAAATCTCAACAAAGGTACTGCAAAAGATCTGCAGTGGTGGATAACAAACTGCAAATGGGTCAGCAGCAGACCCCTTTCCCTTCCCAAACCAGATCTCACAGTCATGACAGATGCATCACTTCTGGGATGGGGTGGTCTTCACATAAAGGTGTTGGAGCTCCGAGCAATTCGGTTTGCATTGAAGGCATTTTTTCCCTCTATCAAGGGGAAGTTTGTGCACGTGTTCACCGACAACACAACCACCAATACTGCAACAAGCAGGGTGGGGTGTGATCACAGACCATTTGTTGAGAGGTCCAGCGTACCTAGACATGGCTGGAACAGCAGGGCATAACCCTGGTGGTTCAACACCTGGCAGGTTCTCTGAACGCCAGGGCTGACTAACTCAGCCATTGATGGCTAGCGGATCACAAATGTCATTTCTAGTTGGAGGTGGCACAAGGTCTCTTTAAGCAGTGCAGAGAAAATTAGTTCGATTTGTTCGCCTCTGAAGAGAACACGCAGTGTCAGCAGTACGGCATGTTGGAGTTTCCACTGCAGCTATCTCTCTGTGATGCTTTTCGTTGCGAGTGGAGCTCAGGCCTGCCATATGCCTTTCTACCCATAACCCTCCTTCCTAGGGTTCTGAAGATGATCAGGAGCGATCAGGCCCAAGTCATTCTTGTGGCTCCGGACTGGGCGAGGAGAGTCTAGTAACCAGACCTTCTGAAAATGAGCATTGATACTCTGATCAAGCTGGCCCTTCGGAAGGATCTTCTGTCACAGCAGCAAGGGACGGTCCTCAACTTGAACCTGACGACTCTGCACCTCCATGCATGGAGATTGAGCAGCAGCAGTTGATGACTTATGACCTTCCACCCAAAGAATGCAACGTTATTTTGATGGCCATGCTTCCCTCAACTAAGACAGCATATGCCTGCAGTTGGTATAAATGTGTATTATGTTGTACAGATAGGTCCATTGACCCTCTTTCTGCTTCTCTTTCTACAGTTCTTTTGTTCATTTTTACCCTTGCCCAGAAGGGTTCTGCTTTGGGAACTCTCAAGAGTTACCTTTCTGCTCTGTCAGCTTTTTTGCGGGTGCCATACCAGCCCTCTCTTTTTAAGTCTTTTATTGTACATAGAGTTCTAAAAGAGCTGGCTCACTTGTTTCCACCCACACCCTTTGTTCTGCGACAATGGGACCTCAATTTGATCCTCACCTACCTGATGTGTGCTCCCTTTTAACCTTTTCATAATTGTGCTCTCCGGCTGTTGACCATCTGTAGTAATTAAGTCCACGCTAGTAGGTAGTTCTCAAGATCAAAACAAACTTCTTAGCGGCAATTATATCGCCTGGAGGGTGAGTGAGTTGCTGGCGTTATCTCGCTCACCTCCCTATCTAATGTATTTTCCAGAAAAAGTGGTGCTTCGCACCCAGGCTCTCTTTTTGCCAAAAGTTGTGACCCCATTTCATCTGGGTCAATCCATCACATTGCCCACATTGCCCACCTTGTTTGCTCTCCAGCATCCCTCTAAGGAAGAGGAGCATCTCCACTGACTGGACCCAAAAAGCATTGTTGTTCTACCTTGACACCACAAAAGTGTTCAGTGTTGATGACCAACTCCCTGTGGGGTACATGGGAGTTAAGAAGTTTAGGGCAGTGCAGAAAAGGACTATATCTTGCTGGGTTGTTCTCTGCATTAAGATCTGCTATTCTCTGGCAAAGAAGCAGCCTCCTGAGGAATTAAGGGCCCAGTCCACCAGGGGAAAGGATGGGACTACTTGTCTTGGCTCAGGGTGTTACAGTCCTAGACATTTGTCAAAGCAGCAACGTGCTCATACTTGCGCACATTTGCCAAACATTACTGCCTGGACAATCAAGTCCACAGAGATGGGCATTTTGCCCGTTCACTCCTGCAGGACTTCCTAGTTTGAGGTATCGGTCCGCAACCCACCACCAGGATGGTATGGCTTGGGTATCTAATTCAAAGATAAGGAATCTGCAGCTAGAAGTCTCTATCAGATGAACAAGTTACTTACCTTTTGTAATGCATTATCTGGTAGAGACTCTATGTACCTGCAGATTCCTTACCGGCCCACCCATGCCACCCGCTGAGCGCACTAATGTTGTAGGGCAAGGGTTACTCCCCTTCTCAGGGCCCTAGTTTTTCCTCATGACTATGTCTATTACTTCGTGGCTCTGTGCTTCTGGCTTAGAAAAAACAAAAAGTACTGACGTCTGAACACCTAGGTGGCACAAATATACGTACCACAATGTCATAACCAACACTAATGACGCCGACGAAGTCATGCAGAGCCTAATGGAATCACTCGACGATGCACACAAGGGATACCGCTCAGCAAATGTTTCCAGATCCAGCCTGATGCCTGGGAAATTTAAAGGCAAGGAATCTGCAGATAATGCATCACAATGCCTAAAAAAAGAGTAGAAAATCACAAAATGTACGTTTGGCTTATCAGTCAGGCAAACAGGACAGGACCCTGTATGCTCACAATTAGCTGTTCATACTGAAACCACCAGAGAAGGAAAAATTAATAAATGAGGGCTGAAAATCCGTCCCGTTCTCGGAATTTGCGATTTTTTGGCAATTTCACGGTCCGCGAATCGCGCAAACTTGTAAAAAAATTTACAATTCGCAAGCTGGCGGATTTTTCTGCTTGATCGCGCTTCAAAAATACAATCTCGAGCGTGCGGCGTTGACGTTCCGTGATTCTGAGTTTGCCGAGTAGTTTTTCCTCCCGGTTTGCATGCGCTGCATCATTTTGGATCTGACTGCGTGATCGCGCGAGACTTTTTGACCGCGAGTACGTCATAGCGGCCCGCCATCTTGCACTGCGAGAGTTTGAGAACGCGACTACGTCATAAGGGCCCACGATCACGCATCGTGGGAGTAAACTATTGCGAACACGTGCATGCGCCGCGCAGCTGACATCCGGCGGGAGATTTGAACAGCTCGATTTCCGGAACTTGCAAAAATTGCAATTCTGCACAGATTGACATTTGGCTGCACTTTTTCGTGCAAGAAGTCCATTTTTGAGGGGGTGGGAGGAAGAAAGTTCCCTAGAGTCTCCAATTTCCTGTTCCTGTCCAGCAGGCTCCTCCCAGTGCTTTGTCCATGTCCTGGTCACTTTTCACTTGGATCTGGAGCTGGAAGGATTACTTTTTGTGGCGGCTGCTGGATATTTGTATTTGAGGACTTTTTGTTTGGATCAATTTTGGATTACTTTTGGATTTGAGATTTTACAAGTTAGTTGGTGTTGTTTGTTTGGGACATTTCAGTTGCTGCAACTACAATTTTTTAACTTTTTCACAACTTAAAAAATATATATATTATGGGTAGGCACAGTATCCAGTAGGCCCAGGGTTAGTCATGGGTGCATGATACAACTGTTTCTGTGAGTTTTGTTGAACTTAAATATCATTTATGTCATGGAATTGAATAGCTCACTGTTATGTGTGGAATTTCTTTTTAATGTTGGGGTTGCGTGTAAAGTCGCACTAGCCAGTAGGCCCAGGGGGTAGTCAGTGGTGCATGGACCAAATCTTTCTGTGGGGTGTCTTGAATTTAAACATCATTTAGGGCATGGATGACATTGGATTGTGGTGATTTTTGTGTGTTTTACGATTTTTTGGGGTGTTGTTGGGGCCTGGCCATGTGGGTGGTGTCCATTTTGAGGCCTGGTCCAGGGCCTGGTCATGTGGGTGGGGGCCATTTTGAGGCCTGGTCCAGGGCCAGGCCATTTGGGTGGATATCAAGGGGCCGTTTTGAATCCAGGCAGTGTGCTTTGTGCCATAGGCCTGCACCCAGTCTGCCTTGCTTTCATCCATTATGCCCAGGGGTACTCCGTGGTGCATGGACCAAATCTGTCTGTGGGGTCTCTTGAATTTAAACATCATTTTCGGCATGGATGGCATTGGATTGGGGTGATCTTTGTGAGTTTTTTGATTTTTTGGGGTGTTGTTGGGGCCTGGCCATGTAAGTGGGGGCCATTTTGAGGCCTGGTCCAGGGCCTGGCCATGTGGGTGGGGGCCATTTTGATTCCTGGTCCAGGGCCTGGCCATGTGGGTGGGGGTCAAGGGGCCATTTTGATGCCAGGCAGTGTGCTTTGTGCCATAGGCCTGCACCTAGTCTGTCTCCTTTCATCCAATATGCCCAAGGGTACTCAGTGGTGCATGAAACAACTCTCTGTGTGGTCTCTCTTCTATCAATGTAAACAATCATTTTTGATTAGAAACAATTGCAATTTTAATTTTTGGTCTTTCCATTTTTGGGTGTGTTGTAATAATAATAAATGCCTAGTTGCAAATATTAATTGAAGCACAACATATGCAACATTTATTTAACTGATGGTCCTCTGGCTTCCTTTGCTTTTAGGTGCACAAAGAGAACCACAAATCATCCTCATCGTTCATCATCAGTGTCAGGGAGAAGTCTTGCTGAGGTGTGTGCAGCACAACATCAAGTGACGTCACGTATGGCCACAGACAACTCTGCAACTCGTGCAACTGGGGCCTGCTGTTCTGACATCTGAAGAAGATGGGCCCAAAGAAAGGTGGTCGTAGCTCCTCTACAAATAAAGTTGCCAGTAAGAAGGAGCAGAAGAAGCAAGTGGCGCCACTTACCAAGGAGACTGGTGTGCCCACAGACACTTTTTTTGGTAAAAAAAACTACGCCTGCAGCAGCGGGGTCCGCCGGGGACCAAGCGGGGACCAAGCGGGGACCAAGCGGGTAGCAGCACCTCAGCTTCATTGGTCTCAGTGCCACCACACCAAGTTAAGCCCAAGGCCATGAGTGCCGCAGAGGCAGCCACTTTAATGGCTCAGTCACCATAGACCAGTGATGTTGGTGTTGTCTCATCGCAAGAAAGTAGCATCCAATCAACGCAGGGTGTAACTCATCTGACGAGTGTTCAACAACAGCCGCCACGACAACCACAGGTGCAACAAGTAGAGGTGCAAGTTAAGGTGCATGGAGAGGCACAAGGAGTGGCGCAAGTAGAGGCGCATGGAGAGGTGCATGGAGAGGCCTAACTGCCTACAATGCTTGTTCCTCCACAAGTAGGGGCACATGAGAAAATCGAGATTCAAGCGGAGGTATCATCCGAGCAAGCCACTCCTCCTGATGATTCATTGTCTTCCAGATCCCCAGCAAGAAAAAGGTCAAGGAGGGCTAGTACAAGTTCTTCTTCAAGCCCTCTTCCTTCTGATGATCTAGATCTTGATTGGAACCCACCAATGTAGTCTGAGAGGGAGGCACGCCATGAGCCTACAAAGGTAGCTAAGCCTAAAAGGAAGGTTCCCGCAAGGCTTTCACATATGGGTGATGATGACGAACAAGAAGTGGAAGAAGTGGTGTATTCTGCTGCTGATGAACAGTCTGACGATGACGACCCAGTCATCAAAGTCATCACTCCTGCCCCAACGGGCATGCAGCAGACATTTCTACCCTATCCCGAATTGCTGCTGAGCGGGATGTGGGCGGCGTGGCACTGGTACCATCACCAACACAGGTAACTACTACACCAACACGACCTACACCTGCCATATTTTCTCTTCAGAAGGGCCGGCAGGGACCTCCATCCAGCTCGACCTCTGTTACCTCAAGTAGTGGTGCAGTAACTGTAAGTGCACAACAGAGTCAAATTCGACCACGCCCATCCTCCACTTCATCTGGCATTGAAAGTAGCACCTCCACCACCACCTCCAGAAATCTCAACTCCCCAGTTTGGGACTTCTTTAGTATTAGCAAAAAGCCGGAAAACCTAGTTGTTTGTTCGATTTGTAAAACCGTAGTTATTCAGGGTAAGCTTGGTACCAACTATTGTACCGGAGGCAAGAGAAGTCATCTCCAAAAACACCACACTATCCAGTGGGAGGCCCACCTAAGTAAGATCCGGGAAGCCAAAACTACAACAAATCCAAATGTATCCATTGATATTGCATCTGATGATGACGAGGGGCTGATGATCGTGCAGGGGAGGTGAAGAAGCAACAGACATTTTTTCTGGTACACACAGTACCCCTGGCAGCAGCACTGCAGTGGTAGTGCCCACACCCTCTACCCCAGCAACATCTGTGAGGCACACTAAGAGTCTGGGAGAGACACCAATGCGAAAAAGTACATCAATGAGCCTAACTGGGTTAAAGAAGTCTGGATCGTCATCATCACGTATGAAAATGGTCCAGACCACCATTAAAAGCATGTTTTGGTAGGAGGCGCCATTAGAATGCAACCACCCAACAGCACATCTTTATAATACAATGCTGGCTAAAATTTTAGCGCTGGACCTTCTCCCTTTTTCTTTTGTGGAAGGGGTGGGTGTTTGAGAATTTGTGGCAACAGTCTGCCCTAAATGGAAGGTTCCTAGCCAGTCCTATTTTGCCAGAGTTGCGGTTCCAGCACTACATAAAGATAGGCTGGAGGTGATTGGGGCAGCTTTGCAGAAGAGTGCTGTTCACACTATCCACCTGACAACAGACATGTGGACCAGTTGCCAAGCCCTTGATTACATGTGCATCACTGTACACTGGGTCTCGTTTGCAGTGGTTAGAGACAAGATGTCTGCAGGTGTTGACACTGCCACAATTTTTCAAGCTAGTCAGAAACATGCAACAGTAGCCATGTTTGCCATGGAGAGATCTCATACTGCAGTAAACATTTTGGAGGAGTTTAACAGTAAGGTCTTTGAATGGCTGCATCCAAGAAAGTGCATGATTGGTTATGTTTCCATGGACAATGGCAGGAATATAGTTAGGGTCATGAATGATGGTGGCTATTTCAGAGTGCCGTTTTTGGGGCACAGTATTAACATTGTTGTTCAAGATTTCTTGAAAAAAGAAAACAAAGTCAGCAAGTTACTGACCACCTGCCGAAGAATCTGCACACATTTCAGCCATTCTTTTAAGGCCCGGAAGCAGCTGAGTATCATTCAACGTGGCTGTGGATTGCCAGTCATAGGACTCATCCAGGAGGTGGTAACACGTTGGAACTCAACCGTCTTCATGCTTGAGCGTCTGTCTGAGCAGTGCTTGGTAATCAATGAGTATGCCTTTGCATTGGGTTCTTCTATGAAAGACATGAGGCTTCAGTTGGAGGAATGGGACCTAGATAAAAGCCTGACAGACATGCTTCGTCCTTTTGAGGTCCTCTTGTGTGAAGTCAGCAGGGAGGACTGTACTTTGGGCTAAGCTATCCCATTGTTGCGCATGCTAGAGCACCAACTGAAGGCGGTGTCTTCTACGTTCCGAGATGATGCTGAAAAACAAGACGCATATCAGCTGGCGGAGAGCTTATTAAGCCGCCTAGTTGACAATGCAAGGTTTAAAGCAATACATTCAGAACAACATTATATTTGTGCCACTATTCCAGATCCACGGTACAAAAAGGCACTGGCCAGCAAAGCATTCATTTCTTTTAACGAAGCAGATGTTTCAAAGTACAAACATTAGCTAGCTATGTCAGCCACTCGGTTCGAAAAAGAGTGGCAGGAAATTGAAGGAACCGGCAGAAGTACTACTGAATCAGCAGGCCATCCGGCATCAAGGTCTACTTCTGTGGCCGGAGGCAGTCACGTTCCTTCAAAGCCTTTACCGACACCAGCAACCGTATCATCATCCTCACCTGCACCAGGCCCAGCCATAATATTGTCGGAAGCGGATTGGATAACTCATCAAGGGTTTGCTTGTTCCAGTGTTTATGCAAAGGCCTCAGATGGTACGCAAAGTTCAGCACCCCTGGATGACCTTGAGTGGATGGTGCAGGCCTATCTGGATGACCCAACAAAGGTCTACATTGATCACCACCCATTGCTGTATTGGTATGAGAAAAGGGGTCAATGGCCACTGATCACCAAGCTGGCTCTAAATTATTTGTCTTTCCCACTCGCAAGTGTGTCTTCTGAACGTGTGTTCAGTGCTGCTGGTGCCATTGTAACTTCAAAAAGGACCCGCCTCTCACCCAAAAATGTGCAAAGGTTAACAATGATCAAGATGAATCAGCACTTCATACCACCAGATTACAAAATACGTGAATCCATGCAGGAAGAAGAGTACACCAACTTCGGTGACGGAAGTTCTTCTCTGTTAGCTGACCTATTCCCTTCTCAATTCACAGATTTTGAGGACGAGCTCTACTTCCCTGGCACCTAGGCCTGAAACTGACTTCCTTTACTTTTCGTCCTGACTCCTTATTCACTTTTACTCCTGTGTGTCTTTCTTTGTTTTGCAACTTTTACCACAACAAAACTCTAATCACAACAAATCCTTCAGCAGCACTGTCTTCATCTTATTTCCTTATTGAAGGTGCCACTCTCTGCAAACCTGAAGTTCACAAGTTCACAACTCAGTCATGCTCCTCTATCCTCCTCCTCCAGACTCCCCATATCCATTTCCCTCAAGGCAGATGGCTGGATTACACAGAATGAAGAAACTGTCGCTTCGTAGACGAGTCACCTTCAAAGAAGTGGGACTGGAATTATTGACTATATGCTGATTGCTGACAGTTTCTTCTGAAATTGACACGAGAGGCTGCCCTGTGGGGCTTCACTTTAAGAACAAGATGCGGACAAACAGTGGAACAGGTAATGAATAATGAGATGGCATGCAGTGGACAGCACTGGCTGTCTGGCTCTGATGAAAGCCATTGCTGTTTGTTAGTTGTGTATGAAATGAATCATATGTCTTCTGTTAATATTTAATCTTTTACACACTAAATATAACTTAAGTCTACTCTGTTTTTATTTACCTTGTTTAATTCAAATTGTACTTCTACTGCAGGGGAAACTACGTTGCATTTTTTAATATGCAAAATGTCCTTGGACTCACTGTGTGTGTATAGACTGCGACTGCATGAACAGCATTGAGTTTGCCAATATACCATGATGATAATGAGTCTTGATGATCAAAGTTATGTAATATCTTTTTTCTTTACAGTCACTCACTGGGATGGATGGATCATCATTGTCGGTTTACGGAAGAACTATGGCCATTTCGTGAGTGTCAAACAGGTAAGCCAGTCAACAACAACTACATCAGAACTACATGGCTGTCTAGTCATGGTATGGAGTGGTCGAGCCAGTGTAGTGTTGTTATGCAGTAGTCCAGACAGCAGTTCATGTAAAATTGTAGCTATGTGGCTTGCTGCATACAATAAAGATATGCTTTGTCTGTCTGTGTCAAAGAGGTATGCTACATCAGGTTGCTTCACTCTGTGGTGCCTGCCCTGACCGTCTGCATGGCCCTGGCCTGCTGTGTGCTAATTACTATCCTTAAAAAGGAGATTCAGAGTACGCACTTTAGAAATGATAGTTGTATGTAATACTGTCGCCTCTGAAACTGAAAGTGTTAATTTTTCACTATACACCGTATCTTATATTTTTTTCTCTGTGGAGTTTTTTAATATCACTTCTTGTTTTCCCATCAACAATTACAGGCCGACTTTTACCCTGTGCGATGGGAAAAAAGATTAACTCAGGCTTACCATTAGCGATCCACAATTCCACACCTGACAGGCAGGCAGTGAACAGTGCATCTGTCTGGTCACCAAGATTGATCGACGGAGCGTCAGATGGAATGGAAGAGTACCGCGAATAAGAGGAATTGCTGGATGCATGCAACTTCCCAAATTGAACAGGAAAATTACAATATACAGTTACAGTATCCTCTTCACTTCTCCTTATCTTTTAAATAAGGAAATTGTTGTGAACTTCTATGAGTGTGACTCTGTGCGTTTGTTTACTCTCTGCTTCAAATTCATCCCTCCAGCTATTTGATAAGTTTCTTTGCTATTTTTAAAACTAATTTAATGTACTAATAAGTGTTTATGTTCTCTGAGGGCAGATAGGCAAGTGAAATTGCGTAATTACTGCAGCCCTGTACTGTCAAATTGTTTCTTCATAGTTAGTAAGTTGTAGGAAGTACTACTTTTCAGTAACCTAACCATTCATTTAGCAAACAACTTTGTGCATGCAGTAGTGCACTTCCTTTATGTTCCTTAAAAGATTTATGGATATCTTTGTATTGAAAGATTTGTTTTTCTTCATTTGTTGTTTGTCCATGCTGTGTTTTTTTTCCTCTCTCCACAAAACTTTCCCAAAAAACCCCATTCCCATCCAATTTTCAAACCCTCACCCTCTTTCCCCGGGCTATGTGGTTTTCATTGAGGTGTGACTAAATGACAACAATAATTCCACACACTTGCTGGGGAGGATAAGGTCAAAGCAATAGAAAATCAATTTCAAGGCTGGTGAAGGAATCCGAGGATACATTCTTATTCTTATTCTGCTTGACACACACCCACCAAAGTATTTGCAAATCAAATCAGGATTTAATGTGCGCCATCAAGTGGTTTGATCATCAACAACATCCTCCTCCTACACGTGACAAATCGAATGCTTACGCTGCTGTGTCCTTCACCTTCAGTACTCTTTCTTGTAGTAGCCATACTCCACGCAACTAGTACTTATTTTTGAATACTTTAGCATTGCTTAGGCTACAATTTATGGCACTGTTCTTGTGTACTGTACTATCTATCGTACTGTTCTAATGCTATGCTCAGGCCACTCAATGTTTCATTTCCTTTTTTTTCATATGCTGCTACTGCCAGTGTGAACCACTCCCAGTACACTACCACCACAACAATGACATTTCCTCAGTCCAGGATTCCATAGCCAACCTTGATCGGCATTTGCCATGCACCGAGCCCTGTGCCTAGCCCTATTCTCATACGACCTTGTTTGCTTGGGTTTTTGTCAAAATAACTGTATATATTAGTGTTTAAAAGATTGTTATATATTAAGTATTGAGAGAAAAATTCAGTTTTTCATGTTTTTGAACTGTCTTTGGATTAAGTCATTGACTATTCCGTTTCCCATGCTGTCTATTGTGTTATATGTTTGGTATGTTTTAAGCTGAAAGAAGTGTAAGTATGATTGGAAGACGGATGTTTTTCAAGAGAGGGTGAATAAATGTTCCTATTGTCTGTCTATTTATGTAGCGTATGTCGCTTTCTCAAATTTATTTTTTGAGTGTTTTTCACATATATATATCAAAAGTTTTTCATTGTGGTTGTGTTGATCTCAAAAAAAAATTCTATAAAAGAAATAAATATTGATGGATAAACTCCAAATTATGGCTAATAATTGATTGTTAGCTTTAAAAACTAAAGGATCGTTTGGAATTGATCTCAGTATTGGCATCCTCTTTGTTGATTATATGAATAGACTCTGCTTTACTGGAGGTGAGTCAAAGCCCTTGTTCTTTGTTTTTAGCCCTATTCTCAGACACGAATCACAGGTAAGATAAGCATTTTGGGGGAGGAAGGATAATGGAGTAGGAGGAGAGGAGAGACTGACGGTAGTACTAGTAAAGTAGTAGGACAATTGAATTCACTAACTCTTCCAGTGGCACTTTTGTACAAATTTGGGCGATTAGACAATTTGAATCAACCAGCCAGTTCAGTTTCAGGAAAACAAATGTACAGTTAACCCCCCCCCCCTGCCTCCCCACAAAACAGTAAAAAAAATCCGTATGCTATGTTTAAGTAGAGAAATAAATAATTATTGGAGCACTAACAAAAAAAAATATCCCACAAGAAGATCCGACCCACCCCCCTCCCTAACCCCCACCAATGTCCATGAATCAAATCAGTCCCCAAAAGTCTAAAAACCCCAACGCCCAATTTCCACCCCCCAAAAGTCTTTCAAAAGGGGAAAAGGACAGTCTCTCTACTTCCGGCGCCGGTGTTCTTTGGCCAGGTGGTCACGCAGCTCTCTCCGGAGGTCCTTGAGCAAGGCTTTCTGCCTTGCCACCTCCTGCTCAAGGTGGGACACTCTCAGGGTCAAGCGGTGCACATGACCCTTGCACTTGCAGGTACTGTGGGGGCAGCTGTTGTTATTGCTGCTTAGCGGTGGCGGGTGGCTGCCGGACCACAGCTCCATACCGCTGGAGGTTTGCGCTGACCGTTTGACCCAGGGGCAGTGGAGGAGGATGCAGCTGTTGTGGTGGATGTTGTTTTGGTCTGAGACTGTGTGTCCTCCTCCTGGGCCACCAGCCGCCGATATTATGCGACAATTGCCTCCAGCTTCCGTTGCCGGGCCCGTCTAGCCAACTCCTTCCTAGTTAGTTTAGAAGGAGTATCTATATGAAGAATGAAAAACATACTGTAACCAATGCTCTTTAAGATTAACACAAAATAATTCAGCAGAAAGTTGTGTCACAGTAGCACTAGCAACTTGCAAGAACAGTACATAACATTTGTGGCATGTATCTATCTATCCTCCCACTTCGTCGGCCTCTGCTATAACATTAGTGGGAGTTTCAGGAATTATACTAGTACTATATGGACTTACTACATTAGACTCAGATGTGAATCTTTTTTGGGGAGTCATTGCCCGTGGCTGGTGAATGGTTTGGCTAGAGTACAAAGAGTAGCCTGCAAGGACTCAAGGACGCCCCTTATTGCGCCCGTTATTACAGCCAAGGAACCAGTGCTTCAGTTCCGACGCCGGGTACCGAACTACATCCCCCAGCATCCCCTGCTCGCAGTGAGGACGCAGCTGTGACGACCATCACGTGCCAGGAGGCGCATAAAGGCGTGCTTGGGTCCGAGGCCCTGGTGAATTTTTTTTGGGGAGTTATTGCCCGTGGCTGGTGAATGGTTTGGCCAGAGTACACAGAGTAGCCTGCAAGGACGCCACTTATTGCGCCCGTTATTACAGCCCAGGAACCGGCGCTTCAGTCCCGACCCCGGGTGCTGAACTACATCCCCCAGCATCCCCTGCTCGCGGCGAGAATGCCGCTGTGACGGCCATCATGCGCCAGGAGGCGCATAAAGTCGTGCTTGGTTCCGCGGGACGAGCCAGGAGAAGCCCAGGATAAGAGCGGGCCGTCTTAGTCCGTCAGAGGCTGAAGGAGGCTGGGCTGGGCCACTTCCCTTGCTGCCAACTAAGTTAAGGTATTAGTTGGTTTAGCTCTTCTTATTTCGTTTTCCTGGTTTTTGGACTGTTAGTTGTGGATGTGCTAATCAAAAAACATCAAATGCTGTAGTCCTTATACTGTTGAGACTCCAGAGCATCAAACATGGCTGAGATGAGCAAGCGGAAGGGAGTTGCTGGCTCGTTAGATGAATTTATATCCAGGGCTGAATCGTTAGTGTGCCGGGAGATCAAAATGGCCCAGCGACGGCTTTCACTTGACCCTTCAAGTCTCCCAACATAAGGTCAATCTATCAGCCAATTTACTAGTCAACTGCCGGACACTGCCGTACACCAGAATGAGGGTAGCAGCCCTCAGACATTGCAACAAAGCTTGAATAATTCCGCATCTGGCATTCCACATAAAGAACCAGGGATAGCTGGGATTTTCACAAGACTACGGCCACAAAAGTCTGGTATTGTAGTGGAAAGTAAAATAAAGGCTCAGACAAAGGAGAAAAAAATAGTGAAAAGAAAGGGAAGCCTAATGCAGCCGTGGGTCGCAAGAAAGGGGACAGTAAAGTGCAAGATTTTGTTGAAGTCGAATGTAGATCAATTGGAGTCCAAACTGACATTGATCACGATACGAACCCTGGTAAACATGGTGGGAAGGTGGAAAGAGAAGAAAGCACAATGGTGGAAATTTTTAAAAACACTTTAGATATGGTACAGTCCCAGATTGATGAATGTTTAAATTCTAGATTGACAGTCCTTGATAGTAAAGTAGAACAATTAGATAAATTGTCCATGAAACTATGTACAACCATTGAAGAGGGTAAAAGGTTGATTGAAGATGGCACCTGCTTATTGAATGAATTGGAGACTAGATGCATGGAAAGTCATAAAGTAACTAATGTTGTAGATAGCACAAACCAATCGAGCTCCATATTGACAAGGAATGATAGTGCAGGGATTAGTCCAACAGGACAAGTAGATGGTACTTCAATAAATATTAACAATACTGCCTTGGCTGACAATAGTATATATAACACAAGGAATGAACTAAGAGGGGAGATTATTTACAGCCCAAAGGGGACTGACCTGGTACCAAACACAGATATTTTGAGCCTACCACCGGCTGCGTGTCCTTATGTATTAGTACTATCAGGTGTCCAAGTCCTAAAAAGAGAGCAAAAAGAATCATAGGACAACCTTAGGAATACATTTGTCAACTGGCTTTGTAAATACAAAAAAAGTCTAACCCACACAAGAGTGGTGAAATCCTGATGGTGAGAAGGGTAGAGTGGGTAGGTGCTTCACTAAAAGATAAACAAGGGGATTGCATTATTGTGAACTTTAGATACCCCCACACTGTCCGTAAGTTATTATAGGCACATGAGGAGTTGCCATCTCAAAGCTCTGATATCCAAGCCTTACCACTAGGATATTTTTACAAACCATGTGTGCCAAAACCAATGCAAAATCTAGGGTTGCTTAGATTTCTAGAAACCCCAAACAGTTTCAATGAATTATCGTCCTTTGAGGCGGTTGATTGACCACAAACAATTTATACAGACAAGGAAAAGGAAGCGGTATATACAGGCTATATTATAGAGGGGTTTGCTACTTGTGACATTTAAGGTGGTGGCAAATTTTTACCTTGTATCCCTACCTTAAGTTCTTTATGTGAAACAATGTTGCTGAGGAGAGTTAATGGTACTAAATCCAAGGCAACAGATATATTACTCAGTGCTACTAGCCCTAATGGTGTCCCTGTATTATCTAGTGCTACTAGCCCAAATGCCTTTCCAGATCTAAAAATGATATCATGGAACATAGCGGGCCTGGGATCAAACACTAATGACTCTGAATGGAACAATTACATCAATACAAGTGATATTCGTATTCTTCAGGAAACATGGGCTACAAAAACTGAACATAGGGTAGGATTCAAAACTTTCCAAATAAATGCAGTCCCATCGGTGAGGGGTCGACCCTCTGGAGGTCTTATTATTTGGGTGAAAGTGACCTTGGATATTGCAGTTAGTAAATTAAGTACTGACTTACTTGATATACTCGGAGTCAAAATAGTTACTAATGATAAAAGGGTTCTATATTTATATAATGTTTACAATATACCTTGTCCATCCTACAGGGAGTCAGTTACACTAGAAAAACTGGATTCATTTTTAAATACACTAGATCCAGGAATAAGTAAAATAATATGCGGAGACCTGAATTGTAACTACGAACCCATTACAGGGTTAGATTAATTGTTTGAGGACGAAGATTATGCCAATAATATACCATCATTGCTCAGTAGTGGGACAGTTCCCGGCACCACCCTAGCCCTCTAAATCACAAGAGTAATGACTGGCCATGGGATGACGGCATGTAACAGGCATTTACCATCTGACAGCCCCAAAGCCCCAACCTTTTTTAGATTTAAGTGCCAGAGTAGAATTGATTACATTATCCTATCATCGGATATCGTTTGCTGTAGACATGGAAATAAGACCTAGAACAGATAGTGACCACCGTCCACTTGAAATTAGTCTTTCTAGGAGTTTACTTTTGGGACAGAATGAGAATGAAAGAATATGGCATGCAACCACTGACAACACCATAGTTAGTAACAATTGTTGTGCAGTTAAATGGGCATACATACTGGAAAATGAAGACCTAGTGGCCAACATCTATAGTTCTTTTGCCAATAACATCAGCACATACGATGCTTCCCATCACAAGATCAACATATTTTTAGACTTACACAAGAGGTTTTTCAAGGAACTCCTACCACTAATGACAAAAAGATTAAAAAAGGTGGGAGGAGTTGGCAACTCTCAGTTTGCAGGAGAACGTTGGTTTATTAGGGAGTGTCGTACTGCAAAGTCGATCCTAGTTCAGGCGATAAAAAACAATAATGTTTTGGCAGTTAAAACAAAATACAGGAGAATCCAGGCAGAAGGGAAATCTTCCTGGGACGAAGAAGTCTGGTCCAGTATGTCATCTGCTGCTAAAATGAAGGACCAAAAACTTTTCTGGGAAATAGTGGCAAAGGGTAATAAAAAAGAAAAGGGATTGCGAGAGGTCTTTCTTGATGAGACCACTTGGATAAACCATTTTACCAAGTTATCTGATGTTCCGGAGGGGGACAAGTTTCTTCAGGTTGCATACACATCGCCAACTTTACACACGGAGAGCACTGCCATACATTTTGACTATCCGGAGACTCGCCTCAGTCAAAAAGGGGAAGGCCCCGGGGCTCGATAAAATACCAGGCGACTTATTTAAACATGAAACTAACATCTGGGTTCCTTATATTATTCCTCTATGTAATGTTGTCGCTGCGGGTGCAGAAATTGTGGACACATGGAGAGGTGTGGAAATAATCACTATTTTTAAAAAGGGCGATAGGAATGATCCTGCGAATTACTGCCCTATCAGTTTAATTGACATATTAAAAAAAAAATTCAAGGCATGTTTTAAATCGTATTAATATTTGGATGGAGGAAGAATTAGTGCTCACCAAATATCAAGCAGGGTTTAGAGCCAAAATTAGTACTATTGATCAGGTACTAAGATTTTGCTGTTTGTGCTGGAAGTATATCACTCTGAGGAAAGGTCACCTGTACGTAACATTCGTACACCTTCGGGCGGCGTTTGACCTAATCCCCCGAGAATTGCTATGGGAGAAACTTAAGCTCCAGGGGTTACCCGCTGATCTATTGGAGCTGGTCATAAAATTACACAGGAATAATTATGCAAAAGTTAGGTGGGGCCCAAAAGGGGAGTTAACACAACAAATACCAATAAAGAGGGCAGTCCGTCAGGGATGTGTGTTGGCCCGACACTATTTTCTCTGTTTGTTA
Organism: Lissotriton vulgaris; assembly: GCF_964263255.1. Classification (NCBI taxonomy): domain Eukaryota; kingdom Metazoa; phylum Chordata; class Amphibia; order Caudata; family Salamandridae; genus Lissotriton; species Lissotriton vulgaris. Next base: position 404,287,932 of record NC_141698.1, on the reverse strand, counting down.
ATGACGTTCCTTCTTGTATACAGGACTGTAAAAATGATTCGCCGAAATTGGGGGCAAACGGGTATCGTCCCTCCTTTTTGCCAATGACACCATACTTATATCTCAAACACCCCGGGCCTACAGAATCTACTGGACAGGTTCCAGGTATACTGCAGCACAAAGGGCCTAGAGATCAATACAAAGAAAACAAAATATATGGCCTTAAATGCTCATAAAAATGTTAAGGGAAATCTGACGCTAAATGGACACAAACTGGAGTGTGTCCAGAATTCTAGCTACCTGGGTGTTTCCCTGGACTCAAATTTAACATGGAAAAGCCAGATAGAAAAAAGCAAAATAGTTTTAAAAAAAAATTCGTTCCCCATAATGAAAAGACATGGTAAAAGCCTAAACAAAGCAATCTCACCAGCCTTAGAGATTTTTAAATTTAAAGTACAATCAGCTGTACCATACGGGTCAGAACTATGGGGTCCTATGTGTAGGAATTCGTTCGAAATTGGTGAGAATACGTTTTTCAGGGCTCTGTTAAGATTACCGGTTAGTACCCCGTTGATACCACTTCTTTTAGATCTGAACATTAAACAAATAGATCATCACGCAATTTTGAGACTCTTGATGCTCTGGGTCAGACTTTGGACGACCCCAGACCTGAAAGACTATAAAGACGGTGTAAAAGAAGTTATGGATTTAGATTGTTGCAATAAAGTTTAATGGCTTAAACATGTAAGATCCTGGTTGACAAAAATAGGTCTGGCACACTTTTGGAATGAACCAGCATTATTGAACTCATCCTCAAAGAAAATCTTAAAGTTGTCATTCTGGGCATATGTGAGTTATGAGGTAGTGAACAGAAAAACATATGGATCTTTGACAAATGTTTTTTTATTGTTTAAAGATACAGCATTCTATGAACATATTCTGGATGAGATTCACCCTTCTTTAGCTAAGACACTTTATATGAAATTCAGATATGGCACCCTGAGAATAAATGTCTGTGAATTTAGGTGGTCACATAGTAGTAACAATCTGTGTACCTTATGTGAGAATCAGGCAAAGGAAAATGACTCACACATTTTGTTTTTCTGTCCAACCTATGTAGTACCAAGATAAAAGTGGATCCAATCCCTTTTCCGGAATATAGGTACCAGATCTCACAAAGAGGCTGGCCGAATCCTAAAAACAGACAACAGCCAGGTTATAGTTTTTGGTATCAGTAGATTCTTGCTGGCCATAAACTTTATAAGAATGAAAATGGGTCTGAAACCATGAAATTATAGAATGTATTCATTTTTGTGCAATACTTTTGCTATATTGTCAGATTAATTGTGTAAGATATTTATGAATTAGAATACTCTGACAGTTATACATGCATTTTATCACCAAACTTTTATATATATGCTTTTTCATATGATATTATTAGCTGTCACCTTAATATTTGCCAATTATTGTTAACGCCGGATACTCAGATTTTTATAATGTTTTAAAAAAAACAAATGCCTTTTTATCCTTTTTAATTATTTATAAATATCTTAATGTGATTTTTTCCTTCACCAAAAATTGTACTCAGGATTTAAATGAATTGCTCTATAATATATAATACTTCCCATCATGTGACCTTATTTTAATGAATTATGTTAAATACAAAAGTAAATATACATGTATTTTATGTATCTTTTATGGTACTTAACATACCGAAATAAAGATTTATTGATTGATTGACTCAGACAGTACACCAGTCTTCTTCTCTCTTATTTAACGAAATTGGTACAAAAACTTGTGGAAGCCGGCATAATGCCAGCGCAGTCATGTTGCACCTGAGAAAAACAGACGCAAGCCATGATCATTGATGACACAGACTTGCGTTACTGTTACCAGTCCAGTACATGCAGGTGGCAAAGCTCTTACTTTTTATTATGGGTGGCCCTGGCCATACTCTGTTACAAGGGCGACTGCTCAATTCATTTAAGTTTCAGCCTGGCCTGCCCCTGACTACTACAAAAGGAATATGAAGAAAATAAAATGATCATCTATCCCTTCACAGGATATTTGCTTACATATGGGATGACTTTAGGTGCTTTGTTTTTGATTGACTGAACACCGATAGGCCACACATCAATGTCAATGACAGAGTTGTAAAAACATTTTTAACAGAGGTAGTGAGTGGTCCCCGTAATCGCGGGATATATGCTGTGCTTCCAAACTACTGTTACTAGTCATGGTAGTATTCTGAAAAATTACAACTTCTTTACTCGGCTTTGCTACACTGGCACGGAGGTGCGGTGTTACATGCTCTTCAAAGTAACACTCTTCATCCCGTGACCAACTACTCTCTCTACATACACCTATGCTATCTATGAGGAAGATACATACATTCAAAGTAAATGTCAATCACGCTTCATAATGTCTCAACTAGACAAACCTTACTTTTTCTCACCAAAAAACAACCTTTTTATTTTTTTTGTAAACCGCCAGCCATGTATCCTTGCTTGACTTGCATTTGAATTTGAAGCAAAGGATATATTGCGCACACATACAGTTTCTGTTTCACTCACCCATGCAGTCCTCTTTTCTTTCTCCTTCCACCTATCCTTGATTCAGCCTTCAACTGGCCATGCATCAGATTCTCAGCCACCTCGGGCAGCATTCAAAAACACATATCATTCTTTGCCAGTCATTATTTTTAACTCGCTCGTCCTTCCTTACACCCATCTTTCCCTTTTCCTTCATCCCATCTATCAAGTTAATCTCTGATCTGCCTTGGCTTCTTGATAAAACTTTCACAGCTGAGTTGAAGTCAAATTTGGAGGAGGCCATTGGTTACTGGTCAACTCAACTCCCGCCGCTAATGCTATTGCTAATGAGAAGTCAAGGGTGACTGTCTTCTACCTGTTTGACCAAAACTTAGTTCTAAACTTGTAAGTCTTCTTAACAGTAAAGTGTACTTGTACTGTACAACATATACACCCCTACAGAGAGCCCACTCTGCAATCTCAATAAGTAAGGAATATAATAGCTTACCACTGCCCGCCACTACCGTGGCATCCCCCACAGCAGTTCCTGCTGGCTGTAGCACCGCATCTGCCCCTGGAGTGCCCACCTCCGCACTGGCCCCGGCACTGGTGGATGGCTGTGCCGATGGTGTTACGCCTTGAAAATACATTTAATATTTTTAGGTGCAATATACACCACTCCCTATTTTTGTCTAGGAATAAAAAAATGTTACTAGTACTACATTAACAAATTTAATAACTTGTGGCTCTCTAGTCTAAACTAAAAATGTCCCTTTCTTCAGGGAAGGGTGTTCTTTATTTATGCTTAGCCATAACATGTGATGCTACACATTTTGGCACAACTGATGAATGCTTGCTTTTAACACGCACCATTTTTCTTATAACAGACAGAAGCTTTCCTTCTACGAACAAGAGCAAGATCATGATTAGTCGGAGTTGTCAACGATTCATCCCCACCAAGACTTTAAGTTCCAAACAGGTGAGGGCTCTCCCACAATTAATGTGTGAAATCAGCCACTTTTCAGTCGTTCACCGTTTATCTTATACAAGTTGATTTTCATAAATGTTTTTATATAATGCACAATTTAAATTTTTACAGAGAACACACAGAGCTAGTTGTTTTACTTTAAATAAAGTTTTAAAACGTACATAGACTCTGTGGTTTTTGGTTATGAGTGAGTGAGCGAAAGGGTTTGCAATTTGCAAGCATGAGTTCGTGAGTCTGAGAGGTCGGGACTCTGACTCCGAGTTCGTAGTCTTATGTTCTGGGTTGTATAATCATTGGGGATCATCGCTGCATTCGGGAGCTTAATAAGGACTCTGACACACTATCTAGTCAGTAAGGAGATTGGGGGTTCAACTTCTGTTATGACCAAGGTATGTGGAAAGTCTAACTGTGCCTATTATCACCAATGCCCTATTTCTTGTCCATAGTTCTGTATGTGCAGAATAGTCCCTGCAACAGTCGTAGTATGTCCTCCTATCCAATCAAAAAGTAAACCAGTATCTTATTCTTGGTGGCCATTGACAGTTTATTGTTGAGAATTGTCACAACATAAACATTTAGAAGACTTCAATAGACATTATGGACAACCCAGAGAACTGCACTCAGTGCCTAGAGATACTGCTGAATAGGAGTTTTGTTTAACACCTTTTGCCAGCTGTGCAAGCTTAGCTAGCTACACAGACAGACTAATAATAATCTAGTAGTAGCACAGGCGGTCATAGTAGAGGCAGGATAAGAATTAAGAAACAGACTACAAGAAGATTAAAGACGATTTAGGAAAAAATGGAATTATGAGGAACGTTTGGAATAAATAGGTGCTGTAAAAGATAGGGAAGTATAATTAATAATATTAACAGGAAAAGTTACTGGGGACAGCAGAGGAGCCCTTGGTGGACCTTTCCTGGCCTTCCTGTTATTCCTGCTCTGCCGGCGCTGCTACCTCCTCCTCCTTTGTCCTCTTACCCCTGGGGGGAGCTGATGTACAACATGAAAGAAAGACACAAACATGGATGATTTTTGTCAACCAAATCAAACATTTCAAATAAACAATAACAAATTATTTCAAGGAAATAGACAACAATTGCACTAAATTTAATGACTTATCTGATGTGGTCTACTAGGATATTAGTATTGCTGGATTCGCGGACCGTCTAGTTGGAAAGTTATGTAACTCACTAAACCAACTACAAAAAGGTTCTACTAGGACTGGCAGGCAGCACTCCGCAGCACGCGAAGTGACAGACACTTTCCGTCATGTTTGCGGACCACTAAAAAGCTTCCTATTAAATAGTAAATAATCAGTCATAATATACTTAACCTATCAATCCACCACCACTATCTCTTCTTAGTTGACTGGACTTGAGGCTCTAGTGACTAGCATTACGCAGTTCTGTAAAGTACACTCATACATAATCACTCAGGCCAAATGAGCACAAAATTGAAAACAAGAAGGCATAGTAGCACCGCCAGTGAGCAGGCGAGCACCTGCAATCTCAGAAGCTTTTGAAACATAATTTACCTGCAATGTAATCTCTAGTGTCAAGCATTATGCACTTCTGTAGAGTACACTCATACATAATCACCCAGGCCAAATGAGCACAAAATTGAAAACAAGTAAGCATAGTAGCACCGCCAGTGAGCAGGCGAGCAGCCGAGCAGCCGAGCACCTGCAATCACAGAAGCTTTTGAAACATAATTTACCTGCAATGTAATCAACAGCATTCTTGCTCTTTGGAAAAAACCAAATATTTGCAATATCATAACATGGAGCAGGAGAAAACAAGGTAGTGATTAAATAGCTTCTACTACTCACCAAGCCCAGGGATCTCCATGCCAAGCAGGTCGTGTTCCCGGTCCAGGATGTCGGACCACCAGTGCGCCGCCTGGTTGTAGGTGCGATGGAGCCCAGACTCCTGATACATGGACGGGCACACCTTCCCCCATAGCTGGCGATGTTCCCGGAGCCCGTACCCGGCACCGGGCCTGCCGCGTTGGTCTTGGGGAGGTGGCACTGGACGAAGAAAACCAGTGCGGCCACCTCCACCGCGTTAAAGATCTCCCGGGCAATTACATCCTCCCCCCTTAAGTGCCCGCAAGGGAGCCGGCTACGGGGTGCGGGACCCTACCCCTTAGACGTGCCGGCTCCCTTTGCCATGGCCCTGGGTGAAAGAAGAAAAGAATAGGGAAAAAAAGTAAGTAAAAGAAAAGAGAGAGCTAAACAACAAACATTAGTTATTAAAGTAACAAAAAGTTGAAAAAAACACAACATATAGATGTAGAAACAGAGAGGGATAGATAATGAGTCAAAACGATTAAAAAAAAGTTCAAACAAACAAAGGATTGCAAAGATTAAAGCAGGATAGAAAAAACATGCCCAGAACCAAAGCAATGAATGAAAAACAAAATGGCCGCGCCCATTGCAACCACGTGGTTAAAATTGTGCGATATTTCCCCCGCGAGCACTCAAAAACGGATGTGAATATGTAATTGCGCCCCACATTTAGGGAATGCCCAACGCGAGCATGCAACTTGCACCCGGAAACGGAAATACGCAACGCGAACACTAAAAACAAGATGACCACGCCCATGTACGACTGCATGGGTAACTTTGCGGTAGCTGCGCTGAAAAAAAAACCTGCAAACACGCAAAAATAAAAAATCCACAGATTCGCAAATTTTGCGGACTGCGAGTACGAATTCGCACAAATTCACGTACCGCGAATTCGCAAATTTTGCCCATTCAGGACAAGAACCCTCACTCACCCGAAGGTGACATGCTTCATCATTGGGGTCCCCCCTCACACCTGAACTGCAAGGTCCATCGTGTGGGCTTCAACTCCCCTGGGAGGAGGAGCAGAGGTGTTTTCTCAAGGATGAGTGATGGAGGAGGGTAAGTGGGGGAAGAGTGCAAAGAAGGTGTAATGGTGGTGATGAGCAAAACTAGCTCCAGGGGTCCACGGAAGCTTTATTCGGTGGCCTCAGGGATCGAGTTTAAAATTAGGACTGAGGAATAATCAAATATATCCCTCACAAGCGTCAACATGTTTCTGTCCATAATCAGTTCATAAAGGGATCCCAAGGCATTTGTCAGGACCTCAAACTTGAATAGTCACTCAGCAAGTACTTGCGTATGTGGAAAGAAGGTTAGAAATAACAATGAAAATATACGGGCCACCATGAGATCAAAGCAGCCAGGTTAACCATGACTCGTAATATTCTGTGGGGACCGTCTTTCTGAAACTGATGAAAGACAAGGTCATAATTCATATACCACAACAGTATATACGGTTATCACACTGGCAGTGTACTGCTCAAACTGACTCATGACTGTTAGAAATGTTTAACTTCACTCAGTTATTAATGATCAGTCTTACCTAGTGATAGGGGAGTGTAGTCCACTCTCAAACGACTGGGTACATCTCGTAGTGCCTAACTGAAAAGTAAAATGCACAGTTGTTGCAGACAGAACATTCAATCATACTGTCAATTCACAAACTATGGCAGAATAATCTAGATACTTGTTACTTTATGTCTCAAAGAAGGTAAGCCAGGCGCTGTCATTTAAATGTCTGTATAATGTGTGTATATATTTAGGTATATATTTACATAGCAAACTGTTTGCATAGCCTACTGACCGGGTCTCTGCAAATTAGGAGATGAACCATGTACACGGATACTCCTCAGTGCATATGATTTTGTTACAACATTAAAAAAAGGAATAAAAAGATTAAAGGAATTTACATCACATAAATATATGTTAGCTGCAACCTCTTAAAATGCATAATGTAAGTCAGAAGTGGCGCTCAGGGATTCTTGGTCTGGTCAGAAGTGGCTCTTGTGGAGCCTCGGTTAACCTCGCTCTAATTGAGGCTAAACCCTCGCCAGGAATTCAAAGTGGCAGCTCAATGTGGGGCTTCACACAGCAAGTAAATCCCAGCTTACATTGCTCATTGATGACACATTCAAATGGATGTCCTGGCGAGAGTCAGATTCAATCCCCGTCTATGTCCTAATAGGTGGTGACATACGTGATGTGTAGAAGGTGACCTACGTAAATTATGTGGGCCGCGTGCATGTGATCCCTTGAGAAGGAATCTTGGGATAAGTAGTCCCAATGCTAGACAATGATTTCCAGTAAAAAAAAAACTGTATTTATGTCAGGTTCAGGTTCAGGTTTAAAGTCTTTATTTCGATTTTTAACAAATCATAAAAGACACATTAAAATACAAAGAATGTAGCTAGTTCAGTTAAAACAACCGAAAAGCAATACTATAAAAGATGTTTAAACACTAACAAAGTGATATTTAAATAAGTACGTAAATGGAAGTAAAGAACATTTTGTAACTAATGGATAAAACAGGATTAAATTTCAATTAATGAATATGAAACCTGAATATCTTATATAAAAATAAATAACATTGCATAAAATGGTCGACATTACAGTTCAAATTCATTGTACACGGACCCTTTGTATGGCAAGAAAAGAAACAAGGGATACAGATGATGAACCTAAGTCATAGAATAGATAGCAGATACTTAATCAAACAGATTATGACCGAATGCAGATCACCTTTGTACTTGGTGCTAAGGCATGCTGGTTTTTAGCCTTAGGAGCCAAGCCCATCCCAGATACTTTGCCAAAGTTACCACAAAGAGTTCCGAAGTATTAGTCCTAAGCACCTGTATTTATGTAGTTATTGATTAACTCTTTTTATCATAAAAATATTTATGTGTGACAGGTAAGATCCCGTGGAAGTTAATTAAGCTCTTTGGACCACCCTAACTGATCTTTTGAGAAAGATGAAGTAAAACACCGCCCCACAACAGTTTGAATATCTGATTATGGCTAAGCACTTGCTGGACAGCTACTTGAGAGCTAATGAAAGGGAAAAGGTAACTTCTGAAATGTTTTTTTTCCTAAATATTGATTAGAAATATGACTTAACTATTAAATTGTATTTTAATAGCTATTAAAAAAGTAGTTCAATTACTTTCCAAGGTGGTCCAAATCGCAAAGTAACAGAATCAATATTTTAAATTCTACTATCATTTTTTCATTGAACTGCAAGGGCCTTCCACAATAGCAATAACGTTTGAGGAATTGTCACTGGAGAGACGCGGTCAAATAAAATTACTGTATGACCCATTTTTAAATATGATGCACCCTACCCTGTGGGTCAGTGCCCACATTGGCATGACTTATTATTATTTAAAAGAAAGTTTTCTCCTGTCAAAAGGGTTATTTTGACAGGCTGAGCTGCAGGTTTAAACTGCAGCAGCTGGGAAACAATGGTAGGCCTGAAGCCTTGTCACTTTAGTTGATGGCACAATTATTGTTGCAATCCACAGTTGGCAGTACCTTTCCATGCAATGGGTCTAGTTTATACATCATATATATTTAGGAACATCTTGAGTATTTTGGGGGCTCTGGACCAAATGTAATTTGTAGGCCCCTGTTCAGAACAGTCTTACATTTATGATTCAGTTTCAGCTCTTTCATGCCCTCTTTGACTAGGTCACTGGCAGTGAAAGGCACACTGGTCCAAATTCTAAATGTGTTTACATCTAATAATATTTAGGGATAGTGGCCTGTTTTTTCAATATTGTAACACAGCAGCAGCTCACTAATATTAATGCAAATAATCTGTGTGACAAACAAATTGTAAGGTCCTGTTTTGATCTAAAAGAAGCTTTTTTTATGAATGTTGCATGAAACATAAATACAGCATTTCTCTGTTAAATGTCTGTAATAGACTCTCACACATTACCCACATGCAAAATAAATTAAAGAGAAACAGTATTTGAAACAATCTGCTTAAAAATTATTGAAGGTCATTTGGGCAAGTCTCTCTGCAGAATAGAGATGGATCCATTAGGGGACCCCCTGAAAGGGTGGGGCCCTGGGCCAAACCCACTTTGATCATGCTTTAAAACATCTCTGCATATACTATGGTCATACTGGAGAATTAAATATACCATTCAGGGATTAGCCTATTTCTACACATTTAAGGGTTTACAGCACGTACACTGAACATTGGACAGCAATGGCCCTGTGTGCAGAGTCTATAACCCAGCTATAACATTTAGCAAAAAGTGGGGATGACAATGCAAAAAGGCGTGTTGTCTCACAATCATATTTCAGCTGAGCTTAGTTGGCACATCAACTGTGTGTAAATGTGTAGAGTAGAGTAAAACATTGTCTGCCTTAATGCACTGAATGGATTTAAATTTTGGTTTCAATGTATATTTCATTTGAAGCATACCATACTTGGCAATTTAAATGACTAACATAGGTATTGATTAAGCAGATTAGAATGCATTATAATAGAGGCTTCTAGAATATTTCCATATCAATAGCATTTACAGCTATCTGGCTACCTATTAGCTTGATATCACAGTTAGAATTATAATATTCTAAGGTATAAGATGGGTTTATTGATTGCCAAGGTGTCCCATTCCTTGTCCCAGGAATGTATAAATCTACAACATTGACACATATGCAATTCTTTGGTGAGGCAGTCTATTGTAACACACATACGCAATCCTTTTCTGCGGTAAGGAGAAAATAACATTTTAACAGTTAGCCATAACAAATTAGCTTGCTCAAGCAGAGGGAATTCAGCTCCTTTTCTCCCGTCTGATTCTGATCTTCTTAGGGAGCTTGAGGAATAAAGGAGTGAGATTTTAATTTAATTCAATTTCACAAATACAGTGCACAGTCCGTAAGCCTCCTTTCTGGCTGTAATCTTTTTTGCCCTTGACTCTCTTCTCGCTTCCATATCTGTTTCGCACAAAGGAACCTTCTTTACAGTCATTAGGTAATTGTACCAGGCACCTTGAGAGGGGAGAAAAACACTCCATCCAAGGAAACCCTTGTGCAAACCCAAGTGCTTAAGTCCTTTGGTCAAGTTTAAAATTAAAAACGTCCACACATCTTATAAATAAGTAAATGCATTTCTCATGAATACATATTCCATTACATAGCAAAAGAAAAGCATCTTCTTATAAATACATTTAAACTATAACTTGTTATTACTCAAAACAAAGCATTAGCGAACACATATTTATTAAGTGCACTATTCTCTTGCAGGTTACATTATATTGCATGACTACACACCTTTGTGGCCTGATCAATAATAATGAGGGTAGAGTCAATTTTATGCTGCTCCAATCTCCCCCTTTGATGGTGTATCGAGGCATCACAGATAGCAATCTAATCTTATCAGACGAAACATCTAAAACAGTGTGGTCTTGATAATCTTTTGTCTTGAGTCCTCCAGATTTTATATCATTATAGTGTATATCCTGACTCCCCTCTAGTACTACATCTGCTCTTGTTCACTTCACTTCCTGTCTAACTTGAACATATCTATATCCTTGAAGATCAATTACATGATTATCACACAAAGAGAAATTATCAAAATGGGCTTCAAGATAACACCCAATGTTCCATTTCACAAATTTCCAAACCATTTTCCCAGAGCAGACAATCAATTTCCAAAAGCTTCCCAAGCTCCTGTTGCTTTCAACCCTTCCAAGTTCTTCATCAACCCAGATATATTTTAGATATACGTATCGAAATCCGGATTCTCGTCAGGTATATAAGTACAGCATTGCTGGACTTTGAGCATCCAACAGACTCCAAACTCCTTTGCGAGTAGAAGATCTAACACAAGTCTATTCTGTAAAACCATCAATCTAATTGATACAATTTCCATATTTATAAGCAGTACAGCAATTACAGTACTAGTGGCGAACCTATCCACTGTAGTAGAAAACGTCCTAATCTTCAGATCATTCAGGATCACACCAGCAGATGGACTGATGCCACCAAAAATGTCACCTGGTACTTTAGCTGCACTATCACCTCGTTTTTCTTTATGTTTCTTATGCCATAACGGATCATCAAAATGTTTAACATTGTACATTTTCAAGAACATTATACCAAGATAGCATTTGCCATGCCATCCAAACGGCAATTTGAAATATATATTTTGTCAACAAATGAAATATACTCCATTAACCACATGATCTTTTCCTTCCAGATAACAAGAAGTCTATCCTCTTGCTTCAAACACAAATTCCCAATCACTTTACCTTAAGAACAATGGATCAAAGTAACTCTGATAAACATGAATGCACAATTTCCACTTATGCTTTCAATATAAAGCCAGGGCAGGTAGAATTCCCTTTTCTTGCTACTTAAGTTATTCACTATCCCATTTGTTATTTTCTGCACTCTAATCAGTTTCAGCTTGAGTCTTCAGGTCTCTCCATCTATCCTTCAGAAGTTCCTTTTCCACATCAGACATTGAACAAGTCAGATTGCGTCTGTGAGTGTAAGCTGTATCTAGCGCTTTAAGAGATTTAAAATATTTACCTGCAATTTCTGCACTCTTAAAATAAGTAGTCTTATTCAAATGCTTACAAATCTAAATTTCTGACAGTACTGAATCAAAATTTGAAAAATAATATTGAAAACTACCTTGTCCATAAAACACTACATGTTATCCCATATCAAAGGTATGTGATGGTAGGTAGTGCTCTGAGGCAGGTAACTGTATACACACATAACAATCTCTCACACTCATTGTTCTCAATATACTCGTACAGCAACCGGAAATACACATTCAATTTATAATCTACTCTTGACATGTCAGTAGGTAACATTTTAGCTCTCCATATTGGTACTTAATTGTCAGCAGAATGTGATGTAGTCAGTGAAACAGTTTAAATCCTTTGTCCTGGCCTATATGTAGCTGGAGGCAACACTATAGGTATTGTTATCAGCACTACTACCATGGCTAATAATATGCCTGTTATGATGCATCTACTTCGATTAGAACTAATGCTAGGTGTAACATAGGCTACAGAATTTGATTTGGTATTGGCTTCCATTTCTACATTAAAATCTAATTCTTTGGGGGGAACATAGCAGCTACAGGATCTTCCTGTCGATTTCCACCTGTGCAAACAACAAAACAGACTTTGATCAATAAGCAACAGATTATGTACAAAGTCTTTATGGGTCTTTTTTGTCTTCCTTGCACCCTATTCAATGTCTCTCATGATAGAAGGATCAAGTTAACTGACAATCAGTTCTCAAAGAAAGTGTTTCAGTTCATTGACTAACACAGATACTCATTGACATCCAGGAAAGGGAGCTCAAGCACTTTAAAAATGAAATACCTCAAAGAACTCAGTCTTATTAGCAACAGAATTTCAAACGTAAGCTCAAACTGCAGATCAAGTTGCCACAGATTCAGATGAATTTCCTATTCCAGGATTAGGACAATTTGAACTCTTGGTCATTTGTAAAGAAATCCATCCACCCAGGAGAAGAGTACCTCCGACAAGGCAATCTTGCTCTCTTTGACCTTCTGTGTGTGTTTTCTTCTCCTTCTCCAGTGTCACTCCTATCAGAGTTATCTGTGTTTCCAGAATTTCTGCAAGCTTACCTTCTCCTTGCAGAATCAGTTGTCCCCTCTCCTGTTGTTTTGACCAATTTTCACCAACTGCCACTCTCGAGTGAACAGCACTAACAGGTACATGCACCAACCATTTTTGCAAGCGCAAACAATGCAATTCGCAAATATCAGCCATTTGCGCCCACAAAATGGCTTTTGTGATGCATCAACCTGTCAGCCTCTTGCAATTTAATACATCTCAAAATATTGAGATTTCTTAAATTGCAATTGCATTTAGGAAATTGCAAATTGCGATTCCTTAAATGCAAAGTGTGATGGAATCGTAAATTGCGATTTTGCTTATAGGGGGCGCAAATTACCATCATTTTGTACATGATGGTAATTTGCAAAACCGTTGCAAAACTTTTTCTGCTTACCGTATTTTGCACATCACAAAAGTTCATTGACTTGTTCTGCTAGCATATCAAATGCTGCTGTATCATCATGCTAATCTCAGGTCTCAACCCTGTCATAAATCTGGACACAAATGTCCTACATCCTTTGGTTCCATTGTATCCATCCCACCATACTGCTTGAAAGCCTATATCAATCTCTCATAGTAAGCATGAATCATTTCCTTGTGTTCCTGAGTCCGATAATCAATTTTAACCCAATCCAGGACCAGCTCCCTAGTTAAAATTTGAAGTAATCAATATAGGATTAGCTCTTAGCAAATGCAAAGAGGCTTTGAAGGAGGAAGCTTGGGGTAAGCTTATGGGAGAACCAACTATCAAGAGTAGCGCTAAGTTTTGGAGCATTATAAACAGCCCCTTTTTGGGAGTAGAGATTGCAAATGCCCTTGATGCACACATTGCAGAGAGGATGATTGGGTTAGCCATTTTGAGGGCATGTGGAGGGAGTTATGGCCAAGTGACTACCATCTGAGGATGGCGTAAAAATCACAATTCTATCTGTAACAAAGAATGAAGTGAGGTGCGGTATTGCTGGTATTACACGTAATAAGGGCACCATTGCTTACTTCTCTAATTAACGGCGCCCAGAGGTCTGGCACTCCTGCCTCCTGGGCCACCTCCATAATTGTTCCAGTATTCCAGTTCCAGTATTCAAAAAAGGGAAAAGGGAAGACATCCTTTGTTATAGACCTATATCTCCGTTAGACTCTGTTGGTCAAATTGGTTGGGGGGATCCTGTTGAGAGGATATAATCTTGGGCTCTTGACAATAACATCTTGTCAGAAGCCCAATATGGCCTCCTTTCTGGCCGTTCCACAATCGATCAATATCTAAATATTTTTATGATATTGAATAAGTACACAGTAGCCCGCTCTGGTGCCATTCTTTTTTGACCTTTATGGATCTGTCTTTCACATTCGATTGCATTTAACAGAGGTAAATTGTGGCAGATCCTTCCTACTTTAGAGGTGGATAGGGATATAGTCTCCTTCTTATACAACCTCCATCGAGACACCAAGGCGGCCGTGCGTTATTCCACCAGCTTGAAGGTATGACGTTCATACCTCATTAGGGGTGGAGTCCGTCAGGGTTGTATCTTATTTAACCTTTACATTAACAACCTAGAGAAAACCCTCTTGGAGCCCAAAGCAGACTTCCGTCAGGCAGGACTGCTGGGCCTTCTGGTCAAGTTACATGCAGATGACGCCGTCCTGATGGTTAGAACTGAACAGGGTCTGTAAACCCTTATAACCTCTTTTGAACAGTTTATTTATCAATAACTCAAATTTTTACAATATGAAAGTAGGGGCTTGGCACAGCAGACCATACACCTTCAAGGTAGGGCTTACCCCGATTCCTAAGTTAACTGTGTTATCTTATTTGGGGGACTCCTGGATGAAAAAATGTACTGGGGGCCTGTTAGACCTGACATCATTGGTGTGAGTCTCCCTTCTGTTTTTGACAGATTGCCTGCTCTGTTTTGATATGTTTTTGCAGGATTTATGTCTTGGGCACTGTGCCACTGCTAATCAGTGCCACAGTGCAAGTGCTCCCTATGTTAAACTGATATACTAATTGGATTCCATGATTGGGTTATTTGATTTATCTGTCAGCCCCTAGTACAGTGCACCATGTATGCCCAGGGCATGTAAATCAAATGCTGCTGGTGGGCTTGCAGCACTGGTTGAGCCACCCACAGAAGCAGCTTGTAAAGTGTCTCTCGGGCCTGCCATTGCAAGGCCTGTGTGCAGTCTAGAACTGCCATGTCGACTTTGCCAAGTGCACCCACTTGCCAGTCCCTAAACCTTCCCTTTGCTTCATATTAGACACCCCTATGGAAGGCCCAAGGGCAGGATGCATTGTAAGTATAAGTTAGGACATACTCTGATCTATGTAGCATGTTCTAATAGTGAATTACAGCCATTTCCGCTACCTGTTTTCCATAGGCCAGAATGGGCAGTTAGATTATCACTGTAGCTATCTACAAATGGAAAATTAGATCTTCCATTATCTATGGCGTTGAACTTTGGGGGTTTGAAAACCTATCACCCTTAGTCCAAGCGCAAAATAGGTTCCTAAGATCTTTGACTGTCCTCCCCCAATCTACACCAATTAAACCCTTGCTTTTAGATTTAGGTTGCACATCCATTAAGGAGGTTGTAGGTTTCAGACCCTTAGCCTACTGGAGCAGACTGTGTACTACTGCAGAACTGGCACCCTACGCTAACGCAATGTTGTTTGTCAGAAATGCAGACACAGCCTCGAAAATGAAATGGCTTCAGAAGGTTCAGTATACCTTGTTTGAAATGGGCCTCAGCTATCTGTGGGATGACCGAGTACGGAACATATTCCCTAGTAAAAACGAGTATAAAGACCTCTACTGGGACATGATAATTAGGAAGATCTTGTCGCAGGTGAGCAGGACGTCGCTTACAGGCATCTTCTATGACCAGAAGTTTGCAACAAAAGCAGAACCATATTGGAATTTGATCACAAAAATTGGTGATAGGAAACTATATCATCAATTCCGTGTGAGTATCCTCCCAGTAAGATCATTTGTAGCTAAATGGGATAAGGTTCTGACGGTTAATTGCCCATTTTGCTACACTAGGGAAGAGACAATAACTCATCTGCTCTTTGTGTGCCCGGATTACCTGGGCCCTCGTCATAGGTAGCTTAGGCCACTGTGTGCAAACCTCAGTACAACATCCTGTATGACAGCCATGCCTATACTGATAACTAAATATGGGCGCAAAATTCGTTCCGCTCGCAGAATTTGCCTATTTTCGGCAATTTCGCAATCCGCGAATCTCGCAAAATTGCCGAAAAATCCGCAAATCCGCTTGCGGTTGGGTTACATTCTGGCAGGATGTGTTGGAACTATTCTCTGACCCTGTCCTGGCCCTAAACAGCCGGGTGCCCGAGGCAGGGTCAGAGAATAGTTACAAATGGTGGCGCCGGCAAGCTGCCAGAGTTGAAGTTGCTTACTTGCAACTATTCTCTGACTCTGTCCTGACCCTAAACAGCCAGGTGCCCGAGGCAGGGTCAGAGAATAGTTTCAAGTAGGCTCAAATTTGGTCACGCATTATAATCAGCCCAAACAACTAGTGAGCATGGTCTAGGCTAAGCAGGTGTGCTTCATCCCCATATCTTCATCAGAGGTGGGACTGTTCTCCAGTCCCCAGAAATGCACAGCTAAACGCCACTTTTGGCTGTACCTGTATACGAACATTATTTTTTACTTATTCCACATTTATCCATTGTAATCCAAATTATTTATCATCAATATTCTAATCTTCCACAGACGAGAAGGCGCCCTTCGTGTGCACGTTAATTTTCAAGTTTCTACTATTCTCCTGGTGTCACTAAGACTTTGACCAAGAATATGACAAAGACGTGAATTCATTTCAGGCAGTATTTATTGTCACATAACCCAATGCATTTCGGGCATCCAGCCCTTCTTCGGGGGTCACTGTAAAGTATAAACATACAAAAAGATTACCGAACTGATTCACCCCTTTAAGTGCGTTTTCCACTATCTGCGTTTATCCAACCACATTTATCTATTAATTCTCATTAAAAAAGACATCTCAATAAACCTTAAATTAATCTGCACATGTTGACCAAAAAAGTACAGCCTCAGATTCGAACCCCTGTTCTATGCACATTGCTTCATGCTGCATTATCGCGCTGAGCCACCCTTTGTCCTAATGACCTACGCCCTTCTTTTCTTAACTCAGCTAAATATTTTTACAACGCATTGATAAAGTACGTAAAAATCATGTTTCTCTAACAGTGTAAACTCTGTGTTATATGCCATAGCCTCAAGTTTAACAAAGCAGTAAATCTCATCATTAACACATTTTATACTGATGGTATTTAACCTAAATAACATCATCTAGCAGCCCTTTTAAACAAAGCCCCATGCCCATTCTATGCATAAAAACAAGTTCACCCAGCTTGCACGTACCTGCCGTCCCAGCGTTAACCGCTACATTGTATCACTGATGAAAGGAGAGTTACCAAGCCAACCGTCCTCCCTCTTTTTAAACAACATATATTGTGCTCTGATTGGTCCGAGTTGAACAAAAGGTTCCCACCCTTTCTCATCTGGCTTTGTGACCAGGAGGCTGCTTTATTCTCATCTGCTGCTCTGAACGGTCTCTGACCCCTTTATAAGAGGCATGTGAACTTGCATGGAAGCTCCACCGTTTGGCCCTGCCCCACACACACTAGGGTATGCAACGTCTTCCTGCCCTTTCCCCCACTGTGATGGACGGCTCACTCAAGGGACCTCAGCGCCTTTCAGCGTGGTGACAAAATTACAGACACATGTGGTCACTGGAGACAACTCTTCTGGCCCTTTACACAGCTGTAGTGTAGCAAAAGCACTATACATTTTCCCAACGAGGTACGATTTACTGATTAGCCAGTAGAAAGTACTCCAGTTGAGTAGAGGTATGGCACAACACGGTGGCATCTTCGTGAATAAATATGCAGGCAGGATTCATTCTGGCACGATGATCCTGTCACAAAAATTAAACCTCAACAGGAAGCACTTACAGATATAAAGCAGGTGCTCGAGTTGAAGCTCAAATTCAGTCACGCATTTTAATCAGCCCAAACAACTAGTGAGCACGGTCTAGGCTAGGCAGGTGTGCTTCCTCTCTATATCTACCGCCTACAATTAGATGTAAACCTTGATGGAGGTCTTTGCATCCACCAGTTTCTCAAATGAAATCCCTGTGTACTTCCTGTGACCAGGAGGCTGCCTTCTTCTCATCTGCTGCTCTGATCGGTCTCTGACCCTTTATAAGAGGCATGTGAACTTGCATGGAAGCTCCACTCGTTTGGCCCTGCCCCACACACACTAGGGTATGCAACGTCTTCCCGCCCTTTCCCCCACTGTGATAGACAGCTCACTCAAGGGACCTCGGCGCCTTTTGGAGCGGTGGGAAAATTACAGACACAAGTGGTCACTAAAGACAACTCTTCTGGCCCTTTTCACAGCTGTAGTGTAGCAAAATCACTATACATTTACCTAACGAGGTAGCACTTACTGATTAGCCAGTAGAAAGTACTCCAGTTGAATACAGGTATGGCACAACATGGTGGCATCTTCGTGGATAAATATGCAGGCAGGATTCATTCTGACACGATGCTCCTGTCACAAAAATTAAACCTCAACAGGAAGCACTTACAGATATAAAGCAGGTGCCCGAGTTGAATCTCAAATTCAGTCACGCATTATCAGCCCAAACAACTAGTGAGCACGGTCCAGGCTAGGCAGGTGTGCTTCCTCCCCATATCTACCACCTACAATTAGATGTAATCCTTGATGGAGGTCTTTGTCCACCAGTTTATGGAGCGCAATCCCCGTGTACTTCCTGTGACCAGGAGTCTGCTTTCTTCTCATCTGCTGCTCTGATCGGTCTCTGACCCTTTAAGAGGCATGTGAACTTGCATGGAAGCCCCACCAGTTTGGCCCTGCCCACACACACTAGGGTATGCAACGTCTTCCCGCCCTTCCTCCACTGTGATGGACAGCTCACTCGAGGGACCTTGGTGCCTTTCGGCACGGTGGCAAAATTACAGACATACGTGGTCACTTGAGACAATTCTTCTGGCCCTTTACGCAGCTGTAGTGTAGCAAAAGCCCTATACATTTACCCAACAAGGTAGCACTTACTGATTAACCAATAGAAAGTGCTCAGTTGAGTAGAGGTATGGCACAACATGGTGGCATCTTCGTGGATAAATATGCAGGCAGGATTCATTCTGGCACGATGCTCCTGTCACAAAAATTAAACCTCAAACTAATTTAAATCAAATGCCTTTTGAAGCCATCGAGAGAGTCGCCACCGCATCACCGGAGAAGCGTGTTGCAGGGCCTGTAACGGCTCCAAAGTACAGAGTCGTCGCAAGGCTGCCAGGGAGTCATTGCATCGCCGCATCAAGGGCACCATCTTCTCGCATCTCAACCGGATCATCGCATCGCATCAAGGCGCCATCTTTCGCACCGCAACGGGCCCGCAGGTCAAGAATCTACGCATCACCTCCGCACCAGTAAGGCTCGTGACAAGTTCCCTACTCTGCGCAAGCATTGAGGAAGGACGCAACCGTTCCCCTGGGTCAGGGAACCGACGCATCTCCCCTTTTGCAAGCCTTTTGTTCACTTTGCGTTACGCATCCAGGTACTTTGTTGAGAACTTTGTCAAATTTACCAACAACTTGAACTAAGAGACTTTGATCATCTTTTAAGTAATCTTAAGTGTAGTATTATGGGTTTTTATTGTTTGTGGTGTTAAGTCTATATGAAGAATACTTATTTTTACAAAATCTGTGTTGTGTCCATCTTTAGTGTCATCACTGTATTACTATGTATATTCACAAATGCTTAACACACTGCCTCTGAGTTAAGCCTGTCTGCTCGTGCCAGGCTACCAAGGGGGTGAGCAGGGGTTAATAATGAGTGTAATCCCCTTAGCCTGACTGAGAAGTAAGAGTCCCCATTTGGACAAAGGTGAATGTCTGTCTGTCTAATACCATTGCCAGCTAGAGACCCCCAGATCTAACAGGGCCTTAACTCACACGCAAGAGAAATGATCTCAACAGAGAGAACACAGCAATTTTTATTTTCACTGCCAGACTGGGGAAAAGAACTGTGGGGGCCCTTCTTGAACTCTATAGCGCTAAGTGTATCTCAAAGGAGCTTTATGGCAGTGAAATCTGGGGATACGTTGACACAAACAATATTCAAATCGACATCTGTTATCAGTTCCCCAGAGTATTACCTCTTTTACTTCCAATGAGGACCTAGCTATGCCCTATATTTCTGACTTGATAGCCTTTCGCCCGGTATCTCTGTGGCTAAAAATGTGGGTCAGGGAGGGGACGTCGCCAAACAAAGCAATCCTTAAATATTGTTTGGCTCTTGATCACGCACCCAGGGTACCATGGCTCAAACATATTGAAAACAGCCTCATGAGTGTTGGAAGAGGAGATCTTTTTTCAATCCCCAATGTAACGTGCAAGGAGGATTTATCCCTCATTAAGACAGTATTTTACAAACGGCAGACCATGGTAAGGGAAGTAAGGGAGCTTCTGAAGCCCAGCATGCGTCGCTTCATCATCTTTAGGACAACTGTGACGGTGGAGCAATGCCTGCTGGGGTTCACAAACTCATACGAACGCTTCCTCCTGACCAGGATCGGGTTTGTTCTCTTTCATTTTTTCCTCGCAAATCACAGGTGTCAGAATAAAGGGCAGTCCTTTCCGTCCTGTGGCTGCAATTGTATATCTCCACTTGATATGATCCATTTCACAATGTTTTGCCCATATTATGATACAACCAGGTAATCCTTTTTAATCCCCATCCTAAAACAGGCCAATGTTAGACAAGTAAAACTGTTTTTTATGTATTACATTTTGAAAAATCTGCTATGAGGCTTAGGGCGAGTTGTGAATAATTCGGCTGAGCCTAGTCATTTTCTCCAGCACTATGCACTTTACCCTGTCCAAATAGCTTGTTTATTTAACAACTTGATGAAGTGTAAGATTTTCTCGTATTACTTCTAGTGTTTTTTTGCGGGGTATTTAAGTTTGGTTCAGGTGACCAGGTAACTAGATACATTTAAGTGTATACAAAATAAATTGTCTATGAGATGTTTATATGGGGTAGGTTTGCGCTTGGATTTACGTATTGTATCATATTTTATCCTGTAATTAACCTTGTGCTTTTCTGGTTTTATCTTATGAAACCGTATAAAGATATTTGACTTGACTTGAACCCAATCAGTATCCTTGGGTGACACCTTAGATTTCAATTATATCATCACTTGATTATACTTCCTTATCACAATATCTGATAGACCATTAGTCACTGGATCTCTTACTCTGGCTCTCTCTCAGGCCATTTATTCGCTCTTTTGCATTCTGACCAGAAATCTCCTGGAACCACAATATCAAACAAAGTATTCAAATTAGCCCACAAAGCCTTCAAAATATTCACAAACCCCTCAACTTGTTTGTTCCAAAGTGCAGGTTTTGCTCTCAATTTGTGAAAATCATTTATGAATGATGCAAGATTGCTTCAACTCCATGGTACATGAACATAATCTCTACTAGGCACTACTTGTAACCTTAAAACCTTAAAAAATGTTCCTCCACCTCGCGGAGGAGGCGGCTCTCTCAACAGTCTTCCTGGGCTTTTCTTTCCTTGTCCACCTAACGTTCCACTTCTCCAATGTTCCCCAAATGAGAATGCTTCAGATTAGTTCCCTTTTTAAGACTACCATCCTCACGAATTCCAAGTCCTGATCAGAAAAATTATGTTGATGACTTTTCTGTAAAGCTTTAGTTCAGTATAAACCTACCTCATATTTCTGTGCCAATACGGACAATTTCTCATGAACCTGTCTCGCCTTTCAAGTAACTTCCTTGCTTATGAACAAAAGCTCATTTGGTTGGTAAGTGTCAATCTGATTTAATTCCAAACTTCCACTTATCATTTCATCCAATTCAAGTTTTAATTTGTATACATTCACCAAAATCCCCTTCACAGTTGACTGAATCATTCCTTGACTTAGATCTGTACTCTGAGCCTCATTTGATTGAACATTACTTTCCCCTAAAGGAATGTTGTGTTTCCTTAGTCACTCATCTAAATTCTCAGCTGTCAGTATGCGTCGTCTCCGGTGACTTGGACACTAGCTTAACCTTAGGCTTTGCTTTTCGGTACATTTGGAGGTGTTTCCTTTACAAGAGAAACCAATTCTGGTAATCCCACCAATGACCCTAAAGGACCAAATCCTCCCTGACTCATAGATGGATCTGCGCTCGCAGCACAAGGAGTATACTCAATCATATGGGAACTAAGGGGAAAAACTGAACATTAGATTTTGTAGGAACCCTTTCTGGGGGTTTCAACTCACATAGAACTGAAACATAACATATAGCACTCTCTGTAGTACTAAGGGTATATATCTGGACTACAGGTCCCATTGTGATTGGAACCGTAATGACAAGCAATATTTTTGGGGTGGCAGAAATATTCTGGACTAGAGGTTGACTAAGTACACACGTTCCGGAATTAGCTCATGTAATATTCTGGCTCCAATTCACAAAGGTATCTCCCACTACATTAGTGCGTGTATTGATCGGTGCAATAGCAACCTAAGAATTTCCGTTAATCCTTAAACTTCAAACTTCCATCACACATGTTTCATTGTACGGAGGTTGATGCACAGACAGCAAAACATATAGGAAATCATCACTAGAATCCCTTCCATCAATTTCAGCTTCCTCGTCCACTTACTTTAACCCATCTCTTCTCAATTGCTGTTTGCTTGCCATTCAAAACTCTTCATCCGTTAATGCTGGATATAATTTAGCTTGTTCTGTAATATCCATCCTCCACCTCTTCAGTTCTGCATCCCATCTCGTGTCTGTCCTTCTAGCCCTTCCTTGAAGCCTTTCTTTTATTCTAGCATGTGCAGTACGTTCCCACGCATTAAGTGCCACTAACTGTGCAGGTCTGGGCTTTGGCTCCATTTTATACAAAATCTGTCTTACTTTTTTAATGAATACTATACTGAATGTGCCATAGTGAGGAAACGCTAATGCACCATCCTTTTCTGCGATCTTGTTCTGTTGTTTAAGCCAAACATAAGTGTTGAGCCCTATGTTTTCCGCCATATAATGATCAGCTACATCCTCAGGCTGCGCCTTATCTCCCTCTCTTACAGGAAAAGACATACCTCCCCTAACCACATCCCATATTACTTGAAAATATTTCATTTTTAATACAATATATCACATTAACAATCAATATTATCCAATTTAACAGAAAAACAACGATTTTAATGCATTTTATTTTCAGAATCTGCAACTAATACAATGCGGCACAATGCGAAGTAATCAATCAATAACAGGCCAGCTTCACACCAACCGACCAATCCCAGCATGGGACAGCACGACGTCAATCTCACTCCTTGTAGTGTTCACCCTGATTTACAATTTTTCAAGAATGCACTCTGTCAGCCACACACATACAACCAAATACAATATAACAAGTGTCTGCTTTACTGAAGAGAGCAACAGAATTCTGTTACACAAGAATAACTCATCAGGCGAAACCTCAACCCGCAAAGGATAACATTGATCAATACAG
The DNA here is from genome assembly GCF_964263255.1 of Lissotriton vulgaris. NCBI lineage: Eukaryota > Metazoa > Chordata > Amphibia > Caudata > Salamandridae > Lissotriton > Lissotriton vulgaris. The sequence goes on along the minus strand of NC_141698.1, from coordinate 404,264,365 downwards.
CATTTCCCAGCACAATTCACAAAACAAATGAAAAGTCCCTATCTTAATTGAGCTGTGACAGGGTCTCACGATAAATCCAATAAAATTCCAGTAGACAATGCAATACAGTGTCTTCTACAACTTTTAATACTATCCCGGGATCTTAGGCCATGTTGGACCCCTTAATAACTTTACCACGTTAAACATCACATTCACACACCATACCCAGCACCCCCACCAGACATCACACTAACATTTCAAGAACCTAACCATCCTACTTTTGCTACAATCTGCTCAAGCGAAGGGAGTTTGGGCCTCATTGTCCTCTCTAATTAGGATCTTTTTACCAAGCTTGAGGAATAAAGGAGTTAGATTTCAATTACATTTCACAAATACAGTGCAACCCATTTTACTACACAGCAAAGTTCCAAGTTTGGAAGTCAGGTTAAACATAGATTTATTACAAAATCAGAGCCAGTCTCAGAAACATTGCATTGAAATACAAAATTATCAAAAGACTTCAAATTCCGCAATTAATTCTGAATAGAAAATAGCCAATGAGAACCTCAATAGTGATGGTACAAAATAACAGAAGCAGAATGAGAAGATTGAAAAGTCTGATCCTCCTGTCTATGACACTGGAATATTTCTAATTTACCAATTAAGCTACACAAAAAGATGCTAAACTAAGCTTCAATTAGATCCATAAAATAAAGAGAATGGTTTCAGCGTGAAACCTCAGAAGTTTCTAAATTAAAGTATTGCATACCATGAAGCCAAACAATGATAATACAGTATTGAAATGTAAGACACAGAGGTCTAAACCTTTCCTATCCTAAAGAAATATCAGCATAGTGTGCACTCAAAGCCACAGAACATTACCTGGGTACACTTTCAAAGACACGCCTAAATTATCGGCATACACCCAATTAAAGACGACCTTCAAACAATGCTCTCTTTAGCAAAACACAGTCATCTCTCCTTCTTCTCTGAAGTATATTTCGAAAACATGTCAATAACTCTTTCTCCTTTGATGCACATATCTCAAGATGGCCTTGAATGTATACCTTCTTCCACACAGACAGTAAGTCTCCCCTCGGAGGTATGACGTTACAATGCATACTTTTACAACACATACCATTACAACACATTTTTACAACACAACATCCATTACAACGCATTCCATTACAACGCATGCCATTACAACAAATTTTTTAAAACTACCTTTACAACGCATTCCAATACATCGCATACTACCTTTACAACGCATACCATTGCAACGCATAACATTACATTGCATGTAAGGTAAGTATTGGATAGTGTAGGGGAAAAAATTACTATTCTAACTCCAGGGGGTGCAACAGTAGGGTAAGTGTTGGATAGTGTAGGGGTAAAAATTACTATTCTAACTCCAGGGGGTGCAACAGTAGGGTAAGTGTTGGATAGTGTAGGGGTAAAAATTACTATTCTAACTCCAGGGGGTGCAAAAGTAGGGTAAGTGTTGGATAGTGTAAGGGTACTATGTGTTGTAATGCTATGCGTTGTAATGGTATGCGTTGTAATGACTGCGTTGTAATGACATCCGTTGTAGTGGTATGCATTGCAGTGTCATGCGTTGTAATGGCATGCGCTGTAATGGATGTTGCGTTGTAAAAGTTTTGTTGTAATGGTAGTGCATTGTAAAAGTTGCGTTGTAAAGGTTGATTCCCCTCCCCTCTGGCCATAATTTCTTTCACCTTTCACTCCCTTCTCACTTTCTTAACTGCTTCACACAAAGGAGCCTTCTTTCCACTTAATTCAATTCAGTTAAATTCGATCTTTGTATTGGTCAAAAAAACTTCCCATTCATTAGGTCATCATACCAGGCACCTGGAGAGGGGAGAAAAATACTCCATCCAAGATGCTGTGAAGCCCAAGTGCTTAAGGCCTTTGGTTAAGTTAACAATTTTAACACTTCAATGTACATTGTAACTAAATAAATCCTAGAACACGAGCAGTCATGCTATAAAGGTAAATGCATTTCTCATGAATTCATATCCCATTACATAGCAAAAGCAAAAAATCTAATTATGAATGCATATAAACTATAACTTTAAGTGCACCTTTCTCTTTCGAGTTACATAATTTCTCATGAATTCATAAAGCCTCAATATACATATGTGGTCTAATCAATAATAATGGGATTAGACCCAATTTTATGCAGCTCCAAGCGCAATACACTAATACAAGATTTCAAGTATTTCTTGTGTGAAGAACCCAAGCTTTATTGGAGATAAGCTCCACAGATAGGTGGGTTAGTTTACAAGAAAGACCTCACTCTAAAATGGTTCATGTTTATGGTTCAGAGAGCTCAATGTTCAGTGTCTGAAGCTTTTGAGGGGAGAGGTTCAACATTTTGCAGGGTCCTTCTTTTGGGTTGTGATCCAAGTAGCCCTTTTCAACGGGAACATGCTTGCTGTGGAATAGAAACACGCAGTATTTGGCACCACCTAACTTTGTTTCTGTTTTAGCTCCATCACAAATGAACAAGTGAGGTTTTCTCTTTATCATATAAAAACATGTAGCAGGAGCTCATGTGCTCTGAGAAAGTATGGGGTGTACGGTGTGTAGGATACAGGCTTGTAATAATCAGATGTTGTGGGAAAGGGTGACAATTCAATAATATTTGCCTACCTACCGAGTGACACAGCAGAAGGCTGAGGTTGATGTAACAATGGACAAACTGCAGTGCATTTCTGCTATAGACCATAACAATGAAAATAAAAAAAGACGCATCTTTGATGCATCCAAGGCAGTGGATTAGGCAGTGGAGATTTGGGCGCATTGCCGTGACAAAGCCTGCTGAGATTGGATGATGCAGAGTAAAATAGTGTAGTAAAAAACAGTTCCAGAAAACAAATAACTCTTTGCACTGCAGACTGCATAAGCAAAGTTCACAAGTAACTGTATGCACAAGTAATGTATATGTCAGAAAAGCATGCTCGGAACCGAAAAATTATCAGGATTGAATCATTCAGGCAGGACTGCGCTCTCTTTTTGAAAAATAACAATCAGCCTGATTCATGTAGCCAATAGCGCTCGCAAAAGGGCCAGATTCTGAGAATCTGGCCCTTTGCGAGTGCGATTTTTGCATTTGGTATTCACAATCCCAAATGCAAAAATCGCTATTTAAGAATTCGCATATTTGCGAGGAATGGCATTTAAGGAATCTCTAATAGAGATTCCTCAAATGCTATTCAAGACACATCAAGAAATTGTGATTTTGAACTTTTGGGGCCGCTATTTACCGAGAGGTCAGACCTGTCGGTAAATAGCAAAAACTCAGAAAAATGCTTTTAAAAGCATTTTTCTAAGTTGCATGTTGCACACACAGATGTCCTTTGGACATGTGTGTGCGCAACACCTGTTCAAATGTGCATTTTAGGGGTGCTACAGGGCGTCCTTTGGACACCCCTGGCACCCTTAAAATCGCTATCTTATTTGCGAGTAGCAAATTGCTACTCGCAAATAAGGGATACTCCCCATTCATTCCTATGGGCCTCTTGGCCCATAGGAATGAATGGGGAGTTTTTGCGAGTAGCAATTTGCTACTCGCAAATAAAGAACATGTAGGAATCGCTATTTTATTAGCAATTCCTACATGAATGCCGTTTTGCGTGTCCTCAATAGCGAGTCGCTATGATTCGCTATTAGGGCCACGCAAAACGGCATGTACATGAATCAGGCTGTTAAAGTCCAATTTTTTTATTTTTTTTAAATATCATCTGCACGACAACATCTACATCATCTATCCCGGACCACACTGTACGTTGGCAATTTTCTAAACTCTGCTCACGCCGATATTATTTATCCGAGGCTACTAGTTTACTCAGACACTCTCCCTACTCTGCTCAACCCCCATGTTCAAAAATACACCCACACACCCGTTCTCAACCACACAGGCATTTCCCACATGATAACACAGAAAGCTGCCTCTGGCACTATGCCCAGGACTAGAATCCCTCTACCTTGTTCTCTGGCAAGGAATCTCGGATCTTCTCATCATACCCCTTCACTCACACTACAAATATTGTATTTTCCCCTACTTCCATCATTTAGCAGGTAAGTATTTGGCAGCCTTTACCCAAAAAAATATGCAAATGTGAATTTGACAAAACAAATTCGACTCTTAATATGCAGAGGGCCCACTGCCTCAGTCTGCTGTGTCATGCACCTTAAACTGAGGGGCCAGGGAACCCTGTTCCAAGTGCACACTGGGGCATGCCCCGTGGCGCCGCATTAGTGAAAGGCAGAGAATCGGTTTTTAGAAGACAGGATCCAAAATGTACTGAAGACACCTTGGCCACAAACCCCTATCACGATCAACCAATGGCCAAAATGTAGAGAAAATGTACACCTTGCTCATCACAACACTTGCATTAACAAAGCAGCCCTCATTGTCGACCACAGCCACATAATCCACCTCCCTTCATCACCGCCCACTCACTGCATTCACTCATTTAATCCAACAAACGCACCTTTACCCCAACCCACTCAGCCCCTCAAATAGCACATAGCATATATTCAGAGATCACCTCGTAGAATCACCATAGCTACATTAAACATACACCCGTTCACAGGTACAAACCACCTTATCCGAACGTACCTTCGATGCATCCCTGCTCCCTGTAAAGAGCTGTCTCTGCAACTGTGGAAGAAAAACTAATTCCCTGTGTCAAAATCGAACAGCATCTTTCTTTCGTCTCTTTGGGTTTCATGCCGGTTTCAGGATGGAAACACCAATGTAGTTCAGCAGGAAAACAACTTAAGAGAGAATCGGATGCTGTAAATTAACCGTGCCATGATTTTTCACAGCTGGGGAAAGATTTGAAGTGTGGAAATGAAAAACTATCTCTGCTCTCCAGACTATGTTTTTTTCTGCACACACCACACTGTCAGGCCTCCGAGAAAGCATTAAGAAAAATTCTTCACACCAGAGCAGCACAGTCGAAACCTCAAGAACAGATTCGGTCTAATGAATGCCTTAGCCGTTCTGACAGTTTTACCAGCATTCAGCTACAAAGTAAGTAATGATGTACAATAAAATACCTATAGTGACTGAAGTGAGAAATTGAATTATTGTTTGGGCAGGGTGACCACCCACCTCAAGGAATAGTGAGGGGTGAACCCTCAAATCAATAAATAAATCTGAGATTAACCCCTTGGTAGCTTGGCACAGAAGAGACAGGCCTAACAGTGCAATGTGTAAAGTATTTATGGAGTACCAAAATAGTGATAAATTCGGAATGCAAAACAATGATCTGAAACTCAAATTATACGAATCTGGTAAAATCTAGCAAACAAAATCACAAAAATCAAATAAGGGGAACCATTTAAAAATTATTTTTTTTAATTTTTAAGTAGTAATAGCACCAAGAAGCACACAGTGCATTGATAGTCAACCGGGACCTAGGGCCATATGTATCAAGCCTTTTTCGATTCGCAAAGCCAGAATTCAGCAAATTCCGGCCTTTGCGAATCGCAAAAGGCTGTTTTGCATTTTTTGATATGTAATAAAAAATCGCATCATAAGGAATCGCATAAATTTGCGATTCCTTATATTGCTATAGCATTTAAGGAATCGCAATTTTGCGATTCCGTAAATGCTATGTATGAAGCATTTTTCTATAGCGAATTAAGCTTAAGAAATCACAATTTACCACCAACTTTCAATTGGTGTTAATTTGCGATTTCTTGTAAAAATGCACAAACTGGCATTTTTGAATGTGGCATGTGACGCACATACATGCCCATAGGGCATTTATGTGCGCCATATGCACACACATGCCGATTTCAGGGGTGCAGCAGGGTGTCCTTGAGACACCCCTGCACCCTTGAAATCAATCTCATTGTGAGATTAGCAAATTACGAATCGCAAAATGAAATGCATTTCACAATCATTCCTATGGGCCTCCTGGCCCAAAGGAATGAATGGAAAATTATTCCTTATTTGCGAATTCGCGACTTGCGGATTCGCAAATAAGGAAGATTAAGGAATCGCCAAAAAAATGTGATTATTTTCATAGATACCGTTTTGCGATTTCTAAATAGCGATTCCTTAAAAATCGCTATTTAAAAATCGCAAAACGGAACTATGATACATATGGCCCTGAGTTACTATTTGACACTGATTGTGAAGGAGTGTGGCTTGGATACACAGATATGATTCGTCCTCATCAAAGATTTTACCTTCCGACTGAAGGTCTGATGGACAGATAACTCGATCATAAACATGACAAATATCCCATCCGTGGTATGACAAGTGCATTATATCATATGGCACTTGTAATACTTCGAATGAGAAATTTGTCTTGTTTGTGGCAGAGTTTCCTACCCATTGGCTAAATGCTAAATCAGGCCTTTAGTCCTATATTTCCCAGTCTACCAGAGGAGTACACTTCAAAACCTTCCCAGGAACACAAGAGAGGCACTTTAAGACTCACATGGTGTCAGACGGAGGCCACAGCAGGGCCCAGTCCAGGTTCAGTTGCCACTGATCAGCTGTGCATTTCCAGGAAAGGGTTCTTGCAGCTTGTTATATACCTGTAGCTTGTACAGCAGAACAGCCTTATGACCATTGAAGTCCACTTTGCTATCTTGGGAACAAGAAGGACCAGGTCCAGTCCTTCGGAGCTCTTCTCAAAATGCAAACAACAGGTTCAGTCCTATTCACATCTTTAGCTTCCTCATGTCCAGGAGTGTTCTGATGTGGGTGCGTGGTGATGTCCTGGTTATCCCTGGCATGAGGTAGAGGGTGAAAATAAATCCTGGGCATGGCCCAACCGACGTGTCCCCAGTGTTAAATGTAAACCCAGCAGACTTGTCAAGATGAGTTTGACATTCAAGCAGGATTTCACACTGTAATGTCAAAAAGGACGCGCACAATCTTACAGTGCATTTTCTTCCAGTTTCAGAGGTGCCATCTCTGACAATTTAGATCAGCCTATTTTTTGCTCCTAGGAGGCGCGCCACACCATTTTTACACCTATTCAAATTTTAATTACTGACTGATAGAAGTGGGAGAGCAAATGCAAAGTTAGCTTCCAGACATTTCAGGCAGTGAATAAATGTCCTCAAACTTACCTTTCCTTAATATGTACTAACAATTTGAATTGGATTTGTAATAACGATTACAAATAGTTTTTTTGGGGGAGCTAGTCCCATTTCTGAGACAAAAGTATTAGGATTTTAATGTATACTCTGGTTTTCTACATGGAACAGCCAGGACTGCCACAGTGAAATATAGTTTTTTCGAGCTAGTCACTGGAAGGACAAGTTAACAGTGCATTTCTAAAGCTCCTTGTAATCGATCCAAAGCGGACACTGGAATCTATGCCGACAACCCCAACATGCCGGCCGCTCTGCCTTGGCCAGGAAGTGAGCTTTGCTCTCTAACAGAACAAGCAGAAGTCTCTTGTCAGCAACCCAGGGTCATGAGGGTGGAGCCTGGGATGCTGTAAGCCAGCGTCAACAGGAAGACTGAGAGAAGGAGGAGCAATGGAGAAAGAAGCGGTAGCGGAGGGCCACAAGAAGAAGGAAGAGACCAGCCCATTTCAAGAGGAATCGGTGGTGTTGGGACTAACTGAGGCTTTTTCATACGAGGAGGAAGATTTTGCCGCAGGAGACCGCTCAGGGAGCAACGTGCCAGAGTCCAGTGCTCCAACAAGGTACATAGAGGCTGAGACTCCCCTCCCCAGGGCCCCGGAAGGTCATGGGCTCAGGCAAGTGCCCAGCACATGTTGATTTTCTTGTAAGGGCAGGTGGGCGGGGTTTATGGGATGCACCATCTTATATTCACCTATTACCCCTGCACTTTGGCACGTCGTGGAGATAGGGCACAGGTGAAGGGTGCACTATACCCCAATTCAAACTGTCAGGACAGTATCTTGACCCTGTCTTAGGTGTCTTTCTGTTTCCCTTATGAGTACACAACCCCCAATGCTGTGGAAGCCAGGAACAAGGTGAAGGACAACAACGACTGCCTTTCTCTCTTCTATTTCTCCCTCTTTAATTTTGTTCAAGGCTGGTCTTGCTCACCTGTCCGCAATATAGACTATAGACAAAGCCATCCCCCCACCCTTGTTAGAGCATCTCTCAAGAAGGATTGGGAACTTAACACAAAGGCAAAGGGGAAAACAACAATAAACAGGCCCTCTCAGAACCCAGAGTCCTGTGTCATTGAGGAAAGGAGAGGTTTGGGGCACCTGGTGTGGTCACACCACTAAACTTCTACTTCCAAGACCTACATAGGAGTGACTTATTAAGATTTAAAATGGTGGATTTAGATCTGTTAAAAGGGTTTGTTTTGACAGGACGAATTGCATTTTTTACACTGCTACAGTCAGCCTGCACAGTGTAGGCTGTAAGCGATGTTTGTACTGTGACGGTAGTGGATGTCACAAAAGGTGCTGCAGTCCACAGTGGAATTTAACTTTCAGGCCCTGGTACACCCTGCAGGGTTAAAATTCACAACATTCTAATGCCAGCAAAAATGTAGGGTACTGCAAAAGGTGAAAATGATGGTGGTGACCAAGAGAAAATGGCAGATTGCTTACAACTGATGTTCCCAATTACTCAAAATAAGACAAATCAAATGCAATATAATAACATGTTGATCACTAACATGGACCCGGTCAATTGATCATATGAAAGTATGTTGAATTTCCAAAATTCTGACCAAGACTAATGAGCTGGTTTAGAGTTAGGTGGCTAGGCTACTTTGTCACAAACATGACAATATCCCATCTACTTTATTACAAGTGCAATGCATATAATGCACGGGAAAAAGGCGGAAGGGATGTCCATCATGTTCGTGAAGGAGTAAACCATCCGCCAAACTCTAAATCAGGTTCTCTTATTCTCATAAAGTGTGCCAAACCAATAAGTAAGCCAAATTCTGGAAACAGCAGCCAGTACAAAGAGAAACAAGTGTAATTTTATAGTAAAGTGTGCTCATGTTTTCTACATCAGACTTCCAATACCGCTCACTATTCTAACACAACATTCCCATCTCACTAAAGTTCTTTGTTTTCAGTCTTTTCCTCACCTCTGCAGTGTTTCATTGTAGCTCATTGCTTCTAAATGCTTCTCCTATCAGAACTCTCCCCTTAACTCAATTCTTAATCCTTTTACCGTAAACATCCCATTCACCTGCTACTCTACCCTGCCTCTCAAATCCCCAATTATATTCCACTCACAATCTACTCTTTATGTTTAAATGTAGTTTCCTTCTGCATTATTTATTTTCTCTGTCAGGCTTTGTACTCTTTAATGCAAGCCTCCTTCTGCCTTGCAGCTCCCCCTACACATGATATGCTACCCTCTCCCAAGCAAATACCATTTAGTATTCGACTTTTACACATTTCGGTAGTATATCTTTTTTGAAGAAAGTCTTCTGTCCTGGCAGTTGGACCATTCAGTTTTCGATTACCATAGGTCATTTCTCTACCCCTCCTAAGCTTACCCATTTCAAAGTTAAATAATGTCATCTTCTTTGTAGATCTCACTTCTCTTATGTAGCGCTCCATTCACCTTGCTCTCACCACTAAAACTCATAAATATTTTTTGTTTTTACCTTTCCTCTCCCGTACTCCTGTTACCATTAAAAAATTCAAATACAATCATACTTTCATTTTAAAAAAAATGTTTTAATCTTTTTTTAACATTTTATTTTTCAGAACCAGATAAAACAGGTACATACAAAAGAAAAAGTAGTCGAAATACAAAAATATTATACAATAAACAATAGCTTTCATGTTTGATTTGTTTTCATTTTCATATTGAAAAAAAAGGAAAAGAAATAATAAAAAAGAAAGAAAGAAAAGGGGCAGTGAATAGGCATATAAAACGAGATATTAGGGTAAGTCATTATCATACTATCATACTGTGCTAAGCCTCCTTTTCCAATTAGTGATGGGTTGCCAGATCGCCATACCACGCATAGCGGATCTTGGCCCTCTAGTGGCATAGATAGCACTTTCCCGATTGAAGACCCCGAGAAGGCGTGCTAACAACATTTGAAAACTCGGTGGATCTGAGTCTTTCCACTGTGCTGCTAATATTACCCTGAGGACTGCCGAGCTTATAAAAAGCATGTCCTCTTCTTCCCTGCTCAGGTTTAGTGTATTATCAGTACCTAGTAGATATAGAGTAGGGGAGTCGGGAATTTTATGGGCAAACACTTCCTCCCAGAATTCACAGATCATTTTTTTAATAAGTGTTAGTTGGTCGCATTCGCAGAACATGTGAATAAGCGTTGCAGGGCCTTTAAGACATCTGGGGCAGTGATTGTTCTCTCTTTTACCCCAGGCATATAATTTGGCCGGAGTATAGTATAGATTATAGATAGTCTTATAGGTCTGGGCTATTAAACTAGCTGACATAAGTAGTCATGATGATAGGCAGAGACTCATATCAATATCTACATTCGGATTGTCAAGTCTGTCTGCCCACACAATTTCTGTATGTTCTAGATCATCTTGTATGTTATCCAGTAGCTGACCATGGATTGTACCTATTCTTGCTGTTCTTTTAGCGATAGTATCGATAATTTCAATTTTCTCAGAGGTAATATTAGAGTTCTTATGTTTGAGCATAGTATGAATCTGCAAATATTTAAAATAGTGCCCATTTGGAAGATTACATTTTTGTTGTAAATCAGTAAAAGTATAAGCCTCGTTCGCACCAAAAAGGTCACCAACTGAGGTAATTCCTACAGAGTGCCATTTCTTTGCGATAGCATCGCTCCCTAGTTCGGGAAGAAGGTTAGAATGCCATAGGGGAGAATACCTGTTAAGCTTTGGGATGTGCATATATTTCGTAATCCTTAACCAGATTGTCCAGGCACTCGTGATAACTTTGAATTTATTTTTCTTGTAGTAGCTTCTCTCTACTTGTCTTAGAAAAAGACCTTTAGCTTTTTCCCCTAGGGATAGCTCGTATATAGATGGAGTAGGTGCATCCTCCATAGTATCTGAGCAAGGATTCTCATAAAGTAGAGGAGCCATCTGTTGGAGAAATGAAGCCCAGAGATATAGCAGAATGTTTGGAACAGCTAGTCCACCTTTGTTCTGTGGTAGTGACAAAAGCTTCAAGGATCTTCTGGTTTTGCCGTTGCCACATAAATTTGGACATAATAGAGTCTAGAATTTTGAGGACCTTTTCTTTGGATATCAATGGAATAGCCCGGAAAAGATAAAGCACCCTTGGCAAGATATTCATTTTTAAAAAGTTTCCTCTACCAATTATTGACAACTGTAGACTATTAACCCGATCTAGACTTTCTTTACAGTGTTTAGTAATGGCTCATAATTGAGTTGAGAGATTCGTGTAACATCGGGGCTTATGCTAACACCTAGGTATGTAGCATTATCAGTTTTCCTGTGATCATTACAAATAATGTTATCGGTACCTAGGATGATTGTTTTTTCTTTATTCAGAGAATATCCAGAGTAGCGTCCATAGACTTGCGTTACTGCCTCCAATTCTGATATTGCCACAGAAGGATTAGGCGTTCGTACCGCAATATTGTCTGCATAGGCCAATACTTTGGTTTCAAATTTGTTAACAACTATAGGTGTGATTAGTGGGTTCTCTAAAAGTTTCAAAATTAAAGGGTTTATATACAGGGCAAATAATATCGGTGAACATGGACAGTCTTGGCGTGTGCCTCTGGATCCTCTAATTATACTTGATTCAGAGCCCATTATTTGTAATTTTGCTATTGGTTTAGAATACATAGCCATTATAGACTTGATAAATTTGGGGCCGAAATTATACTGCGTCAGGGATGCCCATAAAAAGTTCCAGGACACCCGGTCAAAGGCTTTCTCGGCATCCAGAAGGATCATCGACATCTGGCCTCCTGTTGCAGACATTACATCAAACAGGGAGATTGCTCTTGGAGTATGGTCAGTCGTACCTTTGCCGGGAATAAACCAGTGCTGCCACGAGGAGACCAGAAGTTCGACGATCCGTCTGAGCCGGTTGGCCATTATTTTAGCGTATAATTTGGAATCCGAATTGATTAGGGAAATTGGACGATATGATGATAATTGATCCTGAGGTTTGCCCTTTTTTGGAAAGATAATTATATTTGTTTCTCTCCATGAGGTGGGTGGGATACCTCTCCTTTGGATCCCTAAAAATAGATCATATATTAGTGGGCCCAGGGTATGACTAAGAACTTTATATAGTTCCAGAGGTATTTTATCGGGGCCTGCCGCCTTCCCAGAAGCCAGTGAGACAAAGCAAGCTGGACTTCTATGCGGGTAATTTCTTTCTCAAGCTCTTCTCTGGTATTATCATCTAAAGTCTTGTTTACCCCTGGTTGATCAAGAATACCTTCAAAAATAAGTCTGCGTCTGCCCTGCTGGTTTTGTTATCATCCTGGTAGAGGGTCTGATAGTATTGTTGAAATGCCCCGATTATTTCTGGTGTTTGTGTGAACGTCTGCCCTTGTGATTGTATCTTTGTGATGGCATTGTGGGACATTTGCTGGCATGTATGTAGTGCGAGATGTTTGCCAACTTTCTCCCCGTTCTCGTACACTTCTTTCCGGTGTGTTTTATATGTCTCAGCAGCTTTCTGAGTCAGGCCAGAGTTAAGCTCGGTTTTTAACACTAGCAGACGGTGCATAGCTAATTTCCCATTTTCGCCTTGAGCTATTTGTGCCATGTGCTCTTCTTTGGCTCTGGTCAAATCAGCCAATTGTTGATGATATCCCATATTGTTTTGCTTCCGTATTCTAGCTTGATAGCTCGTAGTTTCACCTCTTAGAGCCGCTTTAAAGCTATCCCATACAACAACCCTAGAGGCACTATATCTGTTTATATCAAAAAACTCTTGGGCCCAGCTAGTAATGTAAATGTAAATGTAAATGTAAGGTCCATTTATACCGCGCTAGCAATCACTCCAGGGAGCATCTCGGCGCCATTAAAGGGTCAACCAGGTGAAAAAAGTTGCCTTACTGCTTAAGGAGACTGAGACCGGAGTCATACTAGTGCTCTGGCCATTGAGTCTGGAAGGTTGTAAATCCAGGTTTTCAGTTGTTTACGGAAATCAGATTCCTTGTCCAGGGCTCTTAATGGGGTGGGGAGCGCATTCCATGCCTTGGCACCCAATACCGCTAAGGATTTACCCCCGCGGGTCTTGAGTCTGAAACCTGGAATGGTCAAGAGATTAGCATTTGAAGACCGTAGCGTGCGGTTTGGACAGTATTTGACAATTTTTTTTCTCAGGTACATTGGGCCTGAATTATGCACCGCGCGAAAGGTGATTGTCAATACTTTGTGGAGGACCCTTTTGGTTATAGGCAGCCAATGTAGTACATTGAGGGCTTTAGTTGCTGAAGATTTTCTTGGCCATTTCAGAACAAGCCTTGCCGCCGCATGCTGTACCATCTGGAGTTTATGGGTAACCACCTTATTGGTACCAGCATACAGGCTGTTGCAGTAGTCAATGCGGGATGTGACTAATGCAATCGTGACAGTTTTCCTAGCTTCGAGGGGCAGTAGGTCAAAGAACTTTCTGAGCATTTTTATTACCCCGAAGCAGGTGCCTGCCACTTTTGCCGCCTGATGTTTGAAAGATAAGTCGGCGTCAAACTGTACCCCAAGGTTACGAGCCGAGGAGGTAGTGTGCGGTGGTATTTCAGCATTCTTGGGCCACCACAGTCTGGGGATGAATTCGTTATTTGGGCCTATGGGCATGATCTCAGTCTTGCCTGTGTTACATTTTAAGTGGTTTTTCCGCATCCAATCAAAGGTGGCCGTCAGGCAACACTTACGTTTTTCTTCCCAGACCTGGTTTTCTTTGTCCATGACCAGGATCAGTTGAGTATCGTCGGCATATGCTATTACATCTATGCCGTAGGACGATATCAGCTGTATCAGGGGTGCAGTATAGACATTAAATAATGTCCGGCTCAGACTAGAACCTTGAGGTACTCCCGTTGCCAGTGGCTTCTCACTGGAACGATAATCCCCCAAGGTCACCACTTGTCGCCTGTCACTAAGAAAGTTTCTTATCCACTCTAAGGCAATACCTTTGATGCCAGATGTTATTAGCCGGTCTATTAAGATAGCATGTGAGACCGCGTCGAAGGCCGCCGACAGATCTAATAGTATCAGGACGGCCTTCTTGCCTTGGTCTAAAGCTGAGCGGATGGTTTCAGTGGTGAACAGGAGAGCCGATTCGGTGGAATGCTGAGTCCTAAAGCCAGCTTGATTAGGGTGCCATGCCTCATTCTCTTCCAAGAAGTGTGTCAGCTGTTTGTTCACTGTGGACTCAGTGATTTTGCACAATGCTGGGAGTAGTGAAATCGGACGTAGATTAGATAGTGTGGTGGGGTCGGGAGTTGTTTTTTTTGTAGGGGTTTTACAGCTGCCAATTTCCACTCAGGGGGGACGTAAGCAGTGGACAGAGAGTTGTTGACGATAGTGTTTATGTCCGAGTTAACAATATCAGCAATAAGATGAAGGAGTCCTATAGGGCATGGGTCCAACGGTGATCTTGACTTAGTAGCTAGGATAGCCCGTTTTGACTCCTCCAGGCTGATTGTACGGAAAGCCGTAAGCTGAGGGTAATGTGAGTAATATAATCTTTGTTGGCTAGCAGCTTCCTATCAAATGTCCAAATTCTACGTTCCCTTTTAATGGATACAAGTTCAATAGTAAGAGTTAGAGCATTATGGTCCGAGATAATTTTAGATTCCTTTCAAATTGTGGCATTGTCAGCCAAATCACTAGTAGCAAATAGATAGTCAATCCTGACATATTTGCTATGGAGGAAGGAATAATAAGTGTAGCCAGGGTCCGGGTAGTTTTTTAGGTCCCATACATCGCTTAACCCAAAGCTATCACAAAGTCTGCTAAGAGCTTTAAAGACTCGTGGCTTACGGCCAATATAGTGAGGATGTGTATGGCTACTGAATTGAGGGCCTAGTGATATGTTTAGATCGCCACGTAATATAAGTGGGCCCTGTATAGGTGCTAGCTCGAGCTCAAGTGTCTCAAATATAGTCGGATCATCCTGATTAGATCTATAGATGGAGCAGATAGTGATACCAATGCCTAGTTTGATAATTACCCATCTGCCATGAGTGTCTACTATTTTATGAGTGGCCTGACCCAGAAAAGTTTTAGCAAGCACTGCTACCCCCCTAATATTGGAGGTTTGTGTGGTACATGCTAATAAATTGTATCCTCTGATTTTAAGAAGGTGTCTTTTCAGCCAGGGCAGGTGTGTTTCTTGAAGGCAGATGATATCTGCTGGGTTCCGGTAGATTATCTCTCCCAGCCGTTGGCGTTTATCACTATCTAAGAGTCCTGAAACATTCCAAGTTCGTATAGTTAACTTCCCCATGGTCCTATGTTTAGCGAGCCATAATCAGCCAGTGCCCTCAGCTCATATTGATAGTATGTTTGATCTGACTTGATTTTGATTGCCCTATTCCGTAAGAGTAATATTGATTGAAAATAAAAAGTAAGACTTGGATTGACTCTGGTTCTGTTTTTTAAGTTTCTTTTAACTGTTTCCCCCCTCCCCCACTTTCCTCCCCCCGCCTCCTCTTCCCTCCCCCTACCCCCCACCTCTCCCTGCGAGACGTCCTGGGTCATAGGGCTCCCAGGTGTGGCCGTCGGCAGGGACTGAACGTCCCAGCACGCATGCACCGTGGCCTGATCAAGAATATATACATTTTGGGTACAAGAATACATATAAGTTACTTCACTTTGTTGTCATCCTAACCCAAATGTTTACAGAATTGAGATGCTCCCCTTCTTTATCTTGGTCCTATCTTTTTGTTTATTTTTGTTTTTTTATTTATTGATTTATTTATTTCCCCTCCAATGAACTGCCGGTGTGTAATCCGCTGGCGTATATGTTCAATAAATTGTACTGTGATGGTTAAGACCGTTACAGAATGCCTTTTGTTATTTTCCAGTGTTCTGCTTGCTTTTCTCAGTAATTTCTTTTAGATAGGCCTCAGCCTGGATCTCACTTGTGAAAGTTTTAATTTTCCTTTATAGATGATTTTTAGACGCGCAGGGTTTTGTAGGTATACTGTTGCTCCAGTTTGTTCAAATGGGGCGAATAGTTGTCTCATTCGCCATCTGCGTTCTACTGTCGCGTGAGCGAAGTCGGGGCGCACAAAGAAAGTAAATCCCTTGAATTCTGTTTTATTTGACGGTCTGGCAATATCAAAATGTTTTTCCCTTAAGATGAAATTTCCGAAGTTGACCAACATGGCCCTCGGGTACTGTGGGGTTTGATGGTTATGTTTGGGGAGTACCAAGGGGAAGCGATGTGCGCGTTGGATCTCTTTATTCAGGTTCCAAGTTGGAGTTCGGGAAAAGATGTTTTCAGAAGATCAGCCATGAAGCCCCTTGGATCATTTCCCTCTGTGCCCTCAGGAATGCCGAGAAAGCGCAGATTGTTTCTCCTGCCTCTGTTCTCAAGGTCTTCAACCTTTTGCATCAGGTCTTTAATAACACCTTCATGTTCTTTTTCCTGTGTTTGGAGTTTTGTGATATCGAGCTCGAGATTTTCAGTACGGGTTTCGACAGAGGCCATTCGGTTAGATATTTCGGAGCAAGTTTGGTCTACTTTTTGTACAGCATCTTGGAGTTTTTGTATAGTCGCATGATTCCTGTTTCTGTCCATTTTGACATCCTTATGGAAAAGTTTGATGGAATTAAGTACTTCGCTCAGAGATGGTTCATTTGTATTTTCATGTCTGTCACTGTACTTTCCATTTTGTGCTGAAGCCATTTCCAATGGAACCCGATTAGAACACATGTCTGATTCAGATTCTATGGGCTTTTTAAATAGTGAGTCGTTCTGGGTATGGTTAGGTCTTTCTTTAGCATGTTCCGTATTACTCCCGGGGTCAGTAGTTTCATCATATGATAGTTTACGGTGTCTTCTATGTCTAGTTCTTTTTTTTTCCAGCTTCTTTTTGGGAGTGGGATTTTGACACCCTGCCCCTGATTTCCCTTTGCCTATGGTATCAGAGACCTCCAGCATTGCTTCTACCAGTTTGAGGCTTGAGCTTCTTTCAGTTGGATTATCTTCCTCTCCTGCCTCACTTGAATCAGTTGTCGCACTAGAAATAGATACTCCTATCTCATAGATGTCCGAGTCAGAGTCCGCATCTATGGCGGATACTTTTGGCTCAGGGTATAGTTCGCCACCATCACTAGATGTTTGTACCAGGGGCCTTGCAGAAGAGTGTTCAACTTTCAGGGGTTCAGTTGAGAGTATAAGCAAAGATTCAGTCGCATCACTTGAATTTGCGGATGAGATAGTGTTTTTACTCGTATTTGCGTTTGAGTTTGATGTTCTGCCCTTCCTTGAATAATGGCGTGAAAATATTAGAGATCCTGGGCTGGTAGTCTACTTGCTGACCTGTGTTTTTGGCTGCTGCTTTCAGGTTTTTTATATTTTGCAACTTCCTTGCCTTTTTGGCTATCAACTCCAGATTCTCATTTTCATTGCTTTGTTCTTTTATTAGGATTACTCTGTCCTTTTCCTTTAATTTATGATTACCTTAATTATCGTTCTTGTCTTTGTCGTTATCTTTATCAATGTTTTTTCCGGTTTTTTATCAAAGGCCTTGTCTGTGTTTTTATCCGTCGCTTTATTTTTGTTTTTGTCCTTATTTTAATTTTTCTTCACATTGCTTTTCTCAACCTTTGATTACATACTCCGGTAAGAGCCCCGATGAGAACCAGAGGGTCCAAGGCTAAAGAAAACCCCGATGTGAAAATACAATCATACTTTCAAATGATAACTGTAGATTAGTTGGAGATTCCTTTAATTTGCCATCACAAAATGGACATAGAAATCCTTCATTTTTGTCTGCAACCTATTTCAATGATTACTGATTGCAGCCATGTTCCGTGCAGGTAAGAGTTAGTGGTGCTACGTGAGGGGGGATTTCGAGGAATGATGCAAAGGGAAAATTTAATGAATAATTAACTTTCTCTCTGCATCGCCCTCAAAACCCCACTAAGGCGCCCCAACGCCCCACTGCTGTTTCCTGCACGGACCGCGGCTGATTGATTGTGCCGTCTTATTTCAGACCACTAATTCCATGTGTTCTCCCCCTTAGATTAAGGATTCACATTTGATTCAGACGTGTAACTGTTGGCACACACTGGTGGAGATTCTTATTTTATTGTGTTCTTAAACACTTCAAAACTATCTTTTCTTAATAGCACAATATTTATATGGTAGAAATGTATAAGTATTAGCTGAATGGTGTTTTGTTACTACAGCATAAAGGGTGAGATTGAAGATGCCCCCCACCACTTTCTGGGACTCTAGATACTCACTCTATGATAAAAGATGCCTTGTCAAGCCTCCCAGGTTGAGCAGTCAAGTCCTACCTCAAGGAAATGTGGTCCAAAGGCTGGCTGAAGGTACAGTAAAACTGAACATAACAGGTGCACTACATAAAAATGTGAATTTTCAGCCATAGTTGTAATTTTATATCAAAGAACATCCCTGTAGTAGTACCTCAAATATATAAGTATGTATACACTTGAAAATCAAAAGCCTAACAATGAAAACTAAATAAAGGACAAAAGCAACACTCAACGACGTGTTGCTACAAGTATGAAAACCCAAGTCACACACAATATATACTGTTTATAAGCATTTACTGAATCCAAACCCAGCACATATTGTAGATCAAAGATCATGGTGGAATATAATCTTATCAAACACAGTAACTAAACCTACATGGGGAGGAAAACAAGATTATAAAACCACAGATTGGTGTGCCTTAGTGTTCACAAACATGAGGCAAGAGTTATCTCATACTGCTGGTGTGTAAGTTGCGACTTGCTGTTACGAGCACAGGGCTCCGGGTGTCATGTATTAAATGCTGGATGGTACTACCGGTTTGCTCTGCACACACTTTGCTCTAATGATGTTCTTTTTTTATGTAGCCTTCACTGGATGACAAGGCTTTTTTAATTCTTGCTACTGTGTTATTGTCAAACTGTGTGTTCATTGCACTGTAATAACGAGGCTTCCCTGGTCTGTCACGGTCTATACCGATTGATGTGGAGGGAAGAACCACATTTAGACCCACTACAGGCACGCATTACCGCGCACTCACTTCCGGTGGTTAGCGCTCCAGTTCTCCTGGAATTTCCTATTCAGGGATATGCTGGCAAGACCGCACAGCTGATGCGCGCGGCGGGTCGCCGCCGGCGCGCCAAAGGTGCGCTAAAGGCAAATCCGTCTCCGCCCGTCCGCGCCAGGATCGGGCCTAGGGCCAGAATCTCTGGCTCTCACGCAGGAATTAAACCTTTGATTACATACTCCGGTAAGAGCCTTCTGCTTTTACGTCCGCCACTGTATAAAAAATTCTACCAGTTAAACTGTAAATTTGTCACACAATCTGAGCACTCCCTATGCCCTGGATGTGATAGAAGGTCCTGGTTTTTTGGGATTTACCATCTAACTCCTTGAAATGCCCTACAACGCAAAATCAAAAGGATGCAGATCTTTTGTTTGCACTTAATAATGCTAGATCTCTGGTCAGACATAAAGACGAAATAGCGGATCTCATCACAGATTACAAAATTGATGCATTATTTGTCACAGAAACCTGGGGTGATGATTCATCAGATTTTTACTTTAAGATAGCAACGCCACTAGGTTACAGTACCTTTAGATTAGATAGACGACAAAAAAGGGGTGGTGAAGTGGCTTTGATCCACAGAGCAGAACTAAGGGCCTTTTGCTCAGAAATGGATACACCTGACTGTGAAGCCTTGTCTTTTAAAATCACTTCTGGTGACCAAGACTCCTTCAAAGGTCTTTTGATTTATCGCTCTCCAGGCCCTAGGGCTGATTTTTTAGCCAATCTTCATTCTCTGTTGAAGCCTAGTCTTACTCTTCACTCAAATTTTTTTACGTTATTGGGTGATATGAACTTCCACTTGGAATCAACTAATGAGAGAGATGCTGAGGAAATGTTAGATATAATCTCAGATTACGGTCATAGTCAGAGGATCCGGGGTGCTATGCACATGGCAGGTCACACTTTGGATGGCCTGTTTGCTAATAACCCGGCCATATTTAATCCAACAACTCTCCCTTTAGTTTGGTCGGACAATCATGTAATTTTTTTAAACTATAAGCTCCCACGTATGAATATTCGTAAAAATGTGAATTTAAAAACCATGGGTAGAGCATGGCAAAAAATCGATCACACAGCCTTAGTCAACCAGTTGGTAAATAGCAAAGGAAAGGTAGAGAAGGAGGCAGAAAACTCTGCCAAAAAATATACCAGCTGGCTTGAATCTAATTTTGCAATTTTAGTTCCTAGAACGCAGATCAATAAAAATAGGAAAGCTCCCTCAGCTGCCTGGTTCTCCGAAGCCTTGAGAATAGATAAACAAGCTTGCAGAAGGCAAGAAAGGATCTGACGTGAAAATTACAATTGACCTTCGTCAAACAAATATTCCCTTTGGGACACCTTACTGTTGGAACATATATTCTCAGGACACATACACAAGAACAACAAATACTGACACGATACTATATTGGTGAAGCAAAATGTAAAGGTAGACAAGATTATAAGAGTATGCTAAACAGTTTATTCATAGTAAAATATAATACACAATAGTTAAAATAATGATTAAAAAACAAGGGACAGAGAGTTAAAAATAAGGAAACACTCAAATTCCTATTGGTAAAAAGGAGGTACCAAACATAAACTCAATTCAGCAAAATGTCAGAATTGCCTTCAATTAGTATATAGTACAATCCTCCTTTTTCTTAAGCATCGACGCGTTTCAGCGGACCTTCTAATAAAGCCACCATCATCAGGTATACATATAATGTCTTCCCAGTTAATTCTCTTGAGCGAATATACTAATGCTTCAAGGTAGATCCCTCCTACATCCTTAAAATATCTCTCGTATTACGAGAAGGAACTCGTATTGTCTGCCCTTAACTCTCCCCCGTTCTTTTTATACCCACAGGTACTTACAAGACCTTACGAAATTCGGAAAAGTTTTCCCAGAATTTAACCTACAAGATAAGGTCATCTTTTCTCATTTTTTCACTACTTCACTATAGACACCAGGTCCTGAAGAAAGGCAACCTGACCCCTTATGGGCACTTAGTGGCTGAAACATGTTGACCTTTTTATGGACAATAGTAAGTGTGGAAGCCCCCTAACTCCAGCTTTGTACGCACGCCCAATTCTTTTAACAAGGCTTCTCTACAGTATTAATTAAAATTTGTATCAACTGATCACAGTAGCCCTTTTATTGAACACCCCACTTTTTCAATTTCTAATCACTACTGCACTAACCAGTGGTCAACCTCCGAGTGGAGGAAGCATACAACTAAACCCAATGATGATGCTGTCACGTTGCTAACAAAAAGGCAGAGAACCAAGATACACCGCCATTCGAGCCTTGGTACGTGAATGAGATTTTTTATCGGAACGGGAACCGATTCAACAACACAACCCTGGTTACTCAGGACAAGTGATCCTTCCCCCTTTGATTATTTAACACATCCCTGTGTGCCATGCCCACAACCCAGTGTGCCATGCCCACAACCCCACTGCCCTGGCATACATCAGTCACCCCTCTAGCTGGGTGCCCTATGCCAGTAACGTGGGCACAGGTGTATGAGCCCTGTGCCCCTACAGTACCCAGGGTCATTCCTGGGCACTGTAAGTGCAGTGATGCCATTAAGAGTATATGGTGCTGGGAGGTTGACATTATGAACTCCACAGCACCATGATGTAAAATGCACCACAGAGAGCATCTTAGAGATGCCCCCTGAAACGTAACCTACAATCCATGTATGGTCTGAGTGGCTGCCGAGGCTGCCACACAGCAGACATTTTGCTGGACCCCTGAGTGGAGAGCCCCCCGCTCTCCTGGGCCTGCAACAATGCACATCCTGGGCGAGGTGCTAGGTCTCCTCCCCCCGGATGGGCAGATGGAAGCTTCAAAGGCATGCAACCTTTGTTAGCTTCTCCAGGCCACTTTGTCGTAATTGGCATGGCCGCGTTAGCGATTAGCTGAAACTACACGTTGTCCTCCTTAACTTGGCTATATATGAAAACGCCATTTTGAATGTTGCGGCAGCCATCTTAGACCATAAGCGGCCTCGTGGCCGGCGTGCCCTTTAGTCCGTTGTCCGTACCACTGACCACTTCAGTCTGCCCAGCAACAGGCTATTTTTAGTACTGGTCAAGCGTGCACATGCGCAGTCCCAACTGACCAGTAAGCCTTTAGGAATGTGCGCCAAACTGACCAGCGGAGTTGTACCCCCTCCAATGAGCTGGCTGTATTCCAAAACATGACCATATATGTACCTAAATGTGTTCTAACTTGTGCCGCCTATCTTTTATTGCCCTAAAACTGTATATAAATCGGGGTCACACCGGTGTTCGGTGTGATACCTCTTGCATTACCGAAGGGTGTTGTTTGAGTGTACCACCACCCCATGGGGTCTTAATAAACTTGTTCTTTGCCTTTTACAGTTTCCGTGCCAACAGTTCTTGAGTGTAAGTGGGTTATCTTCGGAGCATGTAGGCCTTGGGAACCCTGATTACTTCAACTTGCTGTACTCAGCAACTGGCCCCCACCAGTTCTAACCCCCACTCTGGCGGGAGGACTAACGGGAAACCCTATGTCAGGAAGAGGGGTGTGCCAGCCTGTGCCAATCCCACCCCTCAGATGGGAGAGGTGTGGTGAAGAACCTTGCCTACTGGTAACACCCCTAAACTTAATATTTGGGGGCACCCTGAACCTTCCTTCCACAGATCCTGATAAGAAAACCAGAAAGAAGATCAAGAAGAAGAAGACTCGCCGTACAGCTGCTAACAACAGGGCGACACCAACCGACTTGTCCCCAGCCCTACGGGCCTGTCAATCCTGAAACCTGCTCCTGCTGAACCCCAGGCTACTCTTGCGGACAGCAACCTTGGACAACCCGGAGGACCTGCCTGCCTTGACCCTCTAATAGATTGGGACACCCCTGAGCAGAGGCTCTGCTCCAACAGCAATACCCCTGGTGCCAGCCAGGAAAGGCAAATCCAGCCCACTCTGCACCCGCCAAGCCCGGCCCATGCCAGAGTGATCCAAGACCACGAGGACATCCCCCCGGTGACTGGGACCCGATGTCCTGTGCCCAAAGACCCTTCTTGATGACCCAGACGACGCCTGCAGCCTTAGAACCAGGGACCCCCCCAACCGCCATCAGCTGAAGGTAAGATTTCCCGATGCCAAAAGACACCCCTGCACCCGGCGCCCCACAGTCCCCTGTGCCCTCCTTTGGGGTACATACCTCTTCTCCAGGATCCCAACTTACCTTTCAAAGTGGTGGTCACACCTGAAGAATCCCCGTCCCTGAGCCTGCCGCCTTTGTTCACTTTTTAACTTTCCCATTGGATAACATTGAGCACCCAACGGCTCAAAAACACCCTGCACCCAGCCGCCCGAGTCCCGCTGGAAGTGTAACTACTACCCTACTATACTTCCCCACTTGCCCTGAGTAAGTGTCCAGGAGACCAGGTCCCACAGCCGCGTGGCCTGCTTGCTTGCAGCCACTAACCACAGGCCCCCTCCCCTCCATTGGTTTGCAGTGGGCCTACTCTCTCTGCACCCGGATGCCCCTGTGCCGTTGAGGGTGTACCTACTGTACCTTTCTGACCCTGGGAGACCCCTGAGTGTATGCCCAGACCTTGACTTTCCCAGTCAAGTACTCACCTGCAAACCGATAACTCATTTCCTTCGATAGGATAACATTGAATTGTTCGACTCGAAAAATCTTGTGTGTGAAGATTGAAACTTTAAAATATTCATCTAAAATCAGCCGAATAACGAAATCTAAGTATTCACCTGTGATCACGAGTGAAGCCAGTACTATACCTTGTAGCCCAGTACTGAACCGCAAAAGTAATCCTAAACGTGTTTACTAGTAACCTTAATTTTCTTCATAGGAAACCACTGACTGCTTTTCTGTGAAAGTTCTTCAAAGTGTCTACTTTTGAAAACTTGAAATATTCCTTAAAAATCGTACCATTTACTGAAACGTAATTACTTACCTGACTTAAGTAGAGATCCCAGTGCTGGACCCAGGAGCCCAGTACTGGTTTACAAAAGTAACGAGAACGTACTTTACCTGTGAACTGAATTTACTCCATAGGATAACATTGGCTTATTTTTCCTGAAAAGGTTCTAAGTGTGAACTTTTAAAATACAGTTATATTCTTTAAAAATCACTGCACTAACCAAAACGCTTTTACTAGACCTTTTTCAGCTTAGGTCCTGGGACTGAATCTAGGACCCAGCCCTGGATTTCCAAAAGTAATCCATAAAGTAATCAACTGCATTTATGTAGAAAAACCTATTGAGCTCAATGTTAAATTGTGTTTAGAATTGGGTAGCCTATTGCAACCACTGTACCCATTGTGCTTACAAAGTTTATTGCCTTTCTGAAAAGTAACTACCTGAGATCATTCCTATTGAGAAACATTTATTTTGATACCTGCTGGAGCTACAAATAAAATAACTATATCTTTTGATATAACAAACTTGGCCTGAGTGTGTACAACAAATGCTTTACACTGTCCTCTGGTACTGCCTTACTGCCCGACCAAGCTACCACTTTGGAGAGTAAGGTCAGACCTGACTTTAACCTCTGTTATACCTCTGGGGACTGTGATCTCTATACACACTGTACCTTACTTTGGTCCAGTATATATAGAGCCACTTTCTCACAGGTGCTCCTTACCAAAGAACAAAAAGCAAACATGAGGACTTGCTCTTAACTCCTTCAGTGCTGCGCAAAATTCCTCTGCGGTGCTGAAGGTTCTAAAGAACCTATGGACTCATGACGGAACGGTTCCGTCATGAGCACAGGCCAACCGATGCTTATGACGGAACCGTTCCGTCATGAGCACCGAAGGGGTTAAGGAGTGATTAACTCTGGGATAATTATCCTATCCCATGGAACTATTGGCTTTCCCACATCACATGAGCTTTAACAATCAGCATGTACTTTCTTGAAAGATTAACTTAAGAACATTGCTTTCCTCTTTTTCACTATTAACCTTTTTTCGTTTGAATAATGTATAAAGTCACATATTATTTTTTTCTTTTGCACTGTTTTGTATAAATAAATGTATACAAATACATGAATCATATTACATAGCTTTGTCTATGATGTTCTGTTTACCTAACCCATGAATTCATTTCTTGGAATTGTTTTCCCCAGGATATGGCCATTACAAATCCACTTTCAAATAGCATTCCAGTCTTCAAATGTTTTCCTTGGGAGCACCTTCATTGTTTTAGGTTTTGCTCCCCACCTCTATGAGATTACAGCGACATACTACACCCTGGCCAAGATTGCCGTCAGTCAGCTGCATTCCTTAGGGCTGCAAAAGAGGAAGAAATCACACAGGGAAAGAGATGTAAGACCCTAAAAGGTAGAGTTTCACCTTCATGTCTGGGGACATAAGAAGCTGAAAGACATGGGCATGCTGGGCCTTCAACTTCAAAAGTCACAAATTGTCAGACAGGTGGTTCATCCTTGAGGTTTCGCGAATCCTTTCTTTATGCATGGCAGCTTGTATCTTACTGCATAGAACGTCTCTCCCCCCTGGAGACATATTGGCGACTGCAGCCTGCTCATTTTTGTAGGTTCTTGGATCTGACTGAGGAGCAGTCGGAATTCTCTTTTCTCAAGAAAGATCCTTTTCTTCCAGCCTAGGGAGGTACTGCGATCCTAGGAGATCACACTTGCCTTTTCATCAGCTGGGCCACTCTGTTTGTGTGCTGCTTCAGTGGCTACTGAGCTTGATTAGGAATGCTCTTCTTTCTTCCTCTAGTCACGCAAACTGCATCCCTTTGTCCTAAGACTCTAAGCCTACACTATGGAAGTGTACCCAGGTTTGGGTTCCTGCTTCTATTCCAATCATTCTGATGCACTGGTGCAGATATTCCGGTTAAAGCCATAGTTGAATCTGCATTCCTGGCTCAAAGACCCTGCTTATTTCTCAGACACTGGCTGTTGGAACAAGACCAACCAGACCTCAGAACTTTTATTTCACCTTAGGTGTTCATGGGAGCCATCACCCGGCAAGAGCAAGGACCTAAAATCTTGGCTTAGGCAGCAGCCAGAGACATGCCAGTGGCCCTAACTGCCATTGTCCACACTGGCATTGAGAGGTACTACATCGCCATCATGAAGAGCCAGAGTTCCCCTGTGGCCCTGGCATCTTCGTATCCAGGTTCCCATGAGCTCAAGATGTGCTTTGCAGAAGCATCTCTTCTGTTTAATTTAATACACTATCATGTTGCTCCAACTATAAAAGGTGTCCAAGCCACCGTTAGGGTTTACACGACTAATGACTTGCCTGCGAGTTCCCTAATGGCATTATCGTTGGAGGGGCATTATGGGGGATAATGCATTAATCATTCTAAGTTCATGTTTTAAATGATCACTTTCACTAAATATCTGTCTATTCAATGATACAGTCGGAAGTAATAGGGTGAAAGACTTCTGTATGTTATAGAAATATGCTTTTTTGAATTCTGAAGCCTCTACAATATTTTCACATTGTGTTTATTGCACAATACACATGCCAAACGTTTCTATGGCTCAACTCATCCTATTAATTTGCAGGCATACCCACTTCTATTTATAACTAAGCCTCCCTGTTTTCTGTTTTTACTGATTTTTACAGATAAATACAGACAGAAAACAATTACTTTCTTGTCTGTATTTATTTTTAAATGAGGATAAAATGGAAATTGTGTTGCTTTTTGAGTAATTCTATATGCTGTTGATCATGACTCCCAGGCCAGAAGCTGTGTGGATTGACAGGTAATAGGGTTAAAAAAAGAAAGGAATTTTAGTAAAGAGGCTTTAACAATAGTAAATATGCACAAGGTTGATACTGAAATTTGCATATTTTCATATAAGTGCATTGATTTATCTTCTGCGGGTGTTCACAGCATTGAAACCTGGCAGGCACTCAAGCACGAGTGCATATTTATCGGTTGAATACATGTGGAAATATTCTAATTTCAGCTTAATTTTTCCACAATACCCAAAATAAATATGGATAAATACAGATACAATTAGCAAAACATAATTATGGATAAATTCAGACGGAAATGTCAAAAAAATAAATACCATAAAACCGGGAGCCCTATTGATAACTTAAGCTTAGTACATGGAGCATCAGTCACTTGATAAGATGATTTATAAAAGGCAAGTACTTGATACGTGCACAGATTTGACAACTCTACCATTAAGGCTTCTCCTAGCAGAGACGTAGGACAGTGCTTGCAGTGAAAATATGTAAGTGATCCTAGGGAGGTAACTCCCTGCTATTGTGTTGGGAGTGAACACAGTCATGAGTTCACAGTGGAGATAAACAGGCCACGATGAAAGGGGTAGAGATAACTTTGGTTGGTGTTTGGAGTGTGACATCCCCCAATGTAATCTTGGTTTGTAGTTGGATCTGGCGGCCCGAGTCTGCTTTGCTATGGCTGTGTTGATTTTTCTTGTCCTGCTCATTTTTTTCTAAGAGCTTTCATCTTGTGCATTCTTGGAGTTGAAACTTAAATGTATATGGTTACTAGCGTAACCAAAGAATAGTAATTCTGCACTAATATAAGTACCACCAGAATTGCCATAATTTACTAGTTTTTACTAGTTTACTAGTTTTTAAAAATCACAAACAAACCCAAAATATAATTAGATGAATGATTGCAAATAGTCTAACCAGTGGCAATTGCTCTGGGTAGCATTCCAACTATTAATTTTCACCCACTGCGCCACTCTAGACGGAAATCCACTTGATGCAAATCAGTAGTAACCCTGTGTCAACGCTCAAACAATATAAACAACTGAAGCCTACTAGTATTTAAGAAGTTGGATCGATAAAAACCTCAGATGTCACCATCAATGCAAAACTCTTCTGTCCACTGTACTTTTCTCCAAAACGTATTGAGGCACATTTCAAACCAACTAAAATGCTCGAAGGGTACATACATTTCGGATATACTCAGTGCCCCATGTCTTTATATGGCTCTCTGATTTGGGCAGCATTGTTCCATAAGAGCCTTGAAAGGCTCTATTTGCGAGCCATCAAGGTCATATTGGTACTAGCAAAAAGCACGCCTGCTAGTCTGTTAAGGCTCCAGTTCAGACTATTGGATAACCTCACTATCTGATGTCAGCTTTAAGAACTACTGGCAAATACTGAGAATGGTATCTGAAGGAAATCTTAAAAGACTGACTGGAATGCACTAGTAACCTTTCATAAAGTTCATCAAGTCAATGGGCTGTGACATCTCAAAGGTATATTGCATGCCTGTTTTGTGGTTCAAAGTGCCACTTTTGCTTGTGTAGACAGGATACAGGATAAAGCTCCTATCTAAACTTGTAAATTGGAGGATCCCAGAGAAACGTTTGAAAGCTATTTGACAACTCTACACTGATAGGTGGATCAGGATAAAAATAGGAGATCAAGCAAAGTTCTCTCCTAAGATCCAGATCACAACATGCGTGCTTGCCCCAGAATTGTTCAACCACTTCTTGGCAAATGTCACTGAAGTCTTGACCAGGCAAACACCTATGCACCAAACTAGGGAGGAAACCATTGACGAGTATGTTATATGCTAATGATATAGTTCTTCTCAGCGAAACGAAGTTTGGCCTACAAAGGCTGTTGTCCAAACTAAGGGCCTGATTAGATCACAACAGATATCCTGTCTTGCTCAAATATAAACCACATAGGATATAATGGGATTTAAATTCCAGCTGAGGGGATATCCATCACTGTTATGACGGAGTAACCTGTCCGCCAAGCTCTAAATCAGGCCCTAAATAGCTACACTTTAGTAAATAATCTGGATTTAAACCTTGCAAAAACAAAGGTGTTAACATTCAGCAAAAAAACTAACAAAGCAGGACCCTGACATCTAAATAGCCACAAACTAATTCAAGAGCAAGCCTACAAGTATCTGTGCCTGACAGTTTATAACGATGGCACTTTCGTACGGCACAAGGAACAAAGAAAAGCAAAGGCAGGGTCTCTCGTTGGGGCTTTTCTATTACTTTGGAATAGGATTGGAGGCTACTCGCTCCTTCCCATGCTGGAGGTCATTGGAACAAAGCTACCGCCTATATAGCCTATGGCTACAAAATACTTTGAAGTCAAGACTCTGAAGGTATCGAGTCAATAAACCTAAACACTTAATAGGCATCTTTTCTGCCCACCCAGGAATGCCTCGCAAGCACAAATTAAGGTCGAGTTTGGACTTGTGAGGCAAAAATACAAGACAATGAGCTTTTGTCAAATTCTGAGAAAAATCTGAGAGCAGCCAAATGAGACTAATTAGATCAAAGACTCTGGACTGAATTGTCAACAAACACGGGCCAACACAGTAACTATTTTCAGTCCAGTATATAGTCTCTACAAATAAACTAATTGTGGGAACTCTTAACCTCATTTCAAGTCTTAACGAAACATCTTAACAAAATCACCTGTGAGCTCTCTCTTTTGGAGGATACAAACATCTTCACAAAGCACGCTTGCTTATGGATGACTATCTAGGTCTATAAGGCTCTAGTGCAGCTGTTAAACCTAAGTAATCTCAAACTTTTTTGACTCACAACTCCCTTCACCCATTGGCCGTTGGTGGCAGCTCCCAACTGTTACTTTTTTTTGGAGGGTTTGGGGGATGTGAGCCCGGCCTCTGGAGTACTAACATTTTTCTTCCTGAAAATAGTTGGGATGAAGCTGGTTGGAGGTATTATAGTTATATACTCATGGTGTTTTGTTTTACTAATGGGGTGCAATAAAATATTCCCACTTACACTGCTTTGGCCTTTTTTTTTTTTAGAGAACCCTCTCAAACTTTTTTTCCCACATACAGTACTAGATAGCCCCCTATATATGTAGGCCCCATTGCTAAAGTGTTTCAGTGCTTGAAGAATATTTGCATGCACTTCCATTTCTATCCATGTCATATGTGGCAACACACCTGTCTCAGCAGGGTGACACAAATTTTTAAACGGCATGCAGCTTTATTTTAGCTGTCTCCTCCTGGAAATTGTCGCCAATTTAATGCAAGCCAAATAAATTCCTCTGACTTTTATTTCTTTTTGAAAAACATTCCTCCTTCTTGCTCCCAAATGTTGGCATTATATCATAGATAGTGTTTTACTACCGGTCCTCATAGAGAGCTGGCCTGGCTGGAAATGTATGTGTACTGAAAGAAATGTGCACTGGAAGTACCTATGGTTCAAGTACACATTTCAATACTTAATATCACTTAGTGGTTTGAAAGACAGGACAACTGTACTTTTCCTGATAACTTGCCCTTGGTGTAAAATGCATTTGGAAAAAAACAAAATTATCAACAGGTCTAACAAAATAAATAGGGCGTCTTTTTTGGGGTGTTGAAACATAGGGATCGAGTGAAATATGGAGGTCATCTCCCTCGACATGCCATCAATTAAGCACTATGTTTCCAGCTTTAGGCATGTCACTTACAAATAATTAACATCATACGTTTAAGTCTAATTCGTTTAACGGAAGACAACAAACCTTTCAACATTAAATGCATTAAAGTGATTGGTGTGTGGCGGCCCTGGCTAGTTTTGAAGGCTCCACAGGGAGCCACAGAGCACAGATTAGGAACCACTGGCTTAAGCTATTCAAATGGAAATAACATGTCTGCACTTGGTTGAGTCCCCAACCTTGGACCCTGGACCTTCGAAATGGTTTGCAAAAGGAATTAATAAATCTTGCAGATGCTGTAACCTAGTTCAACAAATTATTACACACATTATTTGCATTTGCCCAGCATTCCAAACGGAGAGACGACAAATTTCAAGCCAATCTTTCAGCTTACTGGTGTGTGAACTTGTGGACAAATTCTCATAGATTGTTTTGATGGGGGAGTAGAAGACTAAAGTCGCACACAATCAGGTTTTTGACAGAAGTCGTAAATAAACTGCAACAAAAACAAGCGAAATAAATCTTAAGCCCTACGTGTACATTTCTATTGGCACCACTATAAAGACAATACATCCTGACGAGAAGCCTTTTATAAAAGCACTCTGTGTTTTCTTAGTAGATTTGTCATAGCATTGGTTGTGCGAAAATACTGTTGGATATGGTTTTTAAGATGTCTTTCTATTGTAATTTTAAAAAACAAACGTTAATTGTGTCCCTCCTATATGTAGTTGGTTGTTATTAGCCAAGCATATTTAATACATTTAAATTTGAATCTGAATATATTGAATACATACCAGCAAAGGAATCTGTAGGAGTCCAGTCAGGACTAAAACTATGTCAAAACAATGGCTAAAATAGCGTCAGGAACTTGGCTTCAGAATCAACTCTGAGGCTTTTGGGAATCTATCAAAAGAACACTTCTTTTGGCTATCCTTTACATCTTCCCTTACAAAACCGTACCTATCCATCAATTTAAAATATTTGACACACATGAAATACATCAGATGCAGATTCCTGTTATTACCATTAAAAAAGGGGGAGTGGCCAGGCAAGATGAATGATTATACGCACTTGCCCGTGCACCTGCCAGCAATAAATTGATCTTGCTATAATCCTGAAGATTCTGCTGCCATCTCCCCCCTAATCCGTGCACTCCCCTGTGAATCAGAACACAGGAAGACAACGGGAAGATTTTTGGAGCCCCCGGGGGACTGAATTGCTGCTGCACATGTGTTTCTACAAGGCCGACTGCATCGAGCCTACCTGTTGCCAAGGTCACGCTTGGCGGCAGCTGTCGTTCGTGAGGTGGGGGCCAGCTGACATACGTGGAGACAATGCTGCACCCCAAGATATTACACCCCTGTACTGGTGAGTCCCTCTGGGGGGAGCAATCTGGTGATGAGACCGGGGGGCTGCAGCAAACCCTCCGGAAGTGACAGTCTTTACCCTTGAGTGGTGGGGCCATTCTGTGCTAGACTGTTGCAGCGGGGCTGCGAGCCTACACTGCCCATGGAGATACTTCAGAGAGGCTCTGCTGAAGGTGTCGGAGTGGACCAGGACATGATCCCTGAAGCTGACTGCCATGCTAGTACACAAGAGGTCCCGACGTGCCCCCAGAGGAGGGCTGGCTGCGGTACAACAAAGACGCAGGGCCCCGTTCAGATTTCCTCATAACAGGTAATGTGTCTGATCCCCAGCCCCAGACCATCTAGCTGCTATGAAAATCATGTAAATGAAGCCCATTCTAAGCCTAAGAACCAAACTTGATCTGGTCAAGTAAAAGCAGGCAAAGGAACCGTATGAACAGATCCTGGAATTTGTGCAAGGCACTGTAAGAGATGGAGCTCCAATTATTTCAACATACTCTCAGCTGAAGCACATCATTTTGGGTCGGCTCATTCCCTTTGGAGTCCTCCCACTTTTTTTATTTCCCTTGCAAAGCTGATTCTAGTCCACAAAAATGACAGTAGGTGGTGAAACCCCTCGGCCTGGAAATATTGGGGAGCACCTCGCCCCCGGTCCAGCTATTGGACGAATCCTCTGAGTGGCCAGCCCAGAATCTCCTTATCTCATTATCAGATTGAACACTAGGATGGCTTACAAATTCTGGATCCTGGGGGACTTCACACACGGCAGGAGCTTCTGGAGCGAACTGCTCTGGAGGCCCCCTATTCAGGTACTGTTTCAGAAACGTGGGTGCCTTGGTGTTGCAACTTGGGGGAGACCTAGGAACTATGTGACCTTTGGGAGGTAAACTGAAAGGATATCCTCTTCCACTGACCGAGGCGAGGGAAGATGAGGAGCTTCCAGGAAGCTCCCCACCCGATTGGCCATGACACACTATTGGACGTGTGTAAAAGCTGCTGGGGGGGGTGTAGAAGCTACCCTACTACACAATTATTACAGCAGCCCATAAAGACTGCAGGGCTTGGGGACTTGCCTGACAGTGCTAGTGCACAATGCCCACTTCAGGGGATGTGGACACCCTGAGGATTGCTGATGGCAGAAGAGAGTTCCTGTCCGACCCCCTAGTGATTACAAGGCAAGTATGGAAAGTTGAGTCACCCAACGGCCTGAGGGAAAGGAGACTGTGCTTGTAGTGGGACCCACCAAAGATACTTAGTGGGGTTGCACATCTGGATACTACCCCCTGGATGTTGTGACCTGCATACAACCTCTGCCTACAGCTGTGGGGGTGTCACTGTACCTGTCCCCAGTGGGTCGCTCCATCAGACTGCGCTCTGGACAGCAGAGGACTGTCATTGCTGTTTCAGTGACATTGACCCCTTGCAGTGTGTGTGGAGGTCCCTAGAGGTAAAAACGACATTTGCCTGGCTCCTGAATCGTTAACCCTGCAGCCTTTGCTCCATGCCACCATGCTTAAGAACAAAGGGTCCAAGCCAACACAATTAAATACAATTGTCAACTACACACATACTGTGCAGCCTGATGATCCTGGTAGAGAAGGTGAGAGGGGGTGCCCATGGAACAGAGCAAGAGCGGTGGCTGGCTGCACCCCATCTTTCTCTGATTTGCTGATGGCAAATATAGAACTCGAGAGGTGAAATGATTAACAAGATTGACTCTGCTGCCATTGAATTTAATCTGCTTTGGAATTGTGGAAGGTGACTGAGTGAGTGACAATCACAGAACCGCACTTTGACAACCTACAACAAGAGGTCCATAACCAGTGGCTCACAGTCTCCAACCTTCAGAAGTTGATGGCCTGCCTTGATGAACACATAGAGGATTCTGAGGGGGCGATCTGGAAGGAACAATCTACGCTTTGTTAGCTTCCCAGAAAAGGTGGAGGTTCAATCTATTGAATTGTTCCTGGAGGAATGGATTGCTATAGCCCTACTCTTCAAAAGATTGTCTAAATTCTTCACGAGTAAAAGCGCTCACAGAGCACTTGCTTCCCCACCAAACCCAGGAGCCCTGCTAAGAGCAATTATTGCTCGCCTATTCAGTTCCTACAACGTGAATCCTTCCTCAAGTCTGTCCTTTTTTCCTGATTATACACAGCGAGTTCAGGAACCATGGAAAACATTCATTGCTGTCAAAAGGCACCTGAGAGACATGAACTTGAATTACAGCTTGATCTCCCCAGCTGAGATTTGAGTACAACATGAGGGTAATGTACTATTCTTCTTTGTTCCGGGGTATCAGACACCCTGGTGCAGAGTCCTGCTCAGAGGGAAGGATGACTGGAGTGGCCAATCCAGAGTGCACAGAGACAATCTGCCAACCTAGGAAGACAGAAGGGACAGCGGAGAGCCCTCGAGAATACCCTATAAATAAAGAAAATTCTAATATGCCCAGATGGAACACTCATGACCATAGACG
Source organism: Lissotriton vulgaris (assembly GCF_964263255.1). Taxonomy (NCBI): domain Eukaryota; kingdom Metazoa; phylum Chordata; class Amphibia; order Caudata; family Salamandridae; genus Lissotriton; species Lissotriton vulgaris. Next base: position 404,229,972 of record NC_141698.1, on the reverse strand, counting down.
TGATCCGGGATTCGAGCAACTCAATCCAAAAATGACACAGAGACCCTGGCAACACTGGTTTGGAGTGACTTCTATGGCCGACTGACTGTGGGTACCGTGTACCACCATAAAGGAATGTCAGGAACAAAGTCTTCAGCATCCTCCCAATGCAGATGTTTTTGCACTGAGATAACTCACATGGTAACATTAGTCAAGATGGGAGAATGTTATTTATTTATTTATTTATTTATTTATTTATTTATTTATTTATTTATTTATTTATTTATTTCGGCCAATTTGGCCATAAAAGACACATATATATACATAATAAAACAGAGGATCATAGCAAAAATACATAAACCAATAATTTAAAACATTCAGTTTTTTTAAAATACGGTACAAAATTAAGTTTCAGCCTCCACATTAACACATTTCATTTAACAGCTGGAATTTTTAAGCTTATACAGAGATCCTACTCAGAGTATCTGACCAAGTTTCCTGCGAGTAATATACACAGAATGGAGGAACCTACTTATACTGAATACGATAAACTGGGCTGTATTAGTTTTGATAATCCTGTATGCTGTAAGACAGGATCTAGTTCCTAGGAGAGTGCACATGGGTTTTAACCATCTCTTTCGAGCCTTCGAATACACGTTGCATATAAATAACATGTGGACTTCATTCTCCGTACAGGAATTTGAGCACATAGAACATATCCCACTTTTACCATACAGACATCCCAACTTTTTCTTTGACCAGCGTTCGATATTGGAGTTCAACATAAGGATCCCATATCTGAATTTCAAAAAAAGGGACTTTGCAATAGGTGGCTCTATTTCATCCAAAAAGGATTCAAAACGGGGTTCGTCTTTAAAGGATAAGAAATCCTGAATTAAGGACCCAGTTCTACTTTCATGTACAAGCTTATTAGACATATAGGACCAAAAGGCTTGTTTAACTATGGATTTTGCAAAAGCCAGTAAATTATCAGGGTTCTCCCACAGCGAGTACAAGCCCAGAATTGAGAACCATTTTTTGATGTGCACAAGCCATTGGATAGAATTGAAAGAGTCAAGATTCAGTATTTCTCGAAGGCCATTTCTATATTCAAGCTATTCTGGGGTAGGCCATATCCTAATCCAAAACATTAATGGTCTTATATTAACAAAGTAGTCGGTTCTTTTAAAATTCAAATCAAGCTGGAGGGGAGTGAAAGGTGTACTATTAGGGACCCTTACAATAGCTCTCATAAATGTATTGTCCAGGCCCTGGAAGCTATCCCTGGCCCAAGGTCCCCATATTTCCGCCCCGTACAAGACGGCTGATTGGATTTTGAATTTAAAGAGTTCAAGAACAGGGGTTACACTCTTGCTTGTACTAGCATTCAATCTGCTAATGATTGGTTTGACGTTGTGAGCATATGACACCTTACTTTTCTCGATTTGAGAATGTTATTGTAATGTTTATTTTTTTTATTGAGTGTATGATGCAAATACACATAGAGCAGTAAGAACATAGCCATGGTAAACTAATAAAGAGACCATACAGCATGTAATAATCAGGATCTACAAGGCGTCAGCAATATCATCTGCAGCTCCAAATCCACCTTATTGTAACAATAATAAACAATTTCATACAGTAACATGCCTCAGGGAAGAAGAGGAGTGGAGAGTACAAATAATGAAGAAATAACAAATAGATTTCAACATGGGGAATGCCCAAGAATGCAGCAACAAGGAGCTGGTCAAAACCAAAAATCGTCCATGCTGCAGCACTATACAATCTATGTAGAAAATGTAAAGTGCACCGGTCACAGCCGGTAGTTGGGCAGCAGTTCTTTTGCTTGGGCACAGCCAAAGCTCCTCTTATCCTCAGGTACGGATATGCCTAGTTGGTCCTCCAATTTCGGATGCACAACTTAAGCTGGTGCTGTAAGTTGCATTTCAGAATAGAGTCTAGTTATAAGCTCAGGGAAAAGTTCTTAATAAAGCTCTCAAGAGACTGCAGCATGGGAGATGTCCCAGGAAACAAGGTATAATGATCCTACAAAGCTGCATACTATTTTTAATAAGTGAACCTTTCAAGAATATTCACATCGCCATCTTCCAGAGCATGCTACAGCATGACAAAAAAAGCCTTGCGGGACCATATCCTCCATATTGGTAAGCTGCAGTTACCTCAGCCTATCACATGTGCCAGCGTCCTGGGAGAAGCGCAGGGCAGGGTGCTTAATCAATGGAATTGAGGGAACAACAGATCGTCCAATCAAGCACGCCGGCGCAAATCGTGCCACGCAGAAACTATACAGCCAACTGTGTACAACGTCGCTCCTGACTAGTGCTGTGGCTGGTATAATACAATATGAGTGGGCAGAGACCGCATGGGCGTGCTCAGGTGCTGTGTGTGTCACGAACAGCATTGTGTACAGTCAAAATATTGATTTTTAAATATCGACCTCCCTTAATATCGAGTTTTAATATTGTAGGGACAGAATATCAAAGTCAAGAATATCGTTTACCAAAATATCGACCCCAAGGTAATTAATATCATTTTTTTAATATCGAAGTAAGTAATATCAAAGTAAGTAATATCGTAAGAAATATCGTATTCAAATTTTTTAATGTACTTTAGTATGTATATAAACACAAAAAGTTAGTACAGAAAAGCACATCAAGAAAGATGGGCTTGATATGTGATTGATAGAACCAGCCAATACGTTTCGCCCAAACATGGGCTTCCTCAGGGCTGTAATGGCATACAATATAGATATAATTTAGAATGTTGGTATAAGACCACAAGAAACATTTTAACGTGCCAGAATAACAAAAGTGAAACCTTGGAGGGATAGAATAGTCTGCCACCGGAAGAAAATGGTGAAAGCACCAGTGACATCATCAGGTGTGTTAAGTGTGGCAGGGTAATTGAAACCAACAGAATCCTTAGGGATGATTAACGCAGTGGTTCAAAAGTGGGCCTAAATCTAAAAAAGTGCCAGCGCTCAAAGAAAAGCTATTGGGATCCGATGGCAGATGGCTTACCAATAAAATTGTTTTATGAACTAAATCCTCAGTAGCTGGATCAAGAATGGAGAGAATAACCATTCTGAAAAAAAATGACCAAAAAATGCCTGTTACGCATGCCAACAACTGGAATGATAATATGGAAGCACAGCTAGTGCAATGGTGTGCAAATGCCATACCTAGGATGTGGTGATGAATTCTCGTGGTGGAGAAATGTTTTTTGTGTTTAGGCAGTGCGGTGAACCTGCAGGTAAATGAGCAATGCAATAAGCACTCGGAAGATCCCCAGCGCTAAAGTTTGAACACGCCGCAAGGTAAAACCAAAAGGTAAGTATTGTTATCACAGGTATCCTAATTTAAGAGGCAGGTCGAGTAACCACTTCTAAAATAGCTAAAGGTAAATAATCATAAAACATAAGAAAAAACAGAGCACATTGTTTGGTATGGGGTCGATAGTCAAATACAAAGCTGTAATGCCCACAACTTGAAATAGTATAGTATGGTGCGCATGAAGCATATAAAATGAAAAGCACATTGTGTAAATGTCTAAAGTAGAGCACATCATTTTAAAGCGGGTCGAGAGTCTAGTCAAAAATGGTAATGCCCACAGTTGAAATAGTATTGCACGTTGCGCATGAAGCGCACAAAATGGAAAGCACACTGTGTAAATGTCTAAAATAGAGAGCGGGTCAGAACTGAACGATTACAAAAAGGTAAAAAATAAAATTACGCAATCGTAAAGATCAGATTACCAACCACCAGGCACTTGTTAAGAACAGAAAGTTGCACAAAATCATGTGGGATGACCGTGATAACGACCACAGCCGTATTTTTATGTTTGCAGCAAAATTTGACAACATACAGGTTCCCAAAAGTAACACACTAAATCCACCTAACACAGGGAGCATCTCAAGTATAAGTGTCAGTTCCTATGCCTCGTCTATCAAGGAAATCATCATGAAAGGGATCACAGAAACAAGCTTATAGGGAGCATACTCCTCCACTTTTTTAGAGGAGATCCTCAGTTTCAGAGTTGGGAACAAAAAACAAAGGGCCATATTATCAAGAAAGGGCAATACATTATCGCTGCCTTTATCGGCAGGAAACTGCCGCTAAAGCAGCAATATTGGGCTTGATATTATGCCCTTGTGAATTCCCATGGAAGCCCAGGTTCACACCAGAACCCGGGCTGATATGGGAATTCACAAGGACATATTATCAAGCCCAATATCGCCGCTTTAGCTGCAATTTCCTGCCGATGAAGGCAGCGATAATGCATCGCCCTTTCTTGATAATATGGCCCGAAGAGACAAACCAGGAGAGGGGGGATGAGAAAAAATCTAGGAAAAAGATATCAGAATAGTCGAATGAACAAACGCTAGCTGTATATAATGATGTCACTGCGACTAGTACATCTGTAAATACTGCTGATGATAATTTATTTGTGAACTTATCAGACTATCCTTTAAATGTGCATGACACCAATGTATTGAATAAAGGCCTTGGATACTGTCAGGGATTTGTTCACTGATCTCCACATTCATCTTTACTAGTTTCTTTGATATGCTAAGCTCAAATGTCACTTTGTTCTTATTAACTATGAAGATACTAGAACTATTGTCACTACACCACAAATTGATGTTGCTGTGTCACACATTAAGAATGTGGCCACCCTTCTCTCTTTGGACACTGAGAATGAATCTTCATATGAACATGTGCTGAAGAGCATGAATATTGTACAGGATAACACTGTAGTGTAGTTCCTATAGTCCCAATAGGCTCTGCGCATTGGAATAATATATCCTATAGCTTTGACGTAGGACTTAGGTCGATAGGTCTCTATCACATATACTAAACTTAACTGTGCGTGTGCCAGCTAACTCAGAGGTCACTAGAAACTATCTCGAATACACAAGAAGGGATTAGTTTCTGACAACCGCATAAGCATGACAATTTTGTTTCCCAAGAATAAGAATATATCTCTCAGAGTCCCGGAAACAATAGTTAACTAGTTGCAGAGATCTAGTGAGACGGGCGTTTTCAATAAAAGGATTTATTGAACAGTCTTCTTTCTCTTGCAAGAGAAGTGAACTGCTACAATTGTTAGGCAGACTGCAAAGTATAATGCGTACAGCGTAAACAGTAATATGAAACAATACTGTAAGAACACTGTATGGATTCTAAGCCATATAAAAAGACATACATAAATAACAGACTAAAGTACTCAACTGGTGCTTCTAAAATATGCCTACCCTAACCTAAGGGGAGCCGGAAACACTGGAGCTGGATTCTCGATCAGTGCTTCAGCTGGAGAGTCGGCTTCCTTCTGCAGTTGCTGTAGCGAGCTGCGTCGGACAAGTAGGTCTTCGAACTGCTCCGAACCACTGTATCTTGCTATAGTGAAGGTATATTTATACCTTGAAGGTGTTTATGAATGCCATAGTTTGACGTAACGTTGGGCATATGAACATCATAAATGAACCCCTAGCGAACAGTTGTTCATTGTAAAGTAACTGAGTTCTTGGAGAAATCAATATTCAAGCAACGGGGAGTTCTCTAACGGCTTAAGCTGGTTTTCCAAGAAATCGTAGTGGCGTTTGGTGAACAGATGGAAAAAGCCATGCCTGTATTTGGGTAGCATGTGCAATGCCTAAATAAGGGCTGGATTTCTATGCCTATATAAGGGCAACGTGAATTGTACCTATATATGGGCATGAATCGAGAAAATTCAATCAGAGCCTAAAACACCAAACAACACCCGCTCCACTTTCTTATGTACAACATTACTGAGTTCTAAACATGTTAAACACATCTAAACACCCACCCAAAATACATAAAATGCATTGTTACTGGTTGTACACGAAAAGAACATATGTGCTGTATGCATTTGAAAGCAATGCTTCATTCAGAGCATATAGTTTGATATTTGAGAATGTTAACCGAATGAATCATGAAAAAATACATTTATGAAATGGCTCTTAAATACAGAAGAAAAAGTCAACACCATTTCATGACAGATTGTATAAACTATTTGAATGTGGACAAGGTCAAATATAGTCTCTGGAAGTATTCAAAGAATTCGAGTTCTCTATGTATAGTTCTACTTTAAGCAGATTACTTTTCTGCCAAAAAAAAGAAAAAATTCAAATTTGGAAAAAAACAAAAGTTGAATCATAGAAAATGGTCTCCAAAGCCGCAGCAATAGTCTTGATGTTTGCCACAATTTGGTAACAGAGGAACTGTACGGCTTAGAGGATAAGCACCAAACTAGATCTAAGAGGTACAATGTGGACAACCTTACACCAGTTGAGAGGGCAGCAATCCAAAATTCACGTACTAATGGTGACATAGTAATACGAGAGGTGGACAAAGGGGGCAATGTTGTTGTTATGAATAGGACTGACTATGAAAGTGAGGTAGAAAGACAGCTGAACAACACTGCACATTACACCAAACTCACTCATAACCCTTGCACCATTGCCACCATTAAAAAAAACACTCAGCTGACACATTGGAAGGAGGTGGGTCTCGTATCTGACACAGAACACAAGTTCATTTCCATCAGTAATCCTAGATATCCAGGCATATACCTTCTTCCCAAGATACATACGAAGATGCCATTCCCATTGGGATGACCAATCATCCAAGAAATTGGCTCCATGACCAAGGCCGTTGCCAAGTTCATGGATACCTTCCTGCAGCCGTTAGTGACTAATTTACGCTCATACATTAGGGATAGCATGGACTTACTTAACAAGTTTGCGGACTTGGAATGGGACGAAAACATGTGGTTTGCCACACTGGATGTAGAATCCCTATATATACTTGCTTTAAACGAGAACTTTGGGAGAGAGCTGTGGATTTCTATCCCTTCACCAGACATGCCAGTCTATATGACCATAATCAGATGTTATTAGAGATGATAGACCTCATCCTAGATAATAACTTCTTTATATTCCATACCTCGTGGTACAAACAAGAGCAGGGAACCGCCATGGGATCCAAATTTGCGCTGTCGTACGCCAACCTCTTTATGAGGTGTAGAGAGGGCACCCATGCATATCCAATTCTGGGGCCGCTACATTGATGAAATCATTATCATCTGGACAGGCACTGGTCCAGAATTGAAAGAATTCTTCAATTTCCTCAATGACAACACTCTCAATGTCTCTTTTACCCTCAAAATGTCTCAAACCAAGATACATTTCCTTGAGGCCAACTTTGCCTTACATTCTAGTCTGGCCACAGACAGACTCAAAAGAAGAGGCTATGATACACACAGACTTAACATTGCTGGCAACAGGGTCAAGACCATAAAAAGAGAGGACACTTTGAAAAGTAAGAATAGGAAGCGAGATCAGAAACCCCAGAGACTCTCCTTTATCACCACCTACTCTACATTAAATCAAGAGGTATTTCAGTCACTGGGCAAACATTGGGCATTGCTAAAAGGGGTCACTGAAAGACCCTGCATGACATTTAAAAGAAGTATGACTATTTTACTGGACCTGTCAGATGCATTTAACACAGTCAACCGCACAGTTTGCCTAGCAAGGTTGAAGACAGTAGGGGTGGTGGGAGTAGCCCTGGAATGGTTTTGATCCTATCTGACAAATAGACAACAGGCTGTGTCTCTTCCCCCCTATCGTTCGGATTTTTCCTAGATTAGGCATGAGGTCCCCCAGGGCTCGGCAATTAGCCCGATACTGTTTAACGCCTATATGAATCCCCTGATTGCAATTATTAAGTCATACGGGGTCAGCTTGGTAAACTATGCTGACAATATTCAGCCTATTTTGTCACTGGAGGGAGACCAAGCGGTCCTGCTAGAATATTTTCATGCCTGTATGCAAGAAACGGTGCACGGGTTGAAAAACAACTCCTTGCAAAATAATTGCGCGAAAACTGAGATACTCTGCTGTGCAGCAGGTAAAGTCTCTTGCTCTCTTCCTCTGGGCTTCTGGCCCATCCCCACGGAGACACCCCTGTTACCCGTTACGACAGTACGTAATCTTGAGGTCAGCTTTAATGAAAAGCTAAACCTAAAAACTCAGTTTAATAAAATTGTGGGAAACAGCTTTTCGCTCATAAGGGTTCTCCGGAAGATTCTCCCGCTACTCCCAAGTCAGGTACGAGTACAAGAAGTAAGGCTTGACTATGGTAATGCGCTACAGCTGGAATACCCAAGGTACTTGATTAGGAGACTCCAGAGAATCCAGATGGTGGCGGCTAAGCTGGCCTTATCACAACCACGACTGTCATCTACATCACTGGCGCTGGTGGAGTGGCACTGGCTCCCTGCATTCCATATGATACAATTCAAATCACTCTGCATTGTCCGTAAGGCACTGCACCGGATGGGGCACAGTAGGTAAAGGTCTGTAGCTGTTTAAGTCAAATAGTTGACAAGAACTCTAGGTACTCAAAAAATGTAAGCAACCACTGATTGGAATCACTCAAATCATCAGAATTGCACAATTTCTATAAAAATATATATTATTTTATTATTATTTATGATTGATTTTGAAAATCACAATTATTCTCTTTTTTGTATTTTTTTTAAATTCATATAAAAAAATACATATAATAACATAGACAAATCCATGTGCAAAACATATATTGAATTCAGATGCAATAATTCATGTTATTCGAAAAATATACTATAGACGTACAGTTGATAAGGGCAGTGCGGTAGATGTGACTATGCGTGTTTCCGCATTGCTGACTTCATCAGGAGACTGTCTATTGCACTGAAACTACACAAAACATATAAAACAGTGTTACAATGTGGTTACAGAAAAATATTATATACATAAGCACCTAGAGAGAAATACTAAGCTGTGTCATAGTATTTGACATGTACGGCTAAATATCCTCAAAATACAAGCATGAGAGAATTATTTTTCATACACAATAAGTGCATATATACAATTTTGTCCTGACCAAAAAACAACATATTTTTCACATAAATATAATCAACTTTGTGTCTCTTTACAACCTTATTTACAATTAAAGAAAATAAGAAATTAGTTATAAACACAATATAATCATATCTAAACATATTGGTTGGAGGCATAAATTCAAAATCTTATCAAATTTATTAAGCTATATACTGTTATATTTCTTACATCAAAATGCAAACAATTTCCCATATTTTACCATGTTCTCATGAGGAATCTCAGAAGACAACATATTTTGGCAAAGACATGATATACACAACACAAATGTTATATTTAGACCATCTAAATAGAGTTCATACAAATGGTTTAAGCTGTAGCGAGAATCCAACTAGATGCCTATTGTCAATAGAAATTCCATGATGAAACCAACATCAAAGCACAATGATAATAGCATGCATATCACCAGTCGTAATAGACCAAGATTAAAACTAAAGAACTAAAAAACTGGCCTCACCGATGGTGTTACATTTTTTAGGACAAAACCACTGTGCTGATGATATAAGATGGTATATTACAAAGAACAAGGGTCCTTAGCACTTGAAAGATCAAGAAAGTAATAACATATAGACCACAATAGGTAGCTATATTCCTCCTATGTCCAGCCGGACAATGATTTTATTATGTAGTAAATCACAAAAATGAGAACAAGAATATCAGAACAAAGATTTCTAGTAGGGCACAGTCCTGTACCATACTTGGGAGGAAAGTACTGGGGAAGGAACACATACAACATGAACATGTTTACAGGCAAAGACTGAGCAAAGTTGGCCACTTTTAAGTCAGTGCAACAATTCGAAGTATTGCCAAAGTGCGAAGCACAACAAAATTATACACAATGGTAAGTTGTGGAGACACTAGTAGAAGTCGACGTTTCGATCCCTTGCTCTAAATAAATTGGGATCATCATCAGGACTGACAATATTAACATTTGTTTGGTATTTATCAGTTAAAACCGCCTGTTAGGGAGGAATAGGGAAAGAAAAAACAAACAACCGGTTGCTGCTTTAAGAAATGATATTAGAGACTAACTGACATTAGAGGGCGCATGTATATACATTGGCAACAAGTGTATTAGGAATCGGCATACCGTGCTTTACATTCAGTGATTGCAGTCGAACTAATCGTGAAGGACCTGTCCGTTTGTGCCTTTGTGACATGCTGACTGAATTTGAAATTTCAGGAGCGCATTGTGAGGTGGCAGCATGCGTGCATTCATAAATGGGTCTTGGCAGCATTCATGTATTCATATATACATTGTAATTTCAGGAGCACATTGTGAGGTGACAGCATACGTGCATTCATACATGGGTCTAGGCAGCGTATGTGCATTCATACAGGGGTTTTGAGGGAACTATATATAGTGATTAGGTGGCACATACTCAGTTGGATTAAGTGAAGACAAAAACGCGATTCGGTAGTGTCTGCCGGGTATTTTAGGAGCGGAGTGTCCGAGTGAATGTCGGTTTTACCGCGTTGGGAATTGTGACAGCATTTTCGGGATGCCTTATGTGATTAAAAGGGGGCCTGGTGGTATAAGGGCTTACCCGTTGTAAAGACAGTTTGTTCCGGCTGGGTCTAAGATTACAAGGGCCCGGGCGTCTGCTGTGGACACATAATTAGAGATCTGTGAGGAACAGTTTAGGTGACTAACCGTGCTCAAAGCGTAATGGTGAGCAGTGCGTGTTGTACCTTATGTAAAAAGCCGTAATGGTCTCAGATGGGTTTCTGCCCAGGCACTTCTGTGGCTTGCTGGGCGATTCCGGGCCGGCTGGAGGGTGTCTGAAGGTGACGAAGGTGCTCTGAATTACGAGCCGCTGTAGGGAGAAGGGATGTTAAGGAAGGAGTTCCGCTATTGACAGTGCGCTTGGGTGTTTCAAAAGCTGGGAATCGTCTTACCTGGCTTCGAGGGTGGAGACAGCAACGATCTGCTTATTTCTCCGTTGGGCATTAGTTCCCACAAGTGCTCTGCCAAATCGCAAGCACAGAATGCGCTGCTCGGGAGCTGCTTAAATCTCCCGGGCCATTGAGGGCTAGTCACGTGGATAGTGAAAATAGACAAGGGGTGTGCTGCAATGCTCAGGTTAGCGGCCATCTTGGAGTTTTGAATTGGCGAGGTAATACATTCTACCTATTAGCGCCATGACGCGCTGGTGGTGGGAATCTGGGCGATACTGTTACAGTCATGAACCCGGGCGTGTGGGGGTTGCATTTGGTCTGAACGGGGTCAGACATGCGTGGGGATCAGCCGGGTGGCTGTTGGTGTGAATAAAGTGGTGTGAATTATTTACAGTGCATACTTCGCGCAGTGAGGACGACGATATTGTGGAACCAAGTGACAAGTGCAACAATTGTTCACATTTCATTTTGTGCTACACAAATCTCAGTATTGGTAAACATGAAAAATACAAAGTTTTATCACATCAGAATTATGACATTTTTCACATGGTCCCTTTGGGGACAGAAACTGTCTCTTGATTGTTGAGCCCAACAATCCTGTATAGGTCTTATATTAGCGTAGTCCAATCATCCGCTCTGTTGAGACCATTTCTGATGGTATCAAATTGGATTATTGTCTTTAATTCCTCACGGTTGAGCAGCTGGGCAATGTTTCCACCTCTCTGTGGTAACTTGAGAACTTTCAAGATAGTCCATTGTATATCATTCTCATTATGTCCAGCCCCTGAGAAGTGGTCCACCAGCGGAGCATTCGGCGTTTTACATCTGGTGCGGCTCCTGTGCTGGAAAATTCTTGTCTTGGCCTTCTGGGTTGTCTGGCCTACATATAGTTTTAAACACGGGCATTGTATGGAATAAATTACATTACTGGTATTGCAATTTGAGAATGATCGACTTTCAACTGTGGTGTTATTGTAGGGTAAATTATTTCCCTCAACTGTGTACTCACAGACATTACAACCTCCACATTTGGCATGACCTATAATGGGCGGTAAGCCCCATACAGACTCAATGGTTGAGGGTGGGGTTGGTGAGGGGAGGGCAGCTCATACCAAGTGGTTCTTCAAGTTCTTACTTTTACGAAAGTAAAATAGGGGCCTGTCGATGTTTAAGTTACCTGCATTAATTGTGGGCCAGTGTTTCATATTTTATTTCCTTATTTTGTTTGAGGCCGGAGAAAAGTTTGGCACACAGGCTATTCTCTCATTGTGGTTATTACTTTTCGAGAAAGCAGTATGTCACGGGGGCAGTACCAGGCTCGTTTGGAGGCCATTTTAACTATTCTCCGTGGAGAACCATGATCCTTTAGTTTGTTTGATAGGATTGATGCCTCTTTGAAATAGTCCTCTTTGGAAGAACAATTGCGTCTAATTCTGAGAAATTGGGAATAGGGTAGTGAGTCCCTAAGGGCTCTTGGATGATTGCTGGTGTAACTTAGGAGCGTGTTGCGCTCAGTGGGCTTCCTATAGAGTCATGTTAATAGCTCTCCCTCTGGGTGATAGATTGTTAAATCAAGGAAAGCAATTGAGGATTTTCATGGGATATTGTAAATGAAAGTCCAGAGCAGTTGTTGTTTAGCCAATGTAAGAGTTGATGTAGTGTCTCGCTCTCTTGGTTCCAAATGAGGAAAATATCGTCAATAAGTCTTCGCCAAAGTTTGATGCCGGCGAAGAAAGGGTTGCAGGGTGTGAGAATGGAACCAGTTTCCAATTGGTCCATAAACAGAACTGCTAGATTGGGGGCAAAAATAGCCCCCATGGAGGTCTCCTTAATTTGTTGAAAGAATATATTTTCAAAGATAAAGAAATTTCTAGTCAGGCATATTTCAAGTAGCTGAAGTATAAATAGGGTAGGAACCCTGTGTGGAAGCGGTCGAGAGTCCAGGGTTTTCTGAATAACAAGTAAGGCTGCTGTCTGTGGGATGTTCGTATATAACGATTCCACGTCCATAGTGCAGAGGGTGTCATGTGCGGGATCAAAAGGAAAATGTTTGACCAGGTTAATCATAGCCATGCTATCTCTCACATAGCAGGCTGTTTCAGGGATGAACCCTTTTATGAAGAAATCTACATATGCCCCCAGTGGCTCCAAAATTGAGCCACAGGCAGAAACAATTGGGCGTCAGGGGGGGTGGTTGAGTTTTTATGAATTTTTGGAAGGGTGTATATTACTGGCAGACGGGGAGTTTTGACATTGAGAAAATGGTATTCCTTTTTGCTAAGATAACCATCTGCAAATGCTTGAGATGTTAGCTTGGTGATGATTTCTTGAAATTGTTTGGACGGATTACCCGGTAGTCTTTGGTAGTAATCAGTGTTACTCAGTTGGCGTAAAACCTCGGTTTTATATGCCTCTGCTTCCTGGATCACGATCCCACCACCTTTGTCTGCGCTTTTAATTACCAAGGAGTTATTAGCTTTGAGTGTGTCAATGGCATCTTTTTCCTGGCGCGAAATGTTATAGGGAATGAACATCAGGGTGCGCTCTAGGTTGGAAAGATCCTTGAAGACCAGTTTCTCAAACGTTAGGATCTCAGAGGGTATCATTCCCGCAGAAGGTGAGAATGTAGAGGGGGGCCGAAACGGTGTGTTGGAGTTGGACATGGGGGAAGGGTGCAGTTGGAAAAAGGCTTTGAGACGGATTGTCCTAAAGAATCTTAGGAGTTCCGTCTGCAGTTCCATGTAGTTTGGGCGGATAGTAGGCATGAAAGACAAGCCTTTCTTGAGAAGTTCTAGTTCATGGTCTAGCAAGGTATGCTTGGATAAATTAAACATAGTCAAGTCAAGTCAGAGAATTTATATAGCGCACTACATACCCAGAGGGTCCCAAGGCGCTTAGAGAGGGGAGGAAGATTACTTGTCAAATATCCACGTTTTAAGTTGCTTTCTGAATGCTAGGTGGTTCTGGGTAAGGCGAAGGTAAGCGGGGAGTGAGTTCCATGTTTTAGCAGCCAGGTATGAGAAGGATCTGCCGCCCATGGTGGTCTTGTTGATGCGAGGTACAGTGGCGAGGGCTTGGCTGGAAGAACGTAGTTGGCGGGAGGAGGTGTAGAAGGACAGTCGTGAGTTGAGGCATTCTGGTCCTATGTCGTAGAGTGATTTGTGTGCGTGGGTTAGCAGTCGGAAAGTGATCCTCTTATTGACGGGTAGCCAGTGGAGGTCTTTAAGGTGACCGGAGATGTGTTTGTTGCGTGGGATGTCTAATATGATCCTGGCTGAGGCGTTTTGGATTTGTTGGAGTTTCTTCTGGAGTTTAGCGGTAATGCCTGCGTAGAGGGTGTTTCCGTAGTCCAGTCGGCTCGTGACCAGAGCATGGGTGACTGTTTTCCTTGTTTCGGTGGGGATCCAGCGAAATGTTTTTCTGAGCATGCGAAGAATGTTGAAGCAGGAAGAGGATACGGCGCTGATTTGTCTATTCATTGAGAGTGAAGAGTCCAGTATGATGCCTAAGTTCCGTGCGTGGTCTGTCGGGATGGGTGCCTTTCCGAGGGCTTCTGGCCACCAGGAGTCGTCCCATGCAGAGGGGGATGTACCTAGGATGAGGACTTCTGTTTTGTCTGAGTTCAGTTTCAGACGGCTTTGTTTCATCCATTCGGCAACTTCTTTCATTCCTTCGTGTAGGTTAGTTTTGGCGGTGCTGGGGTCATTGGTGAGAGAAAGGATTAGTTGAGTGTCATCCGCGTAAGAGATGATGTTGAGGTTGTGTTGGCGGGCGATGGTCGCGAGGGGGCTCATGTATACGTTGAAGAGGGTGGGGCTGAGTGAGGATCCTTGTGGTACGCCACAGATGACTTCAGTGGCCTCGGACTTGAATGGTGGGAGGCGAACTTTCTGAGTTCTTCCGGTGAGGAACGAGGTGATCCATTCAAGTGCTTTTCCTTGGATTCCGATGTTATTGAGGCGTTGTAAAAGGGTGCTGTGGCAGACTGTGTCAAATGCTGCAGAGAGGTCGAGGAGGATGAGGGCGACTGTGTCTCCATTGTCCAGTAGAGTTCGAATGTCGTCTGTTGCTGCGATGAGGGCGGTCTCAGTGCTGTGTTTTGCTCGGAATCCAGATTGTGAGGAGTCGAGGGATTTGTTGGCTTCGAGGAAGGCGGCGAGTTGGTTGTTGACAGCTTTCTCGATGACTTTGGCCGGGAATGGAAGGAGCGAGATGGGGCGGTAATTTTTGAGTTCGGTGGGGTCCGCTGTGGGTTTCTTCAGAAGGGCGGTGAGTTCAGCGTGTTTCCAGTCTTCCGGGAAGGTGGCGGAGTTGAGGGAGCTGTTGATGACGTTTCGGAGGTGCGGTGCTATGACGGAGTCTGCTTTGTTGAAGATGTGGTGAGGACATGGGTCTGTGGGGGATCCTGAGTGGATGGAATTCATCAGGCGGATTGTGTCCTCAGTGGAGATTGGGTTCCAGTCGTTAAGGGTGTTCACGGGGGGAGAATGTTCAGCAAAAGGTAGGGTGGGTTGGTTTCCGGGTTGGTTGTCGAAGCTGTTGTGGATGTCTGCAATCTTGTTGTGGAAGAATGAGGCTAGGGAGTCGCAGAGGGCTTGAGAGGGGGTGATGTCGTTGGAGTTGGCCGAGGGATTGGAAAATTCCTTGACGATGTTGAAAAGTTCCTTGCTGTTGTGGGCGTTGTTGTCAAGTCGATCCTTGAATGCTGTTTTCTTGGCCTTTCGGATTAGTTGGTGGTGAGTGCGGGTGGCGTTTTTGAAGGCGTCCTTGGTGCTAGTGGTTGGGTCTTTTTTCCAGGCCTTTTCGAGGGAGCGGCAGAGTTTCTTGGACTTCTTAAGATCATCGTTAAACCATGAGGCCTTTTTGCTGGCAGGTTTGTTTTGACGTTTCTTCAGTGGTGCTAAGGTGTCGGCGGTGTTGGATAACCATAGGGTGAGGTTGGCGGCGGCTTCGTTTGCGTTAGAAGAGTGGGCTGGGGTGTTTAGAAGGAGCGATGCGGAGATCTGGTCCGTGGTGATTTTGTTCCAGTTTCTTTGCAGAGTTGGTTGGAGGTGGTTGGTGGGTTTTGGTTTGTTGTAGGTGAAGTGAACGCAGCTGTGGTCAGTCCAGAGGAGCTCCGTAGTGTGGCTGAAGGAGACATGATTGCTGGAGGTGAAGATGGGGTCGAGTGTGTGACCTGCGATGTGGGTGGGGGATGTGACCAGTTGTTTAAGTCCGAGGTTGGCGAGATTGTCCGAGAGGGTGGTGGTGTTGCGGTCGTTGATCTTTTCAAGGTGAAAATTGAGGTCTCCCAGAAGGATGTAGTCTTTGGAGGGGAGCGCGTGAGGAGTGATGAAGTCCGTGATGTCTTCACTGAATTTTGCGCGGGGTCCTGGTGGTCTGTAGAGGAGGGTGCCTCTGAGTGTGGTCTTGGGGTCGATGTGGATCTGGAAGTGAAGGTGTTCAGAGTTGGTGAGATTGGTGTCAGAGCTGGTTGAGATGCAGATTGACTTCTTATGGATGATAGCGATTCCTCCTCCTGTGTGGCCGGTGCGGTCCTTACGAATGATCTTATAATCTTCAGGGATGGCAATGGTGATGTCTGGGGCGGAGGAAGCGTTCATCCAAGTTTCTGTAAGGAAGGCGACGTCCTGGGAGATGGTGTCTAGTAGATTCCATAGGTCAATGGCGTGTCTGTGGACTGATCGGGTGTTGAGAAGGATGCATTGTAGGTGGTTGGGGTCAGGGGTCTGTGTTGTGGTCGTAGCGGAGATGTTGTCGGTGCCGATGAATTTGCAGGAGTAGCAGGAGAAAGGTCCATGGGTGTGTTCAGGAGCGGCTTGGACGCAGTTGGGGGCGCGACCGGGGTTAAGGGCTAGGAGGGTGGCGGCATCGTAGGTAATGCGGGAGGGTTGGTCAGCGCGAGGGGCAGGGGGTCTGGCGCTGGGCGCGGTCCAGGCGCGGACGGGCGTAGACGGGCTTACCTTTGGCGCACCTTCGGCGTGTACGTAGCGCGTGGACGCTGCGCGTTGGAGCATCAGGCATAAATGAAGTGTGGAGGGGGCGGAGCGTGGGAGGGTCAGCTGGGAGGCGGGGTCTGGGAGGAGACACGGGAGAAATCCCAAACAATTCGAAATGGCCGCCTAAATGAAATCGAAAGTGGGGCACAGCCGGAGCCTCAAACAGAGATTCTTCTGAGTAAGTAATTAAAGAGACGTTCCCCCGACAAGCACAATCGCCGTTTGATACAAATAGATACAATGTTGCACAATCGCCGCTTTGTACAATTAGATACAATGTAGCAGTGCGAGCCTAAACGCTAATAGGCGCTTTAACTTAATGAAATGAGGTCGGAAAAGCAATGTGGGCATAAACGATACCAGGCGCAGTAAGATGCTGCAAGCGCTGTAGCAGGAGGGCAGTCAGCAAGAATCCGGGCAGGCAAGGCAGGCAGCTAGCACAGGGCTTCAGAGAAGCGAGTGGAGAGCTGTGGAAGCGACCGTGATGGATGGAATCCAGACGGTCACAGGGAAAGAGAGGACGGGGCTGGTGTAGTGAGTTAGTGTGTGGGAGGGTCAGCTGGGAGGCGGGGTCTGGGAGGAGACACGGGAGAAATCCCAAACAATTCGAAATGGCCGCCTAAATGAAATCGAAAGTGGGGCACAAGCCGGAGCTTCAAACAGAGATTCTTCTGAGTAAGTAATTAAAGAGACGTTCCCCCGACAAGCACAATCGCCGTTTGATACAAATAGATACAATGTTGCACAATCGCCGCTTTGTACAATTAGATACAATGTAGCAGTGCGAGCCTAAACGCTAATAGGCGCTTTAACTTAATGAAATGAGGTCGGAAAAGCAATGTGGGCATAAACGATACCAGGCGCAGTAAGATGCTGCAAGCGCTGTAGCAGGAGGGCAGTCAGCAAGAATCCGGGCAGGCAAGGCAGGCAGCTAGAAGTCTGCTACTGTTTTTTCCACTTGTTCAAGTGGTTTCTTGCTATCAGTCGAGGGATTAGAACACTGCAGCTGTTTTTCTATGTCAGCAATTTCTACCTCTAGTGATTTTAGTGTTTCTGTGGCGATATCAATCCCTAGAACTAGCCAGTGTCTAGAACAGGTAGTTCCTATGTAGCTAAAGTTATCAATATACTTCAGATAATCCGTGAAAATGCCAGGGATATTTCTTCCTTGGAGGCCTACTGGTAAAACTTAAGCTTTCAGGTAATCAGTTAACATCAATATCATTAATTGGAGACAGACTTGCTTTTTCCAGAGTTTCTCAAGTTGATCAGGTAGGGAACTGTTAGCTAAAGTCGGTGCATCTGGGGTGTCAGAAAGGAAGGAGGGTCCTAAATAGATTTGTTTGATATAATCATCTGAGTACAAGGGTGCATGCGCGGACATGTCAGAAAGTGAAAAAAGGTTTGGAAGAAATATTTAGAGAGTACTCAGAAGGCCCACCCTCAAGGGAGGGTTGTGGAGGTTTGCGAAAACCCTTGCAATCCAGCGATTGCGCTAAAGTACTTTTCAATAAAACAAGGGAACCCGAACAATTGTCTGAGGACCACGGGTGTCAATCATACATTACAAAGAACAAGGGTCCTTGGCACTTGAAAGATCAAGAAAGTAATAACATATAGACCACAACAGGTAGCTATATTCCTCCTATGTTAAGCCGGACAAGGATTTTATTATGTAGTAAATCACAAAAATGAGAACAAGAATATCAGAACATAGATTTGTAGTAGGGCACAGTCCTGTACCATACTTGGGAGGAAAGTACTGGGGAAGGAACACATACAACATAAACAGGTTTACCGGCAAAGACTGAGCAAAGTTGGCCACTTTTAAGTCAGAGTGTCAATTCGAAGTATTGCCAAAGTGCGAAACACAACAAAATTATACACAATGGTAAGTTGTGGAGACACTAGAAGAAGTCAAAGTTTCGATCCCTTGCTCTAAATAAATTGGGATCATCATCAGGACTGACAATATTAACATTTGCCTGGTATTTATCAGTTAAAACCGCCTGTTAGGGAGGAATAGGGAAAGAAGAAACAAACAACCGGTGGCTGCATTAAGAAACGATATTATAGACTAACTGACATTAGAGGGCGCAAGTATATACATTGGCAACAAGTGTATTACGAATCGGCATACCGTGCTGTACATTCAGTGATTGCAGTCAAACTAATCGTGACGGACCTGTCCGTTTGTGCCTTTGTGACACCTGCCTGAATTTGTAATTTCAGGAGCGCATTGTGAGGTAGCAGCATGTGTGCATTCATTCATGGGTCTTGGCAGCATTCATGTATTCATATATACATTGTAATTTCGGGAGCACATTGTGAGGTGACAGCATACGTGCATTCATACATGGGTCTAGGCAGCGTATGTGCATTCATACAGGGGTTTTGAGGGAATTATATATAGTGATTAGGTGGCACATCCTCAGTTGGATTAAGTGAAGACAAAAACTTGATTCGGTAGTGTCTGACGGGTATTTTAGGAGCGGAGTGTCCGAGTGAATGTCAGTTTTATCGTGTTGGGGAACTGTTTTTTCAGGATGCCTTATGTGATTAAAAGGGGGCCTGGTGGTATAAGGGCTTACCCGTTGTAAAGGCAGTTTGTTCCGGCTGGGTCTATGATTACAAGGCGCCGGGCGTTTGCTGTGGACACATAATTAGAGATTTAAGAGGAACAGTTTAGGTGACTAACCTTGCTCAAAGCGTGATGGTGAGCAGTGCGTGTTGTACCTTATGTAAAAAGCCGTAATGGTCTCAGATGGGTTTCTGCCCAGGCACTTCTGTGGTGTGCTGGGCGATTCCGGGCCGGCCGGAGGGTGATATAAGATGGTACATTCTGGAAAGAATTGTAACCAAGACAGGACTATGTCCAGACAAAATCAGAAAAAAACGTGAAGTTTTTTGGATCTTTTGGTTAGACACTGTTAATAAGGGTCTTAATTTGGATATACCCTGGGATCCGGCTATAACCTAAATGAGGACCAAGTCTGATTATGCCCTTTGTAGTCCTGGTTAGTTCATGTATCCAAATATTGTTACATTTGGAAAATAATCTGTGGTTTGATCATGTTAGTCTTGAATTTGGATATACCCTGGGCTCAGGTTATAGCCTTAATGAGGGTCTAGTCAGATTATAACTTCAGGAGATTTTGTTAGTCTCTGTATGTGGAGACCGCTTTATTCAGTGAATAACTTAGATTATACTGGGATCGATTAGAGAGATCCCTATTTTGGAGACTTTAATATACTATCCTCTGTATCTATACGTCTTTTGATGTTGCTAACAATTTGGTTTACACAAGGGTTTGATATATATATCCTTGAGTTTGAACCAACTACACTACAGAGCCTTTTATTGTGTGTTCCAATCATAGAGTCTATTTGTGGTTTGGCTGTATACAGGACACCAACAGCTGCTTAGTTCATATCTTAAACCATTGTAGATATGGTTTTTATAGCAGGGGGATTTAGCTTTTTAACGACAACTATGATACATCGTTAAGTTATAGGAACACTATTGCATCATGTACGGGAATTACGGCATAAAGTCCTTGAATATGGTAATAGATCCTTCTCCATTTATACCAATATCTTTATTACATCACATTGCTTTGCTTCTCAGATTAAGTTTAATTGCGCGTTACACTGAAATAATATTTTATGTACTTCCATCGATCGAAGCATGTCTTTGATGTTTGTTTATGGCGACATGCAATATACCATTTACGTCTGTTGTGCCTACTTTATACAGAGTGACGAACAGATGAATGGTTGCAATATTCATTTATCGGGTGGCCCATAATATGTATTGTAGTATTCAACATATACGGAACATACATACAGTCCTTTTTGGATCTTTCTGTGGTCTGGTCCATATCCAATAAGGCGCGCGTTCACAGGTGCCTAATCCATCGTTTCTTTCCTTACTCAGCAGGTGTTTTTTTCGCGCGAATGGTGGCGTAGGTAAATACAATGTATATACGGAGCCACTTTTATTATTGCAGCCCTTTAAGACCCATCACGGACATTTGTTTTTATGCAGGAGTCTTGTTAAGACGTTCATCAGTACCAAGGTACGGAGTGTAGTCTAGTCTTAGAATTATTTAATTTTTTTGTGCCCCAGTCATAGGAGCAAACGTCTATATATATCGTATATGAAATATCCATCTGTGCATTTTTCAGGCCATTGTGTTGCCTCTAATAAGCTGTGATTTCCAGTCTTTTTGGGACTACATTATCCTTTGTCTGAGTTCCCTATCACATGGTATCCACAGCTCTTCTATTGGAATTTACTAAGTCTTATATCTAATCCCATATACTTATTCAATAATTAAGCTGTAATCTTCATTTTTATATGGCCACACACTGATATTTATGTCCATTTGTTTTTGATGTAGTACTTATTCATAACGATATGGATGGACTGTTCCTTGTATGATATCCTGCCAAAATCGACATTAATAGCGGAGCTGCGGCCCAGTTAGTCATCTCTCTCTTCTTTTTATGTAAGTAGTGAAATCCATTTGTTATATCCTCTATGCCTTGATAGGGACTTTAGATGAATTTAAATTGGAGTTGGCGCTTTATTCTGTTGGGTATCATTTATTTAATATCATTGCCCTGTATTGGAGAGCCCTAGTTCTTTTGTGGCACTACATATTAACGGTCAGCCCTTTACCTATCTTCCTTGACGCAGAATTTGAAATTATTTGTAGCCCATGGGTTTAGTACATTAGGCATAATGCACTCAGGATTGAATTGGGTAACGGATTAGATAAATAAGTAAATAAAAGTATCACTTTCTCATCATGTCTTTTTCAGCTTTTTATCCATCGCGTATACAGTTGCCATTAAATTAGATGCTGAGTAAGCATAAACTTCATTGCCTTGTGCAGTCTAGTTTCCATGTCACCAGAAATAGAATCACGTTACTTAGCAGCGCCTGCAAGGGCAGGACAGACTCTACCCAACGCGCTGGCTACAGGACGTGTTCTGGACACGGCTCCAATTTATTAGAAGTTGAATACTGAAATACAGTTATGTTTTACCCTCTCTTTCCTAAGTGATCTCATGCGTGCCGCATTTTTTGTTTATCTGTCATTGCAGTTTGACCTTTTTGCAATTGTTCACTGCTGACCCGTCCACTATACATATATAAACACATACACCGTGTGCCTTTTGAGTTGCGCGCTTCATGCGCACCTTGCAACTAAAGTTTGATTCTTTGATGTTTGCAGTCTTTACCTTTCTGTAATCATTCAGTTCTGGCCTGCTCTCTATTTAGACAATTTACACAATGTGCTTTTCGTTTTGGGAGCAACATGCAATACTATTTCAACTGTGGGCATTACGGTTTTTGAGTGGAGACTCGACTCCAATTTAAAACCATGTGCTCTACTTAAGACATTTACACAATGTGCTTTTCATGTAGGCGCTTCATGAACATCATACTATACTGTTTCAAATTGTGGGCAAATTGTGGGCATTGGTTGGTTGGTTGTTGTATATAGGCATATTCGAAGTGTGCCACATACAGGCCTGCCACGCTCGGGGCGAAAACGCTGCCCATGGATGTTCCATTGGTCTGTAGGTAGAAGGCTCCCTCGAATATGCCTATATACAACATCCAACCAACCCCTTCTCCGCCAACATAAAAATGTGGCGGATATACATCGATGACATCCTCCTGATATGGAAAGGCACCCAAGAAAAACTGGACAACTTTATGATCTGGATCAACCACCAAGATTCCTACCTGCGCTTCACAAGCACCAGCAGTTCCACTGAACTAGCTTTCCTTGACTTGAACATCAAACCGGAGAATGGAGGTCTCACCACTACCACCTTCTACAAGCCAACAGCAAGGAACTCCTTACTCAGATTTGACAGTTTTCACCCCCGACACCTTAGGGAAAACTTACCCTACGGGCAATTTTTGCGCATCAGACGTAATTGTAGCAGCATCCAAGACTACAAATCACAATCTAATGATTTAATACACAAGCTCAAGGATCGTGGCTATCCCTCGAGGATAATAAACAAAACATGCAAAAGGGCGAGGAACCAAAACAGAGAAGCACTCTTGGAAACCTTTGAGAAACCGCAGGAAGAACCTCCCCTAACATGTGTGACTACCTATAACACAGCATCCAACTAGGTAGCCAACATTATCCAACGGAATTGGAAGATCATCAACTCCGGCACAAGGAATTGGGAGAAACCTCGCTTTGCCTATAAAAGAGCAACCAACCTTAAAGACCAGCTGGTTAACACTAGACCACGGCAAAACACTCGTAGGAATGACAACACCATCCTCAATGCATGGGGCCTACCCAGAATCACTGGCCACCAACCCTGCAACAATTGCAGCGTGTGCCACCTGACCTCCCCTTCCAAAACACTGAATCTGGAACCAGGCAAAACCTGGACTCAACAACAGTTTACAAACTGCAACTCCACAAACCTGGTGTACTTGATGACCTGCCGATGTGGCCTAAGATACATCGGCATGACCACCCGGAAAGTCCGGATAAGAATGACGGAACACAGGAGCACGATAAGGTGTGGCAAGAGTATCAGCAAACTCACAGATCATTTCCTTACCCACAACCACACCCCCAATGACTTCTCCTGGACCGTCATTGAGAAATTTGACAATACTATCAATGAAAAACTCCTCTTACAAAAAGAACAAAGATGGATATATCGTTTGTCCACACATACTCATGGCCTCAATGATGCCATACCTTGGAACTCCCTAGCTATATAAAACTCTATTCTGCGTAAGAAACAGTCAAACACAGACCCGATACCTGTGCCAGGGTATCTATGTGTGAACGTCCCCGTCCTGATTCCTATCTTCTCCCAAAAGAGCACCACATATGATTGTGAGACCCAGGTGCACATATGTGCACTTATAAAATCACCCGTGTATTTTACAGTATTTTACTGTATAAATCCATCGCCACAATACTGGCATTGATGCTTTTAGCTTAAATTACCCCTGTTAAGGCCATCCCGCCTGCCCCTGTACACATGCGCCGCACACCAGCGCATGCTCACACCATTGCCCTCAGTCAGTATTCCAAACCGATACTAGCACGCATGTGCTACACACTTGCGCATGCGCGACTCACGCTCCACTCTTCAGCGCATGCGCGATTCGCACTCTACTCTTCAACGCATGGGCACAACAGGGAAGCAATGACATGGCGATTAGCGCGCACCCCTCCCTCTCTTTCTACCTCATACAGGTGAAACCAATCAATAGAATGTATAAAACAGAGACCAGCGGCCCCTTTCCTCATAACGGGCGCCGCGGAAGGACGAATAGGTCCAAGGAGGAACCAGATCGAAATACTCGTGAGTAAAAACTACAGCTACGACTGGGGTAAGCCACCACTCTTTTTTCCCCACAGGTTGGATACATTTTGACCGAACTCTCATTCCTACAGGGTCTCTTTCTCTGCCAGGCGACCCTAGAAGCTTTTTACAAGACAAAACAGAGTGAGGACCTAGCATTTTACTTACCTGTACCTCACCTTGTAAATACGCTTTTTAGCCCACCACCAAACACCAACGGTTTTATTTAGAATTCTCACCCATTGCATGCAATTGGCATGAAATCACCATAGCCCATTATAGGTTGTTCACCACCTTATATGCCGGCATTTTAAAATACAACAATATAATATATTAACATGACTCTACCATGTACGTCTTGTCTTTGTCCTATGTGTTATCTGTAGTCAAGCTTGAGGGAATCCCCCTCTAACAGTTACAGCGCCTTAGCGTGCGCTACACATAGTCAAAGAACTACACAAACACTTAAATATAAGTTTAATATTTAATTTAATTTGCACCTTCTCACATAATAATTGGTCCTGAGGAAAGCCAGCTTAAACAAAGGCACTGGCTGAAACATGTAGACCACACTAGACGTTGGGGGTCATAATCCATACTCCAAAATTACGTCTACCTGCCTTTTATTCGCTAACAGAGGCCCAGTTTATTAAAAGTAAGTAACCCTCGGGTGCTGGGACCTTCTGTATAGCTTTTAACCTTTCACTTTCTCACCCTTTTCACTGCACACTCAGCAACATACCAGCTCCGCAGTCTCCTGGCGTTGAAGCACACCCGGGGCACATTCGGTGCCACTGTGGTGGGCCCGATGATAAAGCATGCCACCGACTAGGTCGGTGGGTGAGGGCTTTATAAGGAAAACAATGCTTTTCCCTACACATTGACGTACCTACCTGAGTCTTCTAAATTCTTTCTCTAGCTAGTCCTTATTGATATTTACAAATAGTAATTCTTACCCCTACGCTATCCAGCGCTTTCCTTACTGTTGCACTCACTGGAGTGGGAACAGTAATTTTTACCCCTATACTATCCATCACTTTCTCTACTGTTGCACTCTCTAGAGTGGAAATAGTAATTTTTACCCCTACGCTATCTAACACTTTCCCTACTATTACACTCACTGGAGTGGGAATAGTAATTTTGACCTGTACGCGTTCCAGTGCTTTCCCTACTGTTGCACTCTCTAGAGTCAGAATAGTAATTTTTACCCCTATGCTGACCAACGCTTTCCCTACTATTGCACT
This sequence comes from Lissotriton vulgaris, assembly GCF_964263255.1. NCBI lineage: Eukaryota > Metazoa > Chordata > Amphibia > Caudata > Salamandridae > Lissotriton > Lissotriton vulgaris. The sequence continues at coordinate 404,204,503 of NC_141698.1, read as the reverse complement.
CACTGGAGTGGGAATAGTAATTTTTTACCCCTACGCTGTCCAGTGCTTTCCCTACTGTTGCACTCTCTGGAGTGGGAATAGTAATTTTTACCCCTGCGCTATCCAACGCTTTACCTACTGTTGCACTCACTGGAGTGAGAATAGTAATTTTTACCCCTATGCTATCCAGCGCTTACCCTACTATTGCACTCTCTGGAGTGGTAATAGTAATGTTTACCCCTAAGCTATCCAGAGCTTTCCCTACTGTTGCACTCATTGGAGTGGGAATAGTATTTTTTACCTCCACGCTATCCTGTGGTTTCCCTACTGTTGCACTTTCTGGAGTGGGAATAGTAATTTTTACCCTGATGCTATTCAACTCTTTCCCTAATGTTGCAATATGTGAAGTAAGTATATATATTTATTTATATGTATATGTTTTATTAATTTTAACATTGTATGTATTAGTTATTATTTTTAAATATATTTATATCTATATTTTGTTTAATTATATGTATTATTTACTTAATTGTACATTATAAAAACATTTTTAAAAAAATTTTAACATCAATATTTTTGACAATATTTTTTTTCTCTATATTTTTGTACTTACCTTTATGTAGATAGGACTTCAATATTTTTGAATTTGATATTTCTGTGTCAATATTTTTGTAGGTCGATTTTCTGTACATGGATATTTTGTCAGACATTCAAACAGCATGGGGTAAAGCCAAAAAAAAATATGGAAATTGTGCCTGTACACAGCTATAATAAAGATCCATGTCAGGTGCGTCCCGTCTGCCTTGTTTCCGAATGGAAGAGTGAGAATCTCCCAGGCAATCCTGCATTGTTTCTCGGCCAATGCCAGCATCACCGGGCTCAAACACAGTTTGGGCCAGAAGCAGCGGGGAAGACGGAGATGAAGATAGATAAACTAGTAGAGAAATGTGGGCAAAATAACCATTTTAGCGATAGCCAACCTCCCCCAACATGGAAAGCAGGAGGCGGATCCAGTGAGCCACGCGACTCTCCAACCACTCCATCAAACAGCAATAGTTAGACTTCCAGAGATCATCCACATCAAAGCTCAGCCATAACCCCAGATATTTAGTGGATCCATTCACCCACCGTAAAGGAAACTCTGCGGTGAATTCCAAAGTAGCCTCCATGAGCTAGAAAATCACTGATTTTGCCCAGTTAATGGAAATTCTAAACTGTTTGGTGATTTCCCTTACCAATGGATCCAAATTCTGAGCCAGGTGCTTAACATATAGGTTGACATCGTCAGCAAACATGGAAAACAGCACCCCTCGAGTGGCTAAAACCAGGCCTTGAAGTGCATGATGTTGTCTAAGGCGTTTAGCCAAGGGTTCCTACTATGGTGAAAAGGATGGCAGAAAGTGGGCACCCCTGCCTCGTCCCCCACGAAACCAGAAAAGGGGAGAAATCACCCCATTAATCCTGAGATGCGCTGTAGGTTTAGAGTAAAGAAGACCAATCAATTGAATGAATTTGGGGCTAAGTCACAGGGAAGCCAACAAAGCGAATAGGTATGGCCATTGAAGAGAATAAAATGCCTTAGTGGCATCAAGAAAAATCACAGCTGCACTCAAAGAAGGCTCTATCCACCTGTAGAATTGCAAAAATGGTTCGTAAAAAAAAGTGTAGTGGCTCTTCTGGGCACAAATCTCGATTGGTCCGGGTGAGCTATAAGGAGACGCTATTAACTTAGCAAGAATTTTTTTTATCCACGTTAATCAGGGATAATGGACTGTACAATTCACAACGCCGAGGGTCCTTATCTGGTTTTAGAATAGTAGCTATATGAGCTCTCTAAGTGAAGAGGGCAACTCATCATTCTCCAAAGATTCACCAAACATGTTGAGGAAATGAGTGGCTAAAATGGCTGAAAATTCCATTAAAAAAGCGATGCTGTGGGGCCATCCAGATGAGGGAAAGCAAACACAAGGAGATGATTGAAGGAGCGCTGAAACTTTTCAGACACTCACCCCCAGTCACAGATCTGGGTTAAATCCATCATCATTTTTAGCTCACTTAGCCACCCCAGTTCAGACCCAGCCATATGCAAATCAGTCTTGACCCTGTTCCTTATGGGAACAGTCCAGCCCGAGCTGCCAAGCCAGGTCTTCCCTAAACTGGAAACAAACATCCTGGGACCGGTTTCTGGGTAACACCCCTCATCAGCCAGGCTAGTTTGAATCCTGGGGCAAAGTGAGAAAGGGACCTAAATCTGGGCATACCCTGCCAACTTAGGGTGAGCAAAGCAAACACAAGGAGATGATGGACGGATTGCTGAAACTTTTCAGACACTCACCCCTACTCACAGATCTGGGTTGAATCCAGCATCATTCATTAGCTCACTTCACCACCCCAGTTCAGACCCAGCCATATGCAAATCAGTCTTGACCCTGTTCCTTGTGGGAGCAGTCCAGCCCGAACTGCCAAGCCAGGTCTTCCCTGGACTGGAAACAAGCATCCTGGGACCAGTTTCAGAGTAACACCCCTCATCAGCCGGGCTAGCTTGAATCCAGTGGCAAAGTGAGCAAGGGACCCACATCTGGGTATATCTTGCCAACTTAAGGCGAACAAAGCAAACACAAGGAGATGATGGACGGAGCGCTGACATTTTTCAGACACTTATCCCCAGTCACAGATCTGGGTTGAATCCATCATCATTCTTTAGCTCACTTCGATAGCCCAGTTCAGACCCAGCCATATGCATATCAGTCTTGACCCTTTCCCTTATGGAAAAAGTTCAGCCCAAACTGCCAAGCCAGGTCTTTCCTGGACCGAAACAAGCATCCTGGGACCAGTTTCGGGGTAACACCCCCCAACAGCCAGGCTAGCTTGAATCCAGTGGCAAAGTGAGCAGGGGTCCCACATCTGGGCATATCATGGTCTCCAGGAAGAGTACCAATAACCTACATATGTCTATCAAGGTACTATCACTTATGATGGACTATAGTTGTGCAGCTGCTCGAGGGTGAGGGTGGTGAGACTATCCAAACCTGTCCCCCAAGGGATCCAAGATTGCATTAAAGTCCTCTCCTCATATATCCACGCCAGGGTACAACACGGTCACAAGTGTCCAGATCTCAACAAAGAAATTGGGGTCATTCACATTTGAGCGGTAAATGGAAACTAGACTCAGTGGGAGTCCCTGCAAGGTGCCAGCAAGCATCACATACCTTCTATGTTGATCACATAAAGCCATGCTTGCAGTGGCGGCTCCTCTATAGGGGCGTTTGGGCACTGCCCCCCTGCTTTCTCGCAGTGCGAGAAGGCAGAAACATAAATCGTGATAACTACTATTTATGTTTCTGCCTTCCCACACTACGAGAAAGCAGAAGTGCCTAGTTGGGGGTGGGCGGTTCTGCTCAAAGTCAGGGGGGGAGTGGCTTGCCCACTGTGTGCATACTGACTGTTTTGTCGGCCCTTGGGCCGACCAAGCAGTCAGTATGCACAACAGTGCAAGCCAGGCAAGCCAGGCAAGACAGGCAAGCCACTCCCCCCTGCCCTCAAGCAGGATCGCCCACTCTCCCTTTTCTCTATGTAGGCTGCTGCAGCAGCCTACAGAGAGAAAATGGCCCGGCTGTGGCACTCTCAGTTTAGCCTCAGCAGTTCTGATTGGCGGAGGGGAGGGAGTGAGGCTGCCTTTCCTAATGACGCGAAGAGAGCTACTGCCGGCTGGCCCGGAACTGAGTCAGGAATAGACGGCGGGAGTCGGGACACAACCAGAAAATGGCACGGGACAGTAAGTTTATTTTATATATATTTTTTTCCATTAAACCCCTCCCGCCTCACTACCCCCCACCCGCCCGTATTGCCGTCCGCGACTGCGATCAAACCATATTCAGTCTCAAGTATGTTTGAAATCTGTTTATGAAGTGTCCCTTCTGAACTCTGCTGAGCTGGTTCCAATTAATAACTGTCAAATATATTAATGTTTAAATGTAAAACAGGCAGGTGTTTTACGACTTGCACATTCCTCAGGACGGGCACAGACCGCTTTTGGGCCACATATTTCGTACAGAGATGTAAAGAAAGCTACCCCTCTTCAGAAATCTCTGACCAGACTTTCACCAACATTCCTAGAGGCACGCGCCTGGTGACAAACGAGCTTGCAGCTCACCCTCCTGTAGAGCATGCTAGGCTTGCAGAGCGACCCTACAAAGAGACCAGGACCCTTCTGTGGGTGCTTCATGCTCACAGTAGAAGAGGCGGACAGCCTACACGTGCACTCACACTACACACACACACAGCGCTTGCTTTCTTCACTACACACGAAGTGCTAGTTTTCTGTATGTCCCCTCAGGAGGACATTAACTGTTTCTAAAAGTGTGGTCGAGATAACGCAGGAAGTTGTAGGACCACCTGTTGCCAGGCCTTCCAAGCTACACCTGACATTGAAAAGTCAGGGAAAGCTGTAGTCCTTGTGAGACGGGAGACAGAGAATAACCACCTTCCTCTCCAGAATCCACTGGCAATGATTATGGCGCTGTCCGTCCTTTGCTTTATGACTGCTTCGCAGCACTACTATATGTAGAAAAGTGCTAAGTGAAATGTTTGAAAAGTTCAGGGGTAGTTACAATACAATTATGTATTGCTCCTACTCCTCAAAATAGTGGATGCTGGGGAGCTTGCAGCACTACTAGGGGCCATGTTTTCACTAGGTGCCATGACTCGTGTACTTGCGTGCTCAGCATACACGGGGAATGGGTTTGTTTCACACAAGTGACGAGGCGGTGCATAGCCCTGCTTCAGCCTTCCTGATCTCTGTTGCAATAGAAGATCTGGGATTAGGTCACTACAGTGAGGTGTGCCAGCAGTAATCCCTGGATTTACAAGTGATGCAGTGTAATGATTAGTCGGTGGATTTGGAGCACAAACGTATTGTGCTCTTATGCTCATTGATGCATTGTTTATACTGTAACATGATACTACAAATGTACTAGTATATGGCAGTGTTTTGTTCCACCGACTCTTATTCTCTGGTTTGTGTGTGCTGCGTTCATGTATTTCTATTTGTGCTTATTTTCTGGGTTTCCAAGTTTAATGCTGTTTTCCTGTGCTTGCCAAACCTTGTTTTGCACGTTTTACTCATAATGTTCTCAGACTATTATTCTCAGGAGTGCACACATTATGGTGTTGTGTCGCATGTGATGGCAGTGTTTATTTTAGTGCTGTGGTCCTCTGGTTAATCATTGGAGGCTGTCAGCAGTCTTCAATGAGTGATAACATGACGAGGTTAGATTTTGCACACTTTTTATAGTTTGGTGTGGCAGTTTACGCCCCACTATTTTGCAAGTCCACAAACCGCCACTGCATGCATGTGCGCCAGGGCAACCCCTTTTTGATATGGATAGCAACACTACAGGCATAATTTGAATAGTAAGCTACATGTTGTTCACCAACCGAACCCGCCCACAAGTGCATTATAGAGAGATCAGTTAAGTGGAGCTCCTGGAGGAAACATATATCTGCACCATGCCACTGCAGGTATGCCTACACCAAACTTGCCTTGCACCTATCCTTTGATCCAAGCACATTCCAAGTGATACTTTTTAGGTGTGTCATAGTGGGACTATAGAACACAGATAAAAAAGCTTCAACAGGCAGCATGCAAATCAAAGCCTCCATGATACAACAAGAGTTTAGCAACCGGGGGGAGGGAAAAAGAGTGCTTATATTCAACCAACCCTATCAAAACCCACCCCACTCCTACTGAAGCCCACCAAAAAGGCTGAATGCAGCCATCTTATCCCAACCACAGCTGCAAGGGGCTAACAATGCAATATAAAAAGGGAATCATCTCAGAGGGGAATCACTGGTCACCTAGCACTACCCCATGTACAGGAAAGTTGGTTGGCCAGACTTTGAAAGTGGTTGGTGGCCAGTGCACACCTGATGGAGAAGGTCCTCACACATCAATAAACAAGCATCTAAAGCTGGGGGTCCCCAGGAAAGTTAACAACAGAATGCATCAATCTGAGCAAAATCAGCATTCTAAGATCTAATGTCTGTGTGATCAATCATTATCAATCTAATAGGCAGGCCTTGAGTCGGTCTTGGTGCACAAAGACCCCTGACAAACTTAGTGGCTGTCTTAGGATCAGTAAAGTGGATAGTTTCACTAGCCTGAACCGTTACCGTGAAGTCTGGATAAAAGGATACATTGTTCCCTTGGTAGGATATCATTTGTTGATCAGGAGCCAATTTGAGTACAGTGTCTCTGTCTCTTTAATTTAGGACTCAAGCAATGATAGGCCAAGCAGCAGAGTTCTCAGGCCTAGTGATCAGTGCGCATGGTCCTCTATGCAAACGGTTGACAGTGCATCTCCGAAATTAGCCCGTTGTGTACCTTCCACATAATCCTCCACCCAGTTCATTGCAGTGGATTCCGGGATTCCCATGATTCTAATGTTATTCTGTCCAAATATGGCTTCTAAATCCTCAATCCTGTTGCAGATTAGAACTAGCACTTTTTCCATTTGTAGCAATTTCTCTTTAGTTGTCTTGCCATCCTGCTCTACTGTTGACGTACGTTGCTCTAGTTGCCAAAAACTTTCATCATGGCTGGCCACTTTTTCTTTAAGGCGGTTGAATCTATCAGCCACTAAGTCTATTTTAATTGTCTATGACCATAAGTCTCTGATAGGTATCCATGAACATTACCCGAATGTCAGGTTCCTGGTGTGATCAACTGTCGCACACAGGGTTGGGAGAGGTTTCCTCCTGGGGAACTCCAAGCTACAGGGCTGCTTGCATTGATTAAAAGTAAGCTTGGATGGCCTAGTATCTGTCTTTCCCATCATGGCTGTGAAAGTGGAGGAAGGTTCAGTGGTACGAACTATAAAAGTCTCTCCGCCATGGACCCATTACTCTCTGACCAGACCAGTCCCGGGGGCATGAGCAGACCTCTCTTTTCAGTAGTTTGCACAGTAGAGTACTGGGGGAATGATTTCACACAAATAAGTATTTGTGTGTCGTTAGGCTGGAAGTAGAAATCGGTTCCCGATAGAGTTTAGCAAGCAGTCTCACATAGTTGTGTCCCGCAACAGTGGCCAGCAGGTGATATTTGAGTTTCTGCCATCTGTTTCCCAGCACTCTTCAACTTACTCGGCTCCCAACACACCCTGTTTAAATCTACAGCATCTCTGTGGTGTCTACAAGTGATGGCAGCTCCAATCGAACCTGTTTCCCAGCTGGATCATTCCTCAGGCACAAGCCCACATCAATGTGAGCTATTCAGCTCAAGAGTTGATACTCTCCAAACCGTGCCTCTCATAGCCATGCAATTCCTCCTTGTCCAGGAGCAGGCAGTCTCTATCCTGCTTAACAGTAGCAGACTCATGCGCCATCCACTGCACCCTGTGTCTCACATCTGATCCAATATAGAGCCAGCAGCTTCAGGGACGTCCAAGGGTCTGCCTTCCCAGTCAGAAGTGCTGAAGAGGTTGCAATCTCAGCCCGTATGTTCTCACAGTGTCAGGCCAGGTGGCAGTGGCACCTCACCAATGCTGGTCTTCCAGGTAGGCCCCCCATGCACACCTTGTCATCAGGCAACAATCCCAGGATTGCTTTGTCTGCTGATTTGCAAAAGCAAGGCCACAGGGCAGCCTCCAGCTTTCATGGTGCAGCGCTTGTAGCCCATAAATAGGGATAGGGTTAGCACAGCCTTTCAGGCTTCCATGGCACACGGATCCTGTTGCGTCACCCCTGCCAGCACAGCTTCTCCTCTGCTTCTCCACTCTCCTTTGCAATGTGGTTTACACCACCAGACCAGCAGATCTAGGCTGCAATCTCTCAGTTGGCCAATAACACAGCTTCAACTGCTTTAACACTCTCCATAGGGGACCCCCACATTCTGTACCAAAAGGGGACTCTCAACTACCGGTTGGCAGCCGCCGATGTCACAGGCAACTGCTGACAAATGTCAGATTAACATTCCAGCCAGCAGAACCTCACAGTGGGACAGCCATCTTGCAGCCAAGCTCTATTGCACCCTCAATGTTACTGTAATGCTAATGGGGTGGGAGAAAGATTGGATGACTTTGATATACTCAATTGCTTATTCTGTGTTATTTTATAAGCCGGTGAGAGAGTCTTTGTAGGGAGGTGAGTAGGCAGGGAGAGGGAGCTTCAGAGAGGATGACCTCACAACCCTCCTGCTTCCTTTCCTCTAGCAGAGCATAAAGTGTATTTGCCATTGTTTGCTCTAATCTGCCTCGGTTCTTTTTACGGGCTTGTTCGTGATTCTAGATTAGTTCATAGAGAAGTCAGATACTGGCTTCTCTTCACGAACGGTGCAGTAGAATGTGGCAGTTCCCATCACCACTAGAGGGAGTCGTTGATGAAGTGAGTTTTCTTGTCATTTGTCTGGATATGTTGGAAATGGAAGGAATAAGATTGAATTTTGGTCTAAAGACTACAGGAGTGAAGGAATGTACAGTTTGTGCCGAGTGAATATACAATGTGGAGAAGACTTGGCCTGTAGTGTTAAGAGCTGAACAGGCTAACACTTATCTTTGTTTTAATATCAAAGATAACCTTTTGCGCCCAAATCAGCACATGATAGCGACACAGCTTTTGTCACAGTTATTCATTCAATCCAAGAAGTAAGGACACCCTTGATATAGGAGGGGTAAGCGTTTATCTGTTTTTTTCCGAAACAAGATAACATTATACTCTTTCTCTTGCTAGACATCTTAATATTGTATACAAACTTGGTGGTACAATGTATTTACAGAAATACTTTCTAAAACACCTACTAAATTAACGAATTGGTGATCTTGTGGTCCAGGAGACACTCGCCCTCGCAGGAGTGGGAAGTCAGCGAAGACTCCACAATTGGAGAAATTACGCTTCAGTCCCAAGATATAAAGATAAGGTACACTTACTTGATACCGTTCTTATTTGTTACCCTATCTGTATAAATAGGCTAACAATCTCTTTTCCAAGGTTTTGCTTTAAAATTGTTTAGATAGTAATGCCAACATAGTACTGCATCTCTTGTGCTTCCCTCCCCCTTGCCCTTCCTTCAGGTGTCAATCAACCCTATGTAGAATTCGGTTACCTCTCTCTTCCAAGCGAAAAAACTATGACCTTATTGCAAATTTGACATGAAGATTTGTTTGTCAGGATTAAGGATAGTTACTTGAAGGCAATTTATTAGGGATACATGTAACACTAATAAGGTGATGTGTTAATTATGACATTATGCTGAAGATACTTATATAAAACACTGTCTCGTTGTTTTATATGTAATGTGTTAGTCTCCCTTTCTCTTGCACTTAATGTGTATTTATGTAAATACATTTGCAAATGTAAAGTACTTTTGTAATAGGTATTATATGTGTGTTTTACATATTTCCTTACACTGTATATATATTGTTTACAGCCCTGAAGTAAGCCTGTGTTGGGCGAAACGCATAGGCTGTGGATTTTATGAATTACTATAAAAGCATTTGAAACCAACGTCATCTGTTCGGAGATTCGTCACTCCTGTCATCTATTGATGTACAATGTATGGCATTTGAAGCCAAAAATCTGTATGCTACACGTTGCCTCGCCACATTTGTGTAAAGACATAATGTGCATTTGTTGTAATAATTCATCCTTCCTAGCTTTTCATTTTAGGGAAAGGGTCTACAGATGTTCACTCCAAATGGGCCAGTCGTAAGGTGAGGTTCTAGCTCAGCTGGCTACATGTTGCTCTTGTACACTACGGTTTTAGCTGCTGAGCCCAACCTGCCTCCTTGGAGCAGCACTGGAGATAGGGACATCCCAACTGTTCAGACGAAGGGCTTTACCAGTACTTAGAGATAATAGACCACATGACTAAACTCATGTCCTGGAATATCCGGGGCAGGGCCCACTTTGAGAAGCGTAGGAAGCGTAGGAAGGTACGTGTCTAGCTGAAATATTATAAAGTATCCATCGCAATTTTGCAATAAACACATATTTACCAAGGCTGCATACCTTGTCTTAAAAATAAAACTGGAGGGGGCAATTAAATGCCACCTCATAATATTGCTATGCCTGAGTTGTACTTATATGGTAGCCCCTGGGCCCCTCCTCCATCATAGAGGTCATGTTTTAGATCCAGAGTACAGGTACATAATGCTATGGAACCCTAGATGGCTAAAAGGTCTGCCTGGTAAAGGTTTATGTTCCAAATACTTACTGCCCCAACTTCTACACAATATTTGCAGTGGCTGCTTCACCCATTCATGTGGCTGACATTATTGTAGCAGGAGATTGCAATTGTGTCTTTAATGGCTCCTTAGATCGAGACACGACTCGGACCCCCAGAGAGAACAGACTCTTTACCACTGATGAGGTAGTCTCTCGTTATATTTGGCCACAGAAGGGAGCCTAAGGGACAGCGCAGTCATTTACCGTCCCATTAGGTAATTCTCGAGAAGCCTAACCATGAATCCCTTTCCATCAACAATCCCCCGCTGCATTCCCTGTAAGAAGTTGGGAGATCGGGATATCCGCACACGGCAAGTGTGGCCTAATCACTGAGAAACTTAAGGGCCGACAGTAAAACCAATTTAACTTTGGTCACTTATGTTTAGTGGGAACTACATAAGTCGTATACATTCAGAACAGAATATTCTACTAGCAGCAGCATGCTCCAATCAGTACACGGAACTTGATTATTACAAGTGACCCTCCATATTATCCTAGGGGCGATTGTATACACCCCCTGTGCTTGGCAGACAATTCACATGTCTTGATAAAGGTGGTCATAATAAGGAAACATCACCGAAACGCGTCGACGCAACTAAAAGTGTATAATTCAAGTCTCCAACACTACAATTAATACGCTGAGGTGGTAGCGATACAATACTGGTGTTACCAGATCGGAGCAAGAATATACAAATCTGTATCCAACAACTTTATGTTGTAACTGTTCTGTCTGCTTGTAATTGTGCAGGTCGCAATTAACTGTACTGTCTCAATTTTACTTTTGTTTTAGATTAGGGATCTAGTTTAGTTATCCCTATTAACTGTTGTTTTTTAATGTATTCCAAATAAATGAATTTTTAACTTTCCCTATGCATTAGTTGTATGTAATTGTCACGTCATAAGGTTCGTTATTTTAAACCTGTACTAAGTTGTGCCTTAAGGGAACTCCCTCTCCCTCCTTAGATCGAGCTCCACCCAAACTCTATAGAAAACCCCATTAGACCAAAGCAGTGCACGACATGATAAGGGAACTGCACCTTCTTCATATATTGAGGGACACACATCCACTGAAAAAAAACTCTTCTGTTATACCCCTGCAGTGGGTACCCATGGCCGATGAGACTAATGCCTGGTCTCCAGTAATATAGCACAAATGGTTTTGGGGATCTCGTATCTGGCCCGCTATTTATTGGATCACTTCCCTGTTTGTCTATGCTTTGAGAGGAAGTACAAGTGTCCAACGATATCACTATGGTGCCTGAGAGTGGAGGCAATGACTGACTCCCTATTCAAGGCCACAGTTAGCAACATGCTAACACACTATTTTCACTGGAATGGGGCACCTTCGGGAGTAGATCCATGAACAGGGAGGCAATAAAAATGGTTCTCAGAGCCGTATGTCTCTAGACTACCTATGGGATTAAACAACAATTGGAAGAGGATATCCAAATGCACAAGAGAGACCTAGGTGATATCAAGACAGAGTTCCACCTATGCCCCGACAGACTGGTAAACTGGTGGAAGTCCCACAAAGCTTTGTTAGAAGACTGGTATAGACTAGAGAAACATACATACACCACGTATTGCCAATGGCTGCAACCCAAAGATGATAAAACAGGGGCAATGTTGGTCTGACTGGTTAGGTAGGACAATGCTCAGATTTTGATCCTGACTCTGCATGAAAATACAGCCCGCACAGTCTGTCCCCAGCAGGCCATTAATGGGATATTTCAATCCCACTTATGTATACTCTATGCTAGAGGAGGGACATATCAGCTGTATCTAGCAGAAAAATACCAGATGAATACCTGATGAATATCCCACTCCCCTGACTTGATCCTGATAATGGCAAAGCACCAGATATGTCAATTACACATGAGGAGACTCTTTCTGCAATCCGGGGATTGAAAATAACAAAAATGCTGTGGAGTGATGGCCTTCCAGCTAATTTTTACTAAAAGTATGTAGACACAGTGGCTGATAAACTCCTCAAAGTCAATGAAGAGGGTTTCCTCCAATCCACAATGTGTGTAGACATAATGGTGTTGATAAATTAGCCTATCAAGGACCCTGCCATGGCCTCCTCTTACAAACCAATCTCCCTCTTGAACATTGATGTTAGATACATTTTAGCGACTCAACTCCTCACTTGCCTTCCGGCCCTCATCCATACAGATCAATTGGGATTCATCCAAAAGAGGAACATCTTGTGTAATCCATGAAGGCTCTCTCCCATCTATCACGCCCCACAGCTGTCTAATGACGCTTATGCCCTAACTTTGTTGGATATCGAACAAGTGTTCAACTCCCTAGACTGGAAATACCTTTGGCATTTGTTGAGGAAAGCAGGGATAGTCCCTAAATTCATACAATGGGGTCAGATGCTTTAAGCAGCCCCTTGTGCTAGAGTGTGCTCAGGGTCTCTGGTCTCTAAATCCTTCAACCTATAGAGGGGGACAAGGCAGGGTGCCTTTTGTCGCTGCTCCTGTTTGCACTTTTGGTAGAGGCAATGGTGGAGAGATTGCACAGAACAATGGGCACTTAGGGGCTTATGGTTGAGGAGACCACGCTAGTGGTCTCCCTCTATTGAGATGATGCCCTGATCTATTGAGGCACTATTCTGTGCCCATACTCCTGAATGTGATGCAGCAAAAATGGAAAATTTTGGGCCTACATGTAAACCCAAAGAAATCTAAATTGCTCCAATAGAGATCCCTGTCCAGGGTACAGATCAAGATACTCCCAGCTGTGAGACCTGCTTGGGAATTGCATAATGTTTGCTAATTGGGCATCCACTTTCCCTCATCACCATTATAAAAATGGTAATACTTCCTAGATGTCTATATACGCTCAAAGGCTCTCTATTCAGGATCCTTAGATGCTATTTCTAATTGATCCATAGCCTGATTGTTGATCTACTTTGAATTAACAGTTAGAGGTGCGTGGGGCTTTTTACTGTGAAAAGGACCTAGGACCTTAGAGGTCTAGAGGTCCTTAATAAAGAACTCTAATATATGGTGACACAGCTACAACATGTAGTTCACTGGTTTGACCCGGGGACATGTGGGAAAAGCACCTTTTGATGGGCTTCAACGGCCGGAATACACTGTCTGTGTTTTTGATGAGATGATCCCCTGTTCCATCAGACATGACGTACCTTATACGTCAAGTATTCAGTAAGCATGGGCGAATTTTGCGAATCTCGCGTTCGCGAATTTTGCGGATTTGCGAACTCGCAATCTGCAAAATCCGCGAATTCCCGCGAATTTGCGGATTTTTTTTTTGTGTGTTCGCCTGTGTTTCTGCCAGTTCGCGAGGGTTTTTACAATTTCGCAATTTGCGAACTTACCTGTTGGGTCGCAAGTTTTGCGAACTTGTTGTTTCTACGTGTCCAGCCTGTTTGGGACACTCTTCTTCATCACTGCCACTCTCTGTCACCACTGCCACTCTCTGACTACTCATGCCACCCTCTGGCCCACCCATGCCACCCTCTGTTTCATCACCACACCCTCTGGTTGTCCAGTGTACATTATTTTCGGCAAAGCAAAGCACACCTTCCCTGCCTCAAGTGACCTGAATTAATTTGGGGCTGATTAATGTGTCACAGAATATTTTTTTAGCTGGCACCTGCTTCCTTAGTGCGCCCTGATTAGTGATCTTTTGCACTTGCTAAGTGCTTTCATTGTTGCAAAATTAGTTACAACACCTGCCCTGCCCCAACTGACAATAATGAATTAGGGGCTGATTAATGGATTTTAACTTCCAGCCTGGCTCCTGCTTGTCTCCCTTAGCTGTAATTCAGGACCTTTGTGGCATATGTGTAACTATTCTGAGGTTCAGAGCAGGGTCACATAATAGTTGCAACTGGCAACTGAACTCTGGAGGGGCCCCTCAGGAAGCACTACAGGAAATGGCTACTAATGATGAGCCTGAACTTTTGAACCTGGTAAGTAGTTTCAGTTTTGCTAAGATCGTATTTCTGCAATTTAGCACTTATTCGCGGGGCGCGAAGTTGTACTGGGAAGCCGCGAACTCACGCGAACAGTGCGAGCAGTGCGAGCAAAATCCGCTGCTCGCGGATTTGCGGATTTTGCGGGAGATTCGCGAATCTCGCGGATTGCGAATTTCCAGAAAATCCGCAAAATCCGCGAGCGAAACGGATTTTCCGCCCATGCCTAGTATTCAGGGTGTGAGAGGGAGCAGTTAGACGAGTCCTTCGGCACACACTTATGCCCCAGACCTACTGCTTTGGATCTGTTGTTTCTTTACCTTTAATGATGTACATTCCTTGCCAGGAATGTAACTATGTCATGGGTTGGAATGTCATGTTTTGACGTTTGGTCAGTTGTAACTTGGACTTGAGACTGAACGACTTGCCTCCCTGTTAGGGCGTGATTAAACTACTTAATTAACACTTGGAGAAGTGTGAATCTTTACATTACTGGCGACAATGAGCCCAACAGGCGATGAAGAACCCTGCGTGATTTGGATTTGAAGAATTCTGAGAAAAAAGGATTTCGAGGGCCACTGCGGTGCGGAAGTAAATTCTTTATTTATTTTTAATCTTTTTCGAGTGCTTTCGAGGATCTGACCTGTTCTGCAAAGTGGCGTTCTCATATGCGGCAAGTACATTGTGGAAGTGTTTAACTTAATTGAAGTAGTGCCTACCTTATTAAAAGTGCGTGTTTTGAAAAGTCTGCGCGAGCTGTGCATGCATGTCTGATCGGATTCCATGGCGTTCAGTTACAGCTTTGCGCCGAAGAGCCGTCACGTTTCCTCGTTCGTCACACGTATCTCGTTGTGACACGCACGCTCGTTTACATGCATTTTACGGAAGTGCGCTCTGCTGTAAAACTTTCACTCGAACATCTCTGTGAAGAGTGATATATTGGATCGAGGCAAGTTGTTTAAGGAGATAACAAAAAGAAGTGCAGTTTAACCAGAGCTAAAGAAACTGAAGTTCCTACCTGATGTTCTGATGTTCACTATAAAGAAGGAAGAACCTGCTGAAGAGAAGTGAAATTCGTTATTATTTTTTTTTTCTCTTGTGTTTGTTTAAAAAAAAAGCAGATTTTACTTCTTTATTTTAAATTGTTGTTTTTCCTTCATTATTTTGAATTGTTATTTTAGATTTTTGTATTAGCTTGTTTAGTTAATTTTCCTTTTCAGGATGTCGTCATCAGCGAGTGGAATGAATCAACCACCTCAGTTTTTGAGTGAGCAAGGTGAACCAATTTTACCATGGAAAAAATGGAAGCCAATTTTTGACTCATATTTGCTTGCTATTGGTGGTGAAAAATTTTCTGCTATCAGGAAACAGGCTGTTCTATTAAACAATTTAGGTATTGAAGGAAAGCACATTTACGATAGTTTAGATCCTATACCTATTGGTAGGGGTTCCGGTGAACCTAGTGATGTGTAAGAAATGAGTGTGCTTCTTTTAAAGAATCATTTTGGAGCACAAATTAATGTTGTCATGGAGAGACATAAGTTTTTTATGCGTACACAGGGTAAAAACGAAAGAATTGGAAATTATGTGGCAGCACTTAAATCTCTTGCGCAAACTTGTGAATTTGAACTGTTGACTGACTCTCTCATTCGTGACCAACTTGTTCGTTGCACTAATGATCAGAAAATTCAGGAAAAACTATTGGCGAAAAACCCAAACTTGAAAGAGGCCATACTCATTGTTGAGAGTGTTGAACATACTTCTACTTGGGTGAAAGAGATTAGGAAGGGTCCTACTCAAAATGATCCGGTTTCTAGTATTGGCAATGGAAATTGACTAATCTTTCAACCGGAAATAAGTGTTGCTGCAGTAAGTACAACTCCTTCAAAGCAAGAGAAGACTACAATAAAATTTGAAAGACCTAAACAAAACAACAGTTTTAACAGAGACAGTAAGTTTAGATGCCCCAGGTGTGGAAGTGAGAAACATGGACCAAACTATCCAAACTGTTTTCCCAAGAGTACCATTTGCAGGAACTGTGGTAGGAAAGGCCCCTATGCAAGGATGTGTAAAAACAGCAAAGTTAATTTTGTAGATGAGGAAAAAGAGTACCTTCAGGATTCTATTCATTGCATCACCAATTTGCAGGGTGATGTTGTGAATGGTGTGAATCAAGTAGATGAGGATGTTTTAATTATGCCCTCTTATGACATTTATATTGTCTACGCTTAACTACCAGACCCAGACCCACACCAAAAAAGTAGCCGCGACCTGTATTGGGCTGCGGTGAAGCCTTAATCCCATTCTAGGCTTCTTCGACCACAAAACGCGGCAGCTCATCGTCCAATCCACCATCCTTGCCCGGTTGGACTATGCAAGTGTCCTTCTACTGGGCGCTAACAAAGCTGAGACTACTAGATTTCAGCTAATTCAGAACTCTGCGGCCAGGGCAATAGTTGGCCTTCCCAGAAGATGTTCCGCGAGAGCCACCATTCACAGACTCCACTGGCTTCCTGTGGAAGCCCGCATTCAATTTAAGGCCCTCACTACTGCCTTCAAAATCCTTAAATCTGATGGCCCCGAAATCCTCCGTTAGCTTCTAACACCCTACACCCCCCAACGCAACCTTCGTTCTACGGGGCAACACCTAGTAGTGATTCCCCGCACGAAGTTCTGCCGCATCAGAGGTCGCACCTTCAGACTTCTGGGAGCTAGGCTCTGGAACTCCCTTCCCCTCCACATCCGCCGCCTCGACAACCTGTCCGCTTTTCGCAAAGCAATAAAAACTCACCTCTTCCCCCCTCTGTAAGCCTCCCCTTCTTTCCTTTTTCCTCAGTAGGTTGTGCTATGGTTCTTAGCGCCGGGACGCCCCGTCGCTGGGGCAGCTGTCGCGCTCAACAAACACATAACATAACATACCAATAAGGTTGTCCCTGTACTGGCTGATTCAGGTTCACTTTTCACTCTTATTAGTGACCAATTTTGGTATTCTAATTTTGAGGCGGACAAAATCAAGCTTTTAGCTCCTGATATTAATCCTGTGGGGTATGCGAGGCAGAAAATTGATTTGATTGGGTATTCTATTCAGACCATTTCCTTTAAGGGTAGAGAAACTGTTGGAAAAGTTTATGTTGCAAAAAGGGGGGATAATCTTCTTGGTTGGCGTCACCAGAGAGATCTAGGGATTATTTTGAATCCAAATGCTCCTGAACAGGTTATGTTGGTCTCTCACCTAGGTGATTTTCTTGACATTTTTGAAAAGTTTCCGGAAGTCTTTAGTGATGATTTGGGTCTCTTGAAAGGTTTTAAACATAAGATTATTTTGAAAGGGAATGCAAAACCTGTAGTACACAAAGTTCGGAAAGTGCCAAATCTTATGTTGAAACCACTCCAAGATGAAATTGATAGACTGTTAAAACTGGGGGTGGTCGAGGAGATAGAATCCTCAGAATGGCTTGCACCAATTGTTTTGGCACCTAAGGACAAGGGTAGCAAAATTAAGATGTGTGTGGACCTCAGGAGTCTAAATAGCCCAATCTGGGTTGACAGGCAACCTTTGCCTAATATAAATGAGATTTTGACCAGGTTGGGTGGGGCTACTGTCTTTAGCGTGATGGATTTGTCAGCAGCGTACCACCAAGTTTTGTTGCATGAGGAGTCAAGGCATTTAACATCTTTTGTAACTCCTATTGGTGCTTACAGATTTACTAGGATGCCTTTTGGGCTAGCTAGTGCAGCTGCTTGTTTTCAGAGGATTATGAAGAATGTGTTATCTGGAATTGATTCCGTCTTGTTTATTTATTTATTTATTTTATTTATTTGCAAACTTATACCGCGCTGGGAATCGACTCCCTGAGGAGTATCTCCGCGCCTTTGGCAACATCAGAAAGCAAATAGCCCTGTCATGTGTTGTTAGATGCTCAACCAGAATTAATAATTAAACAGGAAAGTTTTTAGTTTTTTCCTGAAGGGAAAGTGTTCCCTACATGATCTGATTTCAAATGGAAGTTCATTCCAAAGCTTCGGGCCCGCTACTGATAGAGCCCTTCCTCCTTGTCGTGTCTTCCAGAATCTGGGGACGCATAGTAATTCACAGTCTCCAGATCTCAGAGATCTTGCGGGGATGTACGGGATGAATTTCTTTGTTAATTAATCCGGGCCTTTACCGGAAAGCCACTTGTGGATGATGCAACAAGTTTTGAACATCACTCTTTGTTTTACCGTGAGCCAGTGGAGTTTATTGAGTAGGGGTTTTGAAGGAGTCCGAGCCGGGGCATTGAGAACAAGGCGTGCAGCCGTGTTCTGCACAACTTGAAGTCTGGCAGTGATCCCCTCATTGGAGGCTAGCAGTAAACCATTACAGTAATCCAGTCTACTCAGCACGAGCGACTGAACTAATGTTTTCCTGGTGGTATCAGGTAACAGGGGGAACACCCTTTGGAGAAGCCCAATAACATGGAAACAGGAGCTTACTACTTGAGTAGCGTGATGTTTAAGGGTGAGCTCCTGATCCAGTTTAACTCCTAGATCTTTCACTACCACTTTGGGCTCAAGGACTGGGCCTAGATCTCGAGGCCACCAGTCAGGAGTCCACAGACGTTTGGCTTCCCCAAAGAGCATCACCTCCGTCTTAGAGATGTTACACTGAAGGAAGTTTGCTGCCATCCAATGTGCCACTTCTTTCATCCCCTGGGCAAAGGAGTTACGCACTTGTTCATTCAGGACGACATACTGGTGTACGGGAGTGATGTTGGCAGGCATGATGACATTCTATTTGAGGTTCTATCTAGACTTAAGGAATCTGGCCTGACTCTTAAACATGAAAAGTGCAAATTCAGGGTGAATTCTGTGTCCTATTTGGGGCACACTATATCTGGGGAGGGTATCAGTTCCAAGATTGATCTGGCGGAGGCTATTCTTCAAGCTCAACCCCCTTCTAATAAGGACCAGGTAAAATCTTTCAATGGGTTATCAGAGTACTATTCAAAGTTTATTCACAATTTTGCTAGTGTGATGCAGCCTATTAGGCTTCTTTTGAAAAAGGGTGCTGTTTTCAATTGGGACGAAGACTGTTCAGGAGCTTTTGAAACTGTTAAGTCTGAGATTGCAAAGATGCCAACTTTAGGGCATTTTGATGTGCACAAGAAAACAATTTTATCTACTGATGCGAGTATACGTGGTTTGGGGGCTGTACTATCTCAATTGGTGGATGGCTTGGAGAGGATCATTGGATTCGCTTCTCGTTTTTTGAAGGGTGCTGAGGAGCGCTATTCGGTTATAGAGCGCGAAGCTCTAGCTTGTTTTTGGGCCATCAAGCATTTCAGGTTTTATTTATGGGGTTTACCTTTTGTTGTTAGGTCTGATCGCAAACCTCTGGTGCAGTTGTTCTCTTGTAGAAATGTTGAGTGTACAACTCCAAGGATTGAGAGGTGGGTCGAAGGGCTCATGGAATACAATTTCTGTGTGGAATACTTACCTGGACTTAAAAGTATTCCTGCTGATTTTCTTTCCAGATCGCCTCTTGATAAATTGGTTGTGTGTGATTCTGAGTCTCCAAGTGTCTCATGCGTGAGTGAGTCAGCGTTGAATGAAGTAGAATTCAAGGATAGTTTTTCAAGTGATCCGGCCAGAGATTTTGTTTTGGAATCCACGGTTAGGGGATGGCCTGTTTTGAAAGAGGTTCCTGATCCTGCCAAGGGTTATTGGAATGTAAGAAATAAGTTAAACATTGTTCAGGGTGAATTGTTCAGGGGCGACAGGTTGATTCCTCCTTTTGGGATGAGGGAGAAGATAATAAACTTGGCACATGAGGGACATCTTGGTCGTAGTCTCACAAAGGCGAGAGTCAGGGAATCCTATTGGTGGCTTGAATTAGACCGTGAAGTTGAGACTGTTGTAAGAGACTGCAGTATTTGTGCTGGTAATGATAAGACAAGAAAAGTGAGCACCACCCCCCTTTCCCCTGTTGCCATACCTGAGCGTCCTTGGACTAAACTGGCTGTGGATATAATTGGTCCTTTTGAGAACCTAGCTCCTTCTGAGAGGTTTGTTGTTGTTTTAGTAGATTATACTTCGAAGTGGTTGTCTGCTTCTTGAATGGGTTCTGTGTTGAGCAGGAACGTTATTGAGTTTTTGAAGGATGCCTTTACTTGCGAAGGGGTTCCTGATGACCTGGTTTCTGATAACGGTGTTCAATTCACTTCGCAGGAAATGGCAGATTTTTTGAGAGATTTATCCATCACCCATCATAGAACTGCTCTTTATTCTCCGCAAGCAAATGGTTTAGTGGAGAGCATGAATAGGTTAATTAGAGCTTGTGCTCAGACTGCTTTGGAAAAAAAGGCTTCCATTAAAACCTATTCTCAGGGAGAAACTGTGGGCACACAGGAACACTCCTAACAGCGTGACTGGTTTGTCACCTTTTAAGAAACTGAAAGGAAGGGTTGCTGGTTCTAAGCTTAATCCTTTGTGATATCTGTGAAGGATAGGAGATGTGTGGTCGATGATTGGAGGTTGAAGAATTATCAAGAGAAGTACAGTGGAGGTTCAATGTCTTAAAAGGGGCAAAGAGGATCTCATGGAAAGTGGGTGATTTTGTTTTCATTAAAAGGGCAGCTTGGTCACCAGAGGGTGAGTCTAAGTATTTTGGACCTAGGCGCATTGTGAAGGTCATGAAGAATGTGGTTATGCTTGCTGGGGGGTGATGTTTGGAGTATGTCTCGTTTATCAAGTTGTGCAGAGGGGGATGGTGTTGTGAAACATGGTTCTGATGGTTTTGTGAGTCAAAAATGTTTTAATCACTTACCACAGAATGTTCCTTTTCGCAGCACTAGCACAAGAACAAGAAGACCTATGTATCTTCAAGATTACTGTTCAAAGTGAATCTTTTGTGTACTAGACCATTGTTACCATTGTTTATTTGACTTTCTCCATTTTCTTTCTTTTGTATTCTTTATCTTTTCCCGTGCCATTTACATTGTTTTTCTTGTTCCTTTCTCTTGAATATTTCATCTTATTGTTATTTGTTATTATAATGAGGTAGATGTGTTGTATCTTTACCTTTAATGATGTCCAATCCTTGCCAGGAATGTAACTATGTCATGGGTTGGAATGTCATGTTTTGACATTTGGTCAGTTGTAACTTGGACTTGAGACTGAACGACTTGCCTCCCTGTTTGGGCGTGATTAAACTACTTAATTAACACTTGGAGAAGTGTGTATCTTTACATTAGGATCATACATCCGTTCCAGAAAATAAATTAGTCCTTGTCAGTACAGAGATGGAAGGATGGAGAATGAAACACTCTTGGCTACCTATATTCTGCGAGGCGATTCATCTCTCAGGACGATGTTATGGAATCCTTCATTTTGGGAGGAGGGCAGTATCTGCAATATGACAAGATATCCACAGCATGCGAGCTCTGGCCCCCCTTCACAGGCGCCCCTACAGATTCCACTACCCTATTCATGCTGTCAGGGATGTGGACGGGGCCACTGGCTCATTTCATATATCTATAGAGCACTGCAAAGGAATCACCCGGAGGTGCCCCTCCCCATCTGAGGAACTATTAGGATAGTCAGTGTTGGGGAAGGTGGGGGCACAGATACAAGAGGAGGTCTGGATGGTCAGATCGAACGCCAGGTTTAAACTAATCCAATATAACTATGTCCACCAAACATATCTCTCCCACAAAATCCTGCACACTATATTGCCTACCCCAACAGACCCTTGCCCCCATTGTGGGAGCCTGGCTGTTGATTTCACACATATGGTGTGGCCCTGTATGGCGCCAGCCCCCTGTTGTAAGGAAGGGTTAGACAATTTGAATAGAGCTACTGGGTGCCATGTACCACTTGAAATGAGGCAGGTGCTTCTGGGTCTGATTCCCTCCACTCCCACCAGTGCACTTAGCGTGAACAATGTCCTGCTTGACTGGCTATTGGAAAAAATGCCAGATAGTTATAAAATGACCCTAAAGGAGAAAACAAATATCAATTTCAGCAGCCTGGAATTTCCTGAGCACAGTGGAACTGTATCAGTACAACTCAATTTTATTCCGACGTATCTCATAACACCTGACTAGCACAGAATTGTGCTCCCCAAGCAAATACACCTGTTTGTGGTACAGATCTTGATCTGACAGGCATCATCAATATAATCTCAGTCCTGGTTTACCCACTAATCCGGAATTTTGTTCTTTAGAATGTGAGCAACATTACACGGTATTCGTATTTTAATGGTTTTAATTAGGCTAAGAATAACATTATTATTGTGTTACTAAAAATAGTAAACCTGTTCCTAATTAAAACAGTCTATGCCAGACCATGGTCATCTCACCCCTCCAACCCGCATCCCACTGCTTTTTTAAATGTAATATTTGAGATTCAAACCACCATTAACCGCATATGTAAGGAAAATATAGATATGATATAATGATGATGAGCAGAAATGTGTCCCCATGTTTTCTTTCTTACAGGTTATCAGCGGTCCAATAAATTCCGAGATCACTGTTCATGGTAAAACCGTGAGTTTTTTTACACTCGACCATAGGTTAGGGTACGCCCAAGCGCGCGTATACCGCCATGGTCTCACTATCCACAAGGTCCTGATGAATGCTTAGCATAATGTGCTAATACAAGCTGAAACATGTTCATGTCGACCATTTTTTAGATTCTACCGGATCTTCCAGCCCCATTGTTCAGTTGGTACTGATCCGTCACCTGTTTTTATTAGTACCCATATTACCCAAAATAAAGCGTTTTTCAGGGTACATTTGGTTACTTTTTAAATTTGCACCACTCCACTTGCACAAAATCACAACCTGCTCCGTTGCAATTGCAGGCATCGTAGCACACCGGAACGGCATTCGGCTGATCCGGTGGGGACCCAATGATAAAGCATGTCTCCAACCAGGTTGGAGAGTGAGGGTCCTTCTAAAAACATTTGTGTGTTTCTTTCAGTGTGTTTATTAACAGTCACTCTTCTGTTGTTTTTTAATATAACTCCCTGGGTGACTAAGAGTGCCTTTTCCCCTCTCTCTCTTGTTGTCTGAAATAATATACTAATAAGCCTTCATGAAGTGCAAATATTTTACGTTTTGCTGTCCTCTCGGGGCCAATGTGCTTCACTGCTATTAATGTGTCGCTGATTTATATTCATTTTAAACCTCAATTCAAGACAAAGGTCAATCCATTCGAGTGCAGCTTGTATTTGATTTTGCGCCAAAGATTTGCAAGGTGCAAACCCCATCCTGCGCTGCTTCATATGCCGTTAAATCACTTTGAGAATACAACCTTTCTGAGCATATACCCCCAATTTCTTATCTCCATGCCTGGAGGAAAGAGTTAAAAGCATGGCTGTTCTAATCCCAGACTATTTCATTTGTCAAGTGTATTGTATTGTTCTCACTTAACCCATATGGGAGGCAGTGCATATTTATTTATTGCACTGTTATATATAGCATGAACAAAGAACTCCTAGCTAGCAGAAGCTTTTCAGAATAACGATAAAGCAACAGAAGCATGACACAGAAAAAGATTAGTAGGGGTATACTACATAATCCATGGTTCTGAATTACACAATAATGGGGTATATACAGAGGAAGCAGTCACAAGCAGAAAAAGTGACATTGCACAGAGGGATTAAGCAAGAATAACCACATGGAAAAGGTTATACACTGAAAGGTAGAGAGCTCAGAAACTCTAGGCGCATGAAATCATACTATAAATAAGACAACCGAGCATAGCCAAATGAGATCTTCTAGATAGCTCTATGAATTCAGGCATAATACAAATTGGCCATATAGGGAGCTCATTTACGTGTTTAAGCGTGAAAGAAAATGGAGAGCTTTTATATTTCCCTAAAGCTTTCATGGAGCAGTTCTTCCTTAGCTTTATCAAGACAGAGTTCCTAATTTTGGGAGCACAGTCCACAAAAGATTGTCAGCAACAAAGCACAGAAGCACACACTCTGCTGTTCCTGTTGGATCCTTTATGAGAAAGTTGATTGTATGAGCAGGTAATTTCAAATTATTCTCTTTATTCACGACACATTTCTGTACATGGCATGAAGAATCTCACCATGGAGGCAGCCAACAAGTGTTTAGTCCACAGTACTTTTTCAAGGCTTCAAAACCATAACTTAGAATTTCAAATATATTTTATCTAATCCATAAGTGCATGATCATAAATTCATACCCAATCAACATAACAATTTTCCACCATATAAACCAAGGAGGAAATGCACCGCCAAACCATGTGCCAAGAAAGACTGAATGTAAAACAACAGTTTGAAAAACAGATCAGTCATGGAACTGTGGAATAAAGCCACCAATCATCCATATGTGAGTAATGATCACACCTCAAGGTCAAAAACACCTTTGTAGTCCAAAAAGACCAAAAAGGAGAAAAAGAAGTTTCAACATGAACATTTGAAAAACGTAATAAGAGTTACCTAGAACAATATTCAACTACAGAGATAGTGGACTAATATTCAAGGAAAATCTGCTGCGCTTAGTAGGTCCTTCCAACAAGAACTCACTTTTTGATAGTTGCATAACAACCATACCAATCTTCAAAAAAGTAGTAACAGCCAACCCGGCCCAAATAAACATTGTAAGTGAAAAATGTAATCACATGTCAAATTGTGTAGTCATCTAAGAACTACAGTAACCCCTTTTATATATGAGCCCTGCCTGGCGGTGGCAGGGCCCTCTTAGATTCAAGAATGGGTCACGGATAATATGCCGGTGGTGCACATCATAGATGACCATAACATACGTATGCAAAAAGAACTACTGATGGACAGAATTCAGAACAATGCCATGCATTCACCCCAGTACAGAGATATGGACCTAAATCCATAGTTTTTTGCTCACCATGCCATTCCAGTTTGGACCCAGCCATATGCAAATCAGTCTTGACCCTGCGCCCGATGTGAACAGTCCAACCCGAACTGCCAGGCCAGGTCCTCCCTGGACTGGAAACAAGCATCCTAGCACCGGTTTCGGATTTCACCCTTCTTCAGCCAGGATAGCTTGATTCCAGTGGCATGGAGAGCATGGGACTCGCGTCTGAGCATACCTGTCCCACTCGGGATGACAAATGCAAAAAGAACTATTGATGGACAGAATACAGAACAATGACCTACATTCACCCCAGTACAGAGATCTGGACCTAAATCCATAGTTGTTTTGCTCACCATGCCATTCCAGTTTTGACCCAGCCATATGGAAATCAGTCTTGACCCTGCGCCCAATGGGAACAGTCAGGACCGACCTGCCGGGCCAGGTCCTCCCTGGACTGGAAACAAGTATCCTGGGACTGGCTTCGGGGTTTCACCCCTCTTAAGCAAGAGTAGATTGATTCCAGTGGCATGGAGAGCACGGGACTCACGTCTGAGCATACCCGTCCTTCTCGGGGTGACAAATGCAAAAATAACTATTAAAGAACAGAATGCAGAACTATGTCATACATTCACCCAAGTACAGAGATCTGGGCCTAAATGCATCGTTTTTTTGCTCACCATGACATTCCAGTTTGGACCCAGCCATATGCAAATCAGTCTTGACCCTGCGCCCAATGGGAACAGTCCAGCCCAATCTGCCAGGACTTCAAGCTAGCCTGGCTGATGATGGCTGATTAGCCAGAAACCGGTCCCAGGATGCTAGTTTCTTGTCCGGGGAAGACATGGCTTGGCAGTTCAGGCTGGACTGTTCACATGAGGCAGAGGTTCAGACTGATTTGCATATGGCCATGTCTGAACTGGGGTGGCGGAGTGAGCTAAAGAATGATGATGGATTAAACCCAGATCAGTTGACTGGGGGTGAGTGCTTGCACTGTTCAACACTCCGTCCATCATCCCCCTTGGTTTTGCTTTGTTCGCCCTAGGTTGGCAGGGTATGCCCAGATGTGGATCCCTTGCTCACTTTGCCACTGGATTCAAGCTAGCCTGGCTGATGATGGCTGATTAGCCAGAAACTAGTCCCAGGATGTTTTTTTCTGGTCCAGGGAAGACATGGTTTGGCAGTTTGGGCTGGACTGTTCCCATAAGGCACAGGGTCAGACCAATTTGCATTTGGCCATGTCTGAACTGGGGTGGCGGAGTGAGCTAAAGAATGATGATGGATTAAACCCGGATCAGTTGACTGGGGGTGAGTGCTTGCAATGTTCAACACTCCGTCCATCATCCTCTTTGGTTTTGCCATAACATACGTATACCTATTAGGCGCTTGCCACCCAAATCACCGGCATGAATTTGTTTGCCGTCTTCGGGCCATTACTGCAGTTGGCAGGCTTATCATGGTCCTCGTGGGAAAAGGTGCCTGATTTGAATTTACTCCATTGACAATTCCCGTTTGATGGTTACTTGTTGGCATCTTTCGGTAGTTACTGGTTTGGGGACTTTCTTTGGTCCTGCTTTGAATGAAGTGCCTGATTATCTTTGCTCGATTGGCAAGCCATAACTCACAAGTTTATTTGTGCCAGGTTGGCCCTTAATACTTTTTTGGAGATAGACTTCTTGTTTGAATGACCTACTAAGCATGACGGATTTTCATTGTACATTAGTCCATTAACTCGGTAGTTGGATATTGTTCTAGCCTTGAAAAAGTCCTGTGGCTGAAACATGTGTCAAAGACATACATACCTCTTCACGACAAAAATTAGCTAACATCAAAAATGAAACAATGTTAGTCACTGCCAACAAAAGTGAAACAGAGAAGTGTGGCTCACATTACAGCATACTCTGTACTTAGCTCATCCAAGAGGTATATAGAATCTTCAGTAAGCACTGGTATCTACTAACTCAGGATCACACTTTGAAAAATTAGATCGGGGATAAACCTATGCTTACAAATGGCAGGGCCAAAACACTTAGGCAGCATCTATGCCCTTGTTTCATATCTCCCAGTGTTAGGGGTTCTTGACTACCATCCCCACCTGAGAGTTTCTATAAATGTGGCAAATCAGCATTTGATTCTTTGCTCTGGATAAAACTATTACTTTCACATAGAACACCAAAAAGGCTCATGTGCTTCACAAAGGTTTCAATTGTAAAACAAATTATGTTGGTTACTGTATTCGAGACATATATAATCAGATTCACATTGGCAGCACTTTGAGACCATTATACAGACCCTCCAGTATTTTTAGATTTTGCGATCCGCAATAAAATCGCAAAATCAGCGAAATAGCGCAACATTTATGTTTTTTGCAGCAAAAAAGGTCTTGACAGACAGCAAACAAAATGGTGACCTCTGATTGGCTGTCTGGGCACACGTCACTACGTCGTGCCGTACTAGCTAATTTAGAGGTGGTGAGTAATTGTACAAACCTTGTGGATTAGAGAGGCCAGGACAGCTTATGCTCCAGCAAGACTGCCACCTGTGAGTGGGGGCATTGATGAAGGGGGCTCCTGACACCACGTCTGAGAGCGCAAACACGTTCCATTCAGTTCGGCCATTGCCGGCGGGACTACACACCAATCTTGCTGCTTTACAGCAATCACAGCAATCACAACCAACAATGTGCTGTCAGATTAGCACTAAATTTTACAGCAAGGAGGTGCTGTATTTAACACGCCCTATAGAAAATATGAAAGGTGAGTCAGACACAGAGATCAATTGCAGCAGCCTGCACACATCTCTGTGGAAGCTGGATCTCTCTTTGGTGCAAAGTGTGACTCCCTTGTAAATCCACTCATTCCGATTTCAGTGAGGTCCTCGTACTCCGCAATTATGTATTTCTACACTTAGGGGCATCCATCACTCCTCTGACATACCATGATAGCTGTTTAAAAAAAAACGCACAGCCAGCATAGCTAAAACAAGTGCATCACACCAACAATCCGACCAGCATCCAAGGAAGCTTCTCTTTTGCAGGCAATGATGTTTTCAAAGTCGGCACAAACACCTCTGCAAAATGTGTAAAACAGAGTATAATCAGAACTGCTTCCTCTTGGATCCAGGCAGCTTGATGTTGCTCTCGCCTTCCGATGTGTATACTGGCGCTGAGCAGGTCACAGGTTTGGCCAGTACAGGAGAAACAGGTATGTACGTGGCCAGATTTTACTGTGAGCTGTTCCAACTCAATCTTTCATCCTTCCGAGGGTGATAATACAACTGAGTTTCAATTGGTTTATGGGCAGACCTCAAGTCATTTTAACTGAGAGCTGTAGGTCGACTATAGATGAAGCTGTGGGACTGAAGGATGGATGGGTACACTTTTAGGAGGGAGATTTTGGGGCAGAAGTGGGAGAATTGTATTCCGTGATTTTAGAAGGTCTCCTGGGGGACCTTAATATCCATTTTGATGACCCCACAGACCAGACCGCCATAGAACTGACTACCAGTCTTGTAGCACTACAGCTCCAACAAATAGTGCTGAATCCCACTCATTCAAAAGGTCATCTTCTTGACCCCATTTTCAGTAATTGTGCTGGCGTCTTAGCTGGAACCCCCCTCCCCCTACCTTGGACGGATCACTTCTTGATCCCTGTCTCCTGGGTTATCCCCCCCACTAACACCCCCTCCTCCACAGCTACTCAAAGGGATCGCAACTGGTCAAAACTCCCCCAGACTGAATGGGCAACGACCCTTGAAATTTCCAGGCCATTCTGTAACCCCGACCCCCTCATAGGCAACGGAAACTACAACAATTGGATCATGCATTCACTAGACTCGATACTTCCTATAAAATACACTGCACCCAAGCGTAGCCCCAAGACGGCCCCCTGGTACTCCCAGGATCTACAAGACAGGAAGCGCCAATGCAAAAAACTGGAAAGGAAATGGCGTCTAGACTACTCTCCCACCAGGAAAACCGCCTATAGAGCCGCAATAAAAAGGTACAAAACCAAAATTAGAACCATGCAAGCAACCTTTTTTGAATCCAGAAATAATGCAGCAGCTTCCAAGCCCAAGGAAATATATCAAATTGCAAAAACCTTTCTTAAACTCCTGGATAAACCTCAAAACCCGCGCAATGCCCAATCCCGCTGTAACGATCTAGCGGAGTTCTTTCTCAACAAGATACAAACTATCTACTCCTCTTTCTCCCAAACTCAATTCCGGGCCTCACACATTAAGCCTACTGAGTCAGGGACTCACCCCCTGCTACCCTTAAAACCCTCCCCCCGCTGGAACCCACCACACTGCAAACTATCATGCTGCAGGTAAAATCCGGCTCACCTAATGACCCGGCACCACCACGCTCCCTGCTAACTGTGTCCTCGCACATTCTCCCACCCATCCTTGACGTGGCCAATGCCTCTCTTGCAACGGGTATCGTCCCGCTCCTTTGGAAACGGGCCATGGTCTAAGCCCTTCTTAAAAAATCCAACCTTGATCCCAATAACCCAGGGAATGTTAGGAATCGGGTCCAGTCCTCTTTCAGTGACCATGCACTGTTATCACATGACCTACCAGTTACAGGATATAAGCCAGTCCTACCTTCATGTCATTGCTTGTTATTGCCAATGTGTGGGTTCCTGAATGCTGGTTCCTGTGTTATTTGGATTTGCTTTGTTTGTTCTCACGGGCTCATGAGAACCGTTCTTTCCCCCTTCTTCTTCAGAGTGCGAGTTTTTTGCCTTCCTTCCTCCCCTCGTTTTGCCTGTTTAGTGAGTTAGTGTGATAGGGTCTCTTTTCCCCGTTTTTGTCTAGATTGCAGTGCTTTTTATAAATCCCCCTTTTTGTTGGGCTTGGGGATTTTAGGGGCTCCTGTTTTTTTCCCTCCCGTCTGACAACCTTGTCCCTTATATTTTTGAGAGTATCGAGGTAGGGAAGAAAACGCGGCGGTTGTATCAGCGCTTACCTATGTGTTGCGCGTCTCCGGTAAATACCGCTCCACATCATTACTCGCGAAAGTGACGGCTTTGGTCATTCCGCGTTCCCGAGAGTAGGAATAGCCACCTTGCTATTTGAACTCCTAAGGTCCTATCCCAAGTGCCGGTTTTTCACGCGCATTGTTTTTTAGCGTAAAGGGTTTTTTAGTCCATGTCAAGCGATAGACATGTTTTTCCCCTGACAACACAACATTAAGAGGGACACCCTTTTTATCACAGTCAGCTGCTTGATTTTCCAAGAGAATCTATCTTGGGGTGAAACTTTTGTTGACTGATTTCTCCTCGATACCAAGCCTGCACTATCAACTGGTAAGCAACGTTATTGTTTTAGCAGGACATGGTCACTGATGTTGAGATATCTGGGAATGGTACGTGTTTGTGAAGTGTATTTTTTCTTGTTTGTTCAGGTGTGGAAGCGTGGAGGTGGGAGCAGTGAACTCTTCAATCTACAGGGGTGGAAGATTTGGTGTCTCCTCATACTCCACCCCCTTTTCTGGGTCATTGGTTCACTCAAAGTTAACATCTCGTGAGTGGCTGGTGAGTCGGGGAAGTGGATTGGAACATACCTCGTTCCTGCAGTGTGCGGGCTGAGTGGAATCCAACAGGGAACTACCGACCCATCTCCCTGCTTCCCTGGCTAAGCAAAATCAGTGAGAAACACGTCAATAAGACTCTGACGGTGTTCCTCAAAATCAACCTTCTGCTGGACCCCTCCCAGACTGAGTTTCGACCAATGCACGGACAGAGACCACCCTCTTTGCCGTGACAGAGGAGGCCTGGAAGATCATGGATCAAGGAGGTATCGCCGCTATCATCCTCCTTGACCTAAGTGCCGCCCTTGACACTGTAAATCACAACATCTTACTACGCAGACTGACCAACTTAGGAATCTCTTCAACTTCAATCACATGGCTTGAGTCCTTCCTGTCGGATCGCTCCTTCCAAGTCTTCAAGGGTGATATTATATCCCCTAGCAAACCTCTCTGAACCCTACGCTTTTTAATGTTTACATGAGCCCCCTAGCTGAGTTTGTCCGTCCGTTCAGGCTAAAAGTCATCACCTATGCAGATGACACTCAGCTAGTGGTGGCTCTAAACCAAACTCACATAGGGCCTTGCAACATAAGGGACTGCCTAGAAGCAGTGACCTCATGGATGACCTTGTCTTGTCTCAAACTGAACGGGGACAAGACTGAGCTGATGGTTCTTGGCAGCACCCCGCACCCCTCCATTGATTCCTTGTGGCCATCCTGTCTTGGACCTGCTCCCATATCCAAGGACTCAATCAAGAGCCTGGGTGTATGGCTGGATAAGGCTCTGTATTTTAACCATCAAGCTGACAAACTTTCAGCCATCTGCTTTGGCATACTCAGGCTCATCCGGAAAATCCTTCCCCTACTACCATTCAAGGCAAGGCAGATTATGATTCAGGGGCTCATTTTGTCCCGCCTTCACTTTGGCAATGCCCTCTAACTTGGGTCCCCCCAGGCGACCCTAAGCAAGCTCCAAGTTACTCAAAATTGTGCTCACCGCACCCTTCTTCAGATCCCCGTCACCGCCCGTCGCAACTGAACTTAAAACCCTCCACTGGCTCCCAATCAGGAGCAGAATTGAATTCAAGGGCCTGTGTATTGCCCACCGGGCATTCTGGAAAAAGGGTGCCACCATCAACCATACTCCGATCACCCCGTACCACCCAAATAGACAGCTCAGATCTGCCTCCTCCTTCCAGCCCACCGTACCAAATATCCGGAGAGCCAGATGTGGCGGTCCGCTCGTTCTCCTACAACGCAGCATGACTTTGGAACTCCCTCCCCATCCATCTGCGATCAGAACCCAATCTACTGCCCTTCCGCAAAAAGTTAAAAACCCTGTTTTCAATAAATCAGATTAGCTCCCACTGTTCATTAACATCCGCCGTCCAGAGCGCTAGGACGCCTCAGGGTAGCTACTGCGCTATACAAAAACTCTATACAACTCTTTTCCATTCATTCAAGGCTTTAATCAAAATATCAACTTTCCAGTGAAAGTGGTTTATTGCTTTCCTGCATAGGGCTTATTGGCGTGGAAATCCATCTTTATATTTTGGAATTTTAAGAGTTTGCGTTGCCCAGGGCAGTATTTACATTTCAGATTTGTGCGAGTGCATAGCTTCTTTAATTGCGTACAGACAAGCACAATAATTGTCATTTTGCCACAATTCAAGGTTGACTACAGTGGTTACATTCTTTTCCTTGCTATTGCCCTACATATTCTGTTGATGTATAGGATTGTGTGTGATAACTTAGCAGTTTGTAAATAGCTGTTTGAAGGGTAACATTTGCTGAAATTGTAATATTAATCCTGTTCAATAGGGTTATAAGACTTTTTCCAAAGGTAGCTGCCAATCTTTTTTGCACATTCTATTGTATTTGTTTTTGGGCATCCCATTTTTAAATGAGAATTGAGAATCATGCACGTCCACCCTCAAACACCCATGCCCGATGCCAGGCTGCCTTCTGAGGAGCATTCACATGTGCTCTGCCTGCACCAGTATTCCATAGACAAGCCCTTCATTGCCAAGTCCAGGGACTGATGGACCCTGGACTTGGGACATTTCTTCTGGATCGGGGCTTGCAGTGGCCGCTAATGTCAGGGCCCGCCTTACAGGATCCGGCTGATGAACAAATGGCTCCACCTCCAGATGTTACTAACACCCTTAATATAAACACAGGGTGTTCGAACCATCAGGCGAGGGATAAATGGAGAAGAAACGACCGGGGAAGGGAAAGGGTCAGCAGGGACAAGGGATCTGAAATGACAAAGCACAGAACATATATAACTACTAAGCAGTATGCAACACTACCCTCAATAATTCTCGCTAGAACTATAATACCTTATCAAGCTGTAATTCTTCCAGCAGTAATAAGAAAGTCCTAGTCCAGCCTCCATATTATGTGGAGGTGAACTTCGTAATGACCCTTTTGCATTAACCTCGTTTTTTGATCAGACCCCTGAATGTCTGCTGCTCCAGATGAATTTACGACCTTGGTAGAGTTAGAGAGCACAGTCTATGGAAGCACTCTAATCAGGTATTTTCCACTATACACTCCCAGACTGGAAGGAAATCAATTCCATAACATTGAAAGGCAACTTGAAGTTGTGACCACCTCTAAGCTCCTTCTATATTGGGTTTCTATTTTATACATCAATGAAACGGTAACATGTGGTTGCGACCACCACTATGCTCTGCTTCTTTGTGAAGAAAAAGTAAATGAACAACCAATCCGGCAGCGGGTAGTTTTGACCACCACTCTGCTCCAGAACTAATATCACCACTAGCACACAGTAACGTGTAGAACCCCACTGCGCTCCGCTGCTGAGGAAACTCAGAAAACTCCTTCCCAAAGCACAACACCATTCACAGCAGCGCGCAGGGTCTTGCCACTGCGTTCCGCGGAACAAATCAAATACCAGTCTCGTTAAAAGAACCGGCACACACCAGCCGATGCACCTCCTCCGATTAGATTAAAGAAACAGACGAGCAGGATTATACGTGAGCAACGGCTCCCAGCGGATCCCAGCGTTTACATGAAACAGTACCTTTAGATAAACATTGGCTCCACAACCGCATCGCTTCGAACTAAGGGCAGTAGCTCCTGATGTAAAAGACGGTTGGAAACTCTCCAACACAACTGACAATGGACTCAGAATTACGCGCACCTTCCCCCGGTTTCCGCCAGCCAATATACTTCCTGTAGCAAAGGCTCATGGAAGTTGTAGTCTTAACAGTTTAGGCATGCGCAGCAAGGTGAAACCTGACAGAATGCCCTCCCTCCTAGCGCCTCCCAGGCCCAGGCTTAGCAGGGAACCTCCGATGGAATGTCCGGACTGCAGCAGGTGCATGCACATTCAGGGATGGCTCCCACGAGTCATCTTCCGCCGTGTATCCTTTCCAGGCCACCAAATACCACAGGGCTCCCCTACAACGCTTGGAGTCTTTAATGCAGCGAACTACGTACTCCAAACCACCATCACACAGCACCGGTTGAGGTGTCCTCCGCTGAGCAGACAATGCAGGCTTCAACAAGCTACTGTGAAAAACAGGATGAATGCGAAGGGAAGCTGGAAGCTTCAATTTGTAGGGCAGGATTGATTCATTTAAGGACAACATACGGACCAATGTATCTAGGAGGAAACATCGAACGTAGCTTAAATCGGATGTTTCTTGTGGACAGCCACACTCTGTCACCCACATGATAAATCGAACTCTCCCCCCGATGTTTGTCAGCCCACTTCTTGTAGACCACCTTGACTTGGATCAAATGCTTAGACACATTCCTTTGTACCGAATGCAAATGACGGATCTGACTCAACACAGAAGGCTGATTACCCACCTCGCCAGGGATGGTAATTGGTAACACTCGAGCATCAAACCCATAGTTGGCAAAAAAGGGGGCACCCCCACAGAACTGTTCAAAGCATTATTATAAGCCAATTCAGCAAGCCATAACAACGACACCCAAGAGTCTTGTGTCTCCACTGCATAACATCTGAGGTACTTTTTGAGAGTTTGATTCAAACGTTCAGTTTGACCATCTGTTTGGGGATGGAAACTAGTTGACAACGTGGATTTAATGTGTAGAGCCAGGCACCAGGATTTCCAAAAGCTGGCAATGAATTGCCGACCCCTGTCAGAGATTATAACCTCTGGGATCCCATGGCAACGAAAAACATTGGTTAATAGAAGCTGGGCTGTCTGACCTGCTGTGGGAAGATTTCTACATGGTATAAAATGTCCCATTTTCGTGAGACTATCCACCACTACCAGCACTGCTGTGTGTCCATGATCTGAAGGCAACCCTGTAATGAAATCCATGCTAATGCTTTGCCATGGCTTCTTGGGAGTAGGCATGGGTATAAGTTTTCCCTTGCTCTGACATTGTAGGGTCTTAGCTTGAGCACAAACCTCACACTTTCCCACCCACAATGTCACATCTCTAGATAGTGTTTCCCACCAAAACAGTCTCTGTGGAAGATGCACCGTCTTCCTTACACCTTGATGACCAGACACCGGAGAAGAGTGACACCAGTCAAAAGCCTTTTTCCTGCTTTCCACGTAGGTAGAAACAATTTGTTTTGTACAAAAGGCAGACCTTGTTTAAGAGAACGATTAGTACCTTTACTACTCCAAGATATCCATGCAGTATCAGTTCTTTGACCCTTGATCGCCTTGAGGAACGTGTCAGCATTAAGCACACATATCACCTTGCTCGGTTCCACTATGGCCTCCATTGGAGGATCTGTCTTTACTGACTCTGTGTCTTCTAGACGAGACAAGGTGTACGCCTTTCTATTCTCATTGCCTGGATGGAATGATGATAAAATTGTACTCAGCAAAAAACAACATCCACCTCATTTGTCTCTGAGACAGATGTCTGGCGGTTCTCATATATTGCAAATTACGGTGGTCGGAATATACAGTCACAGGGTAAGAGGCCCCCCATAGATGTTGTCTCCACTCTTGGAAGGCCTTCTTTATAGCAAGAAGTTCTTTTTCTGCTATTGTATAGTTCTTTTCGGCCTGACTTAACTTTTTAGAAAGATAAGCCACCGGATGCAATTGACCTGTTTGTGGATCCCTTTGGGACAGGATAGCCCCTATAGCCTCATCCGAGGCATCGGCTTCCACAATGAATGGTAGTTCCAGTTGAGGATGCGCCAGTATGGGAGCGGAGATGAACGCCTTTTTGAGATAACAAAAGGCGGTGTCAGCTTCTAGCGACCAATGAAACCCCACCCCTTTTCTAAGAAGGCGAGAGAGGGGAGCTGCAATTTGCGAGAAACTGATAATAAATCTCCTATAATAGTTAGCAAAGCCCAAAAAACGCTTGACCTCTCTCACCGTCTTTGGTATAGGCCAGGACTGAACCGCTTGCACTTTCCTTTCAGCCATCTGCAAACCTTCAGGGCAAAGCATGACTCCTAGAAATTCCACGTTCTCCACTCCGAACTCACATTTACTGAGTTTACAGTACAGTCTATTCTCTCTAAGACGCTGTAAGACCTGTATGACATGTTCTTGATGAGTATCGACATTTTCAGAGTAAATCAGAATGTCGTCAATATATACTACAACACTGGTATCCACTAGATCTCTCAGCACATCATTTCAGAAATATTGGAACGCTGCCGGGGCCTTACACAGCCCGCAGGGCATGACTGTGTATTCAAATAACCCCTAACAAGTTTTACAGGCAGTCTTCCACTCATCCCCCTCTCTCATTCTCACCAAGTGGTAAGCTCCTTGGATGTCCAGTTTAGTATAAATTCTGGCATTCCTGACTTGGTCCAGCAGGACAGCGATGAGGGGGAGAGGGTATCTGTTACGAATGGTGTTTTTGTTTAACATTCTATAATCCACACATGCCCTTAGTTCCCCGTTCGCCTTTGCTATGAAAAATAACGGAGAGGCAGCAGGGGATTTGGAAGGCCGAATAAAACCTATAGATTGATAATTGTCCAGGTATTCCTTTAAATGTTTTATTTCAGGCACTGACAAAGCGTACACTCGACAAGTAGGCATAAGCGCTCCTTCCACTAGATCGATACAACAGTCATAGGTTCTGTGTGGGGGTAATCTGTTTGCCAGTTGTTCATTAAATACATCCTCATACAAGTGATACTCAAAGGGCAACAGCACCTCCTTTTCTGCCGCAGTAGCTACTTGGAAAGGAGCAGACAACACGGCAGCCTGAGTAACAGGGCGTAATGTCATATTTGCCTGACTTTCTTCTGACTGGAACTGTATCTTTTTCTCTCTCCAATTAATGTCAGGGTTATGATAGGTAAGCAGGGCTTGCCCAAAATGACCTCATATTGAGGGGTTTCGATTATATTCAGGGTCAAACTGTCTCGATGTTCCCCCTCCGGTACCTCAACTGTTAGCAACACTTCTTCTGTTTGTTCTGTGATTAACTCTGACTTTAGTGGTTTACCGTCCACAGCCCATACTTCCTCGGGGTGTTGCCGTGGAATGCGTTTCAATGAGAGTAAGGACACCAACCCACTATCTATAAAATTGCCGGTGGCTCCTGAGTCAATCATCACCAACACCTGATGCATCACTTGATGGCTCTCTAAACACATTGATAATACTATGTGTGACACAGAATCCTGAAGAACTTCACAAACCAATGAAGGGAGTTTCAAAAAAGTCTTACCACTATTTTCTCCAGATGACTCACTACCGGGACCGGTATTACACACAGCCAATCTTTTCATGACCCACCCTCCTTTGGTTTTGGGCTTAGAAGGACATTCCCATACATAATGTCCTTTCTTCCCACAGTACATACACAGTCCTTGTGTTCTACAAGCTTCTCGCTCCTCTCTGGTCAAAGGAGCCCTCACCCCACCTATCTCCATGGGTTCATTACTTTCAGCAGACACCGGTGGCCCTTTCCTGACCAAGTATTCTGGCCTAGAATAACCTCTATCCCATTTCTCTCTATCCCCACTACACTCTGACATTCTGCCATCCAACCTCAAAGAAAGGCTGATCATTCCTGCACAGGTAGTGGGTTGTGGATCGATCTGGGCGATAATGTCCTTTAGACCTTCTCTAAGTCCCTGATAAAATATGGACATCTGCTTTTCCTCTGGCCATGACGATTCCGCCACCAACCTGTTAAAGGTAGTTAAATATGTGACCAGCTCATTCCGCCCCTGTCTCGATTCCAAAAGTTCCTTATCAGCACTGAAGGTTGTTGCACGCCTGTCGAATACCCTCTCGAACTCGGCTCAAAAAGCCCCCCAATCTGATAAAATGGCATCATCCTTCCTTACTATAGGTACTGCCCAATTTGTGGCATCGCCTATCATGTACGAGATGGCAAATGCCACCCTTGAATGGTGATTAGGAAAAGACGCAGGTTTACACGAAAAATGTAACATTATTTGTTTAAGGAATACCTGCGTCTTGGAAGGATCCCCAGAATACCTTTCGGGACTCGCCAATGGTATAGGCGGAGGCACTGTAACCTGTATTCGGGGGTTCTGTGTTGAAGCATCAAATGGATTTCCTGCCAACTTATCTACCCTATCTCTTAAGGCAGTGGTCTCAGCTCTAGAAGCAATCAACTCATGTTGTACTAGCACAAGAGCCTGTAGAACGTCCTCAAGGGTAGCCATAATTATTCAACAACCGAATCGGGCGAAGCATTTAAATTGAGCGCGTAATTCTGTCAGGGCCCGCCTCGCAGGATCCAGCTGATGAACAAATGGCTCCACCTCCAGATGTTACCAACACCCTGAATATAAACAGAGGGTGTTCGAACCATCAGGCGAGGGATAAATGGAGAAGAAAAGACCGGGGAAGGGAAAGGGTCAGCAGGGACAAGGGATCTGAAATGACAAAGCACAGAACATAAATAAATACTAAGCAGTATGCAACACTACCCTCAATAATTCTCGCTAGAACGATAATACCTCATCAAGCTGTAAATATTCTTCCAGAAGTAATAGGAAAGTCCTAGTCCAGCCTCCATATTATGTGGAGGTGAACTTCGTAATGACCCTTTTGCATTAACCTCGTTTTTTGATCAGACCCCTGAATGTCTGCTCCACCAGGTGAATTTACAACCTTGGTAGAGTTAGAGAGAACAGTCTCTAGAAGCACTCTAATCAGGTATTTTCCAGTATACACTCCCAGACTGGAAGGAAATCAATTCCATAACATTGAAAGGCAACTTGAAGTTGTGACCACCTCTAAGCTCCTTCTATAGTGGGTTTCTATTTTATACATCAATGAAACGGTAACATGTGGTTGCGACCACCACTATGCTCCGCTTTTTTATGAAGAAAAAGTAAATGAACAACCAATCCGGCAGTGGGTAGTTTCGACCACCACTCTGCTCCAGATCTAATATCACCACTAGCACACGGTAACGTGTAGAACTCCACTACGCTCCGCTGCTGAGGAAACTCAGAAAACTCCTTCCCAAAGCACAACACCACTCTCGTTAACAGAACCGGCACGCATCAGCTGATGCACCTCCTCCGATTAGATTAAAGAAACAGACGAGCAGGATTATACGCGAGCAACGGCTCCCAGCATTTACATGAAACAGTACCTTTAGATTAACATTGGCTCCACAACCACATCGCTCCGAACCAAGGGCAGCAGCTCCTGATGCAAACGACGGTTGGAAAATCTCCAACACAACGGACAATGGACTCAGAATTACGCGCACCTTCCCCCGGTTTCCTCCAGCCAATAAACTTCCTGTAGCAAAGGCTCATGGAAGTTGTAGTCTTAACAGTTTAGGCAGGTGCGGCAAGGTGAAACCTGACAGCTAAGGGTGGAGAGAAACTGAACCTCGCTCCATAACACCATCTAAGTGGTGCCTGCGGGCTGAATGGAGGACCTCCAGTTGGATGTCACAACCTCATGAAACTAAAACCAGCTCACCCAATATTTTAAGGGTTTGTGCACCTGGCACATAGAATCCTTTGCTCTGCAACTAAAACACTTACGCTAAAAATCTGTGCTTAGCATAGTATGCTGCCCGACTTGTATTTTGCTGTTTCTGTCATTGCATCCAGATATGTGATACAACAAGTAACATCAGACCTACAACAAGTCAGGACTATTGGCTTCGTCAATGGTTATTAGTTGCGTAAGATAAATAATTGCAACTATGGCTTGTTACAAATAATATTGAAAAAGCTTCCGCTTAAAGCCCTGGTGACACCACAATGTTGCTGCTCTTGCGTTTCAAGAAGAGAAGGGAAATCCAGAAAGAAAAGGACTCTTTAAAGGATTTCCTCCCCTCACAACGCTCACCTAGCATGACGTCAGTAACTTCTCCACTAGTCAGACCCTCCAGGATTTCACGATTTCGCGGTTTGTCGCAAAATCGGCACTTTTGTAAAAATGCCGCGATTTTGACAAAAGTGCCTACTAAGATATCTGTGTTTGTTGTAGGAAAAACTGCTCAATAAAATGCCGCAAAATTGCCGCTAAATTTCCATATTTGTGCCACTAAATTTGCTGATCCATGCCACTATATCCTGGGGGGTCTGATTGAAAGAACAGATATGAGAGCACTTGAGGGCTGTAAAAAGCAATACAGTGGCTGCGCATTTTAATGCAATGCATAGGACCAATGGAATGGTTAATATTAGATATCATGGGATAGATATGGTTGGTACCATGCCAAGGGGGGTCACAGGACTTCTTTGCTTAGACAACTAGAAAGTAAATGGATTATTAAACTGACAGCAGTGGAATTGGGATTGAACATGGATAAGGAGCTACATTTTTTTTGCAACATCTGGGCTGTTAATGTTCAAAAATCCAAATGTTGTATTGTATTGATTTATCATCGACCGTGTTACGACGTATAATGATTTGTTCGAAATCCATTCCAGTAACCACATCCATTCTTGTACAGTATATATATTTAACATAAATTAGCGAATCATTTGTACCATCAGGGCATTCACTGGCACAATGGACAACCAAAATCTGTATGACATTGTTTATGGGACAGCTGTCTACACTGTACAACACATATGGACAAGATTCGACATTTAGTATGCCTGTTATGTTATGTTATGTTATGTTAGTATGAATTTGTAGAGCGCACGTTCACCCCAGGGTTTCTTGGCGCTGTGTGCCGCTGGGGAACCCGTCCTAGTTTTCCCTGTGAGATGGTCCCTATTGGGCATCCCCAAGGTGAAGCCAGGCATCCCCGGCAGCGAGGGGGCTGTTGTGGAGATTAAGCAAGCTATTGCCCAGAGTTGCAGCGTGGGACCCATGGTTAGAGAGGCACCGAGATGAGATTTATCGAGCCCGCTGACATTGGTTCCGTACCCTGCCGCGTCGGGAATTGAACCCTAGTCTCGGGCCGACCTCAGCTTCTGGGTCTGCCGCCTCTAACCGGTGAGCCACACTTCTCCACTCCACACTTCTCCTCCTGTATCTTGTACATATATATATAACACAATCTGGTAATCATTTGTACCGTTAGGGCATTTGCATGCATAATATATAACCAAAATGTGTGCAACATGGTTTGTATGCCAGTTGTCTACACTGTGTATCACACATGAACACAATTTCACATCCAGCATAACTCTTTGATAGGTGGCACTATTCCCTCATGCATGTGTGCTGGGTTTCTGGCGTTTTGCACTGTGGGTGTACTAATTATATTTTCTCTGGATTGAAATGAATGGTGATTTGATTACCTTCTGGGAACTAGTATGTTATCAGTTCATTTGTGCACGAATGCTCGCATACATGTCAGATTATAGGCACCTCAAGTTGTTAAAAGATTACATTGTTTCAATTTATCACGCACAAGAACCTACAGGTACTACATGTACCATGCAGATGAATACTGCCCCAAAGGGGTTGCAATACAAAGATATTGCAATGATTTATCATTTTCCTGCCCCAGCGATGTGTATTGTCTTTCTTTCCAATGCTTTACGCTTGCGGCTCTGAATTTTGATTTGCACTCACTACTGTGATTTGTAATCTCGTCCCTTTTTTGAATAAGAACAGACTACAGCCTTCATTCATTTCTAGTTACGCTTGTGTCAGATTCAGATTCAGAATACGCTTTATTCAGTATAAAATC
The DNA here is from genome assembly GCF_964263255.1 of Lissotriton vulgaris. Classification (NCBI taxonomy): domain Eukaryota; kingdom Metazoa; phylum Chordata; class Amphibia; order Caudata; family Salamandridae; genus Lissotriton; species Lissotriton vulgaris. The sequence goes on along the minus strand of NC_141698.1, from coordinate 404,162,884 downwards.
AATTAACCATATAAGCACATAAATAACAGCATAAAATTTAACAGCATAAAATTATTATTAAATAAATACAAAGTATTTAAAAAACATCCATTGTTTTCCTAGTTTTGACCATCAATTTCAAAAATTACGTAATTTGCATAGACTGTGATCTATCTGCCAACAGTTGTAATTTAATAAAAGCAGGGCGACATTGACTGAGGTCAAACTGTCTTAAAATTAGAAGGATCCACTTTTTTCTAATTACGCTGTAATACTTACAGAACAATACAACATGAATAGTCGACTGAGCGGAAATATGGTTGCAGGGGCATACACAAAGGTGATGTGACCAATCATTTGTATTAGCAAAGGTAACCCAAATGTGCACAAGATCAAGGCATAGGTATAAAAGCAACGTCCTATCAGAAGTTCCATCTAGATCTTTCAAATAAGCTTGTAGCCCAGACATACTCAGCAATAACTGGTGGGATCTTACTGTAGGTTTACCAATGTTACCTGTGAGCCTACTATCCACCAGATATTCCATGTAGATAGATCTCAATCCTTTCCTGGAAACTGTTGACAGAGTCTCTGGCTTATTAAAAAAATCAGGGTACCCAAAATTTGTAAGAAAAACTTTTACGTATGTAATCCATGGAATACGGGCAGAACCATGAAGAGAACAACAGTCATTTACCACGTTCATATTTCGGCCTTAGCAAACTAGTTTCCATTTTCACAAGGTCGGTCAAATAAGGCAAGCCCAGCTCACTGTGACAAATATACGTAGCTGTGCATTTGGGTGCCGCTACCAAGTATCTCAGAAACCTGTTTTCCTCCAATTGTAGTGGCACAATGGTTTCATAAGTCGAGAGACCAGCCCCAAATATAGCAATGGGTATACATTTTGTTTTATAAATTGCAATCAGTTTTTGGACCGGGCGCCCTCCCAGTTTTTTAGCAAAATTTAATAAAGCACCTATGGCTTTACAAAATAAGAGCCGTCTAGTATCAATAGCTTTAGACCAATGTGCCCTACGCTCAAAAACGATCAATAGATAAGAGAAATAGTCCGTAGAGTCAATTTTACAATTGTCAATAGAAACATCTCTGCTCTTAACACTAGGTTTACAACATCGCATGGTATATGTTTTTTTATATTAACAGAGAGATTCAAATTCGTCATATAGGAGACAAAGCTCGATACAAGTTTTTGCAGGCCAAGGGGGGTGCGGGACAAGAGCACTGCATCATCAGCATACAATAAAGCCCCAATGAACCTAGTCCCTACACAAGGCAGATCCACACATTCCTTAACTAAGGTTTCCCCGAGACTATTAATATACAATGTAAACAGAAGGGGGGCTAGCACGCACCCCTGGCGCAAACCCTTCCTGACCGGGAAGGCCGTGCTAAGCTCGCCATTTATCCCACATCGCACTTGGGCCTGAGCTCCCCTGAAAGATTCTTTCAGGAAGGCAAGTATTGCAGGTTCTATCCCCAGGCCTTCTAGTATCCCCCATAGTTTGTCATGATCAACACAATCGAACGCCGAACTTAGGTCTACAAAACACAGGAATAAATTCTCACGTTTGGCCTGCAGGTATTTACCCACCAGAAGACTTACATTTAGACTATGTCTACAGTGCCCAGCGCTTTACGGAAACCGTACTGGCATTCGGAGATGATATCCTTTTCTTTGACCCAGAGTTGAAGCTTCTCTAATACAACTCGCCCTGCTATCTTAGTTATTGAGTCCATAAGAGAAATAGGCTTATAGCAGGCAGGGTCATTTCGATCTCCTTTTTTAAAGATGGGCACTACAGTTGATACTGTCCAGGTGGGAATAAAACCTATGTACCATCAGGCCCTTAAAACCATTGCTATCACCACACCCCACAGTTCTGGGCACGACTTGTACAAGTCAATGGGGATGCAGTCTAGTCCAGGGGCCTTTCCTCGTACGCTGGCATTAATGGCAAGTATAACCTCATCTACGTTGATATCTAAATCTATTGGGAAGTAACTATTGATTTTATTGTCTTCCTCATCAGCATTTTGGGCCACTGCAAGGTTAGAATAAAGCTTACTAAAATGCGGAACCCACAGATCCTCCCCAATGGTAATAACAATGCTAGGTGCAGTTGTAGATACAAGGAAGGGGCCATTTACTGCCTTCCAGAAGGCTCTCATATCATTCTGCCTGGCTGCTAATTTCAACTGTTGCTATGATTCCACTTTTATAGCTTTTGTACGCTGCTTGAGATCTGTCCTATAGGCTAATCTGGCCTGTTTTACTATAACAGGGTTTCGCTTGGGTGTATGTAAAGCGTTTACAAAGGCGGCGTGTGATTTTGAACAGGTTGAATCAAACCAGCCAGGTGAATTTAATATCTTCTGGCATTACAGACGGCTGTAATGACAGAAACTGGTCCTAGGAAGGTTGTTTCCAGTCCAGGGAAGGCATGGCTTGGCAACTCGGGCTGGACTGTTCCCATGAGGCACAGGGTCAGACTGATTTGCATATGGCCATGTCTGAACTGGGGGTGGCAGAGTGGGCTAAAGAACGGTGATGGATTAAACCCAGATCTGTTGACTGGGTGTGAGTGTTTGATTGGTTTAGATGCTCTGTCCATCACCACCCCCTTTTGTACCGCTTTGTTCGACATAAGTTGGCAGGGTATGCTCAGACATGAGTACCTTGCTCACTTTGCCACTGGATTCAAGCAAGCCTGGCTGAAGACGGCTGTAATGCCAGAAACCAGTCCTAGGAAGGTTGTTTCCGGTCCAGGGAAGGCATGGCTTGGCAGTTTGGGCTGGACTGTTCTCGTGAGGCACAGGGTCAGACTAATTTGCATATGGCCATGTCTGAACTGCGGTGGCAGAGTGGGCTAAAGAACGGTGATGGATTAAACCCAGATCGGTTGACTGCGTGTGAGTTTTTGATTGGTTTGGATGCTCCGTCCATCACCACTCCCTATTTTACCGATTTGTTCGCCATAAGTTGGCAGGCTATGCTCAGACTTGTGTACCTTGCTCACTTTGCCACTGGATTCAAGCAAGCCTGGCTGAAGACGGCTGTAATGCCAGAAACTGTTCCTAGGAAGGTTGTTTCCATTCCAGGGAAGGCATGGCTTGGCAATTCGGGCTGGACTGTTCCCATGAGGCACATGGTCAGAGTAATTTGCATATGGCCATGTCTGAACTGGGGGTGGCACAGTGGGCTAAAGAACGGTGATGGATTAAACCCAGATCTGTTTACTGGGTGTGGGTGTTTGATTGGTTCAGATGCTCCGTCCATCACCACCCCCTTTTGTACTGCTTTGTTCGCCATAAGTTGGCAGGGTATGCTCAGACGTGAGTCCCTTGCTCACTTTGTTACTGGAGTCAATCAAGACAGGCTGAAGGCGGCAGTAATACCAGAAACCGGTCCTAGGAAGGTTGTTTCTGTCCAGGGAAGGCATGGCTTGGCAGTTTGGGCTGGACTGTTCCCATGAGGCACAGGGTCAGACTGATTTGCTAATGGCCATGTCTGAACTGAGGGTGGCAGTGTGGGCTAAACAATGGTGATGGATTAAACCCAGATCTGCTGACCGGGTGCGAGTGTTTGATTGGTTCAGATGCTCCGTTTATCACCACCCCCTTTTGTACCGCTTTGATCGCTATAAGTTGGCAGGGTATCCTCAGACGTGAGTCCCTTGCTCACTTTGCCACTGGATTCAAGCAATCCTGGCTGAAGACGGCTGTAATGCCAGAAACCAGTCCTAGGAATGTTGTTTCCGGTCCAGGGAAGGCATCGCTTGGCAGTTCGGGATGGACTGTTCCCATGACGCACAGGGTCAGACTGATTTGCATATGGCTATGTCTAAACTGGAGGTGGCAGAGTGGGCTAAAGAACAGTGATGGGTTAAACCCAGATCTTTTGACTGGGTGTGAGTGTTTGATTGATTCAGGTGCTCCGTCCATCACCACCCCCTTTTGTACCGGACTGTTCCCATGAAGCACAGGGTCAGACTGATTTGCATATGGCCATGTCTGAACTGGGGGTGGCAGAGTGGGCTAAAGAACGGTGATGGATTAAACCCAGATCTGTTGACTGGGTGTGAGTGTTTGATTGGATCTGATGCTTCGTCCATCACCACCCCCTTTTGTACCGCTTTGTTCGCCATAAGTTGGCAGGGTATGCTCAGACGTGAGTCCCTTGCTCACTTTGCCACTGGATTCAAGCAAGCCTGGCTGAAGACGGCTGTAATTCCAGAAACCGGTCCTAGGAAGGTTGATTCCGGTCCAGGGTAGGCATGGCTTGGCGTTCAGGATGGACTGTTCCCATGAGGCACAGGGTCCGACTGATTTGCATATGGCCATGTCTGAACTGGGGGTGGCAGAGTGGGTAAACGCTGATTGATCTGTTGACTGGGTGTGAGTGTTTGATTGGATCTGATGCTTCGTCCATCACCACCCCCTTTTGTACCGCTTTGTTCGCCATAAGTTGGCAGGGTATGCTCAGACGTAAGTCCCTTGCTCACTTTGCCACTGGATTCAAGCAAGCCTGTCTAAAGACGGCTGTAATGCCAGAAACCGGTCCTAGGAAGGTTGTTTCCGGTCCAGGGAAGGCATGGCTTGGCAGTTTGGGCTGGACTGTTCCCATGAGGCACTGGGTTAGACTGATTTGCATATGGCAATGTCTGAACTGGGGGTGGCAGAGTGGGCTAAAGAACGTTGATGGATTAAATCCAGATCTGTAGTCTGGGTGAGTGTTTGATTGGGTCAGATGCTCCGTCCATCACCACCCCTTTTTGTACCGCTTTGTTCGCCATAAGTTGGCTGGGTATGCTCAGACGTGAGTCCCTTGCTCACTTTGCCACTGGATTCAAGCAAGCCTGTCTGAAGACAGCTGTAATGCCAGAAACCAGTCCTAGGAAGGTTGTTTCCGGTCCAGGGAAGGCATGGCTTGGCAGTTCGGGCTGGACTGTTCCCATGAGGCACAGGGTCAGACTGATTTGCATATGGCCATGTCTGAACTGGGGGTGGCAGAGTGGGCTAAAGAATGGTGATGGATTAAACCCAGATCTGTTTACTGGGTGTGAGTGTTTGGTTGGTTCAGATGCTCCGTCCATCACCACCCCCTTTTGTACCGCTTTGATCGCCATAAGTTGGCAGGGTATGCTCAGATGTGAGTCCCTTGCTCACTTTGCCACTGGATTCAAGCAAGCCTGGCTGAAGACGGCTGTAATGCCAGAAACCGGTCCAAGGAAGGTTGTTTCCGGTCCAGGGAAGGCATGGCTTGGCAGTTCGGGCTGGACGGTTCCCATGAGGCACAGGGTCAGAATGATTTGCATATGGCAATGTCTGAACTGGGGGTGGCAGAGTGGGCTAAAGAACGGTGATGGAATAAACCCAGATCTGTTGACTGGGTGTGAGTGTTTGATTGGTTCAGATGCTCCGTCCATAACCACCCCCTTTTGTACCCCCTTATTAGCACAGTAGCCACGTCTGCCCGTCTGTCTTTCCTCTAATCCACTGAGCAGTCATTTTGATTACCGGCAGCCTTGATTACACAGAGACAAAGGGGAAAGATAATTGCGAGTTGCTAGTTAAAGGGGCACGGAGCATACAATTCACGAGCGCTTGCATGAGCAGTCATGTACAATGGACTTCTTTTAGATCTGGAGATAATCAAATGGTCACACGCCCCCCCCAAGCACGCGATAGTGGGTCAGAATTTTTAATAGATGCACTGAAAAGGCACGCACTAGGTGAACTCATCATGTGTGGAGTCTGCCTTGATTTTGACCAAACGTTTGAGCTTCAGCATTCCTTAAGTAATCAGGAATGCACTATTACACTCAACTTTGCACTCCAGGTTCATTCAATATTTAGTAGGGATCGCACATTTGATGTACACTTTTGGGGGAGCCGGGTACATGGTATGCTGGTAAACATTAGCCCGTTCTATAACTGAATTTGTGCGATGTATTCCCCTCTCATCGGACAAGGTGGGGGGTTAGTCAGGGGTATTTCACTTTGTTTTCAGCTCTTCCCATAGGGACCCAGGAGGGGAGGGTGCACTTGTCTTTCCCCTTTCACAGGTTTCATTTATTGGGTCATATCAATGACTTAGAACACAGGCAATGCTTGTCAAAAATCATTTAATCTCCTGTGGAAATTTATGAAGGGGTCCCCATGTAATGTAGATGGTGCTATGCTAAGCACTCTCGCTATAAGCCTAAATTTCAATGTTCCTCATGTAATACAACTGGTGCGATGCTCAGCGCTCTCTGTTGAAAGTCTGATGGTAATGCAATTGGTGCTATGCTAGGCGCTCTCATTGTAAGTCTGATTTCAATGTTCTTTACGTAATACAACTGATGCTGATCTGGACTATCACAATAAAACTTCTGATTTCAATGCAAGTTTTAAAAGCCCAGTTTCGAGTCAGCCAGCCATCGCAGGCAAAGGGCCATACACGGGTAAATTAAGTTTGGGCCGATTCACAAGAAACACAATGTATATATCAGCATATTACCGGTTATGCTTGCTAAGGATCTATTATTAAAGCAAACAATGGTCCTTAGAGCGAGAATAGAGGAAACAAAATGAAATATAGGCCTAAATAGGTACTATATATATGTTCAATGTCCAGCCGGACAAAGAATTTTAATATGCAGTATATTTGGAATAGCAAGTCATACAAAAGAAAGAAAATATATACAACGGGTCACAATCTTGCACCCGATAAAGAGGACAAGGGCAAACAAACAATACATAAAACAGTTTTTAGGCAAAATTGTAGCTAAGGCAGCTTGTACTGGTCAAAGGATAAAGCAAGCTAGCAAAAATAGTAACCACATTATATATACACAATGGACCATAGCGGTACTATTTTCAATTGTCGACAACGTTTCCATCCCAAGCTCTAGTATCTTGCGGGATCATCATCAGGACTGAAAAATAACATTTGCCTGGTATAGAACACAATGCCTGTTAAGTTGAGAGGGGGGAAACAAAACAGGGACCTGTCAGGTTTTTAGGTAGGTAACAACATTTTAAAGTGAATAATAACATTTAGTCCATGTAAGCACCTGTGAAAATGTGCAGAACAGAGCCACATTATTCTGAAGCGACCAGTGAGAACACACAATAAGAGATGAAAGGGCATATGCGTTCTAAGTGAGGTCCAGTTTCACAGTGTATTATGTACAAGGAGTGTAGTGAACACAATGGCTGGCGATCGAGGCCATAGTGTGTATAAACAATGCATGGTGAGGAAGAAAAATTCTATGAAATTCCTAGTTTCACGTGGTGTTAAGAACAAAAAGCAGTGTAGTCACGTTGGTGACAGATCCGAAAAGTTACGGCTTGTAATTACAGATGATCCTAGAAAATGGGAAGAAAAAGTAGGACAGGAAAGCGTAGGGCACAAATATTCCATGCAGTGGTGGGTTGGCTGGTGCCAGAGGGTCAAGCGTTACAGTGTGAGTCACGATGGTGAAGTGAGACACATGTGTCATTGCCTAATAAACCACAGGCTGGCATGCAGTGAAATATACTCATGCCGAATAGTAGGAATTAATCGGGCGAGCTTACCGCGCAACCGGCCTTCTAAGCGTATGGTGAGGAAGGTCTGGGCAGCTCCGTTCTGCTGCTGGATCATGGAGAGTCAAAGTTTAATGTGTGCTAAACCGGAGGGAAACCGGTGCTGTTTAAAATTAAGTACTTACTTACATTATGCATTAGGAATTTGGTCACGGACAGCACATACTTTAATTACGGTCACTCGTGGAGAAGGGGGTGGCTGTATACTACGTCTGCCTAGGCAGAGATTACATGGATCTTTGCATAGAGGACATTGTTATAAACGAAATTGAGGCCCTAACATAGGTACTCTGTCGCAGAGGCACAAATCCTTTGTGTCACAGAGACAGGCAGGCCCTTTTCACACAGGCAGGCCCTTTGACCTAGATTAGCCCTCCCTTTACAATAACAAGCAACAGTAGGCTGTCCCTTATCTGATGTGTGCTCTGGGCACATAAGACGGTCCATCCTGAATATGTAATCTCTATGTCCAACAGTGACTAACCTATGTCACAACACATTCTTGGAAACAGGCCCTTTCTCCAAGAACACAAATTCTTGGAAACAGACCCTCTCTCCAAGAACTCATCTTCCTCTGTCCAACTTTGCGTCAATCCAAGGCACCTATCCGGTGTAAGTATACCTCCCTTTGCCGAAGCAAAGCAGAGGAGACCGAGACTTCCATGCCGGAGGCGCTGCAACCTGCGTCATGCCACAGCTCCGGCTGGCAGAGGTCCATCACCCATCTGTGGGTGTCCAGCTCGAGATCAGGATGAAGCCCCACTAAGGTAATGGGGTTAGACTAAATCCTAGGGGGATTCTTGGCTCTCTAAAGACCTTCACACATGCTAGGTACACTTAGGTAAATCTAGTTAGGCATCATATGGGTATAGGCTTTATCTTAATGCATTCTGTATTTCATGTATCTCTTCATTACCATTGCAAAATGGTAGAACAATGCCTTTTTATTTAACTGCACTGCTGGCCATAATTCTCTGCTACTGAACAACAGTTGTCGCAGCACATATAACCAGTACTAGAATAACAACTGTGCAATACATTTTATTGTAAACACACCCGACTGTTTCTTCTGAGTACTTCTCTGAGATGAGTGACTGAATGAAAAGTAGTATATTGTTTCCACGATCCTGAGGGATCAGGGTTTTATGTTATGTGGTTGCCAGAAGCTATTCCCTTCTTGTCTTCAAGAAGTTTCCAGTGGCCTCTGAGCTAGCTGGTACACAGTAATTAAGTTTAATATACATAATAGGGGCATACAGACCTCAGCCCTATGCCAAGCCTATCGTGTATGTTATTCCAATGCGCAGAACCTATAAGGGAAGTAGGAACTACACTACATGGCTCCCAACCGTGATTGCAGCACTTATTTAACAGTAGAATCTGAGTATTTCGGTCATGCTTATTCTCAGAGACCCCTACTCACAAAACGCCAGAGATGTCTGAAGTGGGTAGGCACAAAATTCCCCCACAGCTGAGTAGGCAAACGTCCTATGTATTGGCTGTTGGTTAATCAAGCTTGAAGTAAAAAGTTCCCGAACAATTGTGCCTTTTTAAAACCTTATCTGAAAACCCTTTTTTAGGACATTTTGTTTTCACAACACAATGTCTGCCGAGGCAGCTGCTTCTGTCACTGGGACACAGGTCTCAAACGACGAAGAGGAAGCAAATGCAATACATTTTGCATCCTAAGCCAGGCATACACTCACACAAAAACCCCTCAGACATGGTTTAACAGACCAAGGAGGCACAGTGATAATTATAGAGGCACACGAAGATTATCAAACAGATGTGTTCTATTCTTGGGTTACATTCCCAGCAGTAAATGCAACAACTCAGACTTTTCATTCTTACATACATGAAAAAGTCCCAGCGGTCTACACTCCTTTTAAGGAGATTAAGATTTCCCTCAGTAACCAGGACGACAATTTCTGGTTTTAATGGCTCCCTATAAACAAATAAATAAAACCAGGCTCGGTACACTAGGTAGACTAGGAGCTACATGGCCGATATTAGCCTGCTACACACCTAATCCTGACATTGATATAATGCCACAAGATGCACTGCTCTTACAACACAAAGAGTTGGTAAAACTCTTACAGAGCCATGACGCAACTTGTCATGAGGACACTTGGTGTCCAACCCACAGTCGCTACTAATATTACAGCTCCTACATGGAGCACCGCTACTAAAATCAGTCAACAAAACTTTCACACAGTAATGGGTAAACTGCCAATGAAACATGAACAGATTCCTTTCTGGGTAGCTCAGAAAATCACCTAGTTAGAAGCAGTATTTCTAAATACCACACCATTTGAAAGCACATAATGCTAACACTCTGCTTGCCCATAGGGATAACACCACAGTTAGAGGACTGCACCAATTGGGTACAATCTTTGCTGCCATATATACCAGAACTCCCGGAATTCCTTCCTTAGCTGTATTTCCAGATGTCTTACGACAGATACAGAACAAGTATGGAGCTGAGCCAGCTCTACGTTTAGGTATGAAATTACGAGGTCATTATGACCAGGTATCAACAATATTACTAGCTAACATTAAAGGGGAAGCAGCTTCAGTGGCGATCCGCCAACACCTAAGAGAGGTCAGTCTTATAGACCAACCACAAGAACTTCCCAAAATAATTAAAACTGCATATGCAGAACTGGGAAGGGACAGTTTGGGTAGAAAAGCTTTTAAGAACCACAGCTAATGGGCAGTCCTGAGAAGGACACTTCTAAGCAGACGCCTACTTCTTCTAAAAAGGAAGTGGGAAAATAATAAAAATACAACATTTTTCAGAAAAGATTCTCAATCCAGAGGTAGGTCTCCTTAACAGGAGCCCTCTGCAAAGAGGTATAACCTTTGGAATAGGGATAATATTAGGAAACCTGCAGTGCTTAATTTGTAAAAAGCGTAGTACCGGGGCTCTAGACAGGAGGACACTAGAGCTTGCACCATCCATTACCCCTGGCAGCACTGCCAATGACAACACCAACACACTACTAATCATCACACTCTTAAAAGTGTGACAATTCATACTATTACAGGCCCCCAAAGCTATTAGAATGGCTTTGGAGGCAAATACTACTAATTGCAAATATAAATTTAAATAATGAACAGAAGTTGGTGTGCTCGTACCTAAATTGGCAGACATCACTACCATGTGGCAGACAGTCATAAGCCCCGGCACAAATTAAGCACTTGAAACATGACAGGTATCAGGATACTGATACACATTCCTCCCGATAAACAACACAAGGAGAGAAGGAAAGTCAGCACACAAAGAAGAGCGCAAGCAGTCCAGGGACAAGCACGCTCAGGACTCTTCTAAAACAGAAGACAAACCACACCTCAATTTAAAAAATAAAAAATATAAAAAGAAGAAGATGCAGGTCTCAAAGTTAGACTTGCACAGAATCCTAAAGACTCAACTTCTGAATGGGGATTGGGCTCAGACAATGCTAAGACAGAGCGGCAGAAGTAACAATAGCTCACCAGAACCTGAAGGAATTTCTGGACAGCAAAATTGAATGATTACATCACAGTGGAAACAACAGACAAAAGGGTGAGCGTCCCACACAAGTTTTATGAAATAACACTCTGCATGGCGGAGGACGAGCACAGGAAAGTAAAAGGTCTCTTTGCGAAAAACTTATAGTCTGGTTTTGACATACTGTTAGCAGAATAACATTAGCCGCCATCATTAGCCAGGAGCGCCCAAAGGGAGAAAGCTTTTTTTCCTGAATTTTCCAACCATATTCAGGTTCACCTTATACATACATATGCACAGGAGTGGGCAGTAGCCCAAGCTCCAGCATTCTATAAAAGTCACGATGGATGGGATGAAGGCTCAACCCACCATGTGATCACTTTAATAGTTTCACCACATGCTCAAAGACAATATCGTATTAAGCAAGAAGCTAAAACACAGGTCACTTAGATCTTAGATCAACTTGTATCCAAGGGGATTGTTTGAAAATACAATTCACAAATGAACAAACCATTGCATCACTTTTCAAAACCTGATAATACATTTAGTCTAGTTTTCATTTACAGACACTTGATTACTTGCACAAAGACACATGCTGTCCAACATGCAGATATTGCCGCATTAACGAATAACATTATGCGGGAGAAAATACAAATCAACACTTGTCTCAAATGGATGTTTCTGTAAAACTATAGCACCAGAAATTAGGTACCTAACAGCATTTAGTGTATTAGAGTCCCAGAAACAGTTTTTTGGCATCTCCCCCGTGGGTATAAGAACAGCTCAGGGGTATCTTCTGAAAGAATTACTGAATTGCTAAAGCACTTTGAAGAAGAAGCGTCCTATATTATATGGATGATATTTATCTATCTATATTTATCTAACGGATGACCTATTGAGGAAACACTTGACCAGGGTGAGCACCATTATTATGGGATTCGCCTCTGGGGGCTACAAATTTATTTTTGAGAAATCAGAAATTGCCCACCTCAGTATTCTATTTTTGGGAGATGAGCTTTCAAGTGAAGGCAAAAGCCTGGCAGCTAACTTTTTGGGAAAATGTGCGCTTCTCCAGCCTCCAAATACATTAATCAACTTCCAATCAGTACTGGGATTCCTAGATTTTGGCAGAACATACATTTTTGATTTCACAAAGAGAGTAAAACCTTTCTACAACGTTTTTCAAACCTGACTTTTCACTCAAACACTGGACACAAGAACACACCAATATTATTTGTTCATTCCAGAAAGATATTATTGCTTCCAAACACATGCACACACGTGTAAACTTGCACCACTTGGTACTCAGTATCATTTTGGGTCAATGTGGGTATACTTAATTTACCTTTTAATAAAGGGGAAACTGTACCATTCATATATGATTCTCTCTGTACAGAAACACAGAAATGAGTTTTATTTCAACAGAATAAAAAATTTTGACAACCATTCAGACTGCTGTAGCAAAAGAAAGAGAACTGGCTCATGGGAAGAGGCAATATTGTTGTCACCCCAGTACCCGTGCTAGCATTCCTAATGCCAAAGCCTTAATTCCAGAATGGATACAAAGGACTATCTCTTTTGCTGCATCAGACTTTGAATGCAGACTTGGTCCAAGTTTAAAAACACAGGCATTCCTGCAATATGATAAAGAACACTACCTACTGTTAGAACCGGCTGTCTCTAGTTGGCAGAGGTATGCACTTCTGACAAATAGGGACACTCCTTTTCTAGTTAGGGCAAGGGGATCACACCCTTCGATAACCCCTGCTCACCCCCTTGGTAGCTTGGCAGAGCAGAACAGGCTTATCTCAGAGGCTGTGTGTTAAGCAATTATGACCACATACAGTAATACAGTGAATACACTACAAATGGACACGACACCGTAGTATTATAAAAATAAGTATTTTTATATAAGGCTTAGCACAAGACCAAAATAACGGCAAAACTGTACACAATCGGAATAAATACGTTCGGGAAGGAAAAAGGGATAGTTCAAAGGTAGTTTCTTCTTTAGCACAAAAGTCTTTAGTATCAAGCAAATCTTCTTCTTGGAAACACAGTTCTTAGCAACAGGGTAACTCACACGGGAGCTACACAACGCTGGGGCAAAGGTAATCCACAGGTTCGGCGTCGACCGCGAGGAGCGCTGCGTCGGGCCTGGAGTCACACGGACCCCCAACAACACAGTACCTTAGGAAAATGAAGCACACGATGATCAGCGGCGTCGAGCAATCCGGCGTCGCGTCTCCGGTGTCGATCAGGCCTCAGCAGGCGTTGTCGATGATGCAGTTGCACAGAGTGAGCAGCGCTCACGGCGTCGAAGGGCACACGGTTGATGCGATCAGCAGCGGGGCAGACACGAGGTCCTCTGGAGTTAGAGCCGTACTCCTACTCACTGGCGTTGCTGCTGGCGTCGGTTGGGCCCAGCGTCCGATCGTCGTGGTCGCTGGTTCTTTCAGAGGTGCTGGATTCACACTTCCAGCGGATAGCACTTTTTAGCAGGTGAAGTCCTTTAGCCCTGTGACTTCGGCAGGAGACTGGCACTCTTCCAGTCCTTGGAGATTTTCTTAGCAAGCGTGAGAGTACACACACAGTTCCTCTCTCCTGGTTCCTTGGCAAAAATAAAGAAGCACTGCAGGATTCCCCCAACAACAGCACACCGGCAGAAGGGGTAGACAGTCCTTTAGATCAGCAGGCTTCTTGTCCTTGGTTACAGGGTTCCTTGTCAGAAGTGATCCGATTTCCTAGTTCAGGGGTCCTTCTCTTATACCCCTTTTCGTCTTTGATCCCTTTGTCTATGCCGGGGATTTCCCAACACCCTGGGTCTGTGGTGGGTGGAGCTAGGCAGTAGCACCTGGCCTATTCATTGAGCCGGGCCGGGTCCTCAGACGCCCCGCAGGAGGTGGAGCCAGCATTGACACTGGCAGGAGCAGAGCTATCGCCCTCCTGGCAGGAGGTGGGGCCAGGATCGTCCATGGCCGGCACAGAGCCATCAGTCGCTTGGCAGGAGGTGGAGCCAGCATTGTATCAGGCAAGGCAGGCTATCAACAACTACTCTCCCCCTACTCTCAACGTAATGTCCCACTCATCCCACACTGACTCATCCAGACCTCTTGGAGCCACCCAGCTCCTGTCACACACACGCAAGACCAGCAGAGACCAGATATAGTTAGACAAGAAAATAGACACTTTCTAAAAGTGCTATTTTCGAACCCAGAGTCCAAAGACCATCCACACCAGCGGATGCGTAATTAAACCCCGAGTTCAGGGATACCAAACTCGACATTGCACCATGCTCCCCGAGCCAGCTAGGATTATAGCGTTAATAATCCCGGCGGCCCATTCTATCCAACGGAGAGCAGGCTACCTCGCAATAGTGAAGCCCTAAGATGGCGGCACTTCACTATCAGGACATGCCAACTTGGTCAGGCTTATCCTACCTTACACTTACAATGCACCCTGCCCATGGGCCTACCATAGGGGTGACTAACATGAAGTTAAGGGAAGGTTGGAGGGGCTGGCAGGTAGGTATACCTGCGCAGCCGACGTGACAGTACAAGACTGCACGTGGGTCTCGCAATGACCGACCCGTAGACATTCGTTTACAAGGCCGCTCCTGTGGGTGGCACAACACGTGCTGCAAGCCCACGAGCGGCATTTGTATTTACAAGCCCCGGCACTCCTGGTGCACTAGACTAGGGACTGACAGTAAACCAAATAAGCCAAACATGGATACAATAGATACATCATTTTAACATAGGGAGCACTTGCGCTATGGCACTGATCAGCAGTGACACGGCGCCCAAAGCATATACCAGCAAAACATCGTAAAACAGTAGAGGCAAACAGAAAAAATGGAGGAGAGACTCAAGCCAATGATGTCAGGTCTAACACCTACCAAATGAAATCTTGCCTCTAGATCAGTATGAATTTTAATTTACACTGATGGGTCTGCTTCACCGGCCGCTTTTGTTAAAAATCAAATGCTGAATGGCAAGTTCCGTCCTCATTGCACCAATAGCACGGCTTGGTTGGCAGCTTTAAAAGCCCTGATACTTGCACCTGTAAACACAGATCGAGAATTCCCAAAACTCATTGTGTGTGATTCCTTTTACTGTGTGCAATGATATAATAAATATTTACACCATTGGGAACAAAATGGGTTTAAAGATGAAACAAGGTGGCATAATTAAACACAAAAATTATGGGAACAGGTAGTGGAGTTGAAAAACGACCTACCAAATACTCACGTGATTAACACACTGAGTCATCAACGTGATGGCGTGCATGTTGAAGGGAAGTCAGTGGCTGTTGAAGCCACAAAAGGGGCTGTTCACACAGCTTCCATAGCTGTGCACACTCGTCCAACAACGAGAATTGACGGTTAGAATATGGTGGCTGTATTTGCTTCACGCAAATGCAGCACAGCAGTGCCTAAGAAATTTCCACTCAAATACTCCTACAAGTTAGATGCAAAAAACATTCCATATGCTCAGATTCCTGGAGTGGGGGGATAGATTATTTCCAAATATGGATAGTAGGCAGGAATTAATCATTTAAAGCACACAAGGGCTTGGGCTCCGCGCATTCAGGCGTAATAGCTACTATTTCTTCATTGCAACAGTGCTATTGGTGGCCTGGGATCAGAAGTCAGATTATTGGCTTGTCTTGAACTGCAACATCTGCAAACGAATGCCAGGCTACACCATCACAAGACCTGCACAGGTTCCATTGGTAGACAGCATCAGACTGTCCATTTGATCGTGCCGTGTAAAAGACCACTGCAGCCCCTCAAATTTTGAGGTGGCTTAAAAATATATCTCAGTGGCAGTGGGTCCTTGCTCAAGGTTACTATAAGTATGGCCTCAATACTTGGCTGACGTTCAAAACTGTTATAAAAAGATTTGCGAGTCCACAACAGGAGATACGCAATCAACCTTGCACCCTGACTGTGGCCCCCCACTTGGCTCTCGAGCCTACTAAGAGGCCATGGGAGGGATGGACGTAGTATTGTGGTATTCCTCTCCAACGCCATCCTGAGGGAATTAAGGTAGAGGAGGGGAAGGACTGGGGCATAGAGCAATCCTTAACAGCTAGGGTATTAGGGGGGGGTAGTCGGGTCAAACACTTATATGGATTCAGGGAGCAATACACACTCAGCCAAGAATCTCTCTAGGAGGTGTCACCCCATTTACAAATGTGAAAAACTGATCATACATGTGAAGGCACAGTGGCGGATGAAAACTATTCTGTATCTAGGATCCTTTGGCTGCTTTAAAGGAACTAAAGGAAACAAAGAAACAAACAAAAATTCTGTCAAAGTGAAACAGGCCGCCACTGGGAAGTCGAGGTAATCACGGCAAGTCCTGTCTGAATCCCAAAAGTCATGGATCTGGGCAGAGAGAGAAAAAGTTAGCGGGCACAATGAAATTTGGGCCCTCATACAGAAATACATGTGCGAGTCCTTAAAGTGAAAGGAACAAGAACTGTACTTTTGCCGCATCCTGCTGTGATAAAAGCACCAGATTCATTTCAAATGAAGGATTCAACCAAAACCTATGTGGCCAATACTGAGCAGTAGGCCTTGTGAATTCCACAATAGTAGACGTCCCTCTCACTACTATTCAAGAAATTCAAACTGAAAGCCTCATCAGGTTTGAGAAATCAAATCAATGGAGTGGGGGATTATGCAACAATGCAATGGAACCAGTTCTCCTTGAACCAACCTTTCAAATTCAAAATAAAAGTCAAGAAAACACTCAAGTTGCAATTTGGCCAAAAACAAATGTGTACACCGACGTTTTTTCACAAAAGCATCTATTAATAAAAGCCTCTACGTTTTTTCAACAAAAACATCAAATAAAAAATGCTTTAAGTTTTTCAACAAAAACATCAATTAATAAAAGCTTCAACGTTTTTTTTAAAAAAACCCATCAAATAATAAATATTTCAACGTTTTTCAACACAAACATCAAATACTAAGAGCTTCAATGTTTTTCAACAAAAGCATCAAATAATAAAAGCTTCAAAGTTTTTCAACAAAAACATCAAGTAATAACTTCAACATCTAAACGGTTTTTCAGCAAAGGACATCAACTATTACCTTCAACATTTCAACGTTTTTCAACAGAAACAGCAGAAATAAGTTCAACTAAATACGATGCAATTTTAACAATTGATCTTACAGCAACTGGCTATTTCATTAACTGTGATACGTTTTCCATGGCTCCACGCAAACAGGAAGCGACCGCCAGCCCAAAAACAAACAAATATGCAAGTACAAACTTTTGAACCTTTTCCTTTCCTAAAGATACAGACCTGGCTTCACCATGAGTAGAACTATGGAGTATTTCTAGGTTTGTCTTTTTCTGTTCTGGCTTTGCTTAGAGCTAGCTTTTAGTGTGACTCTTGGTGGACACTTTCTACAACACAGGTTCAACATAAAACTGAAGCCACGTCCATTTTCAATTCAAATGCAAAAGAGACTTGTAAATGTATTCGACCTGAACAAATTTTTATATTCTAAATGATGTACTTAATCATCCACTTTTTTAATTCTGATTAATGTATTTTGAACTTTCATTCATTTTCATTTATTTTTATCATGCATTCAGTGATGTCATTACCTTCAGTACATTTTTTATGAAAATTGGGTTACTGATACAGTGTATAATATGCTGTCTGTTTTAGGAATAATTGCTACATTTTCAGATCATGAAATGTTAGAGATTTATTCATATTGCAACGCTTTATACCTGTTACCTTCATTAAGGTTATCAACTCCTACGGATTTGAAATCCATCTAGAAATGTGGTTGTTTAAACACCAGTAGGAACGTTGCCAAACACCAACCAACACCATTGCACAGGGTGGGATAGTTGACACACATCAGCAGGGGCAACATTAGATGCCATTTACAACACAACAGGATAGACCCAGTTAGGAAAGTATGGGTGGTTTTGCTTTTTGACACAAATACCTGTCACAGAAATGATTCCTGAACGTCACCAAGGGACTCAGTATACATAGGCCAGACCTACGTTATTTACAGATAACATCCAGGGGTAGTGAAATCCTACAGGGTAGGGAAGCTGTGCCTTTTTTTGAAAAAAGCCCCAACACTGACAGTAGTGAAACAAAAGTTTCCTTTGTAAAATTCAATGCTTAGAGCAATCTGAAAACCATACCTTGTGCAACACATTTATTTTTCATTTTACATCAGCTAAAGAAATATTTTTCTTTTCTGCAAAATAGCACTCTTAAATACACCGCCTTTTTGAATACCTTGAACAGGAACTATGCTTCTCATGATTTCTAATATTTAAAAGACCAGTCTGAAGAGATTGCAACGTACTTGTTCTCTGATGCCTGTTTTTTGCAATGAAGAATGCGTGGTCATCATCTGTTCAACACTTCCAAAGAAAAACGCCAGTGGCATTTAACAGCTGGGTCTGCTGAAGTCCCATTCTAGGTTGTGTCCCAAGCGTATTCCCATCAAACCAAAGCATTCCTTGCAAAACGTGGGTGCCTTTTGCTTCCTTTAAGCAGCACCAAGGTATAGATTACAGCACCGGCTGCCTCAGAACCAGCGATTGGCAGCACTATTCTTTCTGTGCTCCCACAACGATTATGCGAGGTATTAAAAAGGTCTGTTCACTGCAGCAGCTAGCAACGAGAATGTTGTGACTGCCAGCCAACACTTTTTAACTCTATTTATGCAAAACATGTCCTGAAACACATTTTTTCTCTTATTGTTTCAACTTTCACCGAGTGCTTGGAAGCTTTCCCTCTAAATTGACTTTTTTTTCTTTTCTAAAGAAAGCATGGTCTTCAGGAAAAGCATATGAGAGTTTTATTTTATAAACAGAAACTTTTATAAGTAACTACTGACTCTAAAGAGTATATATATACTTTTTTAATGACACTATAGATTTTTCCTGTCTCCACAGCTCATAAAACACTTTCATGCAACTACCTGCCAATTATATGCAAATGTCTATTTTAGTCACGCCCAAGGGGGAGGGGCAAGTGGTCTCTCATAGAACTCCAGGGGCAGTTACAGCCGGTTGGCTGGATGGTTGCGGGGAGTGGGAGTATTGCTTTCCAGTAGGCTGTTTGGCCATCCTGCACGTGCACAATGGAGCAAGTAAACGGCGCCTAACTGCAAGGGCACCATTATAAAGATAATCTACAGGGCGTACGGGGGTGACCTGGGGCGGTAGTAACCTCACGGGGAACGGGCCCTTCACGCACACGCACTCTGGTTGAAGGGCGTGCATAATTTGATAAGGATCTGGCGCCAGTTATTGATCTTGCCGTACACTCAAAATAGGGTTACACATAACAATGAAATGTTATTCTTATGATTATCGATTGTGGTAATTGGAAACTGGTATGTTTGGATTCAGATAGAAATACCTTTGTATTAGAGATATGTTAAGGTTAGCCATCTGACATCTGTACCTATCAATGCAATCAATGTAATGTAATGGTTTTCTGCGTATTGTGTAAATATTGTATATTAAAAATGTTATGTAAATAACTACTGCAGGGAGTTAACGACCCCCTAATCCAAAATTTTCTCTTGTTATTATCGTGATATTGATAAGGGAGGAGGGGGTCTGGGTATTACCTGGCCATACTAAAAAAATCTGAATTGCCACAGAATTTCCTTTGAGCAGAGCTGTAAGTGGCCGGGGTCCTGCCAGTGTTTATTACTAGTAGTTCTTATAAGCAGGCACTGAGACGGATCCCTATCGGGCTCTCAGTGTTTGCTCTCACCCTCAGAGTCAATCAAACATCTCAACTCTGCAGCATTACCACTACACTTTAAAGAGACTTGTTTTAGTTCTTTCACAGTCTCATCATTTCAGAACTGAAGCATTTTTAATATTCTATACAAGAAAGCCATTGTTTTTGCGTGCGTAACTAACATCTATTGACAAAGCCAATGGTCCAGGCTTGTTCTAGGTATAATGTTACTTGTTGTATCATATATCCAGATGCAGAAACAGCAAAATACCAGTTGGATTGCGCACACTCCCTGTAAGCAGCACTTCCGGTGCGGCTGCTTTCCCCTGTAATCAAGACTTGTGTTTTTTTGGGCGTTGGACAATTCGCCACCTCCCCCACTCCAGTGAGGGTAATCTCTTTTAGTCCCTCTGCCCGCGCCCTGCGTGCTTTCTGAGAATTGTTTTCATTCATTCCAGACGCCTGGCCTGCCCTGGATCTGACTTCTGCATAGTATTTCGGAGGTCAATGGCTTAATACTTAATTTGCTTGTTAGTTTCTCGTTGTCGGTGTGATATTAGTGTGAGTCTGCGTAACTAAAATGCCTTTTTTCTAGACTGTGGGGCTTGTAATAAGTTAGCAGTTGGGGCGAGGTTGCTGGGATCTGGAACATTCTTTGAAGTAATGGTGGATGGTGCTTGAAGAAAGGCCAAGATTTCTTATTTGTCTGTGTTATGCAGGAGAAAGGACTTCCCTGGTTGGCAATTCCACCTTCTACTAACACATTTTTAGTGACGGCAAGCAGTTTTGTGGTACACTGTGCCAAATGATATGGAGCAGTTGCAGAGGCACAACGTTGGTCCTAGTTTATATCCGAGTCTGGGCCTTTTCTAATGTTTCTACATCACAGGTGGAAATCAGCTAGAAGTCACAGAAGGAGTTAAAAGTACGTACCTGAAGAGCTGCTCGATTCTTGTAATTTGTTTAAATGACCCCAGGCAGGGATAGAAGTAACAGTTTGGTTGGTCCCTTTCCAGGTTGGCATCTTATGTAGTCTGTGCAGAATGAAAGTTGTTGCAAACAATGGTAGCGCTGTGGCTTTAATCCTTAATAGGAGCCTGAAGGAAGTGGAAATAATAATTCTGATACTAGTTGTATACATGCCCGCTTGAAAAGAGAATAGGAGCTTGGAAATGGAGGCTGCCAGGTTGATGGCAGTGGGAGCTACAACAACATGGGAAATTCAGTGCTAGGGTTTCACCCTCACAGACACACACTCTCGCTAAAGTTCTCTCAAGTACACTCTCAGTTTGCACTATCTGATACATTCCATCACCAGTGGCACTCGACATTTTGAACAGAAAAATAAAGTGACAAAGAAAGTAGAGATAAAAAGGGACCGCCCCATTGGTGGAGCGGAAATTACTCTCAATTAAAATCCCAGTTTACGATCATCAGGGCTAATCTCCACTTGGACTCTGGCACATGGATCTTCTCCATTGTTTTGGGGAAGATCAAGAGCTGTACATCACAGAAAACTATAATCACAATCACTAATCTATTTTTAGTCAATAATGAGAGATTGAATGATTTAAAGAGTTTTATTAATCTAAACCTTTAGTAATTCATATTTGTTAAAAGGCACAAATGATTTTTTATTAATCTTGATCATCAAATATGAACAGAAATTGATAGTCAATATTAGTCAATCAAATAATCATAATAAAGGCATGAAATGAAATGAATGAAACTTATATAGCGCACGACTTACCCTGGGGCATCTCCGTGCTTGCTTAGGGAACCCGTCCTGGTATTCCCCTGTGAGATAACCCTGGCAGGGTATCCACAAGGTGAAAGCCAGGCATCCCACCGCGAGGGGCCGTTGTGGAGATTAAGCAAGCTATTGCCCAGAGTCGCAGAGTGTGAACCCGTGAGTCGAGAAGGCACTGGAGCAAGAATTAACGAGTCCGTGGAATTTTTGAGCCCAAGACCCGCCGAGGCGGGGAATTGAACCCTGGTCCAGGGCCGAACTCAAGCTCCAGGTCTGCCGCCTCTAACCCCTGAGCCACACTTCTCCACTCAGCACATTTCATAAAGGAAATAATCCCTTTTCTAGGAATGGGGAGGAAAGCTGTCAGTCAGAACCCATAAAGAGCTCCAGTTCAAAATAGTGACAGAGTACTGTAGAAAAGTAGGATCTGCTGCTTATGGTTACTCCCACTTTTTGCTTGAATTTAATCTTTTTTGACTAGTTTGACTGGGATCCTGCTAATCAGGACCCCAGTCTATCTGCTTTCTCCTTAAAATGGTATGCCATGTACTTTGGTACTGTTAGAAATTGAATTTTAGTAGGTTAGGGCATGTGCCAAAGCCAGGCAGAAACCACCACTTTAGTCAGGATAAGGGAATTACATTCCTAAAGTAAACTCTGCTCACCCCCTTGGTAGCTTGACACAAGCAGTCAGGCTTATCCTAGAGGCAGTGTGTAAAGCATTTGCACAGTAATACAGTGTAAGCACTACAAAAGGACACTACACCAGTTTTGAAAAATATCCAATATTTTTATATACTTAAGACAAGACCTAAAACAATAAAAATCCACAATACAGTACTTAAAAGTCTTCAGTTATCAGAATTTGCTTTGAAAACAGTTCCCTGATGTCGATAGCTCCGCCCGGGGCTATCACGGCGTCATGAACAAACAAATCCAAACAGTTCAGGCTGGCCACTGTGTCGTGGGTCAGCTACGGTGTCGGGAAGACCCACAAACAATCCCTTTTTAGAAATGCAGGGCGTCAGTGACCTCTCATTGAGCTTCCGAAAGCATGGCGTCCACAGGCGTCGGTTTCAAAGGACGGTGCAGGAGTCGTCGGGGTCCTCAAAGTCACACGCGTTGCAGATCAAACTCCTCTCTGTTAAAGTCAGGAGCACTGGCATCGGTAGGCGTCGGGTGCTGCGGTGCGTAGTGCAGCAGTGCGGCGTGCAGTGCCCTAAGGTTGCGGTGCGAGCAGCAGCTCGGTGGCAGCGTCAGATGGCGTCGTCGTTGAGACAAGGGTCGCAGTGCGAAGTGAATGCAGTGCTGATCACCGTGCTGGCAGGTAGTGGTGCAAGCAGGGTCATCGTCGTTGCGGAAGCACTGTTGTCGGCTATTGAACGGGAGT
This sequence comes from Lissotriton vulgaris, assembly GCF_964263255.1. Classification (NCBI taxonomy): domain Eukaryota; kingdom Metazoa; phylum Chordata; class Amphibia; order Caudata; family Salamandridae; genus Lissotriton; species Lissotriton vulgaris. The sequence continues at coordinate 404,139,928 of NC_141698.1, read as the reverse complement.
CGATGGGGCCGGCGTCGGTAGGCCAATGCTGCAGTGTGGGATGAGGGCAGTGTGTCATGTAACTTTACGAGCGGTGCCCTCGAACCACGGTGCATGCAGCGGTGAAGATTTTGGCTTGGAGCGTTGTTGTCTTGGATACCAAGGCATCGTCGTGAAGCGAGGCAGTGTGGAGGGAGGTGCCCACAGGTAGCGGTGCGAGCAGCGGCTTGGTGGCGACATCAGCAGGCATCGTCAGTGAGACATGGGTTGGGGTGCAGCATTGCGGGGGTGCCTTCTGCGGTGCCTTCAGGACACGGAGTCGGCAGCGGCGTCGTCTACGTCGTCAGGTTGCTTTTTCTTCTGTTGCAGCACAAAACACACAGTCCCTAGTGCTGAGGGCAGAAGAGCTTGAAGTCTTTGCTGTTCCTGAGACCTTTTGAACAGGGGGTGTTAGAAATGGCCCTTTTTACCCAAAGCTTTTGCTTGTTTTTCCTTTGTTTTTCCCGACCTGTGGTTGTTGGCTATAGCACTCTGGGCACTTCACCACTGCTGATCAGCGCTAAAGTGCATATCCTCTCTATGTAAATTGTTATTGTGATTGGTTATCCATGATTGGCTTATTTCTTTTACCAGTAGGTCCCTAGTAGAGTGCACTGAGTATGCCAGGGCTGGTATCAAATGCTAATAGTGGGCCTGCAGCACTGATTGTGCCACTCATATGAGTCGCCCCAAAGAGATGTCTCAGGCCTGCCTCCGTAGTGCCTGTGCGCAGTTTGCTAATTGCCATGTTGATCTGGCCAGTGTACCCACTTTTCAGGCCTTACCCTTCCCTTTTCTTACACATAGGATACCCCTATGGTAGGCCCAAGGTACCCCCCTGAGCAGGGTGCAGTGTATGTAAAAGGTGGGACATGTACTAGTGTGGGTAACATGTTCTGAGAGTGAAATACTGCCAATTTTTAGGCCAGAATGGGAAATGCTGTGTAACATGTTCACCTGCATATCTTCCCATAGGAGTGAGATAGAAAACTAGAGTCTGGTATTCCTGAACTCAGAATGTAAAAACACATATTTTAGGAAAGATGGTTTTTAAATTCTGTGTTTGAAAATAGCACTTTAGGAAAGTGGCTATTTTCGTGTTCAACCTTTCTGTGTGCCTCTGCCTGTTTGTGGATTCACTGTCTGGTTTGAGAGTGGCAGGGGCTGGGGTGGCTCCAGGAGTCTGGGTGAGTCAGCACTAGGCTGAATAGGCCAATCTGCATTTGGAGTGGTGGGAGGTGTAGGACCTGATCCTGAATAGGGCTTGCCAGCCTTCTACAATGCTGGTTCCACCTCCTGTGATGTGTCTAATGACCCTGGCCTACACTGACAAAGGAAGAAGTTGTGCATTGGCAGAGTTCGCCCAGAACTGGTTTGGACTGGATCGTGGACCCCTCACACATAGAGAACAAAGATGTTTGGGGTATAAATATGAGAGATGAAACCCCTAAACATTAGACTTCTTTGGAACCAAGGAGGAACCTTTGCTGAGGAGAAAAGCTGAAGAGCTGAAGGAGAACTACTGCCCTTGCTGTGTGTCTAGGGTTGGCCTGCAGTTGCTATTTCTGCCAAAGGAAGGACACAGGACTTTGCTGTGTGCTGTGTCCCCCTGCTTGACAAAGACTTTGTTGTGCGCTGTGTCCTGAAAAGGAAGTCTCCAAGGGCCTGAGAAGAGCTGGCCTCCTGTTCTGGAAACACAGGTTTATAAAGGTTTCCAAGACTACTTTGTGATCAAGAGGAATCTGTTGCCAAAGAGGACAGCTGAAGAGACTGAGGAGAAGTACTGCTCTTGCTGTGTGTCTGGGGCTGGCTTGCAGTTTGCTGTTTCTGCTGAGGAGAGAATCATGGGACTTTGCTCTGTGCTGTGTCTCCTGCTTGAAGAAGGACTTTGCTGTGTCCATCTGAAGGAAAGTCTCCAAGGGCCTGAAAAGAGTTGTCTCCTGTTTCTGAAGTCCCAGGCACAAAAGGACTACACCCCCAGCATCCCTGACTCCCTTGCTGGAAGTTCTGACCTACCCTGAGGTGCCTGTTACTGTGTGTGAGGCCCTTGCTGCTGGGAGCAGGAAGCGCGACGCAACAAGGGAGAAGTGTGACGCCGCCGCAGCAGGCGCCATCACATCGCCAAGGAAGCGTGTCACCACCACCGCTGTTCGCTGTGGCATTGCCGGACCGTAGCATCACTAAGGAAGCGTGTCGCAACTGCCACTGATCGCCATCGCATCACTAGAGAAGCGTGTCACAGGGCCTGTTGAGGCTCAAGAAACAGCTGATTTTGCTGCACAGCTGTCAGGTGTGCACGCATTGCATCCACATTGACGCATCGCACCAAAGACGCCATTTTATCACATCGCTTTGGATGGTCACAACACATTGAGGCGCCATCTTGTCGCATCGCAACCAGAGCACAGGAAGAATCGATGCATCACCTTTTCTGCAACCCTTTTGCTTGTTCTGGGTTACGCATCTAAGGTACTTTGAGAGAAAGTGTTGCCTTTACCATCTACAAGTTTATTTTCATGGGGTCACGACCCCTATATTTATATTAGAAAATCCCTTTGTGTCACCGCACAGGGCTTGGAGATACCAGTCAGGACTGGTTTTAGAGGGGCTTTGGAGCACTTTGTCCCCAGCTCCTCTCTCCTTTGTCAAGTGGGGGCTCAGTGATCAGACACACCACAGGGGGCGGCACCAGCATTGTGGAGGGAAGGCACAGTCCTATTCAGGTCCCAGGTGCAACTCCTCCCTCCTATCTGCATGCAGACCTCTCTATTCACCACTGGACTGACTCCCTCTGTCTCCTGGAGCCACCCACACCTCTCAGCTCTTGTCAATCACAAGCTAGACATGCAATTCACATCAGGCAGGCAGATACACAGTACACAGAAATGGCAACTTCTAAAAGTGGTACAAAAGGGGGTGGTGATGGACGGAGCATCTGAACCAATGAACCACTCACACCCTGTCAACAGATCTGGGTTTAATCCATCACCCTTCTTTAGCCCACTCTGCCACCCCAGTTCAGACATGGCCATATGCAAATCAGTCTGACCCTGTGCCTCATGGGAACAGTCCAGCCCAAACTGCCAAGCCATGCCTTCCCTGGACCGGAAACAATCTTCCTAGGACCGGTTTCTGGCATTCCAGCCGTCTTCAGCCAGGCATGCTTGAATCCAGTGGCAAAGTGAGCAAGGGACTCACGTCTGAGCATACCCTGCCAACTTATGGCGAACAAAGCGGTACAAAAGGGGGTGGGAGGTCAGGTTGAGGTTCTGCCTGACCTGGAAGGCAGGATATCTGAATTCAGTGTCCTGGTTGGGGGATACTGTGTGAGTCCCTAGAAGTCCTGGTGTGCCAGGCAAGTATTTAACCTCAGGGTTTAGACCCTGGGTTGGGAGGCCATGTTCAGGTTCTGCCTGACCTGGAGGGCAGGACATCTGTAGTCAGGGTCCTGATGGGGGGGATACTATGTGAATCCCCAGAAGTCCTGGCGTGCCATGCAAGTGCTCAGCCATGGGGTTCAGCCCCAAGGTTGGGAGGGCAGGTTCAGGATCTGACCTCGAGGGAAGGACGTCTGTAACCAGTATCATGACCGGTTTAGCTTCCAGGGGTATCACACCAGGTGGGAGGGTACAGGACTCTGTAAGGGGGTACAGAGGAATGGAGTCCTCACCTCTGACCCTGCTTCAACCTGAGGGTTTAGATCCCAGATTGGTATACCAGTTGCAGGAGAGAGGTCCTGAACTGGAGAGAGATTTGTGTTCTAATGGTGCCTCTCAAAGGAGGAGAGTGTGGAACCCCAGAAGGAGAGGTAGGGGAGGAGTGCCTTGCCTGTGACTTCTGGTCAGCCGAGGGTAAAGAAACCAGGCTGGCGGGCGAGTGTCAGGATGCAGTACCTGACTTGGCAGGAGGGAGAGTGGAAAAAAGGTGGGTACTGTCTACCAGTGTGCACACATCTTTGAGCAAAGTAAGTTTAGGCACTTCACAGATGGGGTCCCCAGATGAGGAGAAGGGTCTCCCATGGGTTAGCCTAGTGGGCCCAGAGAGAATAGAAAGAGGGATCAAACTGGGTTCAGGAAGGCGTAAAACAGGAATAGACCTCTGCTGTTCGGGTCAGGTTTTATGTTCTATCGCCCCAAGCAGGGAATCCGATCAAGGCATTAATTGGTCTTCCCTGGCTTTAGGCTGGAAGGGGGTTGTGTTGGAAATGGCCCTTTTTGCAGTGTTATCCCCAAGCCTTTTGCTTCTTCCTCCTTTGATTTTCCTGTCTGGGCCCCAATACTTATATGCCAAAATCCTTTGATCTCTTGGGCAGAGAGTGTCTATGCCCAGCCAGAACCAGTTCTGACTTGTCTGGTGTGACTTCCTGGCAGGAGGTGGAGATGGTGTTGTCAGAGGCAGGCCAGGCCCTTTGAGGTGCAAAGAAATCTCCACCCCTTCCCCAACTTCAGCCCAGGTCTGTTCAGCCCTTTCCTGGCCCACCTAGACTATCTGGAGCCACTACTGCTCCCCAACCTTCTGTCATCCAAAACCCAGACAGGCAATCCACATTCCAGCAGAGGCACATGGGATGACAGAGCAAGAAAATACCTACCTTATAAAAGTGGTATTTTCAAACATAGAATGTAAACAAACACCTTCACTAAAAGATGCATTTTTAGATTCTGAGTTCAGGCATACTAAACTTTGTTCTCCTACCTATTTCCCCAGGCCAGTTTTGTTATAAGGTGTTATAAACAAACTCCCCATTCTCTCCTATGGGGAACAGGTAGCCTTGAAATAGAGAAAAACCAAATTGGCCGTAAATCACCATCAGGACATGCCACATACACCAGGGCATGTCCTACCTTTCACATACACCACACCCTGCCCACAGGGGTACCTTGGGCCTACCTTAGGTGTGGCTGACATGTAAGAAAAGGGAAGGTTTGAGACAGGCAAGTGTGTGCACTGGCCAAGTCAACATGGCAGTTACAAACTGCGTGCAGACTCTGCAATGGCGGGTCTGAGTTACCTTTTCAGGGCTAATCACGTGGGTGGCACAATCAGTGTTGAAGGCCTGCTAGTAGCATTTGATTCACAGGCCCTGGCACACTCAGTGCACTTTACTAGGGACTAACAAGTAAATCAAATATCCAATCATGGAAACACCAATCCATAACACAATTTACCCCAGAAGCACTTACACTTTACCACTGATCAGCAGTGAGAAAAGCGTGCAGAAACACTACGCCAGCTAAAACAGAGTCAAAACCGGGAGGTCAGAAAGCAAAAACTCAGGGGAAACACGCCAAAAGATGCCAAGTCTAACACATGCTCTCTCCAGCTGAAAGTAGGGAGAACTAACCACCCTCCTGGGAGTTCTCTTCACTAAAGCGGAAGTACCTGGACAGACCACCTGCATTGGCGTATTCTGTGCCTTGACGGTGTTCCACCGTAAAGTCCATTCCCTATAGGGAGTTGGGCCACCTCAGCTGTTTCGGCTTCTCACCCCTCATTTACATCAGCCATCTGAGGGGCCTCTGGTCTGTCTGAACCCAGAAGCGAGTCCCAAACAGGTATGGTCTCAGCTTCTTTAGTGCCCAGACCACAGGGAAAGCTTCCCTTTCTATGGCACTCCACTTCTGTTCCCTGGGGAGTAGTCTCTGGCTAAGGAAGACTACAGGCTGGTCTAGGCCCTCTACATTCAGTTGTGAGAGCACCGCTCCCACTCCATGCTCTGAAGCCTCAGTCTGCACAAGAAATTCATTGAAGAAGCCAGGGGCCTAGAGCACGGGTGCCGTGCACATGGATCTCTTCAGAGCATCAAAAGCCTTCGGGCAGAACTCAGTGCAGATCACCTTCTTGGGCTGCTTCCTGGAAGTTAGCTCTGTTGAGGGGGCAACAATGGTGCCAAACCCCTTAACAAACCTCCTGCAGTACCCAATGAGCCCTAAGAAGGCCCTCAACTCTGTCTGGGTCTTGAGGTGCTCTCAAGCCAGATTGGTGTCAATCTTGGGTTTTTGGGGCGCCACCTGGCCGCTTTGTACCTGGTGTCACAAGTACACCATGAATCCAGCCTGATCTGGCACTTACTGGCCTTGATTGTGAGGCCTGCCCCCTGCAGCGCCTTTACCACTTTACTGAGGGGTAGCAAGTGTTCTTCCGAGCTGGAACTGAACACTGCAATGTCATCCAGGTAGGCGGCACTGAAATCATCCAGCCCAGCCAACATCTGGTTGACCAACCTCTGAAAGATGGCAGGGGCATTCTTCAACCCAAAGGGCATCACCTGGAACTGGTAATGTCCTTCTGGAAATAAAATGCTGACCTCTCCTTGGCCCCATTGGTTAAGGCAATTTGCCATTTCCCAGACTTTAAATCAAATGTGCTGAGGAACTTGGCAGCTCCCAAATGATCAATGAGCTCATCAGCTCTGGGGATGGGGTGTGCGCCAGTACTGGTGACGGCATTGAGCCCACGGTAGTCCACACAAAACCGCAGTTCTGGAGTGGAACCGGGTGTAGCTGCCTTCGGGACCAAAACCACTGGGCTGGCCCAAGGACTGTTGGAAGGCTTGATTACCCTTAACGCCAACATCTTGGAGACCTCCGCTTTAATGCTGACCTTGACCCAGTCAGTCAACCTGTAAATCTTGTGCTTCACAGGAGGGCAGTTACAGGTGTCCACGTCATAGGTACACCAGTGATTAACACCTGGGGTCAGGGAGAACAGTGGGGCAAACTGTCCAAACAACGGGTGACAGTCGCTCTTCTCATCTGGAGTCAGGGGAGAGGATCACCCCTTCCACTGACCCATTGCGCTCCTTGGTAGACAGGAGGTCAGGGAGAGGTTCACTCTCCTCTTCCACCCCATCAACTGTCGCCAGGAGCACGCTTACTTTGGACCTCTCGAAGTGGGGATTGAGGCGGTTCACGTGGAGGACTCTCAAAGGGTTCCTTGGAGCCCGGAAATTCACCAGGTAGGTGACATCACTTTTGTGCTCCACCACCTCAACCTCAAATGGGCCAGTCCACTTGTCCTGCAAGGCACAAGGTTCCACTGGGGCCATGACCCACACTTTTTGCCCAGGTTGAAATTCAACCAGGGTGGCATTCTTGTCATACCACTTCCTCATTTCTTCCTGGCCGGCTTCTAGGTTCGCCTGGACTAGTTTTCTGAAGTTGGCAGTTTGGTTTCTGAAGGTCAGCATGTAGCTAAACACATCCTGGGGAAATTTCCTGGGAGCTACCTCCAAGTCTTACTTCACCAAACTCAGAGGTCCTCTCACAGGGTGACCATACAAAAGCTCAAAGGGTCTGAACCCAAGAGACTTCTGTGGTACCTCCCTGTATGCAAAGAGAAGGCACGGCAAGAGGGCCTCCCACTTATACCTCATGGGTTCTGTTAGATCCTTAATCATACCTTTCAAGGTCTGGTTGAATCTCTCCACCAGACTGTTACCTTGTGGGTAAGGGGTGGTGAACTTGTTGGTTACACCACACTCCTTCCACAGGATTGTCATATATTTGGATATGAAATTAGTCCCCCTGTCAGAAACCACCTCTCTGGGGAACCCCACTCGGGAAAAGATCCCCATTAACTCCTGGCCCACCACTGTCACCGTTGTTGTCCTGAAAAGGATTGCCTCTGGGTACCAGGTGGCATGGTCAACCAAGACCAGGATGTATCTGTTGCCCATGGCTGTTTTGGGATCCAGTGGTCCCACAAAGTCCATCCCTATACTTTTAAAGGGTGTTTCACCACTGGAAAAGGTTAGAGAGGAACTTTGACCCTCCTCCCACTCTTACCTCTTGCCTGGCAAGTTTGGCAAGACATGCAATGTCCATCTGACTGCCTTCGCATTTGGGACCAGAAGAAGTGGGTGAAAAGCCTGACAAAGGGGTTGTCCTGCCCCAAATGTCCTGCCTAAGGCACATCATGAGCCAGACCCAATAGGAAGGTCCTGAAACGCTGGGGTACCACCAGCTCATGGGCTGACCCAGACTCAGCGACCTTAGGTTCACTGTACAGGAGATCATTCTCCTAGTAGATCCAATGTGATCCGGTCTGATCACCAGCTGCCTGGTCTGCTGCCTGCCACCACAGACCCTCCAGAGAAGGGCACTCCTTCTGCTCCTTGCAGAAATCCTCCCTGGTGGGACCCTCTTCTTGCTGCCAATGGGTCAGCTCAGAGATGTCTCCCAGTTTAGGTCCCTGCTCCCCTGTAGGCACGGGCGTCCCCCACAAGGTCCGCCTCCTCCCGGTCTGTGGGAACTCGAGTGGCCAGTTTCCCTTGCCCTTTCTCTTGGCAGGGACTTGGGCCACTGTTTCAGGCTCCAAGTCCTCTTGATCACCCTCTCTGGCCGCAATTGACCGAGTACCACACATGCCCACTCTGGCTACCGAAGCATCTCCAAGTGAGACCTGATCTCAACATCCTTCCATAAGGACTGCTCCAGGTCGTTACCTAGCAGACAATCTACAGGATTGGAAGGGCTCACAACCACCCTCAAGGGACGTGAGACCCCCCCCCCACTCGAAGGGAACCTGTGCCACCAGACACTGGCACTCTGAATTGTCCCCCGCAATGTCTTGGTGAAATGCCTCTGGGACTACCTGCTTCTCAGAGACCAGGTGACACCATCTGAGGTCACACTGGCACCCGTATCTCTGCGAGCCTCTACACTATTCCCATTGATGGTCACCCAGGTGCTGTATTTCTTTGTGTTAGGGGGTACTGGGTTTACGGGGACCATCTCACTGTCCATAGTGAGATGAGGGTCATTTCTGCAGTGTCTCCACCCTTCTGTGGGTACTCCTCCTCCCCAAGCTTTACACTAGCTAACACCTTGGACTGCCCACCGGTGGGTGGCCGTGTCCCCTGAGGGCAGTTGGGGTCCCCTTCATATGACCTACCTGGTCTCATGCAAAACATTTGCGGGGGCAGATCTCAGCAGGCTTTCTTGACGAGACCCCTTTTTTTCTTATCTCCTGAGGGATGGGAACCTTTACCCTGGGTGTTAGTTTGGGGCCCTTTAGAGAACTCCTGTATTCTACCCTTGTCCCCCCACTTTTCTGTTGGGGACCCTGCCCACCTTTGGCTGAGTCTCCCCCATATGCTTTCCTGTGGACCCTGGTACTTACCCGGCGGTCCGCCTCCATAGCAAGCTACCTGGGGTCAGTCAGCTTATTATCAACTTGGTGCTGGTGCAGATCTGCAAAACCTAGACTAGACAAATGTTCCCATGCAATCAAATTGTAGAGCCCCTGCAAAACTATCACATTACTGCCCTTCACCCAGCCATCCAGTGACCTGCAAAACATATCTACACATTCCAACCAAGTGTTGGCATCAGGCTTCTTACTGGACTGAACTGATTGCTGTACTTTTTAGGAGTGAGACCATACTTAGTGAGAACTGTGTCCTTCATGTCTGGATAGGTTAGGTGATACCCCTTACCCAAAGCTATTAAAGTATCCCTTGCTTCTTCTGGGAAGAGAGGCCACAATCCTGCTCCCTAATTCTCCTCAGGCTCCCCAGTCATGTATATCGCTTCCTCGCAACCCTGAACCGCCTTTCTAAGTTATCCCTCTTCTTGAATTCTTTGCCTACATTCTTAGGGATGTGGACAATCCTGTCTGACTGTCTTGGCGGGTTTCTGCCACCATCTGAGCTCGCTCTACTCCTCTGATCCAGCTCCTTTACCGTGAACTCATGCTCTAACTTCATCCTTTTCTCCTCCATGGATAACTTAAGCTTCTCCAGTTCTACTGCAACTCTCCTTGCTTCCCACCTTTCCTCCAGCTCTCCTGGGGACAGGCCTGAAGGGTACCCCCCTCCCAAAAGGACATCCACCCTAGGAATAGGCTCCTCCGCCTCTCCACTGAGATCACGTCTGCTCGCTGGCATGTCTGGCTGCTACCCTGGCCCTCAGTGCCTTTTGTAGCTCCTCCTTCCTCGTGAGACCTCTGACTTGGACTTTTACGTTTTTGCAAATTGATTTCAATTCCCTAACCTTGTAGGATTCCAGCCTATCCTCCTCAAAGGCAATTTCCAGGGATGCAACAGCTGATACTCTTGATTCAGGCATGATGAAGTATTAAGTTCAAACTGGCAATATCATAAATAGACCACAAAAAAAAAAAGATATGGTAGTAGTGCACAAAAATCACTGTAAGTCAAGTGCAAACGCAAGCCCTATCCTCACCACTGACAACCAATGTTAGAAATGGGATTTTTGGTAAACTCTGGAATGTGCCAAAGCCAGGCAGAAACCACCACTCTAGTCAGGATAAGGGAGTTACACTCCTAAAATAACCCCTGCTTACCCCCTTGGTAGCTTGGCATGAGCAGTCAGGCTTATCTTAGAGGCAGTGTTTAAAGCATTTGCACATAACCAACAGTAATACAGTGTAAGCACTACAAAAGGACACCACACCAGTTTAGAAAAATATCCAATATTTTTATATACTTAAGACAAGACCAAAAACATTAAAAATCCACAATACAGTAAAAATCTTCAGTTATCAAAATATGCTTGAAAACAGTTCCTTGATGTCGATAGCTTCATCCGGGTATATCAAGGCGTTGTGAACAAACAAATCCAAACAGTTCTGCCTGGATGCGACGTCGCGGGCCAGCTACGGTGTCTGGAAGACCCGCAAACAGTACCTTTTTAGAAATGCTGGGCGTTGGCGACCTCTCGTTGAGCTTCCAGTAGCATGGCATCAGCAGGCATCGGTTCCGGAGGTCAATGCAGGAGTCGTCGGGTCCTCGAAGTCACACATGTTGCAGATCGAACTCCTCTCTATTGATGTCAGGAGCGCTGGCATTGGTATGCTTCGGGTGCTGCGGTGCGAAGTTCAGCGGTGTGGCGTGCGGTGCCCTCACTGGTGTTTAGCTGTACCCAGACTTCTCAAACCTAGATTTTCGCAGTAATTTACGTAAAATGTTTATTTTACTGCTTTTAAGGAAATGTGATTTTGCACAAGTGAAGCCCTTGGATTCGTTTGGAGTTGCTAGTTTCCTTAGAGGTGCACTGAGAAAAGGAATAATCTGTATAAGGAATAAAGAGTCCCTCTTGTCCTTTTGTTGTGATGAATTATATATGGTTTAGTGAGGGGTGTTTTACAGATATTCTGATTGCACAATATTTCTTGTACGTTATACTTTACTGTACAATTCAATCTGCACTCTAAACGCCTTCTTTATAGTTTAGATTGTACACTCTTTGTGCGTTATCATGATTGCCTTGTTTTATTTCCATTACCTAAGGTTTTAGATGGTTTAGACTTGTCTAAATGGAAATTGTAGTTGAACTGCTGGTCCGTTTTTATTATCTATTATGGCCTGTTTCTGATTTTAGAATTTATTGTGTCTTCCTTGTGTTTTATATGTTCCTTGTTGGCCGAATAAAGATTTATTTGACTTGACACTACATAGCAGCTTTCAATGTTGCAACTATTTCTTATCATCAAGCAGTTTCAACTGGACTACTGAAGATGAATTTTCTTTTTCGAAACTACTTTCCCATGAGGTAAATATAATATCTATTTTTAAAATAACAGGCTTATTAATTTATTTGCAGAGAACATTGAGTAAGTATAAACTTTTGCAGATTTAGATGAAAACATTTATGCAGCTATTATTCCTCATGAAAAACTTGTACATGGGAAGGACAGGAAATAAACATGGTATATGTCTGAAGCATTTGCTGCTTCAGCTGTTGAGGTCTGGCATGAGTAAATACTACCATTTTTGCATCTTAACAATTTTTTTTTCATTACATTCCACACGCTAAGTCTGCAAATTTTTATAAACTGTGGGGCATATTATCAAGGGGGTTTATCTCTGCTTTTTTGGCTTTAAAAGCCAAGAAAGCGGAGATAAAATTGTCTCCCTATTACCTAGCTGTCGCTATCACCAGTTAGCGACAGCTAGTAGGAAGTAGCGACCATCTTGGGCCCCACTTTGCATCTCAGTGAAATTTTTCACTAATGACATGCAAAGTGGGTGTGCCAAGATGTTAGCAACTGGAAACAGTCGCTAACATCGCTATCTCCTATTACCAACTTTTGGAGATATTCGCGCTAAGCGCAAATATCTCCAAAAGCTAACACCTGCCCCTGAGCAGTTCTTAGCCATGTTATCCAATGGTAGATAGATAACATGGCTAAGAGCATTAGCTCGGTAATGCATGAATATCGCTGACTTTTCAGCGATATTCATGCATTGCGGCCGATTTTTATCGCATTTGCGATAAACCTTGGTAATACCAAGGTTTATCTGCGATAACAATCGCCGCAGCTTAGCGGTAAATGTTTGTCTCTAACCAAGCAATAGCGATAATTATCGCTATTGCTTGGTAATATGCCCCTGTATTATTTTCTCGACATTATAAAAATGCTTTAGCACCTGGGTGGATGAAATCGGCATAAGGTGGAATCAAGAAAATGCCACCTGGGTATTCAGTCCCCCTACATTGACTATTGCCGGTCTTGAGCTTCTGATTAAACTTTGGGCCAGCATGTGTTCTTTAAAGTTAAGCACTATATATATCTTGTATCTGCACTTTACATTCGCACCTTTCAATCCCACTTTTTTCATAAACTGGGTTTCGACTGGTAATGTGAACCTTCGAAATCTCGTTGTACTGCTTTCACTCTTTATAACGACACAATGTCCATTTTCACTTTAAATACCATTATCATTTAACCTTTTTTCTGTTTGCTTAATGTGTAAGGAGAAGTGTATATCTGTGGGATAGATTAAACTGCGGGATTTTCTCAGGCAGGTAGATGGAAGTTCTTTTTACTTGGCTTGATGATTGTATTGCCGAGCTAACCTTGTCTATGCAATATAAGTGTTGAGAAATAGAGGTTTGCTCCAAGCAGGGTTTATTTATCTTGCACTATGCAATCGCCATTGATCCCTTTCTGAAGCATTAGACGCAGCTCACATTAAGCAATCCGTACTGCGATGTTTAATCTGCCTGCAGCTTTGAAATGGAGTATATATGACTCCGAGGAGGACATGTCTAAAGAAAGTAGCGTGCCCTTGGGAGCTTCCGGTCCGACCTCATTACCTGCTGCTGAGATACACTGCAGTGAAATCTACAGGGTTCCTAATGCGGGCAATGATACATTAGCCCCGTCGTCTGCCGCAACAGTTAGGGTCCGCTGGGCCCGTCAGTACCTTGAACCTTGGTGCCACTGCACTATTGATGGCCGTGACCCCACTATACAATCGATCCAGTGAAAACGCCATGGAACATTTATTCTCAGTCTTTAAACTGGTGACCCTGCAGGGCAGCGCATGCTGTACCTGTTATAAGCACGGCGTACTACAGGAGTTTTTCAGACGCTTTAGCTCAATTGCAGTTTTGCTTTTAATATTGTGAAAGTGGGCACACATTCCCAGGATGTGAAGTGCTGTTTGCTAGCATGCCAGAATTGGCAAAGTTTCATACGTAACATGGCGGCATTTATCAGCTATGCTCTAAAAGTTGGCTAGGCCATTCCAAAGACTGCTTGTTTCACAGGTAAACCCCAAAAAGTTAATTATTGCATTAAAAAAATCATTGACAATGAAAATGATGTAGTTTGTGTTGTGGAAAGTTTCACAACATAAAGTCCCAAGAACAGCAGCAGTGCCAACTTCCCTATCACAAGTAAAGTATAGGTGGGAGCAACAAGAGATCATCATAAGGTTCTCTCCCGCATACAGACAGATGCAATAATGGTACCCAGCACACTGAAGAGGGAGGGAGAAGAGTAAAGCACAGTTATTTACTTTCTGCAAACATATTTAACATACAATGAGTACTAAACTCCTGGAAGATGCAGTCAGACCACTTTTGGAATTGCCATACATGCGGGTACTCATGCAGCATGATACAGCAACATTCCTGGTGAGGTACACTTCACTAAGAGTGTTCCACATATAGAACTGGGAAGCATCCGAGAATACTAGTTCTTCATACGTTATGGTGTAGAAGTGTGGCTCAATGATTAGAGCGGCAGACCCTGATGCAGAGGTCTAGCCCGGGACCAGTGTTCAATTCCCTGCCTCGACGGGTCTTGGGCTCAAAATTCCACGGACCTGATAATTCTCGTCTCAGTGCCTCTTCCAGTCATGGAGTCCCACTCTGCAACTCTGGGCAATAGCTTGCTTAATCCCCACAACGGCCCCCACAATGCCAAGGATGCCTGGCCTCCACCTTGGGGGTGCCCAGGAGTGGACGCCTCACAGGAAAAGCCAGGATGGGTTCCACAGTGGTATTCGTACAAGCGCCTTGAGACCCTTGCGGGTGAGTAGTGCGCTATACAAGTATCAATTTACATTTATTACATTGTGGATTTCCCTACAAATGAGTTCTCTAGTTGCTGTCACTCGGAGACTTTTGGTCTGTGGTGGATCTTTGGTTTTCTGCATATTGAGAAGTAGCCGTAAACCTGTAGGCCATTGATATTTGGAGCAGAAGCCTCACCACAACCTAAGTAACTATGTTATAAAAAGGCCCACATTTGCCAGCCTCTTAGAAAAGGTTTAGAATCCATGCTGGCCAGATACTGTGCAATCACAGTCTCGGTTCCACACCTGTTCCAATTGCTGATTGCCGCCAGTAAGTTTGAAGAACATAATATGTCAAAACATCAAATAATGTTGTGCTATTCAAGTACACTTAAAAATCACATTTAAATAACCTAAGTGAGCCTTCGTTACCTATGACACTTTGCATTACAAGCACTGCACTTTACTAGCTACTTCTCAATCTTTTAAACACGGCAATTTGGTACCCATCCTGCTGTAAAAACATTTGTCCTATTCATGCTTTATGGTAAGTAATTTGTGTCTGAGACTCTTTCAAGATTTTCAAACAACCTACACAGGGACACTCTTTAACATTGACTCTCCTGGGTCACAAGAAAGCTTGCACTAATCACCACTCCATAGAAAACTAAACCAAAATTATAGTTGTAACTTCTCTGATGTAAACTTGAGAAATTGCATAAAAAAACAATAACCATGACTATCACCCAAAAAATGACCAAAACTCCATTAACTTGCACCGTAGCTAAACACTAACCTTCTAGGAACATACACCCCTCAAACAGAGTGGCATATATGCTAGAAACTGGCAGAGCACAGTGCTAACCTAAAATTGGTAATACCACACTCCGTCAGTTTCAAAACGCAGGATTGCACCGTATTTACAAGAATGCATTGCACCCCTGCATTTCCCCTAGCACTGGCGCTAAAGGAGCTCCCTAGCACCAGCGCAAGCACCCATGCCCCATTTTGAAAGGGCAGTGGGGGTTTCTCCCCGAGGGCATCTGGGCTCCGCCCCCGCTCAATGCTCATCATATTTTATAATAGATGATAGTCTATATATTATTCCAGCCGGCGCCGTGACAGTGACCGTTCCTATCAGGAGGAATGTCACATGACTCTTTCTTGCGGGCCCAAAGAAGCCTAAGTGTTTGCCGGCTGAGAACCTCACAGCCCTGAAGGCTGTGATGTCATCAGCTCAGCAAAGACCTAGCTTCAGGGCACAGTTTCCAGCCCCTGATGGCATGGAGGCAAAATTAGCTTGGGGTGTTTTAAATCCAAGCCTGGTATCGCTAAGTCTCCACATCAATCAGAGAGTGGAGAGCTTTCCCAACTCATTACAGGGCGTGGTGAGACTCACCCCACCTGTGAAGAGTTGGGAAAGGGGTGTGGCAGACGGGAAGCCGAGGACTCGAGTCACTCTTCTGTACAGACTCGACCCTTCCCACACGTGTCTGCACTCTCTGGTACTGGTCACATTGGAACTTTCTGAAAGCATGGAGCCGGAACTTTGCCACTGCACAGCAGTTCACCAGCAGCCCGGGTGGCAGGTACGGCCCAGGCAGGTATTTTTTAAAATAGCGCTTCCACTAGTGACAATCGGGCGCCTGATCACATGATCGCGGGGGCCCCTAGTGCTCAGCTTGAGATGTACCTCAGCAGTCTTGGCTGGATATTTTTCACCCTGGCTGATGATCTGCCAAAAGGATTTTGAATCTTCGTTTTTAGCATCCTAAAGAAAATCTTCCCAAATTGCTTCTTCCCAATCGAATGTCATATCGTAAATCTTCCCTCCATTGCAGGTGTTTGTTCTTATTGATGTAGTGTGGTTGCATCTGCAGATTTATTGAGTGTGTGTTACACTCATTGGCAGCCACAGTGGTTGTCTGGGTCATAGTAACGATAAAAGTGAAGGCAGTGATTGATTGTAGATATAATTACTGCTCAAAAGCCTGCACTGATCAGACAGGAGGCAGTAACAATACTGCTGGACATTGGAGCAGTGAGTGTCCACTAAGAGCATAAGTGAGTGGGGCCCACAACAGGTGGTGTTACAGGAAATAATTTGAGATTCAGTGCAGGCATCTGGTGTATGAACAGCTCATGTTTGGAAAAATGCTGGCCACAGGAGCATCAGTGTTTTTTTTTTTTTGTTTGGCCATGTAATGGCAAATATAAGTAATGACAGCAGTGAAAGCATGATGGAGGCGTGGGTCACTGTGCACCAGCTGGGCATACTGGCAGTGATAACAGAACATCCCTTTGAGTAATACGTGCAGCCCATTATTGGGAACACCACAGGTGGGTATTATGGGTGGCAGCTGCAATCATTTGGGGAGTGGCTTGAGGAGGGAGGATTCTGTTGGGGCATGGTTGGCAGAATATTCTTTTTTAATGATTTTCATACACACCTTAGGGTATGTGAAGAATTAAAAATGCAATATTAGGCACACCAAGTAAATCTTGTTTGTTGTAGGCGGATAGGCTGAAACTTACGGTGCTGATTTTTGTGCACGAGTCCTACCACAGATACAATAGTAGGTTTCCGGTTAACATCCCTACCATAAGGGCAGTTGGTGATCTAAAGCTGGTACTCGGAGTGGACATGGTCAGTGTGTGTGTTTTATGATTTATTTGATGCTTTCAAGAAAAGCAGAAACACTGCATATACCGAGTTACACTACGGATGCTACATCATTGTAGTCCTTCAAGGGAAACACATGCTAGGTGCTGTTGACTTTCATGAGTGACAATGGAAGGTGCTGTTGCCTATCATGGGTGTCAATGGCAAGTGATGTTGCCTATTCAAGAGTATAAATGGAATGTGCTGTTACCTATCATGTGTCAGGTGATGTTCCCTATCAGGTGCTGTTGCCTACCACAAGTGCCAATGTTAGGTGCTTTTGCTTATCACAATTGTCAAAGGCAGGTGCTTCTGCCTATCATGTGTTACATCTGTGACCATGGATTGTTACCCAGTTGATGAATGGGATGGACTATATCACCAGTGGAATAGCAATCGTACCAATTTCACTGTGTGGAGATGATATGGACATCAGTACAGGTCTGGTTGAAGGTGGTTATGATGATGTCACTGAAATGGTCGGTTGTCAGTGAAGATGAGACCACTGGAAAACATTGGGCTTGTGCCATGAATAATTGTGCCATTACCTCTGATAATGGCGGCCATGACATTTGTGTTCAGGTCAGTGGGATTGTGGTTGATAGTGCATGTAGAAGAGGGCCCATGCAATGGTAAGCTTAACAGAGGTGTGGTCAGTGTCATCAGCAGAGCAGTTGATGGTGACCTGGCATGAATGATGGGGAAGGCCTGAGTGCCATCGGGATGCCAATGCTGCCTCTGCTGACCGTGGCAGTGGCATCGGTAGCCAAAGCCAATGATCAAAGTGTCCGTGATGGCTGGGGCACTGGGTTAAAAAAGCACAGCTTCAGCTGGCATGATGGTGGAAATGATGCCTGCTGGTGGGAGTACCAGCAGCACTGGCAGAGATGCTGTGACATTTTATGCAACAGTAATAGCAGTGGGCACGGAACTGGCAGTGAGACCATTTTCAGTGGGGTGTGGACTTAATGCTTTTGGTATCCACGATGGCACTGCAGGTATTAACTCTGATGGTAAAGACACATGAAGTGATGCTGAAGGGAGCAGTGGTAGTACTGGAGGATGGTAGCAGTTATGCCAGTGATTGCTGGAAGCACTGGCAGTGATAATATTCTATGTGGAAAAAGTAGGCATTTGACTCTGTTGGGCCATCTTGAATGCCACTTTATCTCACGTAGGCACTGGCTTGAAAATGCACAATTTGCCCACTAATTTTTCAAAATTTTCTCAGGGGAAAACCCCCTCGAACTCTCCTTTGGTCATTTAGGTCACTTGCCACGCTCGCTCGCCGTGGTGTGCTCCACCACTTATTTTACTCCTCACCACTTTCAAATGTCACCAGCCACCACTGTGAAAGGTTGCCTGTGCTGGAAGGATGATTGTTTATGTGCAGAAAGGGACACCTTCCTGCACATAAAGCAATCTTTACAGGAGATTTTGTTGTGTAGTTCCTATAGACAATATACAGGATCTGCACATTTAGACAACATACACTGTAGGATTGGTGTCAGACGAACTCTGATCACCCCCACCGGGTATGTTAGCCTTTCTGTATCAGCTAGCTCACAGTCACACTATGGTCTCCTCTTAACAAAGAGAGAATAGTTTCTGGCAACCTCAGAACATGACAACCCTGATTCCTCAGGACCGGGGAAACAATGTACTACCTTTTGCTTAGTCACTTGTGCTTACTTAGTTTCTCTCAGAGATATTCACCGAATAAAACAAGCTGGGCGTTTTCATGAATCAGTCATTCAGTCAAATTCACTGTATTCGGTTAATTAAAAGCATACTAAAAATAAATAAATACACAATAAAAATATTTCCTTGGTGTTACAATATCATATGCATCACCGAATGTCAAAGACAGGATCTAATTCATCAATTTACACTTGATAAAAAGAGAAATGAAAATGTCATGCAATTTCTAACAGGGGTACTAATTTTCCTTTCCTCCTTAGCCTAACAGCTGTGGTTAAAAAACTAGCTATATGAAAAGTTTCCCAGACATTGTTTAGCATTTGTAAATACATAAAAGCCGGCCTGGCCTGAGTGAAACCTCTGCCTTTTAATATAGGTAATATAAACCGTTTTCTGATATGCAAAAAGTGATCACAAAATAAAACAAGGTGCATCGAGTCTTGGGTAAAAAAATTGTTGCAAGTACATACTGCCATATCCTCCAGCTTTTTCCATCCCCTTGAATCAGAAAAAAATAAATGCAGCTGATTCAATCTGAATCGGACCAAGAGAAAACGATGATGCTGATTAGTTACAATTGTGGGATATGGCTCAATCATTTGTGATGTACATAGCAATTGATGAGCATGCACAAGGGGTTTATTTAATTCCGTGGCCTCTCTTTCACATTGTGATATCTTAAGATAAGTACTTTTGACCCAGACCATATCTGCTTTTAGGAGTTTTTTCTGGGGAGATAAATAGTTTGGGTCTCCCCAAGTAAACTGCAGATTTTTAAACATAGTTTAACAACGGTATGCTGCTTGCTTGATCAAGTCTAAGACAATTGCGGATAATGACACAGTTCATTTTAAGATCTGGATTTATCCATATAATAATCCATTTGAGGAAATGGGCCATGCCTATAGAGTCTGAAATAAAACCTAGACCCATCTCTTGGTGTATAATATAGGTAGAAGTTGATGATGGTACAGATAGCAGATTTCTTAAGAATTTGTTTTCGACTACCTGAACCTCACCAACATCCCTATAACCCCAAAGATCAGAACTATATCTTGCGATAGCAAGACATTTCGCCTTGTAAATGTTTAACATGGAACATATCGGTTTAGCTCCCAATCTACGGGAAAAATCTAAAACTGCAATGGTAGATCTAGCCATTATATTTTGTTTAGCTTTCATTTGAAGGATGCATGTGCCCCTATCATCAAATAATACCCCTAGGTATGAGAATGATGCCACCTGTGTAAGTTTGTTGCCCTCACAAAAATAGGTTTTACATTTCTTCGCCTTTACCCCCATGTTCATGACATGGGACTTTAAAAAGTTTACATCCAAGTCCAAAGACTTCATAAAAGATGCAAATGTTGTTAAAAGATGCTGTAAGCCATTTGCCATTCTAGCTAATAAAGCAGCATCGTCCGCATATAGGAGAGGTGGAATTAATTTCTCACCTACGCAGGGAATGTCCATACTAGCACCTGATAAAACCGTTTCAAGATCATTGATATATAAAGTAAATAAAACTGAAGCCAGAATGCAACCCTGCTTCACCCCTTTGATAATACGGATGTTGCATGTTAGGTTGCCTGTTCATTCAAATCTGACTATTGCTTCAAGATCCTGGTGCAGATCAGCCAAAAAGTTTACAATGTTTTCATCCAGCCCTGACTTTAATCATATTTGCCACAACTTAGATCTATTTACACAATCGAAGGCCGAAGAAAGGTCCATAAAAGCCAAGAGAAGTGAACCCTTCTTCGAGATTGTGTGTTTCCCAGACAACAAAAGTAAGTTAAGGCACTGACCTAGAGTGCTTCTCCCATTCTCAAGCCATACTGAATGTTTGAGAGGATGTTGGTGTCATTCACCCACTCTGTAAGTTTTGCCAAAATTACTCTACCTAAGACCTTCACGGAAGAGTCTATCAAAGAAATTGACCTATAGCAGCGAGGTTCACCTCTGTTACCTTTATTGAAAACCGGTACTATTATTGATTGTGACAAAGAGTCTGGTACACCCATTTTAAAAGCTGTGTTAAAAACGTTAGCTAGCAGTTTAGACCAAAGCGGTATATTAGTGATAAAAAGGTCAGCAGGTACCATGTCTGAACCTGGAGCTTTATTTCTTGTCATTTGGGCTATGGGCAATCCTATTTCCTTATCTGTAATAGTTAATGAATATTTCTTTCTCACAAAAAGGGGACTACTGGGTTTAATATCTCCCTGGTCCCCATAAATATCTTTAAAATGGTTGAACCAATCCTCTCACAGGATATTACACTCCAGCATGCCAACCTTACTTTCGAGGAAAAAAAAGGTCTATTCACCACATTCCAAAATGTGGCGCTTTTCTTTAACACATCAGTCGATAATAATTCACAAAAAGCGTGATTTTGGATTTCTGCCTTGCAAGTATTATTGGCCAATTTATATTCTTTCCTGTAGACAAAAATCAAGATCTTATCCTGTGGTCTATTTTTTAGAGCGCCCATTAGATTTTGATGCGCCACTGAACATCTATGGTCAAACCACCTTTCACTTTTATTTACATATTCTTTATATGAGTATAAGAGATCCTGTGCTACCTGCATACACATTTTCATATAAGCAATTAAAACCCCAATATCTCTGGCCTCACTATCACAACACAATTCCATTTCTGGCCCTATTGTCTCAACTAGTTTAATACAAAAATCTTCTGGAATGACCATACACCATTTCAATCTACGGAGCTGATCTATATTTTTAACTACTCCTGTTGATACCCATTTATTACCTTCAGGGTTGAGACCAATACCCCCCCCCCCCCAAATTAAATGTATGGGATTGTGGTCGCTAAAATGTGACCACAGTTCTGTGTAGTCTTTAACATAAAGTTCAAGGGCAGTATTTATAAATTTATAATCAATGGTCATGTGGTTTCCCCTTCCTTTAAAAGTTGGGGTATCATCCATATCAAATGGGTTGGTTGGATATGAAAGATCCAAATCAGCTATAGTTTGCTCCAGATATTCACCTTGTGCAGTATGTTCAAAGTGTGTCTCTGGATACCTGTCAGGTCCAAAACTGTCAGAGATACAACATTGTCTATAACATAGGTGTATATTAAAATCCCCTAAAATAATGACCGAATAACGTGTAAGATTGTTTTCCTTATAACCCTCTAGGTAGGTTTTAATGCTGGATAAATGTTCGATAACTTTGATTCTTTCAGAAGAATTATACAAATTAACAATTAATACTCCATTTAAATGTATTGGTACTATCTCTACAACTAGGCAATTTGCTAGTCCTGTATCTAATTTACGATGACTCCCAGAGACCTTTAGGGCAGTCAGGGTAATCAGGTCCCCTTCCGCTCTTCCCATGTTGGATGGTCTAGCAGGTTCAAAATAGAAAGTAAAGCCATCTATCCATAGTGAGCTATCTACATCCCATTATTCTTGGAGCCCAACAATATCATAATCTTTTTAAAAAGTGGTCCAGTTTGCAGCCTCCATTTTGTTTCTAAACCCAGCTATATTCCAGTTAAGAATTTTTATTAGACCAACTTCTTGTAAAATACGAGGTTGTTGTACATCAGTTAAATGATGCCGCTGTGTATCATCCTCATGCATCAGGGCAGGTAGAATACTGATTAGTTATTCATTACAGTCAAACTGAGATAGTGGGTCAAATCTAGTTGATATTTCCACTCCACTGATTTTAGGGCCATCTCCACTACCCCCCTGAAATAAAGGGGTTTATAGAAGTTATGCTAGCTGAGTAGTTTACCTCAGTAGATCTAGTCTATTTGCCTGGCTTTGTTCATTCCCTCTTAGATGTTACCTGAAGGATGTCGATAAGCTATTAGACCTTTCAAGAATTTAAGGCGGGTAAAATACCCCCAGGGGGAGTGCTCTAACCCCCTCCTTATCACTGAACTGATTTTTTTTAAAAGCCAACCTGCCATATCCTTCTTTCCAAAGTTGACCACCACACAGTTTCCCTCAATATTTTTGGAACAGCGGCCAACCCAGTCAACGCGTCTGGCCATAATAATATGGGGTGAAGCCATTAAGCCTCCCTCAGAATATTTTGAACACCATGATTTAACTTTACAGATTAACTCTTCTCTGGTTTCCCTAATGTTTGCCTTAAGAGGGGGTACCCCAGTGAGATCTGCGAGTAATGGAGTAGCTTCTGGGGGTAAATGAAGCCTAACTATACACGCTGGGCCACTTAACTTAACCAAATTGCCCATCTGGTTAATATCTGTTTTTCTAGAGGAGTCAATATTAGACTGCTGATTGGAATTTCTGCTACTTCCCTGGGGAGACTCACCAAGTTTCCGGGGGACCGAGCCTGAGTTACAATCACCTCCTACAGCTGACCCTCTAATCTTAATTACACTACTGTAGCTACAAGATGGTTCACATTGTCGTTTTCTACCCTCACCAATCTCATTCTCCTTAGTGCTTGTGTTCATGCTAGTTACCCCAGTTACCCCCTGACCATTTATTCTCAAGATATGACAATTTCTTCATAATTTCACCTAGACCAAATTTCATACTGTTGATTAATTCCAATCTTAATGACTCAAATAGAGTTGCAATATGAGTCAGAATTGTCTCCATAGAAATATCGGGGGAAGTGGCTCCAGGACAAGCGGGTAACCTGCCGGCAACATTTGAGTGAGATCCAGGCACCAACTGAGTGGCGGGGACTTTTTTTATAGATCTCTCCCTAAATCCTTTCTTTCTTTTTTTCTTCGCAGATGTTACTAAGAGTTCCGTTAGAGAAATCATAGAAGTGTTATCAGTAGTTACCAAAGATTGTTCCTGATGAGGGTACATTGCGATTACTTTCCCATGATTAGAGTCTTGGGCCCTTGCTGCGGCATCAATGGGATGATCGGTTCTGGAAATACAGGGGCTGACAATGGGGGGGGTGCTAATTTCCTCATTCCCTTCACCCATCCCCAATTGAGCTTCTATGTTGTGAATTTCCGTCGTGATCACCCCAACAGCGCTAGTCAGATAGGACATAATTGAGGTACAATTACGTAGGAATTTTAGCTTTAGTCTTAGGTAGATCATTTGAACATGTTGTTTAGCGCTTACCTAAATTTATGTCCACATGTCAGAGGGGTTGCCCAGCTTCTGTCGGGCGCAGACGGGCACTGACGGGCCCGCCCTTGATCCGGGCTTCGCCCAGGTGCCTCCCGCGCACGACCCGCGCCGCGGGACTGAGACGGGGCACTTTATACGCAAGCTGGACTGAGTGCCTCCCCCTCATTAGTCTGTAAAATTGGGAGTTTTAACTAAACCTCAAATGTGAATTCAGGCAATAAATGCTGACTGAAGGATAAACACAACTTTATTAGTTTATCCTGACATTGATTTATGTCATTTACTTTTTAATCAATCATCAGATAGTTTTTTCGTCTATACAGAACAAAGATCGTCATCAACTTCATGTATTGCCATATATTTTGACACACTGAAAAACAAATCATGAATATTTACAGTGAAAAACACGGTAGTGAACATGCAATTATACACACAACAACAATGTGCTCGTGATTATGCTAAAACATGAAACAATTAATCAAGGACTCCGAAAGAATCACAATGGTAAATACAAAACATGGGGTGTAAAGAACTTATCAAAATGACACCCCAATTCCTGTAACAATATAAATCTATTCAAATAAGGAAAAAATGTCAATTCCTGCACAAATATCACTGGCATTAAATGTCATTAGGGGGAGAAATGCCGACGCGTTTCGAATCCCGCTAACTGATTCACAGGATTCTCATCCGGGCGGTGTGAGTCGGGTCCATGGGAACTTTTTACAAAAAGGAAAAAGAAGGAGGTATTTTAACAAAAGGGGTCCTCAATCCAAATGGATGTGTAAATTGATTGCATCAACGAGATGCAGCATACCTTGTATTATTCGTACCCAGGGGTGCGCTTGCTTTGTAGTGTTGTCAATGCCGTGGGTATCAACTGCAATAGAGTGGATCCTAGGTAAGACATAATCACCGAAAAGAGCAGGTAGATGCTTGCATTAGTTAGTGTGCGGGAAGGGAAAAAGTTTTACATTCAATCTTCATGCTCCAGCGGCGTGTATGCCGTTGTCGGGGTGAATTGTTACCGATCGAATCACATCTCTGAGAGATCATTGATTGTCATGAATAAGAATTTTTTGTCCGCCAAACCGTTGAGGCTGATATACAGGAGAGTCTGAGACTTGCTCGTGTAGGGACCGGGAAGGCGCGGAAAAAGATGCTGCTGCGGTTTCAAAGAGTTTCAATTCTGTGTAAATCAAAACAGCGGGGGAGAATCACTCGGCTGATCTAGTTTTTCAAAATCGGTGAGAGTCGCCCTATTCTAGTTTTGAGGCTTACTGTTGGAATGCAGGGTTGACACCACTCGTCGGTTTCACTGCCACACGGAACCAGGAAAATGTAGGTGTCCGCGGAAGTGCCGGCTAGTTGAATTGTCATGTGATTTTCGTGTGGCCAATCAAGACCTTCGAGGCCACGAGTTCATTGTGGTGTCTTCTGGGATTTGTAGGCTATGAACAGACCTGTGGCTCTCACGCCCTATTGATTTCACTTAAACAGTTGAGGCCTTTGTTGACACTATCGAATTTCAAAATGAGGTATGCCTCTTTTCGCAATAACATAGTTTCCACGTTAGGCTGATGTTTGGAATCAATCCAGACCAATGTTGTCCATTTAAAATCATTTTCACTATGATTGTTGTTCATAAAATGTTCAACCATTGGTGCGGACAGGACTTTTTTCTTTATTCGCGAACGATGTTGGGTGATCCTTACGTTGATGGCATGACTTGTCTTACCAATGTACAATCTATTGCACGGACAGACCACAGCATAGACCACATTTTTGGTCTTGCAATTTATGAATGCATCAAGTTTCCATTTAACCCCATCATGGATAAAAACATTGCCTTTCAGTGTTGTTGAACAGGACACGCAATTGCCACATTTATGGTGCCCACATATAGGTTTTAAATTCCACTGTGCTATGAGGTCACTTTTTTGCTTGGGAATATAGCTGTCTGCTTTTATTAGCTGTTGCCCTATACTGGTGTTTTTCCGCATGGCGAAAATTGGTTTTTGTAGGGGATACTCTAGCGTTTCCAATAAATGCCAGTTTTTTAAGATGATGCGTTTGAATTGATTTGTGTGTTGACTAAAAGTTATTATGCAAACCAATTTGTCTAGTTCGCTTTTTTCTTTTACCTGGAGAAGAGTCTCTCTCGGGGTAAATCTGGCCCCCAAATTAAATGTATGGGATTGTGGTCGCTAAAATGTGACCACAGTTCTGTGTAGTCTTTAACATAAAGTTCAAGGGCAGTATTTATAAATTTATAATCAATGGTCATGTGGTTTCCCCTTCCTTTAAAAGTTGGGGTATCATCCATATCAAATGGGTTGGTTGGATATGAAAGATCCAAATCAGCTATAGTTTGCTCCAGATATTCACCTTGTGCAGTATGTTCAAAGTGTGTCTCTGGATACCTGTCAGGTCCAAAACTGTCAGAGATACAACATTGTCTATAACATAGGTGTATATTAAAATCCCCTAAAATAATGACCAAATAACGTGTAAGATTGTTTTCCTTATAACCCTCTAGGTAGGTTTTAATGCTGGATAAATGTTCGATAACTTTGATTCTTTCAGAAGAATTATACAAATTAACAATTAATACTCCATTTAAATGTATTGGTACTATCTCTACAACTAGGCAATTTGCTAGTCCTGTATCTAATTTACGATGACTCCCAGAGACCTTTAGGGCAGTCAGGGTAATCAGGTCCCCTTCCGCTCTTCCCATGTTGGATGGTCTAGCAGGTTCAAAATAGAAAGTAAAGCCATCTATCCATAGTGAGCTATCTACATCCCATTATTCTTGGAGCCCAACAATATCATAATCTTTTTAAAAAGTGGTCCAGTTTGCAGCCTCCATTTTGTTTCTAAACCCAGCTATATTCCAGTTAAGAATTTTTATTAGACCAACTTCTTGTAAAATACGAGGTTGTTGTACATCAGTTAAATGATGCCGCTGTGTATCATCCTCATGCATCAGGGCAGGTAGAATACTGATTAGTTATTCATTACAGTCAAACTGAGATAGTGGGTCAAATCTAGTTGATATTTCCACTCCACTGATTTTAGGGCCATCTCCACTACCCCCCTGAAATAAAGGGGTTTATAGAAGTTATGCTAGCTGAGTAGTTTACCTCAGTAGATCTAGTCTATTTGCCTGGCTTTGTTCATTCCCTCTTAGATGTTACCTGAAGGATGTCGATAAGCTATTAGACCTTTCAAGAATTTAAGGCGGGTAAAATACCCCCAGGGGGAGTGCTCTAACCCCCTCCTTATCACTGAACTGATTTTTTTTAAAAGCCAACCTGCCATATCCTTCTTTCCAAAGTTGACCACCACACAGTTTCCCTCAATATTTTTGGAACAGCGGCCAACCCAGTCAACGCGTCTGGCCATAATAATATGGGGTGAAGCCATTAAGCCTCCTTCAGAATATTTTGAACACCATGATTTAACTTTACAGATTAACTCTTCTCTGGTTTCCCTAATGTTTGCCTTAAGAGGGGGTACCCCAGTGAGATCTGCGAGTAATGGAGTAGCTTCTGGG
Organism: Lissotriton vulgaris; assembly: GCF_964263255.1. Lineage (NCBI taxonomy): Eukaryota > Metazoa > Chordata > Amphibia > Caudata > Salamandridae > Lissotriton > Lissotriton vulgaris. Next base: position 404,112,603 of record NC_141698.1, on the reverse strand, counting down.
GGTAAATGAAGCCTAACTATACACGCTGGGCCACTTAACTTAACCAAATTGCCCGTCTGGTTAATATCTGTTTTTCTAGAGGAGTCAATATTAGACTGCTGATTGGAATTTCTGCTACTTCCCTGGGGAGACTCACCAAGTTTCCGGGGGACCGAGCCTGAGTTACAATCACCTCCTACAGCTGACCCTCTAATCTTAATTACACTACTGTAGCTACAAGATGGTTCACATTGTCGTTTTCTACCCTCACCAATCTCATTCTCCTTAGTGCTTGTGTTCATGCTAGTTACCCCAGTTACCCCCTGACCATTTATTCTCAAGATATGACAATTTCTTCATAATTTCACCTAGACCAAATTTCATACTGTTGATTAATTCCAATCTTAATGACTCAAATAGAGCTGCAATATGAGTCAGAATTGTCTCCATAGAAATATCGGGGGAAGTGGCTCCAGGACAAGCGGGTAACCTGCCGGCAACATTTGAGTGAGATCCAGGCACCAACTGAGTGGCGGGGACTTTTTTTATAGATCTCTCCCTAAATCCTTTCTTTCTTTTTTTCTTCGCAGATGTTACTAAGAGTTCCGTTAGAGAAATCATAGAAGTGTTATCAGTAGTTACCAAAGATTGTTCCTGATGAGGGTACATTGCGATTACTTTCCCATGATTAGAGTCTTGGGCCCTTGCTGCGGCATCAATGGGATGATCGGTTCTGGAAATACAGGGGCTGACAATGGGGGGGTGCTAATTTCCTCATTCCCTTCACCCATCCCCAATTGAGCTTCTATGTTGTGAATTTCCGTCGTGATCACACCAACAGCGCTAGTCAGATAGGACATAATTGAGGTACAATTACGTAGGAATTTTAGCTTTAGTCTTAGGTAGATCATTTGAACATGTTGTTTAGCGCTTACCTAAATTTATGTCCACATGTCAGAGGGGTTGCCCAGCTTCTGTCGGGCGCAGACGGGCACTGACGGGCCCGCCCTTGATCCGGGCTTCGCCCAGGTGCCTCCCGCGCACAACCCGCGCCGCGGGACTGAGACGGGGCCCTTTATACGCAAGCTGGACTGAGTACCTCCCCCTCATTAGTCTGTAAAATTGGGAGTTTTAACTAAACCTCAAATGTGAATTCAGGCAATAAATGCTGACTGAAGGATAAACACAACTTTATTAGTTTATCCTGACATTGATTTATGTCATTTACTTTTTAATCAATCATCAGATAGTTTTTTCGTCTATACAGAACAAAGATCGTCATCAACTTCATGTATTGCCATATATTTTGACACACTGAAAAACAAATCATGAATATTTACAGTGAAAAACACGGTAGTGAACATGCAATTATACACACAACAACAATGTGCTCGTGATTATGCTAAAACATGGAACAATTAATCAAGGACTCCGAAAGAATCACAATGGTAAATACAAAACATGGGGTGTAAAGAACTTATCAAAATGACACCCCAATTCCTGAAACAATATAAATCTATTCAAATCAGGAAAAAATGCCAATTCCTGCACAAATATCACTGGCATTAAATGTCATTAGGGGGAGAAATGCCAACGCGTTTCGAATCCCGCTAACTGATTCACAGGATTCTCATCAGGGCGGTGTGAGTCGGGTCCATGGGAACTTTTTACAAAAAGGAAAAAGAAGGAGGTATTTTAACAAAAGGGGTCCTCAATCCAAATGGATGTGTAAATTGATTGCATCAACGAGATGCAGCATACCTTGTATTATTCGTACCCAGGGGTGCGCTTGCTTTGTAGTGTTGTCAATGCCGTGGGTATCAACTGCAATAGAGTGGATCCTAGGTAAGACATAATCACCGAAAAGAGCAGGTAGATGCTTGCATTAGTTAGTGTGCGGGAAGGGAAAAAGTTTTACATTCAATCTTCATGCTCCAGCGGCGTGTATGCCGTTGTCGGGGTGAATTGTTACCGATCGAATCACATCTCTGAGAGATCATTGATTGTCATGAATAAGAATTTTTTGTCCGCCAAACCGTTGAGGCTGATATACAGGAGAGTCTGAGACTTGCTCGTGTAGGGACCGGGAAGGCGCGGAAAAAGATGCTGCTGCGGTTTCAAAGAGTTTCAATTCTGTGTAAATCAAAACAGCGGGGGAGAATCACTCGGCTGATCTAGTTTTTCAAAATCGGTGAGAGTCGCCCTATTCTAGTTTTGAGGCTTACCGTTGGAATGCAGTGTTGACACCACTCGTCGGTTTCACTGCCACACGGAACCAGGAAAATGTAGGTGTCCGCGGAAGTGCCGGCTAGTTGAATTGTCATGTGATTTTTGTGTGGCCAATCAAGACCTTCGAGGCCACGAGTTCATTGTGGTGTCTTCTGGGATTTGTAGGCTATGAACAGACCTGTGGCTCTCACGCCCTATTGATTTCACTTAAACAGTTGAGGCCTTTGTTGACACTATCGAATTTCAAAATGAGGTATGCCTCTTTTCGCAATAACATAGTTTCCACGTTAGGCTGATGTTTGGAATCAATCCAGACCAATGTTGTCCATTTAAAATCATTTTCACTATGATTGTTGTTCATAAAATGTTCAACCATTGGTGCGGACAGGACTTTTTTCTTTATTCGCGAACGATGTTGGGTGATCCTTACGTTGATGGCATGACTTGTCTTACCAATGTACAATCTATTGCACGGACAGACCACAGCATAGACCACATTTTTGGTCTTGCAATTTATGAATGCATCAAGTTTCCATTTAACCCCATCATGGATAAAAACATTGCCTTTCAGTGTTGTTGAACAGGACACGCAATTGCCACATTTATGGTGCCCACATATAGGTTTTAAATTCCACTGTGCTATGAGGTCACTTTTTTGCTTGGGAATATAGCTGTCTGCTTTTATTAGCTGTTGCCCTATACTGGTGTTTTTCCGCATGGCGAAAATTGGTTTTTGTAGGGGATACTCTAGCGTTTCCAATAAATGCCAGTTTTTTAAGATGATGCGTTTGAATTGATTTGTGTGTTGACTAAAAGTTATTATGCAAACCAATTTGTCTAGTTCGCTTTTTTCTTTTACCTGGAGAAGAGTCTCTCTCGGGGTAAATCTGGCCCCCAAATTAAATGTATGGGATTGTGGTCGCTAAAATGTGACCACAGTTCTGTGTAGTCTTTAACATAAAGTTCAAGGGCAGTATTTATAAATTTATAATCAATGGTCATGTGGTTTCCCCTTCCTTTAAAAGTTGGGGTATCATCCATATCAAATGGGTTGGTTGGATATGAAAGATCCAAATCAGCTATAGTTTGCTCCAGATATTCACCTTGTGCAGTATGTTCAAAGTGTGTCTCTGGATACCTGTCAGGTCCAAAACTGTCAGAGATACAACATTGTCTATAACATAGGTGTATATTAAAATCCCCTAAAATAATGACCGAATAACGTGTAAGATTGTTTTCCTTATAACCCTCTAGGTAGGTTTTAATGCTGGATAAATGTTCGATAACTTTGATTCTTTCAGAAGAATTATACAAATTAACAATTAATACTCCATTTAAATGTATTGGTACTATCTCTACAACTAGGCAATTTGCTAGTCCTGTATCTAATTTACGATGACTCCTAGAGACCTTTAGGGCAGTCAGGGTAATCAGGTCCCCTTCCGCTCTTCCCATGTTGGATGGTCTAGCAGGTTCAAAATAGAAAGTAAAGCCATCTATCCATAGTGAGCTATCTACATCCCATTATTCTTGGAGCCCAACAATATCATAATCTTTTTAAAAAGTGGTCCAGTTTGCAGCCTCCATTTTGTTTCTAAACCCAGCTATATTCCAGTTAAGAATTTTTATTAGACCAACTTCTTGTAAAATACGAGGTTGTTGTACATCAGTTAAATGATGCCGCTGTGTATCATCCTCATGCATCAGGGCAGGTAGAATACTGATTAGTTATTCATTACAGTCAAACTGAGATAGTGGGTCAAATCTAGTTGATATTTCCACTCCACTGATTTTAGGGCCATCTCCACTACCCCCCTGAAATAAAGGGGTTTATAGAAGTTATGCTAGCTGAGTAGTTTACCTCAGTAGATCTAGTCTATTTGCCTGGCTTTGTTCATTCCCTCTTAGATGTTACCTGAAGGATGTCGATAAGCTATTAGACCTTTCAAGAATTTAAGGCGGGTAAAATACCCCCAGGGGGAGTGCTCTAACCCCCTCCTTATCACTGAACTGATTTTTTTTAAAAGCCAACCTGCCATATCCTTCTTTCCAAAGTTGACCACCACACAGTTTCCCTCAATATTTTTGGAACAGCAGCCAACCCAGTCAACGCGTCTGGCCATAATAATATGGGGTGAAGCCATTAAGCCTCCTTCAGAATATTTTGAACACCATGATTTAACTTTACAGATTAACTCTTCTCTGGTTTCCCTAATGTTTGCCTTAAGAGGGGGTACCCCAGTGAGATCTGCGAGTAATGGAGTAGCTTCTGGGGGTAAATGAAGCCTAACTATACACGCTGGGCCACTTAACTTAACCAAATTGCCCGTCTGGTTAATATCTGTTTTTCTAGAGGAGTCAATATTAGACTGCTGATTGGAATTTCTGCTACTTCCCTGGGGAGACTCACCAAGTTTCCGGGGGACCGAGCCTGAGTTACAATCACCTCCTACAGCTGACCCTCTAATCTTAATTACACTACTGTAGCTACAAGATGGTTCACATTGTCGTTTTCTACCCTCACCAATCTCATTCTCCTTAGTGCTTGTGTTCATGCTAGTTACCCCAGTTACCCCCTGACCATTTATTCTCAAGATATGACAATTTCTTCATAATTTCACCTAGACCAAATTTCATACTGTTGATTAATTCCAATCTTAATGACTCAAATAGAGTTGCAATATGAGTCAGAATTGTCTCCATAGAAATATCGGGGGAAGTGGCTCCAGGACAAGCGGGTAACCTGCCGGCAACATTTGAGTGAGATCCAGGCACCAACTGAGTGGCGGGGACTTTTTTTATAGATCTCTCCCTAAATCCTTTCTTTCTTTTTTTCTTCGCAGATGTTACTAAGAGTTCCGTTAGAGAAATCATAGAAGTGTTATCAGTAGTTACCAAAGATTGTTCCTGATGAGGGTACATTGCGATTACTTTCCCATGATTAGAGTCTTGGGCCCTTGCTGCGGCATCAATGGGATGATCGGTTCTGGAAATACAGGGGCTGACAATGGGGGGGTGCTAATTTCCTCATTCCCTTCACCCATCCCCAATTGAGCTTCTATGTTGTGAATTTCCGTCGTGATCACCCCAACAGCGCTAGTCAGATAGGACATAATTGAGGTACAATTACGTAGGAATTTTAGCTTTAGTCTTAGGTAGATCATTTGAACATGTTGTTTAGCGCTTACCTAAATTTATGTCCACATGTCAGAGGGGTTGCCCAGCTTCTGTCGGGCGCAGACGGGCACTGACGGGCCCGCCCTTGATCCGGGCTTCGCCCAGGTGCCTCCCGCGCACAACCCGCGCCGCGGGACTGAGACGGGGCACTTTATACGCAAGCTGGACTGAGTACCTCCCCCTCATTAGTCTGTAAAATTGGGAGTTTTAACTAAACCTCAAATGTGAATTCAGGCAATAAATGCTGACTGAAGGATAAACACAACTTTATTAGTTTATCCTGACATTGATTTATGTCATTTACTTTTTAATCAATCATCAGATAGTTTTTTCGTCTATACAGAACAAAGATCATCATCAACTTCATGTATTGCCATATATTTTGACACACTGAAAAACAAATCATGAATATTTACAGTGAAAAACACGGTAGTGAACATGCAATTATACACACAACAACAATGTGCTCGTGATTATGCTAAAACATGGAACAATTAATCAAGGACTCCGAAAGAATCACAATGGTAAATACAAAACATGGGGTGTAAAGAACTTATCAAAATGACACCCCAATTCCTGAAACAATATAAATCTATTCAAATCAGGAAAAAATGCCAATTCCTGCACAAATATCACTGGCATTAAATGTCATTAGGGGGAGAAATGCCAACGCGTTTCGAATCCCGCTAACTGATTCACAGGATTCTCATCAGGGCGGTGTGAGTCGGGTCCATGGGAACTTTTTACAAAAAGGAAAAAGAAGGAGGTATTTTAACAAAAGGGGTCCTCAATCCAAATGGATGTTTAAATTGATTGCATCAACGAGATGCAGCATACCTTGTATTATTCGTACCCAGGGGTGCGCTTGCTTTGTAGTGTTGTCAATGCCGTGGGTATCAACTGCAATAGAGTGGATCCTAGGTAAGACATAATCACCGAAAAGAGCAGGTAGATGCTTGCATTAGTTAGTGTGCGGGAAGGGAAAAAGTTTTACATTCAATCTTCATGCTCCAGCGGCGTGTATGCCGTTGTCGGGGTGAATTGTTACCGATCGAATCACATCTCTGAGAGATCATTGATTGTCATGAATAAGAATTTTTTGTCCGCCAAACCGTTGAGGCTGATATACAGGAGAGTCTGAGACTTGCTCGTGTAGGGACCGGGAAGGCGCGGAAAAAGATGCTGCTGCGGTTTCAAAGAGTTTCAATTCTGTGTAAATCAAAACAGCGGGGGAGAATCACTCGGCTGATCTAGTTTTTCAAAATCGGTGAGAGTCGCCCTATTCTAGTTTTGAGGCTTACCGTTGGAATGCGGGGTTGACACCACTCGTCGGTTTCACTGCCACACGGAACCAGGAAAATGTAGGTGTCCGCGGAAGTGCCGGCTAGTTGAATTGTCATGTGATTTTCGTGTGGCCAATCAAGACCTTCGAGGCCACGAGTTCATTGTGGTGTCTTCTGGGATTTGTAGGCTATGAACAGACCTGTGGCTCTCACGCCCTATTGATTTCACTTAAACAGTTGAGGCCTTTGTTGACACTATCGAATTTCAAAATGAGGTATGCCTCTTTTCGCAATAACATAGTTTCCACGTTAGGCTGATGTTTGGAATCAATCCAGACCAATGTTGTCCATTTAAAATCATTTTCACTATGATTGTTGTTCATAAAATGTTCAACCATTGGTGCGGACAGGACTTTTTTCTTTATTCGCGAACGATGTTGGGTGATCCTTACGTTGATGGCATGACTTGTCTTACCAATGTACAATCTATTGCACGGACAGACCACAGCATAGACCACATTTTTGGTCTTGCAATTTATGAATGCATCAAGTTTCCATTTAACCCCATCATGGATAAAAACATTGCCTTTCAGTGTTGTTGAACAGGACACGCAATTGCCACATTTATGGTGCCCACATATAGGTTTTAAATTCCACTGTGCTATGAGGTCACTTTTTTGCTTGGGAATATAGCTGTCTGCTTTTATTAGCTGTTGCCCTATACTGGTGTTTTTCCGCATGGCGAAAATTGGTTTTTGTAGGGGATACTCTAGCGTTTCCAATAAATGCCAGTTTTTTAAGATGATGCGTTTGAATTGATTTGTGTGTTGACTAAAAGTTATTATGCAAACCAATTTGTCTAGTTCGCTTTTTTCTTTTACCTGGAGAAGAGTCTCTCTCGGGGTAAATCTGGCCCCCAAATTAAATGTATGGGATTGTGGTCGCTAAAATGTGACCACAGTTCTGTGTAGTCTTTAACATAAAGTTCAAGGGCAGTATTTATAAATTTATAATCAATGGTCATGTGGTTTCCCCTTCCTTTAAAAGTTGGGGTATCATCCATATCAAATGGGTTGGTTGGATATGAAAGATCCAAATCAGCTATAGTTTGCTCCAGATATTCACCTTGTGCAGTATGTTCAAAGTGTGTCTCTGGATACCTGTCAGGTCCAAAACTGTCAGAGATACAACATTGTCTATAACATAGGTGTATATTAAAATCCCCTAAAATAATGACCGAATAACGTGTAAGATTGTTTTCCTTATAACCCTCTAGGTAGGTTTTAATGCTGGATAAATGTTCGATAACTTTGATTCTTTCAGAAGAATTATACAAATTAACAATTAATACTCCATTTAAATGTATTGGTACTATCTCTACAACTAGGCAATTTGCTAGTCCTGTATCTAATTTACGATGACTCCCAGAGACCTTTAGGGCAGTCAGGGTAATCAGGTCCCCTTCCGCTCTTCCCATGTTGGATGGTCTAGCAGGTTCAAAATAGAAAGTAAAGCCATCTATCCATAGTGAGCTATCTACATCCCATTATTCTTGGAGCCCAACAATATCATAATCTTTTTAAAAAGTGGTCCAGTTTGCAGCCTCCATTTTGTTTCTAAACCCAGCTATATTCCAGTTAAGAATTTTTATTAGACCAACTTCTTGTAAAATACGAGGTTGTTGTACATCAGTTAAATGATGCCGCTGTGTATCATCCTCATGCATCAGGGCAGGTAGAATACTGATTAGTTATTCATTACAGTCAAACTGAGATAGTGGGTCAAATCTAGTTGATATTTCCACTCCACTGATTTTAGGGCCATCTCCACTACCCCCCTGAAATAAAGGGGTTTATAGAAGTTATGCTAGCTGAGTAGTTTACCTCAGTAGATCTAGTCTATTTGCCTGGCTTTGTTCATTCCCTCTTAGATGTTACCTGAAGGATGTCGATAAGCTATTAGACCTTTCAAGAATTTAAGGCGGGTAAAATACCCCCAGGGGGAGTGCTCTAACCCCCTCCTTATCACTGAACTGATTTTTTTTAAAAGCCAACCTGCCATATCCTTCTTTCCAAAGTTGACCACCACACAGTTTCCCTCAATATTTTTGGAACAGCGGCCAACCCAGTCAACGCGTCTGGCCATAATAATATGGGGTGAAGCCATTAAGCCTCCTTCAGAATATTTTGAACACCATGATTTAACTTTACAGATTAACTCTTCTCTGGTTTCCCTAATGTTTGCCTTAAGAGGGGGTACCCCAGTGAGATCTGCGAGTAATGGAGTAGCTTCTGGGGGTAAATGAAGCCTAACTATACACGCTGGGCCACTTAACTTAACCAAATTGCCCGTCTGGTTAATATCTGTTTTTCTAGAGGAGTCAATATTAGACTGCTGATTGGAATTTCTGCTACTTCCCTGGGGAGACTCACCAAGTTTCCGGGGGACCGAGCCTGAGTTACAATCACCTCCTACAGCTGACCCTCTAATCTTAATTACACTACTGTAGCTACAAGATGGTTCACATTGTCGTTTTCTACCCTCACCAATCTCATTCTCCTTAGTGCTTGTGTTCATGCTAGTTACCCCAGTTACCCCCTGACCATTTATTCTCAAGATATGACAATTTCTTCATAATTTCACCTAGACCAAATTTCATACTGTTGATTAATTCCAATCTTAATGACTCAAATAGAGTTGCAATATGAGTCAGAATTGTCTCCATAGAAATATCGGGGGAAGTGGCTCCAGGACAAGCGGGTAACCTGCCGGCAACATTTGAGTGAGATCCAGGCACCAACTGAGTGGCGGGGACTTTTTTTATAGATCTCTCCCTAAATCCTTTCTTTCTTTTTTTCTTCGCAGATGTTACTAAGAGTTCCGTTAGAGAAATCATAGAAGTGTTATCAGTAGTTACCAAAGATTGTTCCTGATGAGGGTACATTGCGATTACTTTCCCATGATTAGAGTCTTGGGCCCTTGCTGCGGCATCAATGGGATGATCGGTTCTGGAAATACAGGGGCTGACAATGGGGGGGTGCTAATTTCCTCATTCCCTTCACCCATCCCCAATTGAGCTTCTATGTTGTGAATTTCCGTCGTGATCACACCAACAGCGCTAGTCAGATAGGACATAATTGAGGTACAATTACGTAGGAATTTTAGCTTTAGTCTTAGGTAGATCATTTGAACATGTTGTTTAGCGCTTACCTAAATTTATGTCCACATGTCAGAGGGGTTGCCCAGCTTCTGTCGGGCGCAGACGGGCACTGACGGGCCCGCCCTTGATCCGGGCTTCGCCCAGGTGCCTCCCGCGCACAACCCGCGCCGCGGGACTGAGACGGGGCCCTTTATACGCAAGCTGGACTGAGTACCTCCCCCTCATTAGTCTGTAAAATTGGGAGTTTTAACTAAACCTCAAATGTGAATTCAGGCAATAAATGCTGACTGAAGGATAAACACAACTTTATTAGTTTATCCTGACATTGATTTATGTCATTTACTTTTTAATCAATCATCAGATAGTTTTTTCGTCTATACAGAACAAAGATCGTCATCAACTTCATGTATTGCCATATATTTTGACACACTGAAAAACAAATCATGAATATTTACAGTGAAAAACACGGTAGTGAACATGCAATTATACACACAACAACAATGTGCTCGTGATTATGCTAAAACATGGAACAATTAATCAAGGACTCCGAAAGAATCACAATGGTAAATACAAAACATGGGGTGTAAAGAACTTATCAAAATGACACCCCAATTCCTGAAACAATATAAATCTATTCAAATCAGGAAAAAATGCCAATTCCTGCACAAATATCACTGGCATTAAATGTCATTAGGGGGAGAAATGCCAACGCGTTTCGAATCCCGCTAACTGATTCACAGGATTCTCATCAGGGCGGTGTGAGTCGGGTCCATGGGAACTTTTTACAAAAAGGAAAAAGAAGGAGGTATTTTAACAAAAGGGGTCCTCAATCCAAATGGATGTGTAAATTGATTGCATCAACGAGATGCAGCATACCTTGTATTATTCGTACCCAGGGGTGCGCTTGCTTTGTAGTGTTGTCAATGCCGTGGGTATCAACTGCAATAGAGTGGATCCTAGGTAAGACATAATCACCGAAAAGAGCAGGTAGATGCTTGCATTAGTTAGTGTGCGGGAAGGGAAAAAGTTTTACATTCAATCTTCATGCTCCAGCGGCGTGTATGCCGTTGTCGGGGTGAATTGTTACCGATCGAATCACATCTCTGAGAGATCATTGATTGTCATGAATAAGAATTTTTTGTCCGCCAAACCGTTGAGGCTGATATACAGGAGAGTCTGAGACTTGCTCGTGTAGGGACCGGGAAGGCGCGGAAAAAGATGCTGCTGCGGTTTCAAAGAGTTTCAATTCTGTGTAAATCAAAACAGCGGGGGAGAATCACTCGGCTGATCTAGTTTTTCAAAATCGGTGAGAGTCGCCCTATTCTAGTTTTGAGGCTTACCGTTGGAATGCAGGGTTGACACCACTCGTCGGTTTCACTGCCACACGGAACCAGGAAAATGTAGGTGTCCGCGGAAGTGCCGGCTAGTTGAATTGTCATGTGATTTTCGTGTGGCCAATCAAGACCTTCGAGGCCACGAGTTCATTGTGGTGTCTTCTGGGATTTGTAGGCTATGAACAGACCTGTGGCTCTCACGCCCTATTGATTTCACTTAAACAGTTGAGGCCTTTGTTGACACTATCGAATTTCAAAATGAGGTATGCCTCTTTTCGCAATAACATAGTTTCCACGTTAGGCTGATGTTTGGAATCAATCCAGACCAATGTTGTCCATTTAAAATCATTTTCACTATGATTGTTGTTCATAAAATGTTCAACCATTGGTGCGGACAGGACTTTTTTCTTTATTCGCGAACGATGTTGGGTGATCCTTACGTTGATGGCATGACTTGTCTTACCAATGTACAATCTATTGCACGGACAGACCACAGCATAGACCACATTTTTGGTCTTGCAATTTATGAATGCATCAAGTTTCCATTTAACCCCATCATGGATAAAAACATTGCCTTTCAGTGTTGTTGAACAGGACACGCAATTGCCACATTTATGGTGCCCACATATAGGTTTTAAATTCCACTGTGCTATGAGGTCACTTTTTTGCTTGGGAATATAGCTGTCTGCTTTTATTAGCTGTTGCCCTATACTGGTGTTTTTCCGCATGGCGAAAATTGGTTTTTGTAGGGGATACTCTAGCGTTTCCAATAAATGCCAGTTTTTTAAGATGATGCGTTTGAATTGATTTGTGTGTTGACTAAAAGTTATTATGCAAACCAATTTGTCTAGTTCGCTTTTTTCTTTTACCTGGAGAAGAGTCTCTCTCGGGGTAAATCTGGCCCCCAAATTAAATGTATGGGATTGTGGTCGCTAAAATGTGACCACAGTTCTGTGTAGTCTTTAACATAAAGTTCAAGGGCAGTATTTATAAATTTATAATCAATGGTCATGTGGTTTCCCCTTCCTTTAAAAGTTGGGGTATCATCCATATCAAATGGGTTGGTTGGATATGAAAGATCCAAATCAGCTATAGTTTGCTCCAGATATTCACCTTGTGCAGTATGTTCAAAGTGTGTCTCTGGATACCTGTCAGGTCCAAAACTGTCAGAGATACAACATTGTCTATAACATAGGTGTATATTAAAATCCCCTAAAATAATGACCGAATAACGTGTAAGATTGTTTTCCTTATAACCCTCTAGGTAGGTTTTAATGCTGGATAAATGTTCGATAACTTTGATTCTTTCAGAAGAATTATACAAATTAACAATTAATACTCCATTTAAATGTATTGGTACTATCTCTACAACTAGGCAATTTGCTAGTCCTGTATCTAATTTACGATGACTCCCAGAGACCTTTAGGGCAGTCAGGGTAATCAGGTCCCCTTCCGCTCTTCCCATGTTGGATGGTCTAGCAGGTTCAAAATAGAAAGTAAAGCCATCTATCCATAGTGAGCTATCTACATCCCATTATTCTTGGAGCCCAACAATATCATAATCTTTTTAAAAAGTGGTCCAGTTTGCAGCCTCCATTTTGTTTCTAAACCCAGCTATATTCCAGTTAAGAATTTTTATTAGACCAACTTCTTGTAAAATACGAGGTTGTTGTACATCAGTTAAATGATGCCGCTGTGTATCATCCTCATGCATCAGGGCAGGTAGAATACTGATTAGTTATTCATTACAGTCAAACTGAGATAGTGGGTCAAATCTAGTTGATATTTCCACTCCACTGATTTTAGGGCCATCTCCACTACCCCCCTGAAATAAAGGGGTTTATAGAAGTTATGCTAGCTGAGTAGTTTACCTCAGTAGATCTAGTCTATTTGCCTGGCTTTGTTCATTCCCTCTTAGATGTTACCTGAAGGATGTTGATAAGCTATTAGACCTTTCAAGAATTTAAGGCGGGTAAAATACCCCCAGGGGGAGTGCTCTAACCCCCTCCTTATCACTGAACTGATTTTTTTTAAAAGCCAACCTGCCATATCCTTCTTTCCAAAGTTGACCACCACACAGTTTCCCTCAATATTTTTGGAACAGCAGCCAACCCAGTCAACGCGTCTGGCCATAATAATATGGGGTGAAGCCATTAAGCCTCCTTCAGAATATTTTGAACACCATGATTTAACTTTACAGATTAACTCTTCTCTGGTTTCCCTAATGTTTGCCTTAAGAGGGGGTACCCCAGTGAGATCTGCGAGTAATGGAGTAGCTTCTGGGGGTAAATGAAGCCTAACTATACACGCTGGGCCACTTAACTTAACCAAATTGCCCGTCTGGTTAATATCTGTTTTTCTAGAGGAGTCAATATTAGACTGCTGATTGGAATTTCTGCTACTTCCCTGGGGAGACTCACCAAGTTTCCGGGGGACCGAGCCTGAGTTACAATCACCTCCTACAGCTGACCCTCTAATCTTAATTACACTACTGTAGCTACAAGATGGTTCACATTGTCGTTTTCTACCCTCACCAATCTCATTCTCCTTAGTGCTTGTGTTCATGCTAGTTACCCCAGTTACCCCCTGACCATTTATTCTCAAGATATGACAATTTCTTCATAATTTCACCTAGACCAAATTTCATACTGTTGATTAATTCCAATCTTAATGACTCAAATAGAGTTGCAATATGAGTCAGAATTGTCTCCATAGAAATATCGGGGGAAGTGGCTCCAGGACAAGCGGGTAACCTGCCGGCAACATTTGAGTGAGATCCAGGCACCAACTGAGTGGCGGGGACTTTTTTTATAGATCTCTCCCTAAATCCTTTCTTTCTTTTTTTCTTCGCAGATGTTACTAAGAGTTCCGTTAGAGAAATCATAGAAGTGTTATCAGTAGTTACCAAAGATTGTTCCTGATGAGGGTACATTGCGATTACTTTCCCATGATTAGAGTCTTGGGCCCTTGCTGCGGCATCAATGGGATGATCGGTTCTGGAAATACAGGGGCTGACAATGGGGGGGGGCTAATTTCCTCATTCCCTTCACCCATCCCCAATTGAGCTTCTATGTTGTGAATTTCCGTCGTGATCACCCCAACAGCGCTAGTCAGATAGGACATAATTGAGGTACAATTACGTAGGAATTTTAGCTTTAGTCTTAGGTAGATCATTTGAACATGTTGTTTAGCGCTTACCTAAATTTATGTCCACATGTCAGAGGGGTTGCCCAGCTTCTGTCGGGCGCAGACGGGCACTGACGGGCCCGCCCTTGATCCGGGCTTCGCCCAGGTGCCTCCCGCGCACAACCCGCGCCGCGGGACTGAGACGGGGCACTTTATACGCAAGCTGGACTGAGTACCTCCCCCTCATTAGTCTGTAAAATTGGGAGTTTTAACTAAACCTCAAATGTGAATTCAGGCAATAAATGCTGACTGAAGGATAAACACAACTTTATTAGTTTATCCTGACATTGATTTATGTCATTTACTTTTTAATCAATCATCAGATAGTTTTTTCGTCTATACAGAACAAAGATCATCATCAACTTCATGTATTGCCATATATTTTGACACACTGAAAAACAAATCATGAATATTTACAGTGAAAAACACGGTAGTGAACATGCAATTATACACACAACAACAATGTGCTCGTGATTATGCTAAAACATGGAACAATTAATCAAGGACTCCGAAAGAATCACAATGGTAAATACAAAACATGGGGTGTAAAGAACTTATCAAAATGACACCCCAATTCCTGAAACAATATAAATCTATTCAAATCAGGAAAAAATGCCAATTCCTGCACAAATATCACTGGCATTAAATGTCATTAGGGGGAGAAATGCCAACGCGTTTCGAATCCCGCTAACTGATTCACAGGATTCTCATCAGGGCGGTGTGAGTCGGGTCCATGGGAACTTTTTACAAAAAGGAAAAAGAAGGAGGTATTTTAACAAAAGGGGTCCTCAATCCAAATGGATGTTTAAATTGATTGCATCAACGAGATGCAGCATACCTTGTATTATTCGTACCCAGGGGTGCGCTTGCTTTGTAGTGTTGTCAATGCCGTGGGTATCAACTGCAATAGAGTGGATCCTAGGTAAGACATAATCACCGAAAAGAGCAGGTAGATGCTTGCATTAGTTAGTGTGCGGGAAGGGAAAAAGTTTTACATTCAATCTTCATGCTCCAGCGGCGTGTATGCCGTTGTCGGGGTGAATTGTTACCGATCGAATCACATCTCTGAGAGATCATTGATTGTCATGAATAAGAATTTTTTGTCCGCCAAACCGTTGAGGCTGATATACAGGAGAGTCTGAGACTTGCTCGTGTAGGGACCGGGAAGGCGCGGAAAAAGATGCTGCTGCGGTTTCAAAGAGTTTCAATTCTGTGTAAATCAAAACAGCGGGGGAGAATCACTCGGCTGATCTAGTTTTTCAAAATCGGTGAGAGTCGCCCTATTCTAGTTTTGAGGCTTACCGTTGGAATGCGGGGTTGACACCACTCGTCGGTTTCACTGCCACACGGAACCAGGAAAATGTAGGTGTCCGCGGAAGTGCCGGCTAGTTGAATTGTCATGTGATTTTCGTGTGGCCAATCAAGACCTTCGAGGCCACGAGTTCATTGTGGTGTCTTCTGGGATTTGTAGGCTATGAACAGACCTGTGGCTCTCACGCCCTATTGATTTCACTTAAACAGTTGAGGCCTTTGTTGACACTATCGAATTTCAAAATGAGGTATGCCTCTTTTCGCAATAACATAGTTTCCACGTTAGGCTGATGTTTGGAATCAATCCAGACCAATGTTGTCCATTTAAAATCATTTTCACTATGATTGTTGTTCATAAAATGTTCAACCATTGGTGCGGACAGGACTTTTTTCTTTATTCGCGAACGATGTTGGGTGATCCTTACGTTGATGGCATGACTTGTCTTACCAATGTACAATCTATTGCACGGACAGACCACAGCATAGACCACATTTTTGGTCTTGCAATTTATGAATGCATCAAGTTTCCATTTAACCCCATCATGGATAAAAACATTGCCTTTCAGTGTTGTTGAACAGGACACGCAATTGCCACATTTATGGTGCCCACATATAGGTTTTAAATTCCACTGTGCTATGAGGTCACTTTTTTGCTTGGGAATATAGCTGTCTGCTTTTATTAGCTGTTGCCCTATACTGGTGTTTTTCCGCATGGCGAAAATTGGTTTTTGTAGGGGATACTCTAGCGTTTCCAATAAATGCCAGTTTTTTAAGATGATGCGTTTGAATTGATTTGTGTGTTGACTAAAAGTTATTATTCAAACCAATTTGTCTAGTTCGCTTTTTTCTTTTACCTGGAGAAGAGTCTCTCTCGGGGTAAATCTGGCCCTATTTTTTGAGTGTTTTAGTAACTTTTTCGGGTATCCCCGTTTCGCCATTTCACTGCAGAATGTTGTTGCAAGTGACTCAAAATCTGACACATTTGTACAATTGCGTCTTATCCTTAATAATTGCCCATAAGGCAAGTTCTCTTTCAAGCATTGTGGATGTGAGCTTGTATAATGGAGAATGGTATTTCTGTCAGTTTCTTTTTTTATGTAAGGTGGTTGTCAACTTTGCTTCACTAGTGCCTACTGTGACGTAAAGGAAGGTCATTTTGTGTTTACTGGATTCCAGCGTAAATTTGATGTCTTGATGCCGAGAGTTTAACCATACATGGAACTGGTTGAGTGGCAGGGGAGCCAGACTGAACTCGACCAGTTCCATGTATGGGTAAACTCTCGGCATCAAGACATCAAATTTACGCTGGAATCCAGTAAACACAAAATGACCTTCCTTGACGTCACAATAGGCACTAGTGAAGCAAAGTTGACAACCAGCTTACATAAAAAAGAAACTGATAGAAATACCATTCTCCATCATACAAGCTCACATCCACAATGCTTGAAAGAGAACTTGCCTTATGGGCAATTATCAAGGATAAGAAGCAATTGTACAAATGTGTCAGATTTTGAGTCACATGCAACAACATTCTGCAGTGAAATGTCGAAACGGGGATACCGGAAAAAGTTACTAAAACACTCAAAAAATAGGGCCAGATTTACCCTGAGAGAGACTCTTCTCCAGGTAAAAGAAAAAAGCGAGCTAGACAAATTGGTTTGCGTAACAACTTTTAGTCAACACACAAATCAATTCAAACGCATCATCTTAAACAACTGGCATTTATTGGAAACGCTAGAGTATCCCCTACAAAAACCAATTTTCGCCATGCGAAAAACACCAGTATAGGGCAACAGCTAATAAAAGCAGACAGCTATATTCCCAAGCAAAAAAGTGACCTCATAGCACAGTGGAATTTAAAACCTATATGTGGGCACCATAAATGTGGCAATTGCGTGTCCTGTTCAACAACACTGGAAGGCAATGTTTTTATCCATGATCGGGTTAAATGGAAACATGATGCATTCACAAATTGCAAGACCAAAAAAGTGGTCTATGCTGTGGTCTGTCCGTGAAATAGAGTGTACATTGGTAAGACAAGTCAATCCATCAACGTAAGGATCACCCAACATCGTTCGCGAATAAAGAAAAAAGTCCTGTCCGCACCAATGGTTGAACATTTTATGAACAACAATCATAGTGAAAATGATTTTAAATGGACAACATTGGTCTGGATTGATTCCAAACATCAGCCTAACGTGGAAACTATGGTATTGCGAAAAGAGGCATACCTCATTTTGAAATTCGATAGTGTCAACAAAGGCCTCAACTGTTTAAGTGAAATCAATAGGGCATGAGAGCCACAGGTCTGTTTATAGCCTACAAATCCCAGAAGACACCACAATTAACTCGTGGCCTCGAAGGTCTTGATTGGCCATACGAAAATCACATGACACATCAACTAGCCGGCACTTCCGCGGACACCTACATTCTCCTGGTTCCGTGTGGCAGTGAAACCGACGAGTGGTGTCAACCGTGCATTCCAACGGTAAGCCTCAAAACTAGAATAGGGCGACTCTCACCGATTTTGAAAAACTAGATCAGCCGATTGATTCTCCCTCGCTGTTTTGATTTACACAGAATTAAAACTCTTCGAAACCGCAGCGGCATCTTTTTCCGCGCGACTTTCCGGTCCCTACACGAGCAAGTCTCAGACTCTCCTGTATATCAGCCTCAACGGTTTGGCGGACAAAAAATTCTTATTCATGACAATCAATGATCTCTCAGAGATGTGATTCGATCGGTAACAATTCACCCGGACAACGGCATACACGCCGCCGGAGCACAAAGATTGAAGGTAAAACTTTTTCCCTTCCTGCACACTAACTTATGCAAGCATCTACCTGCTCTTTTCGGTGATTATGTCTTACCTAAGATCCACTCTATTGCAGTTGACAAACACGGCATTGACAACACTACAAAGCAAGCGCACCCCTGGGTACGAATAATACAAGGTATGCTGCATCTCGTTGATGCGATTAATTTACACATCCATTTGAATTAAGGACCTCCTTCTTTTTCCTTTCTGTAAATAGTTCCTGTGGACCCGACTCACACCGCCCTGATGAGAATCCTGTGAATCAGTTAGCGGGATTCGAAACGCGTCGGCATTTCTCCCCCTAATGACATTTAATGCCAGTGATATTTGTGCAGGAATTGACATTTTTTCCTTATTTGAATAGATTTATATTGTTACAGGAATTGGGGTGTCATTTTGATAAGTTCTTTACACCTCATGTTTTGTATTTACCATTGTGATTCTTTCGGAGTCCTTGATTAATTGTTCCATGTTTTAGCATAATCACGAGCACATTGTTGTTGTATGTATAATTACATGTTCACTACCGTGTTTTTCACTGTAAATATTCATGATTTGTTTTTCATTGTGTCAAAATATATGGCAATACATGAAGTTGATGACGATCTTTGTTCTGTATAGACAAAAAAACAATCTGATGATTGATTAAAAAGTAAATGACATAAATCAATGTCAGGATAAACTAATAAAGTTGTGTTTATCCTTCAGTCAGCATTTATTGTCTGAATTCACATTTGAGGTTTAGGTAAAACTCCCAATTTTACAGTATACTGTGGCCCGACCTACCCTCTTTCCCACTGGGCCCAACCCCCCCTTTCTCACAATCCCCCTCATTAGTGGCTGTTGGGTCTGGCACTGTGCACCCTGGGCTATGGAGTCCACTCTTCAGGGCGGGTGAAAACAAAAGCCTGGTGTAGATTACGCGAGGACGGTCTCATGCCAGGACTGTGAGCACCACAGGAGTCCCCTCGATGGTAGCTGAACAAATGGAGAAGAAGATCCAGGCAACAGATTAGGCAGCATGCACTGCTCAGCGTTTCATTAATCATTTATTGAACCGCTGTTATTCTGGTGTAGAATAGATGTGCTTCAACAACCGTTAGACAGTATGTGATGTAAATGATTAACAGTACTATGGAAGTGAAAGGATGGTATAGTTCTACCATCTTACTAAAATCATGAGTACATTCGAGTATATAAAACACATGATAAAAGGTGCTTACTCCGACGTTGCCTCCGTATCTATTTGTACCTAAGTGTACCTAGAATGGCACGTAGTTGTTAAGCAAAGAATTCCTCTAGGATCTAGTCAACCCCATTACCTTAAGTGAGACTGTGGAAGCCCTTCTTGGTCTTGAGTTGGACACTCCGCGAGGTATGTTAGACCACTGCGAACTGGAGCGTCTGCATACAGGAATCCCACTATCTCTTGTCAGTGTGTCGCCGGGAAGTCTTGATCTCCTCTAGCTATCTTAGCTAGACGTGATGTAAATATACTTGCTACCTACCTTACCTGCACAGGACGCCGCCATCGGCAAGAGTCAAGAGGGCATATCCCACGCTGCCACCGTCCAAGAGTCAGCTGCATCAATCTTCTTGCCGCCGCCCCGGGACCACAACTCCCGGCAGGCACAGCGGCGGCGCGCAACGTTGACAACGCGCCCGCTCCAGGAGGTGCATAAAGCAGGCACTGAGCCCGGCGGAGGGGGGGAGACCTTGCTACCTACCTTACCTGCACAGGACGCCGCCATAGCCAAGAGTCATGAGGGCCATATCCCACGCCGCCACCGGCCAAGAGTCAGATGCATCATTCTTCGTGCCGCCGCCCCGGGACCACAAATCCCGGCATGCACAGCAGCGGCACGCACCGCTGATGACGCGCCCGCACCAGGAGGTGCATAAAGCACGCCCTGAGCCCCGCACCACGGGACGCACGCGGGAAACGCCGGGCAAAGCCCTGGCCAAGGGCGGGCCCATTCAAGACCGGACAAGGATGGGACGGGCCACCCCTCTTTCATCTGCTCCTGTGAATCAAGGTCAGTTTATTTTCCTTCTTTGCTACTGTACCTGACCCCTCCCATAAGTGACAGGCCCTCGAAAGTAATCATGACAACTGCACCACCTGAAGCCCCGAATATTAGGAAGTCAACCGGAGGATCACTATTAGGCACCCTGGATAACTTCCAAGAATATCGAACTCACTGAACAGAGACTTTCCTTGGAAACCCCATTTGATAGAAGATCTTCATTGGGAAGCCTGGTGAGGGCAGGATCACCAATTCTCCATCCATCTAACTCCCAGGCCGCATTGCCTCCCTCGGGAGTTGTGGAGCGAAGTCTGTTGTTATCCATGATATAAGCTTAAACTCCCCTACTGGGACGGATGCCCATAATGCCCCAAAGATTATACTCTCTCCCAATATTAAAACCCGCTAAGCCTCCCACGCAAAATTAGGTCTTCCACAGCGAGATGCGGGAGTGGCCGCTAAAAGGAAGCGCACTGGCGCACAAACAACTCTAGGAGGCAAAAAATCCAAAACTGGCAAAATGGATGTCCCTAATGAAGTCCCAGCTGCCATACTTCCTCCGTGTCCACCCCATTTAGCAACAATTGCTGTAGAAGAGCATAGCGGGCCAAATACTACTCTGGGGGAGAAGAACAACCTGATATGGGCCCATTGTTTTGGAAGAGACTGGAAAGCACTCTCAAAAAAGTTTGCACCCCAATTACCACACGACTGGACTCAATTGAGAATAGATTAGTATGCCTTGAACTCGCATTACTCCAGAAGCAAGGGGGTCTGAGGGCTAATGACTCTATTCACAGGCAGACAAAAACACCAGGCCAAAGACCAATTGACCTCAACGTTGTTGCAGCATCAAACAGTCATACTGTCCCCAACCAAAGATCTCCTGCCTTAACCTCTGTTGATGAACAAGCTCCCAGCCTGCCAGCAGGTGCAAATACAACTATAAGGGACAAACCCCATCAAACAGCTGCTGGCAGATCAGCACCCAGACTACAAAAACTGCCCTTGGTCCAGAGTGCTGATCCCCTGCTCAATATCGATCTTCCACCCCAATCAGCGCCCTATGTGGATGTTTTGGCGGGGGTTGCCGCTCTTGTCAGGGGAATAGGGAGACATATGCATAACTCAAAAATAAGTGCACCTTCTGGCTTAATCAGAAACGACCGCTTCCAATAAATATAACAGCAGAAATTCTGTTTGCCAGGAGAGTGAACTGGATCGGCAAGAGTACTAAAACCATGGTGGGGGACTGTGTTATAATTAATTTTAGAGACTGGAGGTGCGTCGAATTCATTTGTGATTGGCCACAAAATATTTTGCTGCCTGGAACTCTCACACTGCCATTGTCCCACTTTTATGAACCCCGGTACCTAACCACAAGAGACCTATTCCCACAGGACGAAGCGCCGAACACATGCACCTTGGGTACCATCATGCTCTTTAATAGATTTGATGCCCTCTCAGGTCTGGGGGACTGCGACTGATGCTCTGTGTCCCAAATTTTAGTACAGAATAGTATATCTCTAAGTAACGGGGATCTGTGGAAAATGGGTTTGGACAAGATACTGGCCAGCCACTTCTAGATGTTAAAGGGAGATTGGAGCAGAAGACTGCAGAAGATCTTACTGACCTGCCATCTTCCAGTGATGAATTCTCCCTGGATAGGGATTCATCGCCGAGAGGATCAGTAATAACCTTACCAACAGCTTACATTACTGTTCCTACCACTGCACCATCTCACCCAGTACAAAATGGGCCTTCGAACGCCCCTGGTGGTTCGAATAATTTGGTTAATTATGGTAATCAGTCACCTAGAAACTTTAACCAATATTCAACCTTAAAAATTTTAACCTGGAACATAGCAGGTCTTGACGCCAAAAAGGATAATCCTGACTGGTGTGCCTTAGTAGACCTCCACGGGATATGTATATTCCAGGAAATATGGGCTCTTAACCCCATACATAGACTGGGCTATTCCACGTTTATGGAGCCAGCCCTAGAGGCAGACCATCGGGCATGTATCTGGTTAGGTGCCCATCTTGGGTTTTCTGCGAAAAGAATAGACACCAACAGCCCTGATATAACCTGTATCATATTGTCACACACTAAAACACCTAAACTGGCACTTAATAATATCTACTCGAGGCCAGTAGGACAGGGGGGCACCTCCAAAACCCTAGACTCTTTGTCCTCTCTTTTGCACTCCCTTCCGGGAGATGTTGCGTTGATGATTGGTGGTGACTTCAATTGTCATTACGAACCACTTATTGGAGTCCCCCAAATCTCAACAGATGAGGATGAAATATGGTCAATCCCCCACCCAAATATGTATCCAGCTAAACAATGGTCAGCCATGGTACTTCAGCTAACCTCCATAACCTACTGCTTTTCCATTAGAGCATGTAATGGGAGTTTTAAGGGAGACAGCCCAGGGCAACCAACCTACAGCGGAAAAGGGTCACACTTCTATAATTGATTATTTTATGGTCAGTATGCCCCTATGGCCTAAGATTCTCAACTTCCAAATCTCCAGTCACACGGAAAGCGACCACAATCCCCTGTCAACAAAGATTAACTATGATTTGATAACTGAGGCCAATGAAACTTACGAAAATAACAACCTCAGAATAATTCAAGGCGGGAGGAGAATCAGATGGGCAAACATGAAGAAATCCACTGAAGACATGGGTAAATTGTACCTGATCATAATTCCCCTCTTAGAAAGGGCAAACTTAATCATGATTCTTCCGTTTGGTAATAGCGCACAAAGGTCCCTGTCAGGTTTGCATGAGGAACTTAGTATCTTATTGGCGAACTCCTTTTATAAAACAACCCCTATTAAACCCAAGCCTCTTGTCACTAAACACCCCTGGTTTAATAAGGGTTGCAAAGATCTGAAGCAGGGGTTACTTAAGGCACTGAAACAAGGCTCCCCGGCCGCCGTGGCTGAAGCCAGGTTTGCTTAT
Source organism: Lissotriton vulgaris (assembly GCF_964263255.1). Lineage (NCBI taxonomy): Eukaryota > Metazoa > Chordata > Amphibia > Caudata > Salamandridae > Lissotriton > Lissotriton vulgaris. The sequence continues at coordinate 404,089,130 of NC_141698.1, read as the reverse complement.
AAACTAATGACTTTTAATGCAAAAAAAGAGTGGGAAGATCGATGGCACTCCATCAGATTTGCACTCGAGGCCCAAGTTCCACGGTCCTTCTGGAATCTAGTTCACATGGGGAAACCAGAAGGCAGGACCTCGATTGATCCAAATATTCCTGAAGAATATTGGTCTCTACATTTTAAAGAGCTTTATTCTACTCCCCCAATATCAAAAAGCTCAGCCCACACTGCTTTGACGGTTATGGACCCTAACTGCCCCACACCGCTTTTTACCTTGGATGAAGTTCTTATTGCAGTGCATTCCCTGCAATCGAACAAAGCGCCTGGGCTAGATAGGATGCCTAGCGACCTCTTCAAAGAAGAACCAGTAGTTTGGGCCCCTTACCTTTTATTACTCTACAACGCAATTTTGCAGAGCCTACCTCTTCCAGTCACATGGTTGGGGTGGAGATAATTCCCATCTTTAAGAAGGGTTCCCCGCTAGAACCATCAAATTACAGGCCAATTAGCCTTATCGATGTAAGCCAGAAAATCTATGCAAGACTACTCTTACAATGCCTACTGGACTGGGTAAATGATAATAATATACAGACTCCCCTCCAGTCAGGCTTTAGGGCTAAAACGTCTACAATTGATCAATTGTTCCGGCTCCAAGTCCTTTACTGGAAGCACGTTGTCATGGACCAGGAAAGTTTATATCTAACGTTTATGGACCTAAAGTCAGCTTTCGATATGGTGGATCCTAACCAACTCTGGGCTATTTTACTATCATTGGGGGTGCCACCCTACTTATGCCACCTATTCAAACATCTTCACGATGGCACCTATGCCAGAGTACGCTTTGGGAACTATGGTCAGCTAACTGGGCCCTTTCTGGTCGAGAACGGGGTTAGGCAGGGCTGTGTTCTTGCCCCTACCCTCTTCTCCCTTTTTTTAATGGGCTCATTGAAGACCTACTATCAATCAAAGATATTGACTCCCCAAAATTAGCCTCACATAGATTTCCTGCACTAATGTTTGCAGATGATACTCTGCTTCTCTCAAAATCCCCCATGGGCATGCAGAGGGTCTTAAACCAGTTCATTACATTTTGCAAACATAGAAACCTGGTAGTTAACATCGATAAGACCAAGTATATGGTATTTAATGCCAACACTACTAATTGTCCACATCCCATGATGGAAGGCAGACCGTTAGAAAGAGTCCCAACATTTGATTACCTAGGGTGGACCCTAACTGACAGAATGGGGTGGGGAGCTCAAATGGCTAAGGCCCACCTAAAACTTGTACAGACAACTGGGGGAATTTTAAAGTCCAAAAAAACTGTGCATACAAAACCATTAGTTCCCCACTGGAAATTTTGAAATTTCAAGCAAGATCTTCCCTTTACCGGGTGGAACTTTGGGGACACGTTCCTTCTACTGATTTAACCACTATAGAAAATAATTTTACTAGGCAAATTTTAACCTTGCCTAGAAGCACTCCTTTAGTCCCACTTAGGCTAGACCTGAATATTAGGCCTATAGCCGAATCTATTGCCTCACGTCCCCTTCTCTATTGGAGAAGGCTGTGGAGTACCCCCGAACTGGAAAGCTATAAAAAGGAATTAAAGGTGGTGCTAGCCTCCCCAGGAGCAGGTAGAATTCCATGGCTACGCTTTGTTAGACAATCTCTTGCTCAAATTGGATACGAAAACTTATGGACAAACCCTGAGGCAACATCCTCAACTATTTCTAAGAAAACATTGTCCAGTGCAGTGCAGGACTTTAGCCTCGGGAGGACCATTTGTGCAGTACCATCAACGAGCCTTCCTGAGTCATAAGTCCATATACAGCTTTGAACAAGAAATAGACGTAATCCAACCTACTTTAGCTAAGAAGCTGTACTTACAGTTTAGATTTGGAACACTGCCCCTCTATTCTATGACAGACAGGTGGACAGGGGGTTCTGTACATTTATGCCCTGGCTGCAGAACTGACAACCTATGTATTTATGAGATTTTGTTGCTTTTAAAATTGTATGTTGTTTGTTAAATTATGACTGTATTTTTTATATTGTATGCTTTTATGGTTTGAAACAAAATCGAATAAAGCTTAATTAAGGATGTATTTATCTGCTGATATTTGAGAATTATTTGGATCAACAAATGTTATCTTAACTTTTTTTTTAAAAAATTAAAAAATGATTTACATTTTTATGGTTTTAACAATTTGCCTTCTCCACTCTGATTTCATATGGTGTATTTAAATAAATATAACTATAAATGAACTGTGGAAAAGTGAAAAATTATTTTTTATGTACTTTGATGGTTAAAACAAACCGAAATAAAGTTTATTGAATGAATGAATATATACTCATAGGTCTCCCAAGGGTCCTACCTTGCTGTGTTACTGTGTCGGCCTAAGGATGCAGTCGGGCCTGAACTTTGTACATATATTTTATACAGGAGACAGTAGTCCTGCTATGAAAGAACCCTCATACATAATGTATGAGATTTCGAACTAGGGAAAACTAGCTTTCTGAATGCAGTATAATATCTAGGTAAAAGGTCAGTCCCTGTAAACCATGACAAGTGTAATGTAGGGAGAGACTATAAGTGAACGGTAACAAGTTTACCGAGGCCTATTTTATAGTGCCTATATGGAATATAGCACCCACTGCTCTTCCGAATGGACAACATAATTTTAAATCCTACATGTACTACTAGGTGTTCTGGATATGTGTACACAAATATACAAAAACCTTTGTTATTTAAAAACATCAGTTTAAAAAAGGTTTCCTAACAAAAATCTAAACGTTTGTTAAAAAAAGGAAAGCAGTTAGAAATGTACAGATAGATTATTGCTCTAATTTGTCCGTAGATATAGTCTGACCTTTTACAAACATTTTGAAAGCCATACATGCGTGAAAGGAATGTGAATTTTGATATAGACTTTCAGTTTTCTGTTTTGTTTTTAAAAAGCCGAATTTCTTCCCAGCACATGATGGGCCAAATGATTAAAATGTTTGTGTCCTGGCTGGTAGACGCAACATTCGAGAAACAACCTTTACAACGCAACTTTTACAATGCACTACCATTACAACACAGTCATTACAACGCAACATCCCTTACAACACATGCCATTACAACGCAACCATTACCACGCATGACACTACAACGCATACAATTACAACTCATGTCATTACAACGCAGTCATTACAACGCATACCATTACAATTCATACCATTACAAAGCATAGTACCCTTACACTATCCAACATTTACCCTACTGTTGTACCCCATGGAGTTAGAATAGTAATTTTTACCCCTACACTGTCCAACACCTACCCTACTATTGCACTCCCTTGAGTTAGAATAGTAATTTTTACACCTACTCTATCCAACACTTACCCTACTGTTGCATCCCCCTGGAGTTAGAATAGTAATTTTTACCCCTACACTATCCAATACTTACCATACATGCAATGTAATGGTATGCGTTGTAAAGGTAGTATGTGTTGTAATGGAATGCGTTGTAAAGGTATTTTTTTTAAATTCATTGTAATGGCATGCGTTGTAATGGAATGCGTTGTAATGATGTAGCGTTGTAAAAAATGCGTTGTAAAGGTATGCTTTGTAAAAGTATGCGTTGTAACGTCATGCATTCCAACATTCTCTTCGCTTGCTTCCACAGTTGGCTGTCCCTGTAACACCTCGCAGATTATGTCTATTGAGCACAGATGATTTTCTGTACTGTCCACAGCCGGTTCTAGGGCAGGCTGTGCAGCCTGTGCACCATCCAATGCATGGGTGTCAGAGGAGGAGCTGGAGTCTGTACCAACAGGTGCTGATGTTACCTGCAGTGACTCTAAGAATGCCGACATCAACATAGGAATATGCTGGGGACACTGCAAAACATGGGCCGTTATCGGGTCCAGTAAAGAGAAAAAACGTCAGTTCTGGCACATGATAGGAGTTTCAGACAGAGATCCAACATGCATTCTTCTCCGCAAAACAGGCATCAGAGGACAGGTAAGATGCAGTCCATCCAGACTGGTCTGAATGATTAGAACCAAGAAGCACTTAGTTCACCTAGGCGAGGTGTCCCTAGAAGTATTACCATGCAATCACAGTATTTTCTCTCCAGGAGTGCTGTTTCCATCTCCTTGGTGACTGGGACATCAATTGAGTAGCAAAAAATGACAATCAGGATACTTTCTATTAGAAACAGGATTAGCATCAGTCCTCAAAAAATGCTTTCAAATACGGAGTGTATAAAGTTTAGAATCACTCCGAGGACCGTCTGAAAGGTGCTTAACAGTCCAGAACCTACGTTCTTAAATAGGTGGACAATGCCTGTAGTATCTGACACGTTTAAAGATACGATTTACCATTTCTGTGAAATGGAAAGGGCAGTTGGTGCGTATAAGTACTTGTATTTCTGTTGAAGACCTTGCTACTTGGAGATCAAAAGTCTCTCGAGCGGAGGTTAAGGGTACATACTTCTGTGGTAGCATGGATTTCATTCTGCTAAAAGTATCAAACCGTATTGATGAAATATTTAATTAAGGCCATAGTGGCGCCTCTGTGACTGAATGTGTTGGGGGAAACAATTCTTGCATACAGCAAGTAACCCTGGAGCTTACAGTTACCAAATGTGCGATGCCCGGAAGCATCCCACAGCAACCTTGATTGTTCAGCATCAAGTAATTCCCATTCGAAAGTAGTTTAAATACTGGAGTTATCTTGGCAGCTGGGGCACCCTTTAAGTGACATGACAGATTTGCTATTGAACCATTACAGGCCCCATGAAGCATTATATCCATGCATATAAGCGATCCACTAAAGGTATTCTCGCAGTTAGTACCTCTAAGAAACACTTCTTTTTCCCCACGCCGGCATCAAAATCTGTACGGCAATTTCCAAGATTCCTTGATGAATTTCTTACCCATTTTCTCATATCTGCCTGCCTGCATTTGTTCTAGGCAATAATGGAATTGAAAAGTTGTAACTGGGAGAGTTATGTTGCCATGGATTAACCATTCTGTGAACTGCGATTCTGCCACTGTAAATGTTAGTCTGTCCAGTTTTTCAATGCACAGCATTGTATACTTTGCTCCCCTCTGTTCCATTTCTATCTGTTTTTCTGTCAGATTGTACGAGGAAAACAGAGACGTGATGTTTATAAAACGCCATGGCACATAACTTGCGCGCAAAGATTGCAGCGTCCAGCGTAATAACATAATAAAATACAATTGCGATTGCTCATGCTGTAGTATGGACAAGTCTTGTTCTAGCACATCAATAGCAGAATATATACTGTTGCCCAGTGAATATAACCTGGATGTTAAGGTTGTTAACCCATTATCGACCACTGATAGAGCTTTCTCTAGCTTTAGACGATCAATTTCTTGTTATCTTTCCACGACCTCTTGTTGAGAAATTTTCCATATTTCATATAGACAGCATAATGAACACATTTTGGACGTGGTTTCCTAGGACCTAATAAAAAACCAGCAGGTCCACATCCCCTGTAAGTAAAGATAACTGTTGTTTCACCTGTGTGAGTGTTGCAGTTTGTAGCCAATCGAGGCATAACTTCCCAACACTGTATGATGTCACTACCTCTGGGTGTTGTCTCTGTACATAGCTTGGATCTGGCCTATTGACACTAAATCCTTCAGTTTTACCAAAGAATCTTTCTTGACAGTGATTGGTGTCTGTGGGCCAAATCAACCATCCCTTCCAATCGGGGTCTGATCTATTCCTTTGTAATATGTCATATATAGTAACCACTTTTTGTGATGTTGCATTTTCCTCAGTGTGCTATGGTACTGGCACCCAAGGTCTACTCAAATCTTCATTCCTAGGTAACCCAAGACAAGTTGTTTGTTGTATTGTTTCATTTAAGAACATTATTTGTTGAGGAATGAGACATGCTCTAAACAGTGCCTCTGTTCCCTGGACCTGCCAGTCTCTAGTACCTCAGACTGATTTTAAGTCTACTGTGTCTTTCCATAGGTCGAACCCTTGCTATGACAACTGGGCAATAAAAGAAGCAGAATAGATCTGTTTGGTGTTTGTCAACATATATAGAAAATCTTTATTTGGATAAAAGAAAAATATCCTTAAAAGCATTTCACAGTAAAACCTCAGTCGGTACATTATAATTGAAAAATTTCGAAACATATTTTACCACAGTTGATCAGAAAAATCGACCAACACCTGTTACTCATTTTATGTTGCACCTTAAAAATTAAAACAATTATGTAATAGACAACAATGACACTTAATAAAGGAGCAGGAGGATTTGATATACTAACATTTGACGGCTAAAACTCATAAAACCCAACAATTTTAAGAAATTGGCCACTGATGCCAAAGCGCAGTCCATGAAGACAGGTCGCTGATCGGTGACACTGATATAATAAAATGCGACTAGTTATAAACCTTTTTTTTTTTTCTTTAAAACTTAGGGCCAAAATACAGCATAAGTTAGACCACTGGACAAGACAGAGCGGGGGGTTTGTCAACATATTTTTTTGTGCTGGTGTAGGTGCAACCTTATAATACTACAAGGCTGGGTCTGATGTGTTAAACCCTGAAAAATACGGAAATTTTGTACAAATGTCTTTGAACTGCTTCTCGGTGGTGTTGGGCAATGTTCCCATTGGTGATATGTGAAAACATTCCTAGTGTTAGCAGATTTATGCAAAAAATGATGACCATAATGTTGATAGCAATACATTTTCTCAAAGTCAGATGTGTCTCCCATAACATTTCATTATTGGAAAAAGCAGCAGATTTTTCTAAATCAGACAGCATATTATTTATAGTTTCACAGTCCCAATCGTCATAAAATGTTCTTGAGGTAAGGATATCGCTCAATGAAATTTTAAATAAATTATTTTTTTTTATTTTATTTAAGTCGGGCCAAATATATCGAAATCAACCTTGTCTCATACCATACCATCAGGTATAGGAACTGCAGTAATTTTCACTATTGACAGGCCTCTTCTTTCACGATGTGATGATAGGTGCAGTTTCAAGATCACATTCACTTTTCGTGACGCAGAGCTTTCTCGAAGATAAGTCCCACTAAAAAGAATGACATGGCCTATCCAGAAAATAAAGAAAAGTATTCCTGTAGATACCCAGAGTTCCACCCAAGGTGATACCAGTTAAGTATTTTTAGGAAAGTTCAGAAAAACGTAAAATCACTGTGGGCGAGATTTTTGGGCTGGCGTTGTTTCAGGTTCGCTTGGATCCAATTAAAAGGTGTCAAAGTCAATGAAATAGCCAGATGCAGTTCGATCAATTTTTGGTACTTCCCCAGTTTTTGTAAAAACTGTAGCTTACTCTTGTTGGGGCATGTTGAAGTAGATATTCGTGTTAGGTAGAATTGAAATTTGTCTTTCAGCTAAGTTCTCATGTTGAACTTCAGGTTCAAGAGGATAGAGTTCCATTGCGTTGTTGCTTAGTCCTTTAAACGTGATGAGTCACTCTGTTTGAACTTTTGGTATAGTTGTGATAGGAGGGTGTCTGTTACTTCGGAGTCCATGTGTCCTACTATTCAGTATCAACCACATAGTGTGGTTTGATTAGGTCAATTGAGACAAATATTTTCCCCTTTTTACTGGCAAGAGGTAGTAGAAGTACAGTTCTTGCTCCTTCAACTGCCAGGACAGGCACAGGCATTGTGTATGATGGCCCAAATACATTTTTGTATGCTATTTTCTCTCTGACCAGATACTTGCTGTGACACTTTTTGCTTCCCAGTGGCATTCTTCATTATATTGATATTACTCTGTTGTGCCCTGGTTTCATTCAGGTCCTGTAAAACAGCCAAACGTTTATGGATATCAAAAGGTTTTTTATCCACCACTGTGCCTTCACAATCAAGATCATACCAAATGGACCTCATAAGGAGTGATCCCCCCTAGAGAGCTTGTTGGCAAATTATTCAATGCTCTTTGGACTCCATACAGATGTTTTACCCAATTGCCACTAGACCCTAATACTCTAGCTGTGAAAGATTGCTTTAAGTCCCAGTTTTTCCTCTCCATGACCAAATTTCCCTTCGGATGGTACGGAGAGGAGTACTGTAATGCTACACCTAGGCTTCCCATAGCTTCCTTGTAAGGCCGAGAGCTAAACGTGGGGCCACTGTCAGAATGAAGAGGCCGATTGCATATGTCTTAATAAAGACTCACAAATCTTTTATAACAGTTTGAGCGTCAGCCGAGCATTGCATTGGGACCATACCCATAGGAACCTAGAGCAGGAATCCACTGCAACCATGATATATGTGTAAGCCCCATCAGATTGTAGGGGGCCGCAGCGGTGGTTTGTCTGAAAAGAATAAAGGTGTCTGCGATGGACAAGTTAGGATGGAGCCTTTCATATGCTGGCAGATGTCACTTTTCAAGACAGTCTTTAGTCTGCCTTCTTAGCCCTGGCCTCCAGTAGCGTTGTTTCAAAAGAGAAGCAGTAGCCTAAACTCCTGCATGTGCAGAACCTATACCCTCATGTGCTGCTAGAATTAATCCTAACCTTCGATCCATATTTGGTATTACTCTATCCCCCACTCCAGGCATCTGAGCAAATGGAACATTGCTTGCATCTAAGTTGCAGGAGTATTTGAGTGGAAACTTTTTTGGGACTATAGAGTTATTGAGTGTAGCAATCATCAAAATCATTATTTCTCAGTCTATTTTCGCTTTTGAACAAGTGATTGCTGCTACGGAAGCTGTGCCTACAGCCCCCTTTGCGGTTTCATCAGCCAATGAATTCCCTTCAATGTGAACGCCATCACGTTGATGACTCAGTGTGTGTATCATGTGAGCCTTGGTATTTCATTTTTCAACTCCACTACCTGTTCCCATAGCATTTTGTGCTTAATTGTGCCACCTTTTCATCTTTAAACCCATTTGGTCCCCAGTGGTGTAGATATTCATTGTATCACTGTGCACAGTAAAATGAATCACACACAATTAGTGTGGGGAATTCTCGATCCGTATTTACCCGGGCCAATATTAGTGCTTTTAGCTCTGCCAGCTGTGCTGTGCCGTCTCCAGGAGACTGTGTTTTTGTGCAATTTGGATGAATTTTTCATCCTGCATCCGTTCTTTTATGATAGCACATGCAGCTCTATATTGCTGTTTACTAACTATGGCCGCTTCCGCAGAACCCTCAGTATAAATAATGTATTTGCACTGACCAAGAAGCATTATTTCATTTGGTAGAGGATATTCTTGTTTGTATTGCTTAAATGCTTGTGTTTATAAGTTTGGGTCATACCCGTATTCTATATCTTTTGCATTTATAGAATTGGCCCATTGTATCTATATTGGATGTAAGGCTTTAGCGCTGGGAATGCTTGCCTTTGCTGCAGCCTCTAGGGCGGAACCGGGGTCATGACTATTATACGTTTCCCTTGAGCCAGGGTTCTTTCTCTGACTACAGCAGTCTGTACTGCTGTTGTAATTTTTTCTGTAGATGCGAAACGCATGTCAGCATTTGTGTACAAGTGAGATTTATATGCTATTGGCACCGTTTCACCTTCATTATATGATAGATAGATGTACCCTGATTGAGCCGCAACTATTCGGATCACCAGGTAGGTTATGTTTACGCATGTCTATAAGTGTTTTGAAGCTATCATGTCAGCTTGTAAGGAACAAAGTGTATCTGTGTGTTCCTGTGTCTAGTTTCTAACTGAAAAATCAGGTTTTATTGAATCAGAGAAAGGTTTTACTCTTTCTGCGTAATCCAAAATGTGTGTCCTACCAAAATTGAGGAATTCTAGTATTGATTGTAAGTTTTTTAATGCTTTAGGAGGATGGAGCAGTGCACATTTTCCTAAAAAGTTAGCTGCCAGGCTTTTTCCTTCACTTGAAAGCTCATATCCTAGAAATAGGACATTAAGGGGGGCTATTTTCGATTTTTTAAAGTTGAATTTGTAACCCTCAAAGGCCAATCCCAATATTATGGTATTCATTCTGTTCAAGTGTTCCTCCAGGTCATCATCCGTTAGATAAATATAATCCACATAAGACAATGCCACTTCATCCAGATTTTGAAGTAATTCAGTTACTCTGGCTGAAAACTGTAGGAGAGTAGGATCTGCTTCCTATGGTTACCCCCACTTTTTGCTGTGTTTCACTGGGTTATTGACTTTAGTCTGGCTGTGGCCCTGCTAATCAGGACCACAGCCTAGCTGTTCTCTCTCTAAATTGATTACATGTACATTAGGTACATACCAGATTGGTCACTGGGTGACCATTTTGAGTCCTAGTATTTGGTACCTTAGGTACCAAGGGCATATTTACCCCAGAGTCCTACCAGGGGCTGAAGCATGGATTATGCCACCCCTGGGAAGCCTTCAAAAATGGTGCCACAGGTCGACACTTGCAGCCTGGGTAAGGTGGTGTAAACACTCCTTACTTAGATATAGTATACCTATATCTGCCTATATATATAGACACATATGAACCTATAAGTCACTCCTATGGCAGGCATTGACAATCCTGAAGGCAGAGTGCTTGGTTTTGTGTGATAGGATGCCATAGCATGAGCTGAGCCCCTCTGCAGTTTTTGGAATCCCTTCCTTATAGCTGTTCACTGATACAGCCATACCATATACCCTTAAGTGCATTATAACCTCGCGGTAAATTGTATCTTTGGTTTGGCTGCATCAAAACATGTCGGGTTTGGTGTCAAACGCTTTGGAATTCTACCCCCCACCAGTTCGGGTGGAGGGGTACAATTCCACCCTTCTAGTGGGATAAGACATGTATACACTGGTAAACCTGGTAGAAGTTAAGCAGAGCCCCAGCATCACAAAATGGATGCTGCTGACACAGACACGAGTCTGCCCTCCTGCTGCTGGACGAAACTCTGGCAGGGGAGGCCTGGACAATGGCTTTCCTGTCCAGGGAGGTGCCAGCACCTCCCCAGACAGGCTTCAGTGTATTGGGGCAGGGTGGGTTACATTCAGTGAATGCTTTTCAGACACTGCCTGGGGCACACAAGGTGGCCCATGCATTTCCCAGTTCAAACCGGTTGCTGGGGCACTCAGCCCTGAGCTCTGGCGGGCAACTGAACAAAGGGGAAGGGGTGTAACCATCCCCTCCCCAGGTCCTCCCGTAGGTGGGACCCTAGAGTTAGTCCAACCCCTAAATTTAGTATAAGTATAGGAACCCAGGCCCTAGGACTTCATATTACCCTGGATGGTACTCTGAAGAAGAGATCTTGGACCTTCGACATTCCATATCAACTGGAAGACAGAAGAAATCTCCCTTGGGGTCAAGGAGTGACACCCCTGTTCAAACAGGCACCAAAGAAGCATCTTGCCGGTCTGCATTTTCAAGGCTCCAAACAGATCCTGAAGAATGTGGGACACAGGACATAGACTTCCATACATCTTTGAGGCTGACACGAGTCCCCAGTGAAGCTGAGACCTGTAGCTATCACGAGAGACGTGGGACCAGAATTCCTGGACATCCTGTTATTTTGCAAGTGCACCTACTTCCTGAAGTTTCCTGAAGTTGTGCATTGGGGTATTTGAAGCCCCTGCCCTGAGCATGTTTTGCACTGCAGCTTAGAGGCCTACACGAGTATCCCATGGGCCCGCTTTCTGCATTGCAGCTCGAGGGTCCTTTGCAATTCCTAGTCTGTTGGCTAGTGGGTCCCCACGAAGGACAATCCTTTGTTTCTTGGGCTTTCCTGGTTGCTCCAGAAGTGACCTGACTCCCCTCTAAAGGGTGAGCCCCACAGAACTTGCTGGTCTGCACCAAAGCCAATCTTGTCATCTTGTGTGGGTTGCTGTTGCCAAGGCTTGTTGGGTCCAATCTGGATACTGACACTGCAGCACTTGACATCCTTTGTGGGACAGCTCGAATCCAGCTCCTGGTTGTCATTGATGCCTCCTGGTCCTCATGGCTGAAGAGTCAAGCTTCACCTACTTCCCTTGAAAGCACCCAACATTGGCTGGCATCTTCTTGTCGCCATCCTGGTCACTGGCTAGTGACCCAGACTCTGTCCCCCCTCCTTTCAGGTTCTTCAGATAACCAATCCACCCTTGGATCCATCTGGACACTTTTTCTCTGGTCACCTACAGCCCTTCTTCGCAGCTCTCCATTGGAATCAACAACGAAACCTGACACGAAAAGACACCTATGCACCCGACTTCCCTGGTTGAGGTAACACGAGTACTTCAGTGCTCCCATGGGTCTTGACTCTCGAAGTGTCTAGTTCTAAAGGAGTTTCACCGCAGTCCACTCCTAAGTGTCCTTAAACTTTAACACTCTTAAACCTTCTCCATAGAAGTCAATGGTGATTTGCGGCTGTGTTTAGACACTGCACGCGTCCTCCGTGGGTCTCCTGCGTCCCTACCTTGGGTGGTTCCTGGTTGCCCCATTGGTTCTACAGGCCCTCAAGTGGTTCTTATACCACTTTCTTTGTGTATGGTTTGTGAGGCCCCTAGGTCAAAACGTATACTGTGCTGATTTACTGTGTGCTAATTAAGTTCCTGTATTGTACTTTGACCTCTAGCCTCATAAAGAGACTAGCGGGGTTGAGAACACTGGTGAGGTGCCTCACCAAGACTGACAATGATGAAGACCAGGAGATAGATACTAATCTAAACCTGGAGAATCCAGTTATGCCTGGAGATGAGGAAGACCAAAGTGGCCCAAGCCTTGTCCTCCCAGGAAGAGTTGGTGGTGTGCCCAGAAGGGAAAGATCTCCCTCCCAGGAATCTAACACTCTGGTACATCTATAGGGTCCTCTACTTCTTCTCATAGGAAGAAGACTTCCCTTGAGGAGAAGGGTCATCAGGCTAGGGTGAGAGAAGCCCAGCTGAGAATAAGCAGACAAGAAGTAGCCTTAGAAAAGGAGATCCTAGCTCTGGAAAGAGAGAGGAAAAAGATGTGACTAGAGTCCCATGGTGGCAGCAATGGCCCTAGTGGTAGGGATAGGTCTTATGACCATAGAAACCTAAACAAGATTATCCCTCCCTATCAGACTGGGGATGACATCCACAAATAGATTACTGCACTGGAGAGGGCCTGCAAAGTACAGACAGTACCCCAGGAGCAGTGGGCAGCAATCGTGTGGCTCTCCTTTGCAGACAAAGGTAGAGATACACTCCTCACTGTAAGAGAAGAGGATGCTGATGATTACAAGATCCTGAAGAATGCTCTGATAGATGGCTTTATCGTAACCCCTGAACAGTACAGGATACAGTTCAGAAACACGCAGAAGGCACAGACTCAGGACTGGGTTGACTTTGTAGATTGTGCTACTAAGGCTCTGGAGGGCTGGTTACTGGGCAGTAAAGTGTGTGACTATACAGGATTGTATAATCTGATCATGAGAGAACACATTTTTAATAACTGTCAGAACCAGCTATTGCATCAGCACCTGGTGGACTCTGAGCTGACCTCTCCCCAAGAAGTGGGAAAGAAGGCAGACAAATGCGTCAGAACCTTGGTGAAGCAGAAGGTACAGCACCAAGGTGTTGACCAAAAGAAGCAAGATCAAAAGGATGGGTAGAAAGATAAAGACCAGATGTCTTCACAAGGTCCCCCAAAAGCTTCTAATGGTGGGGGTCTCCAATCCAAATAGAAAGAAGACCCAAAGAAACCATGGTGCAAAGTTTGTAAGAATAATAGTCACTGGACTAGTGATTGCACAAAAAAGGAAACAGCTCCAGCCGCTAGGGAAACTGTTCCCCCTAGTTCAGCTACAAGCTGTTGTTCCCCAGCAGGAGGGTGTAGTAGGGTTAACCTTGGGATCTGAGATGGACTCTGGCCTAGTCAGAGTGCCAACTCAAGCTGTTTTGATCTGTGATGGAGGCATGGATATGACCTCCTCTGTGAGTCCCAGTAATAAGGGCAAGTACAGACAAATACCTTTAATTAATGGGAAACAGGGTGAGGCCTACAGGGACACAGGGGCAAGTGTCACAATGGTGATACCAGATTTTTGAACCCTGAACAAGTCTTACTTACCAAGTGATCAACACCGGCAATGTCAGGACCGACCATGTCCTGGCAGTTGTTGATTTCTCCTGGGGAGGGGTAACTGGCCTTAAAAAGGTTGTGATCAGTGCAGATATCCCTATAGAGTGCTTGCTTGGCAATGATTTGGAAACTTCAGCCTGGTCTGAAGTGGAGTTGAGGACCCATGCAGCAATGATTGGAATTCCTACACATGTGTTTGCTGTGACTAGGTCACAGATCAGAAAGTGTAACACTGGGCAGGCACTGGATTCTGGAATAATGGACCAGTTGCCTGCCAAGAAAAGGAGCAGTAGGGTTAAGGCAGTGCCTTCCACCCTGACTCAGAGTGAGGATCAGCCTTCAGAGGAAGCTGATTATGAGCCTGAAGAAGGAACTGTCCCAGAGGAGCTTGAGCCTGATCAGGTTGAGTACTTAGGGACAGGGGGCCCTTCCAGGGCAGATCTGAGTCAGGCGCAAATGAGTTACCCTTCTCTTGAAGCTGCTGGGAAAGCTAGTGGCACCCATAAAATCTACTGGGATGGTGGACGCCTGTATTCAGAGAGTAGAGACCCCAAGCCTGGTGAAGCCAGGAGGTTGGTCATACCTTTGGAATTCAGGGGCTTACTATTGACAATAGCCCATGATATTCCATTAGCAGGATACCTGGGCCAGAACAAGACTTAGGACAGAATTGTCCCTCACTTTCACTGGCCCCACATGTCTGAAGACACCAAGGAGTTTTTTCGCTCCTGTGTAACCTGTCAAGCCAGTGGCAAAGCAGGTGGCACTACAAAGGTCCCCCTTATACCACTACCAGTGGTAGGGGTTCCCTTTGAAAGAGTAGGGATAGACATTGTTGGACCAATGGATCCCCAAACTGCATCTGGGCACAGGTTAATCCTAGTGGTAGTGGATCATGCCACTAGGTACCCAGAGCTAATTCCCCTCAGGACCACTACAGCACCTGTTGTGGCAAAAAGCCCTCTTGAGAGTTTTCTGAAGAGCCAGTTTTTCAAAGGAGAAAGTATCTGACGGAGGTGCAAACTTTATGTCTAGCTACTTGACTGCAAATGCAGAAAGAGTGTGGAGTGAACTACAAGTTCACCACACCCTATCATCCACAGTGCAATGGTCTAGTTGAAAGGTTCAACAAGGCCTTAAAGGGTATAATTAATGTTGTCCCAGAAAAGCTAAGGAGGAGATGGGATACCCTTCTATCCTGCCTTTTGTTTGCATACAGGGAGGTACCTCAGAAGGGGATTGGCTACAGCCCATTTAAAACTTCAGTTTGGACGCCCTGCCAGAGGACCACTTTGGTGAAGGAGGGATGGGAGTTGCCTCTCGAGCCCCCTAAACAGGAAATTGTGGATTATGTAATTGGTCTCTGCTCCAGGATGGCTGGGTACATGAAAAAGGCAACTAAAAACCTTGAGGTTTGCCAGGAATTACAGAAAGCCTGGCATGACCAAAAGGCTGTACTGACTGTTTACCAGCCAGGACATAAAGTGTGGGTGTTGGAGCCTGTGGCCCCAGCAGCTCTCCAAGACAAGTGGAGTGGGCCCCACAGTATTTTTGAACAGAAAGGAGAGATCACCTATTTGGTAGATCTTGGAACTCCTAGGAGCCCCCCCGAGGGTGCTTCTTGTCAACAGATTGACACCATATTTTGACAGGCCAGACATGGGCTTGCTCATGGCTACTGATGAAGGACAGGAGGAAGAGAGTAACCCTCTCCCAGACCTGGTCTCTCAGAACCCTGATGATGGATCAGTTGATGGAGTAGCCTTGGCAGGCAGCCACACTGATCAACAGCAAACTGATTGCAGACAAGTTCTCCAACAGTTCAGACATATGTTTTCACTGACTCCAAGTAAGACTACCTGATGCACTCATGAAATGGACACTGGGGACAGTATGCCAGTTAAAACTAAGATTTACAGGCAACCTGATCATGTAAGGGACTGAATCAGCACAGACGTCCAGAAATTTTGGATCTAGGAGTGATTGAACCTTCAGATAGCCCTTGGGCTAGTCCAGTAGTCCTAGTACCTAGTCCTAGTACCCAAACCTCACACCCAGGGTGGTAAGAGAGAGATGAGGTTTTGTGTAGACTACAGAGGTCTCAATGCAGTCACTAGGACTGATACCCATTCAATTCCAAGAGCAGATGAGCTCATAGACATGTTGGCATCTTCCAAATTTCTGAGCACACTTGATCTAACAGCTGGCTACTGGCAGATCAGACAAGCTGATGATGCAAAGCCAAAAACAGCATTCTCAACCCCTAGTGGACATTATCAAGTTGTGTTAATGCCCTTCGGTCTGAAGAATGCACCTGCCACATTTCAAAGGTTGGTAATCGAAGTCTTAACAGGCCTGGAAGACTATATTGCAGCATATCTAGATGATATTGCTGCCTTTAGCTCCACCTGGGAAGATCACCTGATCCACCTGAAAATGTTTTGGAGGCTTTGCAGAAGGCAGGCCTAACTGTCAAGGATACTAAGTGCCAGATAGGGCAGAGTCAGGTTGTGTACCTGGGTCACCTTATAGGAGGAGGCCAGGTTCAACAATTGCAGAGCAAAATCCAGACCATAATGGACTGGGTTGCTCCAACCACCCAGACTCAGGTCAGAGCTTTCATGGGCCTAACTGGTTACTATAGAAGATTTTTCAAGGGGTATGGATCCATTGTAACACGTCTGAATGACTTAACTTCTAAAATAATGCCTAAGAAAGTTCAGTGGACAGTCAGCTGTCAAAAGGCATTTGATGACCTGAAGCAGGCCATGTGCACTGCACCAATTTTGCAAAGTCCTAACTACTGTAAAGAATTGATTGTCCAAACAGATGCATCTGAGTTGGGGGGAGGCAAGATGGCCGCCGAGCTGTTGTGCTGAGAGGTCGCACTCTCCTTCTCTCACAAAATGAACGGAAGAAAATTTTGTGCCACCCATGAAGAAAGGATGTAATGGAGACCGGGCATTGCTGGCTTGAAAGGATATCCCTCAAGAAGAAACTGCTACAGATTGGGCAGGTTTGGAGGCTGCTGAAAGAAGGACTCTTGCACTTTGGTAAAACGCGCCGGCATATGGCTCCCAAACCACCCACACGAATGGTCAATCAAGAAAAAGAAAAGGAAAAGGAAAAAGTAAACGATAGAACAAGGAAACCCCTCGACACTCCGATTGCAATGAAGACAGGGGGAGCTGGTAGTGGGAAAGGGGATCCCCTGCCAGTAAGGAATACAGGCGCGATCAAAAAATTAATTCCTCCACCAGCGGAAAAAAGTAAGAAGAGTGACATGCGGAAACAGAACTTGATCGGTAAAGTAACCAGTACGGCGGGTAAAAGCATGTCACAGCCGGCGAAGGGAGACGAGCAAAAGGCTCGGGACATAATTATGCGTCAACCCACCGTGACAGAGATGCTAGCGGGAAAACCCTTGGAACCTGCGACGGAATCTGTAGATGCAGGAAAACCGAATATTCTTCACAATCCAGACGCTGACACTCCCGCTGCTGCTGCTGGAAACGTCCTCGAGGACGAAACTGACACGAACACGGAAGACGCGAAGGTGGTTGCTAGGCAACGGGCTGAGGTAGCGCGGAGAGAGGCACAGAAGGCTGTAACACCGCAGGCAGACGGTGAACAGGCAAGAGCTCGCGCTGAGGACGAAATACCAGCGGAAGATAGAGGTAAAGGGGTGAATGCCAGTGGAAAAGTCGAAAAAGAGAATACAGGCACCAGGGGAGGCACTACAGCAGACATGCTTGGCGCATTAATGCAGGTTGAGAAAGAAATTAATGAGTCCCGGAAAGTGACTGGTTCCTGGGGGAGCAGAGAAAGTGTAGCAAGCTCTACAAAAACAAGCCTTGAGGAGGTCACCAATGTAACTAAACAGCCCCATGGGGGAGACTGTACATCCCTAGAAGGGGAGGGAGAGTTCTTCTCTGTAAATGAAGACTCTGAGTCATTGTCATCAGCAGAATCAAGCACAGAGGAAGATGAAGGCACAGAGTCAGGCATAAGCACCTCTGGTAAAGAGTCTACTATGAAAAAGAGGAAACACACTAAAATAGAGAAACGTCTCCTATGGGATTATTCAGCAACCTCTCAAGTGTATCAGGAGGAAGATATGCATGCTAATATGGCTGAGAGAACCACAAGTGGCAATATCCCTCCCCCACAAGACCCTTTCCAGACTTTATTCTCAACGCTGAGGCAGATGCAACACGAAGCAAGAACAGAAAGCCGCAGAGCAAGGCAGGCATCAAAGAAAATACAGAATAGCCTAAGGAAGGTCAATAAACTGTATGATGAGTTGGTTGACAGAGTCACAGAGGTGGAGGAGCGGACAGGGAAGCTTGAGGACGACGTGGGAAGTTGGCAAACATTTAAGACTGAACATGAGAAAATGGCAGAGGATATGCGCTGGAAGATGGAGGATTTTGAGAATCGGCAGAGGAGGAACAATGTCCGCCTTTTGGGTGTGGAGGAAGGGGCAGAGGGGCAGGACGTCAGGCAGTTTGTGATAAATCTTTTGAGGGGCGCATTCCCAGAGTCCCAGTGGCAGTGGGAAACAGAAATACAAAGGGCGCACAGGTTCCCTTTTGCATTAAAGAGGGGGGGAGAAGTAGGGGGAGCAGGCAGAGGCGGGCAAAAAAATCAGCCAAGGGCTATACTAGTCTATGTTGGGAATTTTTTGCTCAGGGAAGAGATCCTAGCCAAAGCAAGGCCAGAGAGTAGGAGAACTTTTGAGAATAATACCTTTTTTGCCAGGCCTGACTTCTGCCATTTCACTGTAGAGAGGAGGTGGAAGATGAGGCAGCTGATTGCACCATTTCAGGCTCTTGGTTCTGAGGCGTATTTACTTTACCCTGCTAGATTAAAGGTAATTGTCAGAGGGAAAACCTGGATGTTTAACTCAGAAATCAAAGCAGGAATCTTTCTAGAGGAAATGAAGAAACAAAAAGGAGCATGAGTGCCCGGGGGAGTATATAGGATATAAAGGGATCAGTGGGTGACACGAAAAAGTAAATAGTTGGATGAGAGAAGGAAGCGATTTGTGCAACACAAGGCGGGCACACATAGGTCGGCTGACCTATTTGCCTGTGAAGGGGGGGGGATGGGGAGGGGTGAGTAGAGCAGGGGCGGCAAGGGAGGGGGGTGTGGGGGGGGAGAATAACAAATGGTTGATTATGATTTTGCACATTGTCATGTTGTTGGGGTACAGAGGAGATATACAGACTGGTTTGAGGCTGACAAAGATTGCCTGTTTTAGCTGGTATATACACTTGTTACTGCAATGGTATGTAGGATAGCATCAATTAATGTGTGTGGCTTAAATGATTTGAATAAGAGAATGAAGGTAGCTGCATATTTAAAAACCCTGCGGTTGGATTTGGTATGTCTGCAGGAAACTCATATTGAGGCGAGCAAGATGTATTTAATGGAACAACTTGGGTTCAGGGTATTGGCCAGCTCTAAACAAGAAACTAGGACCAGAGGAGTGGCAATCTTGGGTAGACACAGGGATATGGTAGTGGGGAAAAAGAAGGAGGATAAATGGGGAAGATGGGCTATAGCGGAAATTTCCTTTCGGGGACAGAAAATATCATTAGCCACCATCTATGGATCCACTGAAGATGATCCTGAGGTATTTCAGTTTCTTGATGCGGAGCTGGCTCAGTGGCCTGAACCCATAATCTGTTGTGGTGATCTCAATATACACGATTTAGAGAGTTCATTTACACAGATAGATGCAAGTTATAGAGGGAGAAAAAGGAAGGTGTTCAGGGCGCTGGCGGATATGGTTAGGAATAATTCTTTGATTGATCCTTGGATAAAATTACATCCACATCTTGATGGAAGTACCTTTTTTTCGGCCCCACATAAAATATTGGTTAGGCTGGACTATTTTCTTATAACTAGTAGCTTGTTAGCTGGGACACAGATTGAGAAACTTCCAAGGGTGATCTCAGATCACAGCCCAGTAATACTTACCATTGAAAATAATTACTTACAAAGATCACCTGCACAATGGACGTTTGAGAGGGGACTTTTAAGGGATCTTGCATATAAGGAGCACATGTCAAAATGGATTAAAGGGTTTTGGGATATTAATAGGGGGACGGCAGCTATAGGAGTAGTTTGGGATGCATTTAAGGCAGGAATAAGGGGTGAAACTTTGAGTTTTGTGATGGGTAGACAAAAAAGAGAAAGGGTAAGGAGAGAGCTGGTAGAGCATAATTTACTAAGGGAGGAGGAGAATCTAAGTAGGTTAATAAGGAATAATAGTCCTCTGGAGGATTGTCTGCTTAGAATAATAGCATTAAAGGCAGAGGCAGTGGAAGGCCTGGCTAGACAGGCGGTAGACAAATTTTTGTCCAACAAGGAAAAGACATATGAGCTTAGTGAAAAGGTAGGGCGGGTGCTGGCAGCTAGAACTAGGCAGAGAGCAGCCGAAGCAGGAGTAAAAGAAATACGGGATATACAGGGAAATCTGGTTATGGAGACTGATGCAGTAAGAGAGGTATTTAGGAAGTTCTACGCAGATTTATATACTCCAGAAGAGGTACCAAACTTGGGGGAGATTGAGGAGTATTTGGATGACATACCCCCTTCGGCGATTTCAGAAGAGGATAAAGAAATATTGGACCGTCCAATACTGCTAGGAGAGGTGGAGGAAGCTCTTGATAGCTTGCCGAAAGGTAAAGCAACAGGGCCAGACCAAATTCCGCTAGAATTTTATCAGATTTTCAAAAACGAACTATTAGCAGATATGTGTATAATTATGCAACAAGCACAGGTAGGAGACATTAGTCCAGAGTCATGGGGTGGGGCTAATATAATAGTAATTTTAAAAAAAGGAAAGTCACCAGAAATGCCAGGATCATACAGGCCAATTACATTAATGAACTCGGATATTAAAATATATTCTAAGATTTTAGCAAAGAGACTTGCAGGAGTGATTGAGCAGTTAGTGACCCCTATCCAGCATGGCTTTATACCTGGGAAAGGGACTACGCAACATGTAAGAACTGTAATTACAGTATTCGATCACGCAGAAATATTAGGAGATCCTGTAGCAGCACTTTTCCTCGATGCCGAGAAGGCATTCGATAGGGTGGACTGGAAATATCTTTGGTGTGTAATGAGATGGTGTGGGTTGGGTGAATCCTTTATAAAAGCGATCCAGGTACTGTATAAGAATCCAGCAGCGAGGATAAGGGTGAATGGGGGGCTTTCAGATGTAGTAAAAATAGCCAGGGGGACCAGACAGGGATGCCCTTCCTCTCCCCTATTGTTCGCACTATATCTGGAACCCTTACTACGTAGGTTGGAGGAGAATGTAAGGATACCTCCAATGAAAAGAAATGAAAATGTGGTGAAGTTCTTAGCCTATGCAGATGATGTGGCAGTTTTAACTCCGAACCCTACTCTAGCTATAAAGGAGATAGAGATAGAGGCTCAGAAATTTGGGAAACTATCGGGGTACAGTTTAAATAGAACAAAGACCCAGATTATTAAGAATAGATATACTCCGTGTGTGGATATCAGGGTGGTTGATTCAGCAGTATATCTAGGAGTAGCACTAACTGCAAAGTTGGAGAGAGTAGTAGAGTTCAATCTGGATCCTCTAATAGGCAAAGTTAAAAAAGAACTTGAAAGAATGAATAACCTACACCTTTCCCTTATGGGATGCACAAATGTTGTCAAAATGCTAATCTTACCTAAATTTTTATATTTTTTTCGTACTATTCCTTTATTTTTCGAAGCCAGATGGTTTAATTTAATAGAAAGGATACTGAACAGATTTATCTGGGCACATGGAAAGACCCGTAGAGCGTATAGGTACATGACTTTACCCAGAGAGAGAGGGGGCTGGGGAGCCCCTGACTTTCGGATGTATCAGATGGCTGCTGCCTTACAATACATGCAGGGAATAATTGGGGGTGGAGGAAGTGATGCAAGGGTTGGGACCATGTCCACGGAAGTGTATGCTATTATATTGGGGGCGGAGGCAGAAAATAATTTGTTAAATAGAGTAGAATTTGGATATTATAAAAGAACAAGGTTTAAGACCATGATGGCAGCAACTAGAATATGGAATACATTTCTTAAGAGAATGGGAATGGGCAGATATAATAGGTACGTAAGGCTTTACAAAAACTGTTCCTTTCCGATGGAAATTTTTGGTGACTCAACAATGTTGGGATGGACACAGAAAGGGATAGAGCAGATTGGGGATATAATAGATGGGGATGGGGTAATCCAGTTTATAGATCTTTGTGCTAAATATGGGATTGAGAGAAAGGACTTCTTCAAATACCTGCAGGTACGGAGCTTTTTATTACACAAGCAAGGTGGCAGGGAGGGGTTTAATAAAAATGAACTCTTGGAAAAGATAAAAGCAGGAGGGGATTGCACAATTAGATCTTTCTATGCAATACTAACCAAAGGGAAGATGGATGATCTGGAGAAAGTTAGCACTAAGTGGGTCGGAAAGTTGGGAGAGGATGCAGGAAGTTTTCAAGATTCTTTAAACTTGGGATGTACCATCCTGCGCTCTGGACCCTTGCAATCGCAACACTATAAGATGCTATTCTCACTGTATTACACCCCAGCGAGGCTAGCTAAGTGGGGAGGGTCCACTGGAATTACTTGTCCACGGTGTAATGCAGCAGCTGCCGACATTATCCATATGTTTGCTACTTGCCCTCAGTTATATACCTTGATCCGAAGTATAGAAGATTTTATTAACAATACTCTTGATATAAGAGTTAAACTAACGCCTAGGATGATTTTGTTTGGAGTAGATAATCAAGTTGGATTGGATCATAAAGAATTCATGTTTGTAGCAATGGCAGTACTGAGATTAATAATTGCAAGAGTATGGTTGGACAAGGTACCCCCTGATTTACAAGTATGGCTATCAAATTTGCTAGCTAGCTATAATCTTGAGAGAGCTATATATGCTCGGAAGGGGAAGAGGGGAAGGAGATTGGGGTTGAAAATTTGGGAACCAATAAACATATGGAAAGAGAGGATGGCATAGTAATTGATGAAGATTAAAGGTTAGGTCCTTTTGCTATATGATTTGGTGTTATAAATGTACTTTGTTTATTAATTTGAAAAGCGTCAAATCAGTGATACTCTGTAAAATGTATATATAAAAAAATGTTTTGTTCTGTTTTGTAATTCAATGTGCAAGTTAACAAGAAAAAGGGGAAAAATAAAAATATTTAAAAAAAAAAAAAAATGAGTTGGGGGCAGGGGCTGTGTTGTCACAATTGAATGTTGAAGGTCAGGACCAGCCAGTAGCTTTTATTAGCAGAAGGCTGACCCATAGAGAGAAACGTTGGTCAGCTATTGAGAGGGAGGCCTTTGCTGTGGTTTGGCTCTGAAGAAGCTGAGGCCATACTTGTTTGGCACTCACTTCACAGATCAGACAGACCATACACCCCTCTTATTGCTAAAACAGATAAAGGGTGAAAACCCAAAACTTTTGAGGTGGTCATTTCCCTACAGGGGATGGACTATACAGTGGAACATAGACCTAGGAGTAACCATGCCAATGCAGATGGACTCTCCAGATATTTCCACTTAGATCATGAAGACTCAACTGGTTAAAGTTAGTTTAATGTCCCTGCATGGGGGTGGGGGGTTGTGTTGGAGAGTAGGATCTGCTTCCTATGGTTACCCCCACTTTTTGCTGTGTTTCACGGGTTTATCGACTTTAGGCTGGTTGTGGCCCTGCTAATCAGGACCACAGCCTAGCTGTTCTCTCTCTAAATCGGTTACATGTACATTGGGTACATACCAGAATGGTTACTGGGTGACCCTTGTGAGCCCCTAGTATATGGTATACCTTAGGTAACAAGGGTATAGGTACCCGAGAGGCTTACCAGGGGCTGAAGCATGTAATATGCCACCCGTGGGAAGCCTTCCAAAATGGCACCACAGGTCTGCACTTGCAGCCTGGGTAAGGTGGTGTAAACACCCCTTACTTAGATGTAGTATACCTATATCAACCTATATATATATAGACACATATGAACCTATAAGTCACTCCTATGGGAGGTCTTGACTAACCTGAAAACACGGTGCTTGATTTTGTGTGAGAGGGTGTAGGAGAGTAGGGTCTGCTTTCTATGTTCACCCCCACTTTTTGCTTTTGCTTTACTGGTTTTCAACTTTATTGTGGCTGTGGGTCTGCTAATCAGACCCACAGCCCAGCTGTTCTCTCCCTACATTCATACCATGTACTTTAGGTAGATATCCAATTGGGAATTGGGTCACCTTTGTGACCCCTGTATACTGTACCTTAGGTACCCAGGGCATGGGTGCATCCAAGGCCTACCAGGGGGTGCAGCATGTATTATGCCACCCCTGGCTGGCCAGCCACATTGACACAACTGGCTAATCACTCAGCTGGGGCAAGTTTGTGTAATCACCCCTTACTTAGATATAGTATTCCTATGTCTAACCATATATATAGACAAATATGCACCTATAAGTCACTCCTATGGCAGGCCTTAACAATCCTGAAGACAGAGTGCTTTGTTTTATGTGAGAAGAGGCTCTAGCATGAGCTGAGCCTGTCTGCAGCTTTCGGAACCATGTCCTTATAGCTGTTCTATGATATACCCATACCATATACTCTTAAGTGCATTATCATCCTCGTGGTTGAATGCTAACTTTGGTTTGGCTTTTCTCAAAACATGTCGTGTAAGGTGTCATACGCTTTGGAATACTACCCCCTCGCCAGTTCTGGTGACTGGGGTAGTATTCCACCCTTCTACAGTGAGAAGACATGTTGTTCATGTTAATCCCGGTAAAAGTTAACCAGAGCCTCAGCATCACAGAATGGATGCTGCTGCCAAAGACACAAGTCTGACCTCCTGCTGCTGGGAGTCCTTCCAGCGAGGGAGGCTTGGACAATATGTTTCCTGTCTTGGGAGGTGCTAGCACCACCCCAGACAGGCCATAGTGTATTGGGGCAGGGAAGGCTAAATGAAATGAGACACTGCCTGGGGCACACAAGGTGCTCCATGCATAGTCCGGTTGAAACCAGTTGCTGGGGCACTCCAGCCCCAGCTCTGGCGCAAAACTGGACAAAGGAAAAGGGGTGTAACCACCCCCTTCCATGGTCCAACCCATAGGAGGGACCTAGCAGGTAATCCAGCCCCTTTGACTAGTATAAAGGTAGGAGCTGAGTATAGAGACTTTAGATTTATCCTGAACTGAAACTTGAAATGAAACTCTGGACCTTTGACATTCTATTGCAACTAGAAGACTGAAGAATCTCCCTTGTGGTCAAGGAGTGACCTTCCTGTGCAAACAGGCACCATCCAGCGATCTGTGGTTTGCTTTGTCGACGCTCCCGCCGGAGCCCGAGCACAGAGCCTGACAAGAACCAGACTTCCAGACTTCCTTGATCCCGATCCACTGCCACAGCAAAGCTGAGACCCGCAGATCCAACGAGAGACGTGGGGCCGGCCATCTTGAAAAACCTGCACCTTGCTACTTGTGCAGCTTCCGAGGCACCCTCGAAGTTGTTTATTGGGGATTGAGAAGCCCTAGCCCCGAGCACCTTCTACTCCAATGCACAGCCCTCCACACTCCACGAGTGCCGGGTGGGACCTGCTAGTGCTTTTGTGCTTGTCACGTCTGTCCGGTCATTTGCCCATTGGCTAGTGGCCTCTGTGACAATGAACCTTTGAATCTACACCACCGGCCTGGTTGCACCAGGCTGGCCCTTGATTCCATGAAAAAGAGAAGCCCCCCAGACCTTGCTGGGCTGCAACAGAAGCCATCTTTGATTCCTGCATAAGTTGCCTTTGCCAAGGCTTGTTGACTCAAATCCAGAAGCCGACACTGCTGACAGCGAGATCCTTTGTAGGACAATCCGTATTCAGCTCCTGGTTGTCGTCAACGCCTCCTGGACCTCGTCACTGCAGAGACAAGATTCATGACATCACCTGATTGCTTCACGACATCACCTGGTTCCTTCCTGGTTCCTTCCTGGTCACTGGCTAGTAACCCAGACTCTGTCCCCTCTGCTTTCAGGTACTCTTCATCCTCGAGCCACCCTTGAATCCAACCAGACACTTCTCTCCTGGTTGCCTGCAGCATCCAATTACAGGTCTCCGTAGGATTCAGCGATGAAACCCGACACAACTTGACACCTATGCACCCGGCTCCTCTGGGTGAGGTAACGCGAGTACTCCGGTGCTCCTGTGGGTATTGACTATCCAAGTGTCCTAGTGTTCAGTAGCTTTCTCCTAGTCCATCTGGACGTGTCCTTAATCAACTAGTTTCTAATTCTTTTGTTCCCATTGTATCCCTATGGTAACTTGCATGTATGTTAAGACACTGCACACGCTTCGCGTGGGCCTCCTGCTTCCTAACCTTTGGTAGTTCAGTGTAGCCCCAGCGATTCCCTAGGCTCTAGGCCTATTCCTTGTTTGTGATGTGGTTCTTTTACCACTATCTTAATATATGGTTTGCAATGCCCCTAGGGCTCGACTGTATTTTGTGCAACTTATTGTATGATAATTAAGTATCTTGTTATGTGCTTGTGCCTCTGACCTCAGAAAGAGTTCAGAGGGGTTGTGTTAGCAATAAATACATATATATTTTATATGTAACCTGTGTGGTGTCCTTACATTTGGTATTCAAGGGGTTACATATGGTAAAACAGCTGGCTTCTCATGCTCTCTGAAGTTTTAGCCTAAGACTGCTTTGTCCATGCTACCACTAGGATTGCTGGTCTATAAGGTTGACTTTACAACCATCACCATAAGGGTTGTTTGAACTGATACAGGGTGCCCGCAACATACTAGTTAGAGCGCCTTGGAGGCCAGTCAATTACTGTCCTAGCCGCTTCGGCCTGGAACACTCTGCCTTTGTTTCTAAGATCAATTCAGAATTTTGTGCCTTTTGAAAAGGCACTGAAAACTCATCTTTTTAGATTTGCTTATTAGACTATTTTAAATTTCTTCTGTTTCCTTTGGCCACCTGCTTGTTTTTCTTCTTTCGCGCCAGGATACTCTGGTAGTAACAGAGCGCGCTATAAAACAGCTAAAATAAAAAATAAAATAAATAAATAAATGTTTTTCTGTGCCAGCCCAAGAAGGCAGATTGGGCAGAGCTACGGGAGGGCTAGCCTTGTATGTTGATCTTGATCTAAAAGGCACATGGACACAACCATCCTGGACCTCACATACGCTACAGTCAGCGCTATTCCAAGGGCAGGGGCTGAGGCTGTTAATATTAAACTTTTACAACTCAGGGCCTGTAGATGGGAATAACGTAGTTATTCAGGAATTAGAAAGCAGACTAAATCAAGAAACTGAGCAAAGGAAAGGGGGCGGGAAACCAATTGTCCTGCTCATATGGGATTTTAATTGTCATCTTTGCCCAAAACTTTTGCCTGTAAGCCCGGACTGGTCATCCTGCGCTCTAGAACGCAGACCACATTTTGAGCATAACAAGGAGGGAACTTCATTAATGAAGCTACTAGACATGTATGCCCTCACACATACAATAGATTTGGTGGTCCTGGGAAAAGATGGTACTCTTATTCCAACATTCAAAGGCAGAGGTTGCTCATCCATTATAGATTTCATGATAATATCTGCTTTTGCTAAGGATCAGGTCAAAGAGGTGAGAATGGACTGGAGTCCTTTTAGTGACCACAACCCCTTAATTCTTAAACTCATATACAACGGTCACTCAGTAAGGAGTGATCCGGAAGACACAGAGATGAAGCCAACGGACCACAGGAGACAATTAAGATGGTCAAAAATCAATGCCCAGGAATTCTATAGAACCTTAATAGTAAAAGGCAATAAAGAGATACAAGATTGTTTAGAACCTACAGTAGAGAGTAGTGAGGTGGTCTTAGCGTTTGAGTCCCTAACCATCCTGATTGATGGTCTATTGAAAACTAAAGGATCCACCAAGAATCTAACACAACCACGTTGGTTTGACACTAGTTGCACTAGGGCACTGAGAGACCTAAAATTTAGTCTTAAAACTGTCCCGAGGGACAAGCAGAAAATAGCCCTCTGCAGACATATTTACAAGAATAAGGTCAAACAAAGGAAGATCACGCTCCAAACGGGAGTTTAAGCTGATCTGAGGGAAGCAGACGAAAACAGGGGCTACATTGAATTTTGGAATATCATCAATAGGCCGTGTTTTCAAGACAGTAGTGCACCTGTGATTAGTACTAACATACTCCCTGAGCAGTGGGTGACCCACTTCAAGGGCCCTTATAATCACCCCTGCGACATAGTTTTGGTAGAGGGTTGGGAAGGGGCTCGGCCTACGGAACCAGAATTTTCACTTCAAGAAATTACCGAGGCTATCCAAGGTCTGACTCGAAATAAGGCCCCTGGGCCTGACGGTACGCCACCAGACCTCTACCTAAGCAACATTGATCTCTGGGCTCCCATCATGACTAGGATATTACATGCAGCCATAAAATCTGGACTTCCACGATCTAGGTCTACAGCATTAATTCTCCCTATCTTCAAGAAGGGGAGTAGGGACAATCCTCAATGCTATAGACCAATATCGATTATAGATGTGTCAGCCAAACTACTGGGTAGGGCGGTTTTAAACCGCCTCATAGCATGGACAGAAGAGCATCATACCTTAGCTGATACCCAATATGGATTCAGATGGGGTAAATCAACCAGCGACCAATGTCTTAACCTCTATTTATTAGTTGCTAAATATACAAAAGCTAGCAATGGAACAGTTTACATGGGATTTATGGACTTGGCCGCGGCCTTTGATATTGTGAATAGGAACAAACTCTAGGCCCTGATGAGTAACCTGGGGATTGATCCCGGACTTATAAACATTCTAAAAGAATTACATTGGAACACCACTGCTAAGGTCCGCTATAACCCGCGGGGCGGAGCACTGATCCCTTCCCGTGCACTAGCGGAGTGAGGCAGGGGTGTATCCTTTCTCCCTTCTTATTCTCTCTGTACATAAACGACCTAGAAAGAATATTGGTCGCCCTGAACACTGACTGCCCCAAAGCAGGAACGCGTCTCATACCGGTACTGCTGTACGCGGATGACGCCGTCCTGCTTGCTCGAACCGCATTGAATTTGCAACACCTTGTTGATGGATTTGTGAAGTTCATGGACAATTTAGATCTGTCTGTGAACTTGAGCAAATCTTTTGTGATGGTGGCGGGCAAAAAACCCTCTAAGAAATATGTATTTAAAATAGGGGCCCACATTCTAGGAACCGTAACCACCTTTTCCTACTTGGGTCTCCTACTCGATGGGGAGATTAAGGTTGATTCCTTAATTGAGGAAAGGTGTAGAAAACTGGTATCTGCAAATGGTGCGATGTTAAACTTTGCACGCAGTTTGGGTCGCTGGTCACCAGAACAAGTAATGAACTTATACAGAGCCGTAAGCACCGCAAAGGCTATTTATGGGGCAGAGGTCTGGGGTTTTAGGGAGACAAAACAATTACAAGTGGAGGAAGACAAATTCCTTCTGAGGATTCTGAAGACACCACAGAGTATCCCAGCAGAAATTGTACATACTGAGCCAGGGATCCCATATATCACCGATCAGGTAAAGGTGAGACCCATCATGACATGGCTCCGCATCTGGGTAAACCCGGAGGTGGAACTAAGCAGGACAATAGCCAAAGACTGTTTACAAAAAGACAAGTGCCTTCAAATCCCATGGTTAAACTACGTCAAGGATATACTAGGGAGCATAAAAAAGCATACACTCTTCAGGGATTCGAGTATGATCACCACCTCTTGTAAACATCAGATTAAAAAACGGTTACTAGAAAAATATGAACGGGGCATATCAAATTCTGACTCACTAAAAAGATCAGTAATAGCTCACCGCTTAGTAAGCAATGGGGATGGTATGGAACCCTATTTATTTCTGATGCACAATCAACAAGATAGATTTTTAATGTGCCGTTTTAGGCTCAATCTGTTACCTAATATCTTAGCTTATCCTTCAGGTTTTACCTTAACAATTGAGCGGAAGGGTGCCTGCGGCTGCAACAATAGGTCTCCGCAGGACACCCTTCATTTTGTACTTTTATGTTCATTTTATCGAATCCCGAGACGTAGATTCCTTGTGGATATTTTAAAAGAGTCAAAATTCCGCCACGCTAAAACTGCATTATTGTTTCTGCAAAGAGCAAATGATATGTGCACCTTATCCTCTATTATGAGTTTTTTTAAAGTTGCAGTAAAATTAAGAAATAGGAGAGGTTGAGCAATGATGTACTGAACACCTCATGTTTTAATTGTTTAAAATTGCTTTTTTTATTGTATTAAGGTTCAGAAATGTAATTGATGAATTTTTTATAATGAATTTTTATGATGGTTTTTAATCATCGAAATAAAGATTTACTGAACTGAACTGAACTAGTGGACATCACATATCAGGCCAACTTCTCACAGAGGGTTTCCTAGCATGAGCTGAGCCCTTCTGCAGCTTTCGGTATCCTTTCCTTATAGCTGTTCTATGAAAAAGCCTTACCATATACTCTTAAGTGCATTATAACCTTGCAGTAAATGCTAACTTTGGTTTGGCTGCATTAAAACTTGTCATGTTTGATATCAAACGATTTGGAATCTTACCCGCCACCCCGCCCCCCGCCAGTTCTGGTGGCGGGGGTAAAATTCCACCCTTCTAGAGGGAGAAAACATATACACACTGGTAAACCCGGTAGAAGTTAAGCAGAGCCCCAGCATCACAAATGTGGATGCTGCTGCCACAGACACGAGTCTGCCTTCCTGCTGCTGGACAAAACTCCGGCAGGGGAGGCCTGGACAATGGGTTTCCTGTCCAGGGAGGTGCCAGCATCCCCCCAGACAGGCTTTAGTGTATTGGTGAAGGGTGGGTTGCCGTCAGTGAAAGCTTTTCAGACTCAGCCCCAGCTCTGGTGTGAAACTGGACAAAGGGGAAGGGATGAAACCACCCCCTCCCCAGGTCCTCCCATCGGTGGGACCCTAGAGTTAGTCCAACCCCTTAACTTAGTATAAGTATAGGAACCCAGTCCCTAGGACTTTAGATTACCCTGGATAAAAATCTGAAGAAGAAATCTTGGACCTTAAACATTCCATATCGACTGGAAGATGGAATAAATCTCCCTAGGGGTCAAGGAGTGACTCCCCTGTTCAAACAGGCACCAAAGAAGCATCTTGCCGGTCTGCATTTTCAAGGCTCCCAAAGGATCCCAAAGATCTGCGACACAGGACATGGGCTTCCAGACATCTCCGAGGCTGCCAAGAGTCCCCAGCAAGCTGAGACCTATAGCTATCACATGAGATGTGGGATTGGAACTCCTGGACATCCTGCAATTTTGCAAGTGCACCTACTTCCTGAAATTTCCTGAAGTTGTGCATTGGGGTATTTGAAGCCCCTTCCCCAAGCACTTTTTGCACCAAAGTTTAGAGGCTTACACTTCACGAGTGTCCCATGGGCCCGCTTCTGCATCGCAGCTTGAGGCTCCTTCACGATCCCTAGTCCATTGGCTAGTGGGTCCCCACGAAGGACAATCCTTTGTTTCTTGGGCTTTCCTGATTGCTCCAGAGTGTCCTGACTCCCCTCCAAAGGGTGAGTCCCTCAGACCTTGCTGGTCTGCACCAAAGACAATCTTGTCATCTTGCGTGGGTTGCTGTTGCCAAGGCTTGTTGTGTCCAATCCGGATACTGACACTGCAGCACTCAACATCCTTCATGGTACAGCTCGAATCCAACTCATGTTTGTCTGCGACACGTCCTGGTCCTCATGGCTGAAGAGTCAAGCTTCACCTACTTTTCTTGAAAGCACCCGACATCGGCTGGCATCTTCTTGTCGTCATCCTGGACTCTGGCTAGTGACCCAGACTCTGTCCTCTCTGCTTTCAGATTCTTCAGATCTCTGATCCACCCTTGGGTCCTTCTGTACACTTTTCCTCTGGTCGCCTGCAGCCCTTCTTCGCAGCTGTCCATTGGAATTAACGACGAAGCCCAACACAAAAAGACACCTATGCACCCGGCTTCCCTTTGTGAGGTAACACAAGTACTTCGGTGCTCCCGTGGGTCTTGACTCTTGAAGTGTCTAGTTCTAAAGGAGTATTACCGCAGTCCACTCCTAAGTGTCCTTAAACTTTAAAACTCTAACTTAAACTTTCTCCATAGAAGTCAATGCTGATTCACGGCTGTGTTTAGACACTTGACGCGTCCCCCGTGGGTCTCCTGCAACCCTACCTTGGGTGGTTCCTGGTTGCCCGAGCGGTTCTACAGGCCCTAGGCCTTGTCTCTATCCCTCACGTGGTTCTTATACAATCTTATTAGTATATGGTTTGTGAGGTCCCTAGGGCAAAACGTACACTGTGCTAATTTACTGTGTGCTGATTAAGTTCCTGTATTGTACTTTGGCCTCTAACCTCATAAAGAGACTAGAGGGGTTGTGTTTAGAATAAATACATATATTTTATATATATACCTTGTGTGGGGTACTTTCATTTGATAATTCAAGAGATTATAGACGGGTAAAACAAGCTGCTTTACATTCCTTCAAGACTTAGCCTGAAGGCTGCTCTTCACAGCTACCTCTAGGATATCTTTCTATAAAGGCTGTCTTAAACCTACCATCGATAACGGTCGTCTGGACTGGTGCAAGGTGCCCACTAGAATAGTGGACATCATATGCCAGGCCAACTTCTCACAAAAACAACCCCGGGCTGTTCTTATACCCCTGGGAAAGTTGACAAAATGGACCCTGTGACCCTAGCGCTGAGAATGCTGTCAAGAATCTGCTCTTAGGCTCTATATTTTGGCAAAAGAATCCATTTGAGATATATATTGTTGTTTGTTTTCCACACAATGTTATTCATC
Source organism: Lissotriton vulgaris (assembly GCF_964263255.1). Classification (NCBI taxonomy): domain Eukaryota; kingdom Metazoa; phylum Chordata; class Amphibia; order Caudata; family Salamandridae; genus Lissotriton; species Lissotriton vulgaris. The sequence continues at coordinate 404,056,254 of NC_141698.1, read as the reverse complement.
AATGCGGCACTGTGTGCATTTTGAACTGCAAAAGTCTTGGTGCAAGTGTTTAAATGTCTCTAATCTAGAACTAGACAATGTGAATTGTCTGGTTTTGATACTGGAAAAAAGGGTTAATCATTTGTGAGGTGCATGTTTCAATCATCCCCTGAAATTCAAGGTGATCTAAGATCTTCCTGACCTGTTTTTCACCTTCTTGCCTTGTTGCCTTTGTGCAGGTGGAGCATTTTTGTAGGGGTTGGCGGAATTTGCGTAGTCGTGCTATGCAAAGTTCCGAAAAATGGTAAAAAATCTGTACGAACATGCAGAAATTCTGCCAACATGCCAAATTGCTTGTTCGCAGTGCTATTTTCCTGTTCGCGATCGCTGTTTGCATGCCTGGGGAGAAATATCTCGCAAACACACATTTTGAAAACGCCAACAAGCAAAAAATTCTTCGAGGCTGCGGAAAGCAGAATTTTGGGTCATTTTGCGTACTTCGCGGAACGCAACATTATCCAAATTGCGATAGCGGAACGGAATTTACCGCCCAGGCCTAATTTTTGGGTGGAATAATGTGGTGGGTTGAATCCTCATCCCAACCTACATGGTTTTTATATAACGCTGGAGTTTGGGCTACTGCCCACTCCCGCACATATGTATATTTTAAGTGTTTTGGAACATGGTCAGAAAATGCTGGTAAAATTACTGTTTCTCCCCTAGGGAAATCCATGACGAATGCTGGTGGCCAATCTTGTTCAGCTAACAAAATTTCATAGCCAAACGTCACGTTCTCCCAAAAGAGACCTTTAACTGTCCTAAGTTTGTCTCCCTCCATTTGGATTGTTATTTCATATAATGTATGTGGGACATTTACACTAGAATCAGGTGTTTCCACTGTGATATAATCATTCAAGTTCGCTGTCACCAGAAATTCCATCAGGTCCTGATGAGCTATTGTTACTTCTGATGCACTGTCTAGCATCATCAGAGTTCAATCCCCGTTCAGTAGTCGAGTCCTCAGAATTCTGGGCATGTCTGATATTTAGACCTGAAACCGTGTTCTTTTTGAACTGTAGCTTTGGTTTTGCTTTATCTTCTTTTTTGGAAGTATATTCTTGAGTGTGCTGCTTGTTCTGGACTTTGTATGCTCTTCTTGTATTTCTGACAGTCCTTCCCTCCCAGAGTTTTTCGATGAACTCTGATAGGAATGAGAGGAACATGTATCAGTATCCAGATACCTTTCAGGTTTCCTAATGTTGTCCCTTTTCCTAAGGTTATACCTCTTTTCGGAAGGCTGCTGTGGAGGAGACCTACCTCCGGACTGAAATCTTTTTTCTTTAACATTTTGTTATTTGAATTTTCCCACTTCTTTTTAGAAGAAGTAGGTGTCTGCTTAAAAGTCTCCTTCTCGGAGCTCCCCACGAGTTGTGGTTTTCATGCTTTCCCACCCAAACTGTCCCAGGAGTTCGATATCAGAAGAAAGAGATCCCTGACACGAATAGTACCAGGCACTGCGGGTTTCACTTACTTGACATACAATGAAGGCGACATAGTGCCAATCGCATACAAATCACATTTGTACACTTTGGCCGAAATGGGGTTTCAACTGTCAAGAAAGTTTTGACAGCTGTCCAAATGGCAGTTCTGAAGGAACGCGCCCTGGTGCAGGGAAAACACATTTTGGTGGTTACACCTTACCCTGCCCTAGAGGCAGTAACGAAGGCAAGTGTGCCAAACTCAAAAGCTTTACATCCCTGTTGGATACAATGGGCTACTTCTTTCATGTCCCCAGATGTCACTTTTATCTTTGACGCTTCTCTTCAGACACAGGAGTTCTTACAGTATGAACAAGTTCTTCTACCACCTTTGTCTTTACTTCCTTTGTAAGACTACGCATGTGTTATTTACACCGATGGTTTGGCGCAACCGGCCACAGTTCTAAACATGCTTACTCAGCAGCTTGTGCTATAGTCACAGGTACAATGGTGAATGGAGAATTCAAATCTTCAATAGTGCATACTCAGGCACTAGGAGACTGTATTCCGCAGGTGGCTGGGCTGCGTGCCTTAGTTCTTGCACTTAAGTTTGCTGATCCAAATGTTTTGACTCTTATTGCCTGCAAATCTTATTACTGTGTTCAGTCTTTCAATAACAACTTATTCTTCTGGTCTTAAAATGAATATCGAGATTCTAAAGGCAGCACAATTAAGCATAAAATGCTTTGGGCTCGAGTGGCAGATCTTAAACAATGTTTGCCACTCACACATGTTATACATACTCTTGGCCATCAGCTTGTAGGAGCACACGCTATTGGGAATAGTTAGGCTGATAAAGTAGCCAAATCTGCAGTAGCCACGTGTTCCGTAGCAGCCGTTACTAAATCAAAGACTAAGATTGATAATGACATTTTGGCAGCGATTGCTGCAATAACAGAGGGCCTTAATTACTGGCACAGTTTCCCTTTGAAATATTCTTATCAGTTAACTCTCAAACAAGTTCCTTTTGTTAGAATACCAAACATTGGAGATCGGCGGATTACCAACGTAGACCGCAGACACACTTTAATCAAAACCGCACACAATGGCATGGCTTAGGTGCATGCTGGAGTGTCTGCTACTGCTACTATTTTGCTGCTGATGTACTGGTGGTGTGGTTTACATAAACAGACCCGCAAGTATGTGCTTTCTTGTGACATTTGTCAGCAAATTAAGCCTTCTGTGGTAACACTTCCACCACAAAGACCGCTTAGCATAGCCAACCGGCCTTTTTCTTGTGTATATCTTGTTCACTGCGGTCCTTTTTCTTCAGAAACTGCATATAAATATATTTTAGTTGCAGTGGATTCGTGCACCAGATTCTGCTATGTTACAGAATATACAAGAGAGTCTTGCTACTGAACATTTGTCTTTAGCAACAGAAGCAGAACTACAGAAGCCAGTGGTCAGATGGCTTTCAAAAAGTTGGAGATCTGGTCCGAGAAAAGGTGGAGAACAAAAAAGAATTTGGTTCCTCTTATTGTGCACCGGTTCCAGTGCTTGGTCTGAAGGGTACTCGAACAGTAACTTTACCTCCGCTACCAGGTCGCAAAGACAGCAGGTACATCTCAGTGGACAATGTCAAGTTAAAAGATCTGCCCGATTCTGAATAGTGTGACACCTGCTGTTTCCTGTCCCACAATTTCAAGAGCTGGAGAGAATATAACATCTTCTACTTTGCCAAAGGACACTGTTGTCGAGATGGTCACTGTTACTGAGCGTCCTACCGTCCCTCTTGTATCAACATATACAACGCATGCTGAATACACATATCCCACAACTGACTCCTTGCATGATTTGCCGGATGCTCCTTTACACAGTGGCAGGTTTTCATTTAACGCATCCTCCACATCATCAGGTGACCCGACAAAATTGTCAATTTTTTTAACTTGGTTTGAAAAGACTTATTTGGTTCCTCCATGGACATACATTTGGTTGATACTATTTATTATTTTTATTTTTCTGTCCATTGGATTTTTAACTGTATTTTTTCAATTCATCAATTGTCAGTACTTTCCTGAATGCTCTGATGCAAACTTTTTTGATGGAATTTTGGAAAAAGATTCATTTTCACACATCATGAAGCGTGACCAGACCCTTGTTAACATTACGTTCCCTGATTTGGATGATCTTTTTTGGAATAAAGTGGGTTTCCAAATTCACGGTTTGAAAGAGCTGATTATTATACCGTACGTCTTTACAGTCTCTATGGGTGATGTTGTTACACAAGACATTCGTTCAGGTGATTGGGATGTGCATGCGATTCAAGCTTTGTTTTCAGATTTTAAATATTATGCTGCTTTTAATGAAGAAGACGTCTATATTAATTCTGCTAATTATGCTGACCTCTTTTGTCATCAACATTATGGGCATCATTTCATACACAAGACTAGTATATTATGTATTTTTGTAAATTACACTCAGTGGGAGCATTGCCCTATGCCAGTAAAAGGCATCTCTCTCACACATCATTATACAATCCAACAAGGAAATGGTGTTATTGAGAGGGCAAATTGCTTAATTAAGGGTGTGGTGCAAATGGCCAATGCCGGAAAGGAAAGTGTGAAAAAAATGGTGAGGAGCTTGTGTGGGCATATCACACCAAAGAAAATGGTGTCACTAAAGAAATTCCATTTAGAGTGATGAAGGGACGAAATACTAATACCAAAATGTCTCTTGCTTGGGTGAAGAACATTTCTGAAGGAAGTTTTGATACAGTTGTTGCCTCAAAAAAATCTGAGAGGTTTGAAACCTGGTGATCTTGTCAAAGTTAAAAGTGGTAGATTTGAAGGTGCTTGTATTAAGTTTCATGGAACCTTCCGGGTGAAGGGTGTGCATGAGATGCATGTTGTTTTGGAGAATGGCGAAAGGTGGAAAAAGTTCAGGGTGGCTTGGTATGAGAGGATGCGGAGAAATGGTACTGGTAAAGATGTGAGTGAGGAGGATAGTTGTATTGCTTATATGTTGTTGGCTGATCGTGAGGTCTTGAGTGGTAGGGTACAGGGTAGCAAAATTGCAAGAGGTGAAGAACATTTCAGGAATAGATATCCACATAGGTACTTGAAGGATTATATCTGCAAGTGATGTGATTTTAATGTTCTTTTCTGTTTTATTTCTTGTTCATTATATCACTAAGTGTTTCTATGTGTTATAGGAAGAGGATGTGTTATAATCCTTTGTACACCTTTTTGTTGCAGTTCTGTACTGTGGTTCGGTATTGGAACATTCTTAGTAGTTCCAAAAGTGTGTGTTCCTTTGGCAGACAGTTGATTGCTGGCTGGAAAGGGAGCATCACCTGCAGTCATTTGCTTCTCCATTAACTATTTTAAACTTACAAGGACTACAGGTTATTCTTATAGACATGGCACGTGTAGGGCGTGCCACCGGGCGGTGACGTGAGGCGGGGGAGGGCAGGGTGATGTATTGTAAAAAGGGGGATACGGACGATTTCAGGTAAGTACCGGGAAAAAAAATTGTTGCGTGCGCTGCATCACATGTGGCGATGCAGCGAACGCAACGAAATCCGTTTTATATTTTTTTTTCAGTAATTACCTGAAATCGTCCGTTCCCTGCATTTTACAACTCCCCCACCATGGCCCTCCCCCGCCCCACATCACCGCCCGGTGACACGCCCTACAAGGGCTGAGGCAGTATTCTTACAAAACATTTGCAATGCGATAGGTCTCGCATTTGCGAGGGTTTCAGCTATTGGCATTGTAAATGGCAATGCCTTTTTTATGTATAGTTTTTTAAAACAGATTAATTAGGGGCATTGTTGATTACAATGCCAATACCTTAAACTCTCGCAAATGCATGACTTATTATATTGGAAATGCTGGATCTGCACCTAATGCAGCTTGCAGGCTGCAATGTTGTCACAACCATGAAACCAGTAAAGGTTAGGAGAAAATTAAACTATAGTTATGCATAGCTGCAAGGTTTCAGATTGCTATGTGTGACATTTGATAAATGGCAGTGTAATTATGAGTCACATTTCAATGACTATGAGTGACACTTTCTCCCAATCAAAATCAAGCAACGAAGCAAGGGAAACACGGAAATATCAGAAATTACAGCCATTTGAGCATCATGAAACTCTAAGATCTTGAAACTGCTGCACAGCATTAGAAATAAAAAGGGCACTAACATTGCATCCAGTAACTCACAGCGATCCTCATAAACAGTTTTGTGATTTGCCTAGTAGGGTGATATTCTTTGCAGCAGGGATATTAACCCTCTGCGAGAGAGCAAGCATAGTGAACCAATCTCTGACCTTCGAACAAGAACATATAATTACAGCAGCTTTAGTTTTTGACTTACCTAAGTATCTAAGTCACAACAATTCTACTGCTGTTGATGTGTTGTTGCTGAAGTGTCTCTGTGAGTCCCCGTAACACTCACTGGCTGCAGACAGAGTTGCTGTAGTGTAGATGAGATTCAAGTCTGTATCACACAATGAACGCTGAGAAGAGCTGCTTATGGAAGGAGTTGAGTCAGTGATAGCAGCGCTGTTTTGAGAGCTGTGCCGTTAAAAGAACTTCTGACAGCACCTGCTCTTGGACTCACCATGAAAGGACAGAACCCCACCCCCATCCCACGACAGGACAGCAGCACTTGTCGAGGGCAGATAAGTGCTGTCCAAATTTAACTTTGGCATGGGGTGGGCAGCAACAATTCATGGGGGCTTAGGCACGCAGGAGATTGAAATCATCCATCCACAGCCTGTGCCTGTATGGTCCTAGTACGGCTTTCCTTGTAATATTAATTAATTGTTGACACTCAGAGTGTGTCCAGGCGACGGACTTGAGAGGCCCAAGTGACCCTTTCTGGTGCAGAGAAAATAGAAAAACTGCACATAGAACTGCTAAATGAAATGAATGTTATTAATACGTAAATCAAGAAGAACATGTCAGCTATGAATAACACTCACAAACTGGCGAGCAGCCAATCATTCTTGCAGCATGGCACAGTGAAGCATCAAACTGGCAGCACATACAGCAGCGCAAATCACATGGACTCCACTGTGTGAATATTGTTGTGCCCATGAGAAGATGTCACCGCGGCTCGCCTGGGCTGAATCTCACAGTAGCAGCTATGATTAGATAATGCAACCACAGTCGCGATCCGGGGGCCCACCTGTGAGAGCCTCAGGGTGCCAAAGGACAGAGGTCACTGACTGGGGCTGGCACCAGTTCAAGTTGCCGCAAAACAGCAACACTTGCATGCCAACCCTAGGTAATTATGCCCTCTGTAGAGGGGCCTTGGGGTCAACAAGAGGCGGACACCACGTTATGTTTATGTATATTTATTAATATAATTATCAGAGCGCCGGTAACAGCACCAGCTCGTAACTCGGCTGGGGGACAATGGTCAACATGGCCGCACGTGCTCCCAGCATTCCCTGCCGAGATGCGGCAAGAACACTGGAGCGCTACTCTACATATCTCCCTCCTTTATCAACACTGCAATCAACCATGAACAAATCATCAGGGAAACACTGGATAAGCATAGGTCCACCCCCATGGCGACATCTAATAGAACTTTCCATACTCGCTCTCAACCCAATTACCTGACAAACAATCCATTCTCACGTCATATGAACTCATTCCTACGGCAATCAATAAGGCAGGAGAAAATAACATCCAAACAATAGAAACAATCATAACGAATGGAGAACGAACTTCCCAATCCAATGACAGAGGGCCCAACACCAACAACCTTAAGAATGTGACATTAATGCCTGAAAAAGCAGTCTCAGCTAGGATAAGGGAGCATGAACACCTACCGTGTATACTACTCAACTGTTGTTTAGCAAATAAACACGCAGCTGACATAGCAGACATCATCCTAAACCAGGAAACAGACGTTATAATACTAACTGAAACATGGCTATCGGACTCATCCTCGCCAAGCCTAGACTTGTTAGTCCCACCGAACTATCAGATTATGAGACAGGACAGAATTGAAGGAAGGGGCGGAGGTATTGCCTGCATTCACAGATCAAACATCTCCATCACAAAAATTAATGCTGAACCGTTAGAATCCTGTGAATACATGGGCATGTCACTCAGATCAGTTGACAACCAAAATTATAAATGTCACGCTCTTTACCACCCCCCTAGTTCAAAGACCAAATTCATAGAAGAACTAATTGATATCATTACCACCAACTCCAACCTACAATCGAACGATATCTTCCTAGGAGACTTTATTATCCATTGGAAAGATCCGACAGATTGTCAAACTAACATCCTTAAAACATTCTTGGTAGAACAATCACTAGTCCAAGAATCTAATCTCCCTACCCACTCTAAAGGATCCACCTTAGACTGGATTCTAACTAGAGAGAAAGTGATAGAGAACGTTGTAATCACACCATGCGACTGGTCTGACCACCATATAATCATATTAGAAATTCCCTTCAAGAAAACCAAAGCATCCTTGCAAGCCACCAAAACAATAAAATGGATGAAGGACACACGAGGAGCAAATATGGAAATGATAGCCACACGCTGTTCATTAGATTTACAAACTCCCAAAAACATGATTGATGTCAATGACCTCACCCTGCACTATAACAAGACAATGCCAAATATCATCGAGGACATAGCACCCCTAAAACTGAAAAGGGTCACCGACAAAATCAAAAACACATGATTCAACGATGCCCTTAATGAAGAAAGAAGATCAATGAGACTAAAAGAACGCAAATGGCGACAACATCCCTCCTCACCCCACTTAACCATACTAAGACAATCGAGGAAGGCTTACAATAAAAGCATCATTAAATCTAAAAAAGACTTTTTCAAGAAGGAATTAGACAGTGCAGTTAATAGACCCAAGAAACTGTTTGATCTCCTTAAAGAACAATCCAATAAATCTGCTAAAGTAGCACCAGTCATCAACATTAACAGCCTGAACAGTGAGGATTTCTCGACCTTCTTTACTGATAAAGCTGACTCGTTGGAAAAGGAATTAAAAAAAGCAGCCAAAGACATAGAAAATACGGCGGATTTGAAGTACGAAGAACTGACTCAACAAGAAATAAGGAAACCGAAAAACAATGCCAGATGGTCAGATTTTAAAGTAGTCAACGAAATAGACATATCAAAGATCATGTCATCCACTAAACCGAACAACCACTGTAATGATCCATTACCTGCAAAATGCTGGCCCTCCTTAAACCATCTTCTAATCCCACTGTGGACTAAGATCATAAATGCCTCACTTTCGCAAGGTCTAATTCCTACATGCCTTGGAACAGGACAAGTCATCCCGTTACTGAAAAAACCCACAGAGAACCCCACGGTGCCAAACAACTTCAGACCTGTAACTAACATCCCCATGTTAGCAAAAGTCCTGGAAAAATGTGTCCAACAACAATTAAGTCGACACATGTCTGAGTTCAACCTGCTAAATGTTTGCCAATTGGGTTTCCGTCCAAACCACAGCACGAAAACTGCAATCTTACACATCGTAGATGATGCACTTCTGGCTCTTGACCATAATGAAACCTGCCTTCTAATATTGCTGGACCTTTCATCTGCGTTCGACACAGTGAATCCCGAAAAAATTATAGACCGGAAGAAGAACAGAATGGGCCTAGATGGTACAGTCCTTAACTGGTTCAGCTCCTTTCTTAAGAACAGATCACAAAAATTCATGGTCAACCAAACCCTCTCTGGCCCAACAAATAACACAATAGGAGTTCCTCAGGGATCAACGCTCTCACCGGCTATATTAAATCTTTACATGGAACCACTAACAGAAATACTACAAAAAGCAAACATAGCTTTCCACATGTATGCAGATGACACCCAGCTGTACATCAAGGAGGCATCAACAGAAGAAATTAAGACCATGAACTATGCACTATCAAGAACCCTCAAATGGCTCACCAAGAATCATCTGAAACTAAACCCACAGAAAACAGAATTCTCACTAATCACACCACTTAAAAGCAATCAAAACTTAACAGAATGGACCAAACTCATCACTGCTCTTAACTGTACCCCAAAGATTGGTGACTCCACCAAGTCACTGGGAATTTCCCTAGATAAAAACCTGAATATGTGAGCACATATTAATGCAATGGCAAAAAACGCCTGGTTCCACCTGAGCTACTTGCGAAAACTTAAACCCTTCCTGAGCAAAACAGATCTTAAAACAGCAGTACAAGCACTGGTCATTTCAAGGATCGAATATGGGTGCTCGACCCTGGCTGGTCTCCCCAAGATCGCAACCGCTCCATTAAAAGCTTGTCTTAATGCAGCCAAAAGACTGATAGCAGGTTCAAAAAAATTTGACCACATCTCACCTCACCTGAAAATGCTAAACTGGTTGCCAGAAGAAGCACGAATTCAATTCAAATTGGCATGTATCACCCACAATGCAATTCACCACAAAACTCCAGGTTACCTGGCCCAGAAACTTACGCCATCAGGAGGTAACAGACCTTCCAGGAGCAAATCAAACTTTCTTTAGAAACCGGCTCGCTTCTACAAGAAAAAGACATATGACCGAGCATTCTCAGGAGCAGCACCAAGAATTTGGAATGCACTTCCGCCAAACATCAGAAGAATTACATCCATTGCAACCTTCAAAAAGGAAGCAAAATCATACTATATGAGCAAATTTCTTCCATAAAGAGCCAAGGGGAGGCCTGCTATCCTAGCCAAAGTATTTATCTTTTGATGACGAAACAATATTTTATAAGCTATGTCACTCCACGCTGGATCATGAACAAAGATAATCATGTACTTTAACTGTGTCTGACAACTGTATATTGAATGTATTTATGTCTATATGCTAAACTGAAGTATGTAACATTACCAACTGATGAATCTCTACTGTAAAGCGCTCAGACACCCTACGCTGGGTCTTGTTCGCGCTATAGAACACACTAAATAAATAAATAAAATAAAAATGTACAGTGTCCAATGATAGTCCTTACTACTAGATGGTTATGTTTTCATGTCAAACTCTCGATATCTTTTAGGCAGTACCACGGTCCTGCCTTTGCGGGTGTGTTTCACCGGGGTGCGAATCCTGGTCTCTCTGCTGCTGCTCCGAGGGGCATAGTTTGGTGTCTCTTGTGTTTGGCCCCCCTTGCCAAAGCACGCGCTCCTTGGTCCTCCCGCTGTACGTGTGTTCCTTTGTCTTCTAGATTCTTCTGTGTGCTGGTGGTAGTCGTCTCTTCTGCATTGGTGCTCCTCGTGTCGCTACTGGATGCTTCTGTTTCTGTAGTGTTTTCTTCCTCCTTTGGGTTCTTGTCGTCATCTCTTTCTTGTTGCATTTCTCCAGTCCTGGTCCAATTCAACACTTTGTTGCACCTTGACATTCTGTCCTGAGACCATACCTTTATGTCACTTAATTGGGCTGATCTTGTGTAGACTTTGAGTACTTGAAGGGGCGTTCTATACTTGCTGTCGCCTTTCCTTCTCATCTGAGCCAGCGTCACCCTGACCCATAACTGGCTGCTTCCGCTCTTAGGTACCAGCGACTGTTACCTTGCTCACTGTGGCTTTGCTGACACTGTCCTTTTTGACGGCCTCTGCACACCTCTTTGAGAGTTCCGCTTTTTTGACCCTAGCTACAATCTCTTTGAGAGGGGCTTCGCCACTGACCCACAGCTTCTCCTGTATGGATGTATTCACCTTGTGCATGATGATTTGGTCCCTTATGAAGTCATCATGGAGTCCTCCGAATTTACAGGTGACTGCCAATCTCTTCAGTGCTGCAACATCTACTGACTCCCCCGCGTTCTGTTACTGTTGAAAGAAGTTGAAGTGGTCAATCGCAGTGCACACCACTGGCCAATAGTGGCAGTCCAGGCCCTCTGTGGCGTGTTGGAATACATCATCATCATTTTTAGAATTTGGGGTCAGGTAGGTACTTGTGACAAGCAGGAACCCTCTCCTATAGTCAGGGCAGGAAAATTACTCTATCAAAATAACCCCTGCTCACCCTCTAGGCGGCATGGCGCGAGCAGTCAAGGCTTATTTCAGAGGCGATGTAAGTTAAGCAGTTGTGACCACATACAGTAACCCAGTGACAACCCTACAAATGAACACCACACAGGTTTTATATCAAAAATAAGTATACTTTTTAAAAAGTTATCACAAGACCAATAAACGACAAAAAGAATCCGCAGTACTATTAAGTTTCCAGAGTTCAGGTTAAAAAGGCTTAGTTCAAGGTTCTGTGCGAGTCAGTAGCCTTGTCCGGCTACAGCGTTGCTGAAAAGAACACAGAGTCTAACAAATCCAGCGTACCGCGGCAGTCCGGGCCCACTCAAATGTCGACAGACACAGTCACAGTACCTTTTCCTTGAGGGGGCCGGCAAGGATGGGCGAGCCGGTTCTGGGGTTCGTCACGGTGTAGAAAAAGAAAGGGTTGCAGATCGCGGTGCAGGCTACGGCTCATTGGTGGCGTAGGGACGGAGTCGGTGAGCTCAGAGCTTGCATTGTTCGAGGCAGACGTTGCTATTTGCGGTGCTTCCAGCTTTAAGGTGCGGCGACAGAGCCGGAGTTCGGGAGTTGGCGTCGATCAGTCCGGACAGCGGTGCAAGTCGGGCGGTGCGTCGCAAAGCGTACGAGGCGTTGCCCAACTCCGGTGCGGTCACAGGACTCGAGGTCAGCAGCAGTGACCGCATCGGTCAGACCAGTTCGAGTCAGTGTAGCGAGGCGTTGCACGTCGCGGGGTCCTTCCAGTCGTGGTGCAGGCTATGGCTCGTTGACGGAGTCGGTGAGCGCAGAGCTTGCGTTGTTCGAGGCGGACGTTGCTTGGTGCGGTGTCGACAGGACACCGGGCCGGTTGTGAGAGTCGGTCACAGCTCCCTGCCTCTGTAGCCACTTGTTTCCAGCAACAATTCACAAAGGCTGGTAAAGTCCACTGGTCCTGGGACTTCGGACAGGGGGCAAGCTCTCTTCCAAGCCCTTGGAGATCTTTGCACGAGTTGAAAGAAAAGTCCAATGGTCTTTCTCCTCTCTTTGGCAGTCAGGCAACCACTGCAGGCCAAACCCACAAGCCGCACTTGAGCTTGAGAATAGTCTCTCCTCAGTTTCTTCAGGTTCCTTCTCCTCAGCGGAGGTTTAGTCTTGTAAGTCCAGAAGTGATTTAATTTCATGGGATCAGGGTCCCACTACTTATACTCCAAAATCCTTTGTTCTCCGAGGGGAAAGGGGCCTGTGTCCAGTTCAAGCCAGTTCTGTTTAACAGACTTCTCCTTTCCTTTCACAGCACAGGGCAGGCACATCAGACGCCCCACAGGAGGTGGAGCCAGCATTGTGGAAGGCAAGTACAGTCTAGGAGCAATTTGTTGACAGTCTTCCTTCTCTTCTTTCAGTGTGTAGGGCAGAGACATCAGACACACCACAGGTGGTGGAGCCAGCATTGTAGAGGGAAGGCCCAGTCCTATTCAGGTCCCAGGTACAACTCCTCCCTCCCATCTAGATGCAGATCTCCCTATTCACCACCGGGTTGCCCCAGCCTGTCTCCTGGTATCCCCCATCCCTGTCACACACAAACCTACACAACCTCGCAGAGGCAGGCTCAAATGGTTAGGCAAGCAAATACCTACTTTCTAAAAGTGGTATTTGCAAACACAGAATATGAAAATAAACTTAATTAAAAGATGTATTTTATTATTCTGAAACCAGGCACACTAAACTTGAATTTCTAACATGTTTTCTAAGCCTGTTAGGATTATAAATAGTAACAATTCTAACAGCCCATTCTGGCCTATGGAGAACAGGTAGCCTTGCAATAGTGAAAAACGAAAATGGCTGTAATTCACTATTAGAACATGCCTCACACACCAGGGCTTGTCCTACCTTATACTTACACTGGACCCACCCCTTGGACCTACCATAGGGGTGACTAATATGAAGAAAAGGGAAAGTTTAGGGACTGGCAAGTGGGTGCACTTGCCCAGTCAGCATGGCAGTACCAGACTGTATGCAGGCTCTGCAATGGCAGACCTTAGACACATTTTACAAGGCCACTTCTGTGGTTGGCACAACCAGTGCTGAAAGCCCACTAGCAGCATTTTGATTCAGTGCACTGTACTAGGGTCTGACAAGTAAACTAAACATCCAATAATGGAACCACTAATTCCTATATCACTCTAAAGTGGGGAGCACTCGCACTGTGGCACTGGAAAGCAGTGGTACAGTGCTCAAAGCATCTAACACCAGCAAAAACACATGAGGCAACAGTCAAAATGGAAGGGAAACCCATGCTAATGGTGCCAGGTGTAACAATCATCTTGGGGCCTTGTCCTTTTTACTAGGTTCATATACACCCTGATGCCTTCTGGGCCTAAATTGTGTAGCAGGATCTTCTTTTTCCGCTCGCTCAGAAAGACTTCACCCCCTTCGTCCTTCAGCGCCGACAGATAGTTCAGGAAGTACTCCTTCCAGTCTTCCCATTTCATGGCTGGTTCTCCTGCTTTCGGTAGGACGGGAACCAGGTTCGTGAGGGAGAAGGTTTGGGCACACATGGCAGCCTGCCTTCTTGGTGGCTCTTAGTCCGTCCTGGGCGGGGGCATCCCCGGTGCACTTTGCTCGTGCAGGCTTGTTCCCCGGTTTTGGGCGCGAAGTTCTCTCCCACACTGGCCTGTCCTTGGTGCGCCAGGATCAAATGTCCACCGGGTGCTTGACCTACCTCAAGCTGCTGGCGTGTAGGGTGCTTGGCTTGGCTGCTTTTGGCGCTTCGGGGTACCCTGGGTAAATCCCTGGGGTGTCTGATGCACGTCTATGTCCTCCATTCAGCTTGGCTGCCTGGTGTTAGGCCACAGGTTGCTGCCGACCTAGAGCATGGTCAGGTGCAGTGGTGCCTTGCTTGGCCCTCCCTGCTCTCCCTCGGTGTATGGGCTGGGCCGGGCCCTCTCTGCGGGTGATCGCGTTGTGTACACTCCTACTGCGGGGCAAGGTGCCACTTCTCTCAAGGGGCAGTTGCTCCTGGTTGCTGGAGTGGAGCTGGTCGATTGAGGGTAGGCAGGGATAGCGCTTCCTGGACCCCCTTTTTGCACTCTGTGGCTTGTGGCCATGCATGCCTGCACTTTCTGCTGTTGGGGACCCTGCTCTGCTTCACCACTGGGGAGGGGCACCGCAGGACTCACGGTTCAGCCTTGGATGCGCTCCTTGCATTTTGCTGGCTGGTTGCACCCCCTCTCCCCATCCTCCCTTGTCGCTGGTCAGCAGCTCCTTGCAGCTGCGTCACCGTCCCATTCCTCGTTGGCGGGATCTCCGTTTGCTGCTCCGCTGCTGCACTCTCGATCTGGCCCCGTGATCCGCGAGTCGCCTCAGATCCGTGTTGCAGGTCCATTAGTGGGTGTGTCCGCCTCCCCAGCTTCGTTAGCAATTTGTAGAGGGGCCTTGGGATCAACAAGAGGCAGACACCACATTATGTGTATGTATATTTATTAAAATAATTATCAGAGCGCCGGGAACAGCACCAGCTCATTACTCGGCTGGGCGACAATTGCCAACATGGCCGCTCGCGCTCCCAGTGTTCCCTGCCCTGACGCAGCAGGAATTCTAGAGCGGTACTCTACACCCTCTCCTCTCCATGGACTTCTGCAGGCTGGCTACATAAGCTAATGCAGTCAGTTGAGCCCAGCCCACCACAGCAAGAAGAGAGAATGCACTGCTACAATTAAGATGTTAATAGCGATGGTCTTAATTATAGCAGTGCATATTTATAGTTTTTTTTCTCCTAACTTTCACAATCTCTTCAAATATCAAGCAATGGGGGGGAGGCAGCTACTGCAATGGTATCTTGTAAGCAGAACCAAACAAAAACGGACAGCTGCCACATTTATGCAAGGTCGTGTGGGCATTGCAGCATGTCTAGGGCCACGCTGACTTCTGTAAAAAAATAAAATTAAAAATAAGCACTTAAAATGTAAGAAGGAACAACATTGGAGAGATGGAGGTGAGTGGCTTCGAGCAGCAGGCAACGTTAGTGAGTTTGTTTTAATTTCAGCAGCAGCGCATAACAAAAGAAATGAGCGGCTGCCGTTCTTGAACCTGAAGGTGCCTCGCAGAGGAAAGCATGACGTGGCTGCAGTAGGACACAATATTTAAAGAAAATAGTGCTCACAGACTCAAAAAAGATACAGTGTAACCACACCAGTAAAAAGTCCAGTCTTCAAGAGATTTGCTAAGGAGGAACTAAGAAGCCTATTAATGAATCAGAAACAACCATTTAGAAAAGGCAGTAACAGGAGATAACTGAAAAGATGGGTGGAGAGTGCCCCGAGTTTCAAGTCCACACCTGAATACAGCATGCCTCGCAGAGCAGTGCATGTGCTGCCCAGGCTCGACCTAAAAAGAATTAGGTCTCATAAAACACAGGGATCTTATTTGAGTTCATCTTTTAATAGACAGTATTATATTAGGTATTAACAAAGACTATAGGGCTAGCTTTAATGTGGAATCACATGTAAAGACAGATTTTCATAAATGATTTTTATGACATTCAAATCGGCCTTTTTGGCTTCGATGGTGCTACATAAAAGTACCAAAGAATTACTTGTTTTCTATATATAATGCACATAGGAGATGGATATTTGAATGTGACAGTGCAATCAATTAATCGATCAGTATTTGTACAGTGCGGCACAGTGCAATCAATTAATCGATCAGTATTTGTACAGTGCTGCTTATCAACCCGGGGGTATCCAGGCTCCGAGCGGTGGGGAGCCTTGGTCAAAGAGCCAGGTCTTGTGTCCCTTCTTGAAGTCAGTGAGTGAGGGGAATTTTGGAGGTGGAGGGAGAGCAGGAGGTCGTTCCAGGACTTGGCTGCGAGGTACGAGAAGAAGTGGCCTCCTGTGCAGCTCCAAGTGATGCGGGGGATGTGTGTCAGGGTCGGCAGATCAGACTTGTCTGGTTGGCTGGTGGAAAATCAGGCAAAGGTTGATGTAGGAGGGTCCAGCATTGTGGAGGGCCTTGGAGGCGAGGGTCAGCAACTTGACTGGCATCTATTCTGGATGGAGAGGCAGTGGAGGTTTCTGAGATGTGGGATGATTCTGGTCCATTTGGGGAGGTTGAGGATAAGTCTGGCTGTGGTGTTCTTTATAGTCTGTAGTTGTTTGAGGAGGTGCGAGGTTGTTCCGGAATGGAGAGCATTTTCGTAGTCCAGTTGGCTGGTGACGACGGCTTGAGTCACTGTTTTCCTGGTGTTGACGGGAATCCATCTGAAAATCTTATGAAGCATGTGGAGGCAGAGGGTGTGAAAGCAGGAGGAAGCTACTGTGTTGACCTGGCACTTCATGATGATGATTGTGTGCACTTTTCAGGTATGGATGAGATATCTGAAGAACTGTCTAGAATGATGAACGCAGAAGAAATAGTGGCAACACTGAAGGACATCAATGAACAAATTGATAAACACACTCAAGAGGTCAACGAACCGAAGATTCGGAAGTTTAAACGCGATATGTTGGATTACAAATTAGGGGAGGTGTACACATGGGCAGATGTGTACGCACAGAGGAGGAGAAATCGCCCCAATACACCGTACACCAACACTTCCTTGTCAGGGAGTGATATGTCCAACAAACCTTCATCCAACAAAGGTCAAATACCCAAGACCAGACCACCTAACATCCATGAAGGTACCAGTACGGCTACAGGACCCACGACATCTAGAGTGACAGACACCGGAGTACCTTTTTTAGAACAAGGCCCCGCACAAGTAGACGACACAGGAGGGGACAAAGACCCTCCAAACACAAGAAGTGTAACCAAAGAGAAAGAGAAGAAAAAACAGACGAACAAGAACACCTAGTGATTAATATCTCCGACCATAGATTAACAAACCAAGAACTTAAAGTATTGCAGAAAGGAACGTCTTTTGTCCCAACCACTCAAACGAACTCATTAGAACTCGAGGTCAGCTTCTTTAAGCTGATGAGAAAATTGAGGTTGCGCCATTATTTCGATAACATCGCTCCGAAATCACAGACCCAAGAGCCTGACCAACTGAAAGGTCTACGACCCAAAAGTGTGTTCATGGCTCTCATGAGCCATAAGACTGTAGATCTATTTGAAACAATGGTTAAACAAGATCTAACTAAAATCAAATGTGAAAGAAAAGGGAAGAAGAACATGACTAGCAAAGATTTAAGTATATTGAGAAACCTTGCTAACAATCCCAACATTATCTGTGTGAAAGCAGACAAAGGCGTAGGTCTTGTCGTAATGAACACCACTATGTATCAGAACAAAGTCACAGAACATCTTTTTGACAACAACACGTATGCCCCTTTGGAGTACAATCCCACACACGAATATTTGAATAAACTTACAGACATCGTTTCTAAAGCCAAGGACAACGGGGTGATCACTGAAAGAACCAAGAATTTTTGATCAAATCCAACCCAAGCAGCCCCACCGTCTACATGATGCCCAAGGTGCATGAGAACTTGTTAGATCCACATTTACGCCCCATCGTTTCCACAACAAAACAGCATACATGAACCGATAGGTCAATTTATTGATAAGTATATGCAACCCACTGTACAAAGCATGACGACCTATATTAGGGACACCACTGACTTTTTAACGAGACTCAACATGCAACAAATCGAGCCAAACCAGCAATTAGTGCTTTGCACAATTGATGTTAAGGCTTTATATACCTCAATTCCTCATGATGCAGGAATTGAAGCTATGGAGGAAGCAATACTCACTACAGATTTCGATCTACCTGTTCAAACTCTTTTGATGGAACTTATCATATTCACTCTATATCACAGCTATTTCAAAGTCAACAACATTTGGTACCAACAGCTGGTTGGAACTTCTATGGGCAATTGCGCTGCCCCAGTGTATGCTAACATTTTTATGAAATCCTATGAAGAACAGAATATATTGAGCAACCCCACATGGATCACCAACTTGAAAATGCTTGTTCGCTATATGGATGATATTTTTATCCTGTGGAAGGGTACTAATGAATCTCTAGAAAGAGCATTAGCAGAACTGAACACTAAAAATGACAGGATACAACTTACATGGGAAATGTCAGACAAAACCATCACCTTTCTGGACGTACGCATCAATCTACGTTCAGGTGGGATAGAAATGGAGATGTATCGAAACGAAACTGACAGAAATAATGCTTTGCACTTCCAAAGCTTTCACCAAGAACCATTAAAATATCATTTACCCACATCGCAAATGATTAGGGTGAAGAAAATTACATCTGACCCAGACAAAGTGAACACAAAACTTAAGGAAATGGGCGACAGATTTCGAAACAGAGGTTATCCAGAGACGGTGATCAGTCAATCGATGCAAAAAGTAAACAACATGCAGAGAGCAGATTTGTTGAAGACACGCATCAGAGATAAAGAAAAGAGAACGACCATTGTGTCCAAATACTCCACAATGAGTTACAAGTTTAAGAAAATAATTAAAAATAACTGGAAAATTTTGAAATCTGAACCAGACTTCAAAAACGCTTTTGATCAACAACCCATTTTTGCCTTCACGAGGGGTAGAAATCTTGGAGAATTACTTAAGACCAAAACTAACCCAGAAGAGACATTTTGCAGAACCAGACCCTGTTTACAATGTGGTCATTGTAATAACATAATCAGAGGCAATTATCTAACCCACCCCATGAAAGGACACAAAATTAAACTTCATGTTAATGCTACTTGTGATACAGCTAATGCTATCTATATGTTGAAATGCCCATGTGGAAAGGTGTATGCTGGTAAGACCACACGCAAGATCAAAACAAGACTGCATGAACACAAATCCAACATCAGAACTGGTAATGTAAAATCTTGTGTAGCCATGCATTTCAAGGAAGCACATCATAATGTATCCCAGTTACAATTCTTGATTCTAGAAGTTATTGAAAAGAAGGAAGGGCGAGATAAAAACTGCTTTTTGCAACAAAGAGAGAATAATTGGATGTATTTGTTAAATTCCCACAAACCGTTTGGTCTCAATGACCAGACAGAATTTACTTGCTATCTGTAATCATTGTTTTTCGACTTAGCCTTGTACCTAGAATGTAGTATGTGTGGTTTTCTATCACCATGTACATATATTTTTCACTTTGTCTTAATTCTAGTTTAGTTATATTTCTGCTTTTGTTCTAATTCACAACTTTATTGACATTCACTGAAACACAGAATCCCCTTCACGAACACTGGATACCTTAGTCTGCACTTTTTCTTTGTATCTATTCTCTGATTGGCTGACTTCCGATCACATGATCGGGGACCGGACAAATCGACACACGAGTAACTGATCCTGTTTGCATCCTCTCTGACTTCTATATAGCTATTGGCGGTCGAGTGCGACTGCTTGAAACTACCACAGAGACACCGCATTTGTTGCGAGTTTGCGAGAGAAACGCTTCGCGTCTTACGAGTAAGTGTTCAAAATATGCCAGAATGAGGAGATTTTGCTCATGTACATTTATATACAGATTGATCTGATAATGTTTATGTTTTTGTTGTTTCAGCTTGGACTATTTTGTTAGTCGATAACTTGACGATATATCTCAGTTCACTACTGATTCATGTGAGTGCCTGAGGGCAGTTGAGTTTCAGTTTTTATATCACGACACAAAGTCACTTTGTTTTTTTTTCACGTATATGCACACTTTATAGTCACCAAGCATGGAAAATAACATTTGGAGATCATTTCATGTTTTTATGTCATGTGTAACACGCACTTGTATTTTGATTATATCATTATCATACCTTGTTTCAGCC
The DNA here is from genome assembly GCF_964263255.1 of Lissotriton vulgaris. Classification (NCBI taxonomy): domain Eukaryota; kingdom Metazoa; phylum Chordata; class Amphibia; order Caudata; family Salamandridae; genus Lissotriton; species Lissotriton vulgaris. Next base: position 404,035,992 of record NC_141698.1, on the reverse strand, counting down.
TACTGTCCCCGATGAAGGGCACTGCCCGAAATGCATTGGACTGATAAAATAATGTTTATTGACACGAAATTAATATGATGAACTTAAATTGATTCTGATGATTTATGAAGTAAATATTTTCTTTGGAGAACATGAACTTTCGACTTGGTTGTCGATCATTTGAACAATAAGGAATCCTGGTTGGTCCAGGAAATTATTGAGAAGTAAGCCTGGGGATGCTTTCAATGTTTCATTTGTGAGCACTACTCTCTCTACTTGAATAAAGCCCTGCCCTGATGAAGACCTTTGTATAAATTCAGCTTTCTGGTCCCTATAACTGAAGGTCAAAACATGTTGGATCTCACCATCTAGAGCTCTGCAGCAACCGAAGAAAACATCATTCCTGATAATAGGTGTCTTGAGCTGGACTCATTAAGTTCGAGACTACAGTTTGAAAATAAATCTCTAACCTCTGTAGGACCTATAGAGTAGACTAAGTTGAGGACGAAAATAAAATAAGTCCCAATACTGAGTACAACTTAGTAGGACTTTTAAGTTTTGTTGAGAAGCATATTTCTTTGTAAATCTAAAAGAATGATTGCAATCAAGGTTGATGTTGCTTCTATATGTGAAAAATTATTTGTTGTACCACACATATATGTAATGTTAGTCTTCTTTATGTTAACTGTGTTGTGAGTTGATTTGAAAAAAGTATTTGTTTACATAACAAAATAGAGGCGTAGGTCCTAATGTGTTCTGTGAAAGGAACCTTTGTTTCAAAAATTGAAAAAAGAATTAAAAAAATTCTGTATCCCAGAGTTAATAAAAAGGACTACTAAGGCAAAAGTAATAGTTTCATTGATGGTTTCAGATGCACCTGTTTGTTTTGATACTTCTATATTGATTCTAGCCTCTGAATGTCCTAAACTGAATCACTTCCCTTTGTTGTAATCATGATTCACCTAGAAGGCATATTCACTGCCCTGGCCTCCTCATTGCCATTAGGGCATCTCAATCCTGTGCCCCTGTTAAGGACTGCAGTACTTCCCAGAAGAAAAGGCCCCGCAGGCACAAGGCAGCTGCCTAAAGAAACATGGCGCAGCCACTCAATCGCATTGCGGCTTGGTCTAGGCTCAGCCCCCCTGTGCAGGCCAACGGGACCCGTACCACCCGTATCTGAGGCAGCCCCAATAGGAATAAGGTATTTAGCTGTCTGCGCTGCCCGGACTCACTCTGTACTTTTCATGTGCTCACAGGCTGGTATCTGCATCTAGGGGCAGCTACTCTGGTGCGGCGGCATGAAGAGGGAGGCGCGGCCTCGCTCGCTGATTCGGGGTTGCTGCTCGACGTCAGCAGAACTCTTCGCCTCCTGGTCTGGCTCACTCTCCTTTCTTTGGCCCACAAACACGGGGTAGGCTCCGGCCTGAATTTAGGAACTGCGGCGTCTCTCCTTATCAGAGCCAAGCCCTCAACCAAGCTCAGTCTGTGCCTGCCTTTTGCCTGGTTTCCGTGTTCAGCTTTCCGGCCAGAGGCTCTGCCCAATCAATCAATCAATCAATCAGTGACACTTATAAAGCGCGCTACATACCCGTAGGGTCTCAAGGCGCTGGGGGGGGGGGGTGCCGCTACTGCTCGAACAGCCAGGTCTTCAGCTTCTTCCTGAAGGAGAGGTGGTCTTGGGTCAGGCGCAGGTCGGTCGGGAGGGAGTTCCAGGTCTTGGCGGCCAGGTAGGAGAAGGACCTTCCTCCTGTAGTCGCTCTTCGGATGCGGGGGACGGCGGCGAGGGCGTGGTTGGCTGATCGGAGGTGGCGTTTGGGAGCGTAGAAGTTGACTCGGCTGTTGAGGTAGCTCGGGCCTTGGTCGTGTAGGGCTTTGTGTGCGTGGGTGAGGAGGCGGAAGGTGATTCTTTTGTTGACGGGGAGCCAGTGAAGGTCTCTCAGATGTCCGGAGATGTGGCTGGTTCGTGGGATGTCGAGGATGAGTCTGGCTGAGGCGTTCTGGATCCGCTGGAGTCTCTTCTGGAGCTTGGCGGTGGTGCCGGCATAGAGGGCGTTGCCGTAGTCCAGCCGGCTGGTGACGAGGGCCTGGGTGACGGTCTTTCTGGTCTTGGTGGGGATCCACCAGAAGATCTTCCGTAGCATGCGTAGGATGTTGAAGCACGCTGAGGAGACGTTGTTGACTTGCCTGGTCATGGAGAGGGAGGAGTCCAGGATGACGCCCAGGTTTCGTGCATGGTCTGTCGGTTTGGGTGCGGTGCCCAGGGCGGGAGGCCACCAGGAGTCGTCCCAGGCGGAGGGTGAGGAGCCCAGGATGAGGACCTCCGTCTTGTCCGAGTTCAGTTTCAGGCGGCTGGTCGTCATCCACTCGGCTACCTCTTTCATCCCTTCGTGCAGGTTGGCTCTGGCGGCGGCGGGGTCGTTGGTCAGGGAGAGGATCAGCTGGGTGTCGTCGGCGTAGGAGATTATGCTGAGGTTGTGTTTGCGTACGATGGCCGCGAGGGGGCTCATGTAGACGTTGAAGAGGGTGGGGCTCAGAGATGATCCTTGGGGGACGCCGCAGATGACTTCGGAGGCCTCTGACTTGTACGGTGGTAGGCGGACTCTCTGTGTTCTTCCGTCGAGGAAGGAGGTGATCCATTCCAGCGCCTTGTCCTGGATGCCGATGTTGCTGAGGTGCCGTACTAGGGTGCGGTGGCAGACCGTGTCGAATGCCGCGGAGAGGTCTAGGAGGATGAGGGCCGCTGTTTCTCCATTGTCCATCAGGGCTCGGATGTCATCGGTGGCGGCGATGAGGGCGGTCTCGGTGCTGTGGTTGGCTCGGAAGCCGGACTGTGAGGGGTCGAGGGATCCGTTCGTCTCGAGGAAGGCGGCCATCTGCTTGTTGATGGTCTTCTCGATGACTTTGGCTGGAAACGGGAGGAGCTAGATGGGGCGGTAATTCTTGAGTTCGGTGGGGTCCGCTGTGGGTTTCTTGAGTAGAGCGCTGAGTTCGGCGTGCTTCCAGCTCTCGGGGAAGGTGGCGGTGTCGAAGGATGTGTTGATGATGTCTCGCAGGTGGGGTGCGATGACAGCGTCGGCCTTGTTGAAGACGTGGTGAAGGCAGGGGTCGGTCGGTGATCCGGAGTGGATGGAGTTCATCGTGCGGATGGTGTCTTCGGTGCTGATCGGGGTCCAGGCGTGGAGGGTGGTGGTGGGGGGGGGGTGGTTGTTCGGTCATGGTGTGCGTTGGTTGGTTGTTGAAGCTGTTGTGTATGTCCGCGATCTTGTTGTGGAAGTATGAAGCGAGGGAGTTGCAGAGGTCTTGCGATGGGATGATGTTGTTGTTTCCTGCGCTGGGGTTGGAAAGCTCTTTCACGATGTTGAAGAGTTCCTTGCAGTTGTGTGCGTTGTTGTCCAACCGGTCCTTGAAAGCTGTTTTCTTGGCGACGCGGATCAGCTGGTGGTGTTTCCGGGTGGCAAGTTTGAAGGAGGTCCTGTTGTCCGGTATCGGTTCCCTTCTCCAGACTTTCTCGAGGGCTCGGCAGTTCTTCTTGGAGCTCTTGAGTTCGTCGGTGAACCATGGGGCCTTCTTGCTGTCGGGTCTGCTAGGCGGGGTCTTCAGTGGGGCGAGTTCGTCCGCGCAGTTGCTTATCCACTTCGTGAGGTTGTCGGCGGCCTGGCTGGGGTTCGCTGAGCTGGCAGGAGGGTGCTGGCTCAGGGCGGTGGCGAGCTGGTCTGCTGTGATCTTGTTCCAGCTTCTGCGGGCGGCCTGTTGCTGGTGTTGGTGGGTCGTCGTTCTCTTGAAGGTGAAGTGGACGCAGCTGTGGTCCGTCCATTGAAGCTCTGTGGCGTGGCTGAAGTCGATGTCTGTGCTGGAAGAGAAGACTGCGTCGAGTGTGTGTCCGGCGAGGTGGGTGGGGGTGGACACCAGTTGCTTGAGTCCAAGGTTGGCGAGGTTGTCGAGCAGGGTGCTGGTGTTGCGGTCGTTGTTGTTCTCCAGATGGAAGTTGAGGTCTCCCAGGAGGATGTAGTCAGCGGAGGGAAAGGCATGCGGGCTGACGAAGTCGGCGATGTCCTCGCTGAATTGCGTGCGTGGTCCCGGGGGTCGGTAGATCAGGGTGCCTCTGAGGGTGGTGTTCGGGTTGGTGTGGATCTGGAAATGCAGGTGTTCGGCGCTGGTCAGGGTGTTGTCGGTGCTGGTCGTGAGACGGATGGTGCTCCTGTGGACGATGGCGATGCCTCCTCCCATCTGGTTGGCGTTTCGGTCCCTCCGGACGATCTTGTAGCCCTCTGGGATAGCGGTGGCGATGTCGGGAGCTGAAGAGGTGTTCATCCAGGTCTCCGTGAGGAAGGCAACGTCAGGGGCTGTGGCGTCTAGGAGGTTCCAGAGTTCGATGGCGTGTCTGTGGACGGAGCGGGTGTTGAGCAGGATGCACTTGAGGTGGGTGCTGCTGGTGTTTGACTTGGCGGGTGTTGGTGCGAGGCAGGTCCGGATGCAGGAGAACTTGCAGGCGTGGCAGCTGAAGGGACCGTGGGTGCGTCGTGGAGTGGCTTGGTGGCACTCTGGGCGTCGGCCGGTGTTGAGTGCGGTGAGGGTGGCGGCGGAGTACGTCAGGCGGGTAGGTCGGGGTCTTCGAGGGCCAGGGGTCCTGGCGCTGGACGCGATCCGGTCGCGGACGGGCGCAGACGGGCTTACCTTTGGCGCGCCTTCGGCGCACAATCGGCGCGCCCGCTGCGCGTTCGCACGGTCGCCATTTAAGGCGAAGTGCGCGGGTGGGCGGAGCAGCTGGGAGGCGGGAGCGGGGAGGGTTACAGAAGAGAAAAAAGGGGCGGGGACAAGCGGCGGTGGCGGGAAGGGAGGGCGGGGGGCGGCGAGGTAGGCGGACAACAAGGAAGGAAATCAAAACACGGGCCAAATGAAATTCGGCAACACAGGCACAAAAAATCGACAAAACAAGGAAAAAAAAGAGGTTAAGCACAACAGGCACAAATGTATGACAAAACAAGGCAAAAACAATCCCCGCAGCGGAGGCAGCCGGCAACCAGCCGCCTGGCTCTCGGTTCACAGCTCGGCTGCTCTCGCCATGTTTTTACAGAAGGAGCCCACTTCTCAGCTCAGGGAACAAATTGCAAAGCTCCCACCACATGCAGCACTAAGCAGGGGCCCACACCTTTGGGCAATAGGTTTTTCAATGCCCTCCAAGCGCACCATGACAAAAACAAAACCAAGCCCTCTGCCTGCACTCATCCCCAGGAGCAAAGGCAAAGAATGTGAAGTGCTTCACCAGCACTCGGACTTCTCCAGCACAGGGGCAGTCCCCTTGTGCTGGACTCTTTGAAGAGTACTAGGGGAACACAATTCCAGGAGAGCAGGCGGCAGGCAGGCACACAGGGTCCTTGGGCACAGACACAGTCCATCCGGCAGCCCGGCCCACAGGGCACAGTCACATTGGCGGTTCCCCACCAGCACAGCAATCCTCTGGTCCCACACAGTCTCTTCCAGTTCCAAGCAAGCACAGCTTCTCTTACATGGAGTCACAGCTCCAATACTTGTAGTGCCCCAAGTCTTTGTTCTGCCCTGCACAGGGCCTTGGACCCAGTCCAAACCAGTTTTGGGGGGCACTTGACAAGTGCACAACACTACCCATTGTCAGTGTAGGCTCTGGCCCCAGAGAAACCACAGGGGGTGGAGCTAGCATTGTTGATGGCAGGCACAGTCCTATTCAGGTTCAGATGCTACTCCTCCCACTACTTCAATTGCAGATCAGACCTAGCACTGACTCACCCAGACCCTCTGGAGCCATTACACCTCCCCAGCCCCTGTCATTCAGAACCAGACATGCAATACACAAAAGGCAGGCACAAAGTCACATAGCACACAGAAATGCTGACTTCTAAATGTGGCATTTCCAAATGAGTACCAAACATGATCACGCTACCCCTTTCAGATCAGGATCTACCACTAAAGCACATATCAGGGAATCGCCAATGCATTCCTTATGAGAGGGTAGCCTAACAGCAGTGAGAAACCAAATAGGCTGTTTGTCACTACCAGGACATGCCACGCAGTTAAGGCACATGTCCTACCTTTTTATCTACACCGCAGCTTGCTCATAGGGCTAGCTGGGACCTACCTTAGGAGTGACTGATATGTAGTAAAAGGGGAGTTTCTGACATGGCAACCAACATTATGTGCCACGTCACAGGGGCAGTAAACTGCGCGCGCAGGCCCAGCAATGGCAGAGGCCTAAGATAGGTTTGAAAGGCTACTTTGGTTGGTGGCGCAAGCAGTGTTGGAAGCCCACCAGTAGCATTTCATTTACTTTACAAGGGACTGATACATAAATTAAATACACCAAACAGGTGTAGACCAAGCATACTAAGTTTACCATAGAGAGCACATGCACTGTAGCACTGGACAGCAGTGAAAAAGTGCCAGGAGTCCTAAATCCACTAACACCAGGTCAGAAAATATAACAGGAGGAAAGCAAAATGTTTCAAAATGACCCTGCAAAAAGGGCCAAGTCCAACACACACACATTGTGTTTGTCCTGATATTGCCAACAGTGCTCCAATCTACATGTCCCAGTGAGAGGGTTCCATATCAACACCACTAGGCACATTGCTTTCAGAACAAGTTCTGTTTTTAATTAAGACAGATAAGAGCTTTCCAAACCTGCAGTCAGTTTGCCAACAGACCATTTAATAAAAGGGAACTGGAGCCTCGTCCCTTTCCACATAGAAGCAATATGTATGGCAGTATGGTTTCCTGACAATTTCTTCATGTGGAGAGAGGAAGGACATTCTTTCAGAGATTACTCAGTGCAGAGAACAGAACTAAAGCTTTGCCTCGAGGCGGGTTTTGATGTCTAGTTATGCCCTTTTGATTGTGTTTTTCCTGCCCCATTTGCCGCCTTCGAAAGAAAGGGGTTTGCTATAGTGTATTGTGCCTCTGGCGGGAAGAGAGGGTCATTGAGGTTGTGTCGGAATCACTGAGCGCTCTAAAACCAAAGGTTGTCCAGAGATCTTTTGTCCATGTCACGCAATCTCATCACCCGCTTTCCATAAACAAGCACACGCCATTCTACATGTCAAGTGTCCTAAATCAGTCAGCACTGTAACGATAACAGCTGACCCGACTATGGATTTTGTCTTCAACATGGCAGCACATCAAGATCAAGATGTACTTTACGAAAAAAAAACAGCAACTTTTATCCCTTCTTATTTGTTTACTCTCCTTCGGCTAAAATCCATCCTTGCCACTGAAAGTTGCAGTTCGAATGCAATTTGTTGCAGCATTTTTTTGTATTAATGCGGCTATTTAAATGCAAATGTTGACTTTCTCTTTGTAATCATGTAAATGTTTGGCACTAAAATTGTAATCAGAAATGTCATTTTATGAGAAAATAGGAACGGACTGCTAGAGTTGTAAACGACTCACCACTGATTGAGTTTGATACAGAGCTTGCTGTCCAGCAGAATTGTCATTTATCGGACACAGACTTCGTCATTTCAGAGCGATCTATTTATTTTGTCATTTTCTGCGGTATAAATGGCCCTACGATCTAGGACATTTGCATATAGGCAAAAACAATCCCTGCATTAATTGCCGTGTGTAAAATTCAAACAGCATAATTACAAACCACGTGAAGAAATTTACGATTGCGTAAGTCGTCATTTTATTAAACCCACCAAACTGAACCCCCGCTTTGACCTAAAAATAAAATACACGTCTTAAAAATGTAGTTTTAAAATATATTTTGAACGGAGAATACTATGACAATACCACTAGTATTATCAAGTAGAGCATGTTATCCTTTTTCTAAATGACATGAATGTATAAAATTAAAGTTACTGAGGGCTGGACAGAAGGAAGTGCAAATTGGCAGTCACTAACTGGCAACTTTCCTTTTTTTTCATTTCAGAAGCTTGTAGTGTGCAAATCTAGGAAGTTTGAAAACAAAAGGAGATGACAGTAGTGGCCTTTGATGGTTGTAAAAAGCTGTTCCCGCCGCCTTTCACAGAAGGGGCCAGTGATGGACATCTGCTTCTTTCCAGTCTTACCTGTTCCCTCCTCGGATCACCCTTTATCCCCCGGCAACATTAACCTACAAGGGCTGCAGTATGAAAAGACACATAGGCACAATTTAATGCTGCAGGATGTTGCACTCTTCGTGGGTGGGACCTTCTGTGGTGGGATATCCTCACCACTCATGGGCCAGGCAAGTCATCGCTCAACTGACTCAAGCCGGCAATGTTTGCCTGCCTTCACAAAGACTGACATTTCTTGACTCCGCCAAACTTTGCAGGCAAATATTACACTTCACCAATCCAAGATTACAGTCTCACGGAGCATGACAATATTGAGAAGTTGCTTTAGTGTATAACTTCAGTAAGCAGAGGATCAACGTCTGATTACACATTGTATCACATATGGCTACTTCACAGTGTACTGACCTCAACACCGCCCTCTCGGTGTCGAGATGACCCAGAAAAATCCACCCTGTAACACACTCTGGCCAGGCGTGGCCAGAGGTTTATTTATTACTGCCTGCGGCGTGCAATAAGTAAATCCGCAGCCTGTGGCTAAGAAGGAGACATCTTTACACTGGTGAGGAGGGTGGGACTCCGTCCACCCAAACAACCGCCAGCATCAGCACTGCCGGCGGCTGCCCACACTGCTAGCTTGCCCAGAATGTCTGCACGTTCTTACCTAGTCACAGCTACCGCTGTGCGGTGGGCCCACTGAAGTTGGCCGGGCCCTCTGCACAGTCTCTGCTGAGTGGCGCCGCCTCCTGCTGGCTGAACTGCTGTGAACACACCCGAGAAGAGTACAGTACCAGACGAACGGGGCGCGCAGCCAGCTCCCGCAGCAGGAGCTGGGACGTTCCTTGTGGCGGACCCTCCCTCCTGCTCAGGTGAGCGTCCCCAGTGGGCTCTTCCCTGGATTGCCAGGGTCCTGCTGCCCACCCCATGCCCAGAAACATCTAAATCTCCAGCATGTAGAGGGCCAGGAATTAAAAACAATAAAAAGAAAAAAAAATACATATATATATATAGATAGATATATATATTACCTACTTTTCAATAATATATCCGCAACATTCTATTCCGAATAACTTTGGCGCCGGGTGACGAATCTTCGCGAAATTTTCAAAACTTATGACCAGCTCCGGTCCGCTCTTATCTTGACAGACTCGGGGTGATTCGTCAAGCGGGGGGGGCGAGAAAAAAGGGGGGTCCCAAAACGTGTTTTCCCCATGCAATTTTTCATAGGAACCTTTAGTCGCAGCTACAGCCCGAACTGCTGAACGGAATTACACCAAATTTGGCAAAGCGGTAGTCCTTAGTTCAGACCAGTGCGTTTTTGCTAAATGGTGTAAATCTGTTAATCTGTTCAGTAGTTTTTTAGATGCTAAAGGAAAATATATATATATATATATATATATATATATATATATATATATATATATATATATTCACTGAAAAAACCATAGGTTTCACACCAGTTATAGTTATGAATTAGCATTTTAAAAACCTATTAAATTCACTGAAAAAAACATAGATTTCACACCAGTTATAGTTAACTGGAAATTTTACTGACATAAAACCATTGAAATTCCCACGTTATAGTTAGTTGGACTCACTATAACTTGCGCGTGTAATGCACTGCTGATGACATCACATATTACATCACTCATGACAATCAAAAAAAAAAATATATATTTTTTTTTTGCCCCGCGAGGCCTTTTTATAGCCCCCACATCAAACCTAGGGGGTCAGGGGGGTCTACCCTGCCCCCTTATGGTCATTTCCACCTTTGTTTTGGCCACCTCTTGTGTCTCGATCCTACCGAGACACAAGATGGGGGCCGCTCCGGACTATTTAGAATGTTAACAGATACCCAAGAACCAATCAGCTTTCTGCGCGCAAGTCGCGTGGCGCGCCCGGAGCGCTTCCCGGAGCGCGTACCGGGGCGCTGTCATAGATACATATATTTTTTTGAACCTAAATTACTCAAAATCCACTGAAGCACATATCTTGAGACATAGCAAAGGCACATCGGGCTACCAGTCCCTACAATTTTGCCAAGTTTTGTGGAAATCCATTCAGCCGTTCAGGCTAAAAGTGAGGTCGACCACCTTATGGAAATTAACATGGGGAAAACACGTTTTGGGACCCCCCTTTTATCTCAGCCCCCGCTTCACAATAGATGAAGTCTTTGTTTTGTGGAAGGGGAACAATGAAAGTGCCAATGATTTTATATGTGACATCAATGCAAATCAGATTAATTTGAATTTTACTTCAAATATAAGCCGTACTGAAGTGGATTTTTTGGACACCAGGGTATATATAGAGAATGGGGGGTTGAGAACAACTTTACATAGAAAGCCAACTGCCGGCAACTCTACGTTCCATGCCTCGAGTGCTCATCCGAGACATTTAATTGAAAGCATTCCCTATGGAGAGCTTCTCCGAATTAAACGCATATGTAGTAGTGAGGAACAACAGAACACATGCATGCGAGAAGCAATTGAGAGATTCCGTAGAAGAGGCTATTCGGCACATAGTCTACAAGGGGCTTTGGAGAAAGCCAACAGTAGACCGAGGGAATCATTGTTGGGCATTAATATGGAGGAAAATGAACCCCGGGAAAGTGAGGAAACCTCCAACACTCCAAGGTTAATTCTAAGTTACAATAACCAGCACCGCCAAATTCGGTCCATAATCAATCGAAATTGGGCGATAGTGCAGACGGATGCAGTTATGATACCAGAGATACCCGATAAACCCACGATAACATATCGAAGGGGTATCTCTATGAAAAGCCAAATAGCTAAAAGTATCCCAGACCTCAGCAATAAAAAGAAACTAATTCCATGGCTACCTGAAAAACAGGGTTTCTACAAATGCTCGTCATGTCGGGCTTGTAAATTTGGAGTAACAACCAAGAAATATACCACACCATTTAGCCCGAAAGATTTCAAAATTCAGGGGTGCTTTGACTGCAAAACCGAGTATGCAGTTTACATCCCGACGTGCACTTGTGGGCCTAGGTATGTGGGAAGTACCAAGCAGCAGGTGCACGTTAGGATTCTGCAACACCTGCGGGCTATTGTGAATAACGACAGTACATACCCGGTCGCGAGACATTTCAAAGCTATCCACCAAAACAAACTAGCGGATTTAAAATATTTTGTCATTTCTGCAGTGAATGACAATCCGCGAGGTGGGAACCGGGAAAAAAGTCTGCGTCAGTTGGAATCTAAATTTATTGTGGAATTGGACAGTAGGCACCCAAATGGATTGAACAACACAGAGGATCTGCACCATTTCCTCTGATATCCTATCCTCAAATAATCAACATTCCCTGTGTATCTCCAACCTTATATATTTCTGAAACTTCGAAAACGTAATTTCGGCCCCTGCCCCTTTTTTTGTCTCAATACTGTTTTTAGTCTTTCACATTATAAGTATAATCTATTTTTGCTTATACATTTTTAAGATAAATCCATGAATGAGTTATAATTCACATCAGCAAGTAGCACAGATTAGGTGAATTCTCACAATTATCACATTACTTTTTGCACTTTACTAAGGAAATGCTTGGATGCTGCTATAAAACAATGTAAATTTGCACTTAGTTTGTACTTTTGCACATTGCGTATTTTTGCACATAATTTACCAGACTGACATGAGTTGATGATGTTCACCAATAATGAAATCAGGAATTCATTCCGTGATAACTGTATAGAATTTTAGAGTGGCAATATTTTTAATAGCATATTGCTATTTTTACATTGTATTCGGTACATATGAAGTGTTTGTTTGCGCTAATTGAAAAATAATAGATATATATTTAAATATATTTTTGTACTACAAATTTTATCAATGCATATATTTATTTATTTCTATCCATTGGGAAATATATGGTGAAATGGCAAGCAAAATCTCAACCAAAACATGCATTTTAATGAAGTCAATGGAATTGGTATTATACGTGCATCACGCTATTTTCCATTATATTGCATTTGTGCTGTAATGTTGTGCAAATCTGGTACAATCTATTGAATGAGGTCTCTCAAACTACAAGTCCCAGCATGCATACCTGATAAGTATTTCCTTCATTTCTATATATCACATGGAGGGGGTGAAAGCATCACATTTTGAAAAAAACTGTATAAAAACTAAAAGTGGACTACGTGTTTGTAAATTTAGAAAGAATACAAAGGTATTCGAAACGGGTCTGACTATTTGGATAAATAAAGACCTGCATTTTTCCACGATACTTGGAGTCTGTTATTCATCCTTTGGTGGTGTTCCGGCTGGGCGCTGCAGGTATATATATATATATATATATATATATATATATATATATATATATATATATATATATATATATATATATATCTGGGTGGAGAATAACCACACATCTCATCGTGAGATCTGATTGGTTGTCAGCACTTCATCCAAGAAGTGTTGGCTGTCATCTTGGAACCAATATACATGATAGCACCTCATTAAAAAGCATTGCAGTTAATGGAAGGTTTTAAGACTTAAGTTACATTATAAATCATTTGTTGATGGTACTGTACTCATTTTAGGAATTGTAGTGTGTTCTAAGGTGATTTTACCATGTGAAAAAGCCTTCTGATGGGATATAATGAATCATGTTTGAGAGAAAACTATTTTCTAATGCTTTTCCGACAGAGGTTTGGAAGGTGATCTATAAGCTAAACTGAGAGCATATTTTCTGTAATTTCACATTATCTTTCTCAGTCATGTGAGAATGAAATCTGACATTCTCAGTAAAACATGAACATCCAACAAGGACAGAGACTGACAGTTGATTCCTTTGTGTTCTACTGCAGCTTCCCAGAGTGTTTTAAAGAACAACTAAAGTGCTAACAGCCTTACCTATGACAAACGTATAGCACACCTGAAGCCATCTTGATTGGAATAAAGTGGTAACTCTTAAAACATTTAATTGAAAAAGGAACAAAATGAGGGGGTTCATTTTGCCATAGAAATTGATTAGTGCTGCAGAAAGAAAAATTAGGGCACATTTTGAGTGACTTCTCAAATCCTCTTCTATTTCAATAAAAAGAATTCTATTATGCAGACTGAAACATGTACTTTCAATATCAGCAGAAGACTTCCCTGGTGAGCAGTAGCTTTACTACAGTGATCTAATGAGCAACTAGAGAGCTAACATTCAGAATTTATGGCAAATGTGTGACACATCTGAATGCCTTCTTGATGGAACCAAAGTCAAAAACTGAAAGTATTTCCTACTGAGGAGACTGCATTAAATGAGGAAATTAGGAAACTTCATAACAAATTAGTCTCCCAAGATAGCCACCAGAGACAAAAGAGCCCAAATGTAGCACAGATATCATCCAGATGTAGCCCACGTATAGCTAAATGACAGAGTGTCCTAGAGTATTCTTAAGAACAACTAGAGTGCTTACTATCTTACTTATGACAAAAGTATAGCACACCTGAAGCCATCTTGATTGGAATAAAGTGGTAACACTTAAAATATTTAATTTAAAAAGGAACACAAGGGAGTTCATTTTGCCGTAGAATGTATGATTAGTGCTGAAGAAAGAAAAATTAGGGCACATTTTGAGTGATTTCTCAAATCCTCTTCTATTTCATTAAAAAAAATCTGACATGCAGACTGAAACATGTACTTTCAATACCAGCAGCAGACTTCCCTGGTGAGCAGTAGCTTTACTACAGTGATTTAATACCTTCTTGATGGAATCAAAGTAAAAACCTGATAGCATTTCCTACTGAGGAGACTGCAGTAAATGAGGAAATTAGGATACTTCATAACAAATACATCTCCAAAGATGGCCACCAGATGCAGCCCACATGTAGCCCAATGATAGAAGTGTGCAAAACACTTTTTATTTTTTGTGTTTTTGCAGTTTTATATAGTACAGACTTGTCAGGTATTTGAGTGCTTTACATGAGCATTGGTTATATCACACAAGAACAAATTCATTTTGTTTGCAGACATGGGGAGATTAAGTGATTTGACCAGAATCACAGACTGTAAAGCTGAGGCTGAAACTCCAACCTGGTTCCACAGTTGCAAAGTCTGCAGCTCTGGAAGTAACACCACATCCTCTCCCCTAAGTGCAACATTTAATCAAGTGGTCAAATGGATCAAAAACATAAAGATAACAAATAATTTAAAAGTGCTTTGTCGCTATTTGAAAACTCAGAAAATATGTCCTCATTTTAGTTTTTTAGAGCACTAACCATAATTTTGACGCAAATAAGACCCTCTCATATATGTAATTTCTAAAGGAAATGCTCTAGGTATTACAGTTTTGATTACATCAAGATGACGTCAGGCGTTCCACACTTTTGTAATAAACATACAATGTCAGCAATCTAGTTGTTCATTAGGATTCTGTTGGGAGGCAGAGGCCAGGGGCACAGACTATGAAAATTGAAGGCAGGTAGGAGGGGGCAGAGGCAACAATTTGACCACACTGGGCAGGCAGGAAGGGCAGTGGCAGCGCAACAGACAACGGAGGGCAGTGGAAAGGGGGGCAGGGGCAACAAACCGACAATACAGGACTGGCAAGAGAGGCTGTGGCAATATAATAGACTATTGTGGGCAGAAGGAAAAGTCAGTGGTAGTACAACCATACTTCCAACAGACCCGATTCAGCCACGAAACGTCCAATGTTTTAAGCCCAATTCAGCTTTATTTGATCTGTCTCCTGTCTACAATCTCCTCTTTTTCAATGTAAGTCAAAGGGGAAAATGAATACCCCAGTTATTTTTTCAAAATCTCCCTCCTATCAAGTTCAAAATATTAGCAAGTATGATACATTGGATCATGGAAGACAGGAGCAATAGGGGTAGGGACATGGACTCGGATAACAGAGGACAGTAGGGACATGGAGAGGTGCACAAAACTGACCCTACAGGGCAGGCATCAGAATTTGCAGCAGCACAATACACCACACAGGGCATGCGGGACGGGAGCGCAGCACAACAATCCATTGAAAGCAATAGGGAGGGGACAGGACCATGAACATGGACAAAAGAGAAAAGAGGGGAACGAGGCAATGGTAGATAGCTGACCATAATGGACAGACAGGAAAGAAAGCTACAGCATAACGGACCATAAAGGGCAGGAGGGACGGATCAGGGGCATTACAATGGAACAGACAAGCCAGGAGGGAGGGAATAGGGGTCTGCACATGGAAATAGAGTGCTTGTGGCAAGGGGGCAGGGCAGGAGCAGCAAGATGACCATGGAGGTCAGGCAGGATGGGCGCTAGAAGCAAGACACACCATGGAGAGCAACAGCAAGACTATAATGGCATGGTGGAAGGTGGGAGGGGGTCAGGGACAGCTAGCTGACAACACACGGAAGGTGGGAGGGACCGTGGCAGCAGAGAAGACCATGCATGGCAAGCGGGATGGACAGTGGCAGTACAATTTCTATGATGAGCAAGAAGGAGGGCGCAGAGGCATGCACAAAGGACCATGGGGGATAGAAGGGAGGGTCAGGACCTGGGCACAGACCAGAGAGTTCAGGTGAAGGGGCCTCTCAACAGACCACACGGGTCAGGCAGGAGGAGCAGTTGTAGCACAACAGACCAAGGAGAGCAGAAGGGTGTTGCAGTAAAATGGACCAAGGAGCACAGGAGGAAGGGGATAGGAGCATGGAATGTGGACAGGCAGGGTGGCGGTGGCAGGGATAGGTTACAGTCATCTGACAATGCTAGGCAGGTGGGAGGGGAGTGGCAGCTCAACAGAACACTCAGAGTAGGTAGGAATGGCAGGTCCATGGAACCATGTGGGTAAAGATGATGGAGAAGGGGCATGCACACAGACATAAGAGGGCAGGGGGAAGGAGAATAGGGGCAGCAAGCTAAGCACAGAGGCTAAGCAGGAGGTCAATGATGGGGCATATAATTGGGCAATGGAGGGCAGGAGGAGTGGACTGGTACATCATGCTAAATGGAGGGCAGTGGCAGCACATCAATCCATGCATGACAGGAGGGAGGAGGGTAGTCCATGGATTCAGACAACTGAGGATAGGGAAGAGCTGGATGGTGCAGCAAGCTAACTGTTCAGAGAAGGCAGAAGGCCAGTGGCAGAACAACGGCCACACAGGGCTGAAATAAGGGAGCAGGGATATGGACTTGGACAATGGATGGCTAGGAGGAGGAGGTAAGGCAGGAGCAGGAAGCTTGGGTGGGGGCAGCACAATGCCAGGCCCTGCTTCTAACTCCCACCATCCATTGTGACATGCATCTTACCTAACGTTGAAAAAACCTAGACATTTTCTGGAAAAAAACAAAGATTACAGGGACGGTATACTTAGACTCAGATTTCAATCATACACAACCAGTGAAACTCAGCAGTTATAGTTACCTGAGCTAACTATAACTTAGGCCTCCCAATGTACTTCTATGGACCTCAGACATTACATCAATCAAGACATGGTCAGTTACATCACTCATGACACCACTCATGACATCTCAAATGAGCTGTGAATGGAATGGAACTATCATCGCTAGAACTTTATTTAAAGATAGTGTGTGCATATTACCACCCTTTTTTCTTTTTCTTTCATGTAAGAACCATTATAATAATAATAATAATAATAATAATAATAATGATCCACATTTGTAAAGCGCACAATCACCCGTAAGGGTCTCTAGGCGCTGGGGGCCGTCGGGAAGATTAAGCAAGCTATTGCCCAGAGTCACATGGTGCGGGCCAAACTGCCGCCGTGCCCAGATTAATATGGCCGAGCGCCTTTCACTTTAAATAATGTGTCGTCCGTTGTTTATGTTGATGTTTGCAATCCTAAGTATGTTTATTATGAATAAGTCACGTTGATGAACATACAGGTATGGCGGTCACGGTGCAAGATATGCTGAAATGACATTGTGCAAAAACAACAGTTGATGGACAGAATGCAGAACAATGTCATACATTCACCCCAGTACAGAGATCTGGGCCTAAATCCATCGCTTTTTTGCTCACCATGCCATTCCAGTGTGAACCCAGCAATATGCTTTGAGTGCATATTAACACTTGTTTTCTTTTCTTTATTGTATCAATTCCTGAATTTTCACATCGTGACCAGGCCAATATGGCTGCAAACTTTTTGGATTAAGGCAATATGTTGTCCTTTGTTAATGTTAGCAACTGGAGGCATTTGTACATTTAAATAAGGATGTTACAATGACGTCTTGTATCGTTATCAAGGTTCGGACAAGCGGGAACTCGTGTATCACGTCCTTTGCAGATTAAATACTTCCAAACTACAACGTGAGTGCTGATTCCTTTCTTGTAAGAGTAAGAGGAGATCTAGGGGCTCATTAGGATAGCATATTTTCCGCATCCTCTGGGCCGGCGGAAGCCACCGCCGGCCCGGAGGATGCAGAAAATCCGCTGCGGACCCACCAAAGACCCACCGCCACATCAGGATGGCTGGTGGGTCATGGTTTCAGTCCACTGCTTTTCCGCCGTGGTTGGCTTACAACCGTGGCGGAAAAGCTCTAATATGGTGGCGGTGTCTCTCAGACACCGCCAGCCACATTAGGATGGGGTTTAAAACATGCTATTCCATGGCCGGTTTTCCGCCGTGGAAAAGCATGTGGAACTTCACTGCAGGGGCCCGTTGCTGGCCCCCTGGGTGAAAGGGGGGTGGGGGTTCACATGGGGGGTACCTATGGTACCCCCGTGCAATTGTATGCAGAAATCGGCAGACACCGCATGGTGCCTGCCGCTTTCTGCATACAAATGCAATGTATGCATTTTTACCATTGCAACGGGTGCAGCTTGAAGCCGCACCCGCCCCAATGCTAAAAATAGAGGATGTGACCGCCACGGTGGCGGTCACAACCTAATTTCACAGGAGGGAACTTCGCAGGCCATGCGAAGGTTCCCTCCTACTCTGGGGTCGTGGACGGACGCAAGTCCGTCCGCAATTCTAATGAGCCCCTAAATACATATATATAAAATTCACTGAAAAAAACACTAGTTTCAGGGACATTATACTTAGAAATTAGCCTTTAAAAAACTTTAGAAATTCACTGAAAAAACCACAGGTTTCATGAACGTCATAGTTAGTTGGACATTTCCCTTTTACAAAACAAGAGTAATTCGGCCCTTATAGTTAGTTGTGCTAACTATAACTCATGTCCCGCATTGCAGTGCTCATTTTATGTTATGTAATGTAAAAATATTTGTAAAGACGGAGGCTTATTCATATGCTTGTGAGAACAAAAGGGTTTTAAGATGTGTTCTGAATGGAGAGTAGCAAATTACAGATCTGAGTTCAGTCAGGAGGGAATTCCAAAAGTGGGGAGCCAGAAAAGGGGAATCTGAGGACACCATGTTTTTTCCGTTTAAAGGAGGGGATTGTGAGCAGGTTGAGGTGGGAGGAGCGGTGTTCGAGTGCAGGGGCATAGCGGTGAATCCTAGAGGAGATAAAGGCTGGGCTCTGGCCAGCAAGGGCTTTAAAGATGGTACAACCCAGTTTAAATACGCAGCGTTTAGCCACCGGGAGCCAGTGAAGGCTCTTCATTAAAGGGCAGACGTGTTGATGCTTAGACTGATGGAAGATAAGCCTAGCTGCTTGGTTTTGTACCAGCTGTAGTTGGTATGCTGGGATGCCAACGTAGAGTGAGTTTGCATAGTCAATGCGGGAGATGACCAGGGCCAAGGTGACAAGTGTAAGGGCCTCAGTGGTCAAAAATCTACAAATCTTCCGGATTCTGTGGAGGTGAAAGAAGCAGGAGGATACTACTGCACCAATCTGGGGCTTCAGGGACAAATCATTACAAATGAAGACCCCAAGGCTTTTTACCGTATCCACTGGACAAGGGGGGTTGCCCAGGGGTGGCGGCCAGAAGCTGGAGTTCCAGGGGTTGGCAGCACGTCCAGTCAGGATTAGCTCTGTTTTGTCCGGATTGAGTTTTAATTGATTGGTATACATCCACTCGCTGATTGAGGTCATGGTAGACTGGAAATTAGTGACTGAAGTATTAGACGAGTCAATGTCGAACACCAGCTGAAGGTCGTCAGCGTAATTGAGGTTATGGCCGGGCTATTACGTAAGGACACGATCAGGGGTTGCATGTATAGATTAAATAAAAGAGACGACAAGGAAGAGCCCTGCGGAACCCCACAGGTCAACCTTATTTTTTTGGCCGATAAATTGGCCAGGCGTACTGCCTGGAATCGGTTATGTAAGAATGAGGAAATCCAACTAAGGGCCAAGGCCCTTGATACCAGCATTACTGACACGGTCGATCAGGAGATTATGATCGACCGTGTCAAAAGCGGCAGCCAGATCTTGGAGCACCAGGGCTTGGGTGGTGCTTTTATCGGCTCCTCTTCTAAGCTCATCCATGACTGCCAGGATGACAGATTCTGTGGAGTGGGCTGATATAAAACCTGCCTGCCAAAGGTCGAGAAACTGAGAATGCTCAATAAATGAGCTGAGCTCATGACGTCTCATATTACATTACTCATGACAATATCAGTGACATCACTGATGACATCACTGATGACATCTCAAATGAAATCACTGATAACATCATCCACGTGATCATCTGATGCACCTCCTCACACCTTAAAATACAGACTACCGTTCTCGAAACCATAGACACACTAATACTAGTACAGCTACAACATTCTCTGCACTATGCATGCAAACCCTCTAGTCAGCTATATAGCATTGTTACAGTCTTTTAAATACTCAGTTAGTACCTATGCAGTCTAGGAATCCTTCTATCTGTCCAATGTACTTGTCCATTCACCCATCCAACACTATGTACGTATCCTATCACTCTGCCAATACCTAGGCACTTATAAATTAAGCATGCACTCTCCTTGCAGCACTAAAATTACTCCAGTTATTTGTCATATACTTAAGGAATGGCCTAGCCACTAACCCAAGTACAGGTACAATGTTTGGTACACTATGTATGCAGATCTCTAACAAGCTACATTCTACTAATACACTCTTCTAAATACCCAGTTGATATCTATGCAGTGTTGGAATCCTTCTGTCTGTGCCATGTATTTCTCCAATCACCCATACAGCACTATCTACGTATCCTATCACTCCGCCAATACCTAAGCACTTATTAATTCAACATGTACTCTCTTTGCAGCACTGAAATTATTCTAGTTGCTCATCATGTACCTAAGGAATGGCCAAGCCAAAAAAACTAGTACAGCTACAATATTCTGTGCACTTTGTATGCAGACCTCTAACCAGCATTGATACAGTCTTTTAAATACTCAGTTTGTACCTATGCAGTCTAGGAATCCTTCTGTCTGTCCCATGCAGTTCCCCATTCATCCATCCAGCACTATCTACGTATTCTATCACTTCACCAATACCTAAGCACTTATAAATTGAGCATGCACTCTCTTTGTGGCAATGAAATTACTCGAGTTATTAGTCATATACTTAAAGAATGTCCTAGCCACTAATACAAGTGCAGGTACAATAGTTTGTACACTATGCATGCAGACCTTTTACCAGCTACATACTATTGATTTGCTCTTCTAAATATCCAGTTAGTACCTATGCAGTGTAAGAATTCTCCCTCCTGTCCCATGCATTTCTCCAATCACCCATCCAGCACTAGCTACATATCCTATTACTCCACCAATACCTAAGCACTTATAATAACTGAAAACAATGTTTAGCACTTTTTGATATGTACTACTGTCAAGGTAAGATTAAGTAATCCAAACACTATCAATGCACAACTACATTCCGCTGTGCACCATGTATATAAACCTCTAACCAGCTACTTAGTAAAGTACTATCCATGCAACCTAAGAATACTCCAGTCTGTCCCATGCACTTCTCCAATCACCCATTCAGCACTATCTACGTATCCTATCACTCTGCAGTACCTAAGCACTTATAAATTCAACATTTGCAGAACTGAAAATATTCTAGTTATTAGTCATATACTTAAGGAATGGCCTAGCCACTAACACAAGTGCAGGTACAATATTTTGTACACTATGCATGCAGACCTCTAACCAGCTACATACTATTGATACGCTCTTCTAAATACCCAGTTAGTACCTATGCAGTTTAGGAATCTTTCTGTCTGTCCCATGCACTTCTCCATTCACTAATCCAGCACTATCTACATATCCTATCACTCCACCAATACCTAAGAACTTATAAATTCATCACGCACTTTGTTTGCAACACTGAAATTACTACAGTAATTAGTCGTATACTTAAGGAATGGCGTAGTCACTAACACAAGTGCAGGTACAATATTTTGTACACTATGCATGCACACCTCTAACCAGCTACAAACTATTGATATGCTCTACTAAATACCCAGTTAATACCTATGTAGTGTAGGAATCCTCCTGTCTGTCCCATGCATTTCTCCAATCACTCATCCAACACTATCTACTTATCCTATTACTCCACCAATACCTAAGCACCTATAACTTCACTATAGACTCTGTGTATAATACTGTTTTATTCTAGTTACTAGTCATGATCTTATGGAATGGCCTAGCTACTAATACAAGTACAGCTTTAATATTTTGTGCAATATCCAAGCAGACCTCTAATGAGCTACATACTATTGATAAACTCTTCTAAATACCCAGTTAGTACTCATGCAGAGTAGGAATCGTCCAGTGTGTCCCATACACATCTTTAATCACTTATCTACCACTATCTACTTATCCTATCACTCCACCAATATGTAAGCACTTATAAATTAAGAATTCACTCTGTTTGCAGCACTGTCATCATTCCAGTTTCTAGTGGTATTCTTATGAAATGAGCTAGGCACCAATACAAGTACACATAAAATATTCTGTACATAATCCCTACAAATCTCTAAGCAGATACATACTATTGGTCCACTCCATTAAATACTGAAGTAGTAGCCATGAAGCGTAGGATACCTCCTGTCAGTCTCATGTAATTCTTCAGTCACCCATCCAGCACTATGTTCTTATTGTATCAGTCTTCCAACACAAAGCACTTATGGGGCAGATTTACAAGCACCCTGTGCCACCAGTACGTCACTTTTTGTAATGTAGTGATGGCGCCAGGCACTCCTTCATATTTACAAGAAGAGGAAAAGCCACCCTGCGTGGTTTTTCGTCTCCTTGTAAATACGACCCCTTCATACACAGAACTTTGCATTGAAGGGGGTTCCATAGGTGTTGCTGTGGGTGTTTCCATGCAACACCGATAGAACAAGACACATCTCCAGATTTATGAGAAATCGTAAATCTGGAGATGTGTGTGAATGCTGTGCCATCCTAGAGTTGGTGTAGCAAGGCCCAATGAGGAGAATTGTTTTCATTTCTCCTCATTTTTTCCTCTTTCAATTCATGCTGCGTTCCACGGCATACATTTAAAGAGGAAAATGCCTTTACTGATGGTTTTTGTGCAGAGAGGTGTCCCTTCCTGACCAAAAACAATCTCCGCACGATACAGACATCGTTGCACCATGGTGCAAGGGTGCCTGTATCACCACATGGCTGCAGTTTGTGCAGCAGTGCAGAGGGAAGCACAGAGTTGCAACATATTCATGTACATATGTCACAACCCTGTGCTTCGGAAGTGCCACAGTGTAGTGCAGTTAAATAGCTTGCAGTGTCACGCTGCAGTACTTCCTCATAAATCTTCACCTATAAATTCACCATACACTACTAATGCATTCTTTCAGTCAATCATGCTGTATACATATATTCAACCAAACTTTCACACATTACATTGCAATTATAGTTCTTTCTTTAACCAGATAAGGTAGTTCTGATTAGAACTTTTTTTTCTTTTGAGCAATTTTGTATTTTGTAAAAAAGAACGAGTAAAACAGGAAACTTTTGGAATTACTTATCATTCCAAAAAAAATAAAAAAATAACAACGATGGTTGCATTGCGCAGCACAAACTGCATCCACCGACTGCTCACCGAAGCATATAAGTTTCTTACACTGCACGCAGTGTTGCTAGAGAAAGACAAATTCTGGCCTAATGTCCATTGCAGGTATTCCTGAGGAAGCTCCAGACGTACTTGCCACAGCAGGTGAGGGGTTCAAAGCAGCTCGCCTCATTTCCTCCTGAGCAAGATTGAGAGGATGTGTGGTTGGAGATGCTTGTACATAGAAGCAGTGCCACAAGAGTATTTTTTTTCACTGCCTCTTGACAGGACTCAGTCACAAATTTTGCATCTCACCTTTCTCGCATTTACTTTCTTCTCTCCAGGTGTAAAAGTGAAGAATTTCCACACAACAGATTCTGGCCTCTGTGGATATTTCCTCCTGCTGCTGCTGCCCAGATGCCATTTAGTTTGATATTTTTTTTAAAGCACCAAAAAAACAAGCAAAAAGGGCTCTTGCAGGAAAAGAGATGGCTCTCTAAAATGCTCTAACAAGAATGATTAAAATGGGTGGGGTCCTTCAATAGTTACAGTGGGAAATGTTATGAAACAATGAAATCATTTTTTTTGACGTCACATGGGATCTGTGCACTCTGCGCTCACCAAGCACGCACCCGACGTGACTTCCCGAAAATATATTTACAAATAATATAATTTTATTATATATACAAATATATTATTTTTATGAATATCTTAAATATTCTCTTGCCCTAATATGTATATTAATGACACATACATATAATTATAGAACATCAAAAAAATTTGCGGGAGTCGCGCACTCAGCGCGCCACAACAAGTATATGATATCACGTGGTACCCACCACAGTGCAAGCGTTGGGTACCGCAATGCGCATGTGTCACGAATGCCCAGGAGCAGGAGTCACGGACTGGTCGCATACCAATTGCGCACATCACGTAATATTAAATGTATATGATGTAACTAAAAAAACATGCAGCCGTCGCACACCGTACGCGATCCTTCACGACTTTTCTAAAATGGCGGCTAGAATCCACGCACCCACAGTGATGTGTATGTTTTGGGTACGTGACTCAGAAAAAAATTCAGACTTTTTTTGAAAAACAAAATCATACAAATATATTAAACGAAAACATTAAAACAAAAAAATAAACAATATTTCAGGTTGATTTTTTTTGTTGCAATATTCACTCACTGATTCCTAAGTCTACACACACAACTACCCATTCAACAACAGAATCTCTTGTACATTCAGTCACTGATTAAGAGAACACTATCAAATGCCCTTATACACTTATATAGACATCGACACATCAGAAGTCATCTTAGTCGGTTATGCAGTCATCCTAATCACTCATGAAAAAAATTAATCACACTTACATTTACTCACTTACACAATTATACACACAACACCTCATTTATTCAAACACTTAGTAACTCATAGTTAATATGTTAAAAAATCACCATTACAATTATACACTCATTCATATAGTTACTCTCACAATCACTGACTCTTACATATACTTATTTATATACACCAACTGTCACATACAATGCCTTTTATTTATTTGCTTTTTTGAAGATGTACAACTAAAACATATTCGCTCACCAACACACAAATTAATACACTCAGTCACCCAAACAACTGTTTCCACACCCACTCTTAAATCTTTACACCTAGTCAATCAACCATTCACACATCTATTCATAGAGTTACACACACCCCATCCAACCACCCCCAAACTCAGTGTCTCATACACATACTCATCAAACTAATCAAGAACTAATATGCACACTCATGTAGTTAGTGACCAAAGGATGCAGCATGTTATACACAAACAGAGACAGTGATGCACACATTCACATAGTTTAGTTACTAATCCATGTAATAAGTGAGACACTTTTAATTACTCACTTAAATAGACAGTCAGACATCTACTAAATCCTCCATTCAGACCGTTATATATCCACTCAATCTTCAATACATATTGGTATATATATATATTTAAATTTCAAATTAAACCGAATTCACTGGATGATGTCATCAGTGATGTCATCAGTGATGTCATTTGAGATGTCATCAGTGATGTCACTGACCATGTCATGAATGATGTATTATGTGACATCATCAGCAGTGCTTTGCGGGCGCGCAATTTATAGTTAGCAGAACTAATTATAACGGAGGAATTTCTAGAGTTTTGTACGAGTGAAATGTCCAGCTAACTATAACACCCCTGAAACCTATGTTTTTTTTCTGTGAATTTCTAAGGTTTTTTAAATGCTAATTTTTAACTATAACTTCTTTGAAACCTATGTTTTTTTCTGTGAGAAAAAAAAAGTATATATATATATATCCTACTGGCAGTCGCCAGTAGGGAGTTATAGTTAGGACCTATTATCCATAGGAAAACCGCAACATTCTATTGCCAATAACTTTGGTGTCGATTGATGAATCTTTTTGAAATTTTCCAAACTTTTGGCCAGCTCAGTTCTGCTCCTTCCCTGGAAGTTTGGGGTGATTGCTCAAGCGGGGGCTGAGAAAAAAGGGGGGCCCCAAAACATGTTTTCACCAAGCAATTTCTCGTAGGACCTTTAGACAGGCTACAGCCCGAACGGCTGAACGGAATTACACCAAATTTGGAATAGAGGTAGTCCTCAGTTCTGACTTGTGCCTTTTGCTTATATGGTGTCAATCTGTTCATTAGTTTCGGAGAAATTTACGGTTAAATTCATTTATATATCTATGGGCGCAGGGGATCCCCGGAATGTGCAAGGATCGTCACCGTAGCATAAGCACACCGTCCCGATCACGCACTCAATTCTAATTGGTTGTAAAGCGGTTGTAAACATTCGAAACCAGGAACTGTTGGCATCCATTTTGTGCTTTGGTAGAAGCAAGGGTGAAAAAGTCTGTGAAATATATGTGCAAAACGTGAACCGGGGCAGGGTAGACACACCCTGACCCCCTAGACCTGCTCAGGGGGTCCCATAAGGATCCGTAGGGCAAAAAAAGTATGAATATAAGTTTTTTTTAAAAAGGTTGTGTGATGCGCGTAGGATGCGCGCATTTCGCAGCCGGAAAAAACAAAGCATGTATTTTTGAGATAAGCATCAAGCTTTTGTGTTTAGATCTTGGGTGGCTCTAAAAAGAGCCCTTGTGTTTATTGAGAGATTTTAGTACCAACAAGTAAGTACCGATGCAGAGTCTAAAGTTCATGAGGAAGACTCTGTTCCCTTCATCTGTAAAATGTACAGCATCTCTCCTATAGATGCCATGCATATTGAAACACAGATTGTTGTGGTAAATGGACCCCATTCTATAGTCTCTTTGGCTCAAGAAAATATAGTTGTGTCCCACAATTCACACTCTAAGCATCTTGAAAGGAGGTCTCGATGGACTCAGATGGTCTCTGTAAATGAAATGGCAGTTTGAAAACTAAGATTTTTCTAAAATGGTGGATAAGATGCAGTGTTGAAAAACAGAAAAGAAATGATTGGTTGTTTGACAACATTCTATACTGAAAACTAGGGTGCATGTTTCTGTTTTTTAAAAGCATGATTCTTATTGGTTATCAGAACGTGATTGAAAATAGCATTACGTAGGATAAGCTGGTATATTGAGAAGTCAAGCACACTTGCTGTTTTATTTAGCAACATTGTGTGATTAACTTTTGCGTTCTTCGGGAGCCGGCATTGCTTTTTTGCATGGGGAGATGCTAATTTGTATGTGGAAATGCAATCTGGTTTGGATTTTGAAAGTGAGAACAGATTTCACTGCTCTGTCTTTCAAAATGCAAACAAAGTTTGCTAGGGGAGGGCGGGAGTCGTGAAAGTCCTGCCCTCTTAAAGCAAACAGCAGTGTCCCGGGGGTAGGCACCCCGGGACATTGCAGGAGCCGGCCATCAGGTGTGGCGGTACCCAGGGCCCTTGAGGGCACCAGGCAGAGGGCCATGTAGTCTGCCTCCTGTAATAAACAAATTCCCTGGGGTGGTGGTTCCCGGGGCTTGAGGGGGGTCGTTGAGGCCCACACACTTCTAATTTTGTAGGGGGGTTGGATGCAAAAGTGGTGCAAGGGGGTTGTAAATCTGGTACAAAGTGTTCTGTTTTACTTTGCTTTCCTTTCTGTCATGTAGAGGATCCTGGGTAAATATGACGGTTTCTGTACTGTCAGTACCTTTCAACCCTACCCCAAAACGGCTTTCTACCTGTTACCATAATAACAGTTCATGGAGCACTTAAATTAGCACAGATGTTAGAAGTTCACCACACTATGTTGCTAATAATGTTGTAGTTTTATCAGTTGTTAGTTTTATTAGTGGTATCAGTAGACTCTGGTAAAGATCTGGTAAAGAGTTAGGCTCAGAATTATACTTAAAATTATAAATATTATTTCTATTGTGTACTGCTACCCTCATAAAAAAAGACGTATATACTGTTTTTAAATTAACTTTTATTAAAACAATAAATAACTGGAAACATAACTAAAAGATAACAATTCAATAAATAACTAGAAGCATAACTTTAATAAAACAATATGATAAACAACATGTGATATGGAGGGAAAATAGAAGTACGGTAGGTAATCTGCAAAACTAAAAAGAAAATTATGTTTAAAATTAGATCGATGTGACTAAATGAGGTGAAACATCACAAGTTAAAGTAACACTTGACAATATTCACTTTTTTTTTCTTGTGAAGTGTGCCTGATACATTTCACTTGTCTTATAGGCTTGCGTTTAAGCGGTGTCTGTATAGAAGTGTTTACTGCATCATATTTACATTACAGATCAACAGGTCTCTAAAATGATTCCAAGATGTGACACAATTAGGTGAGAGATCAAGTCATTATTCAGGACAATATTCTTTAGGGCTTATTTACAAAACGCTTGCGCCACTTTTGTGTCACTTTTCTCATGTTAAAATTGACGCAAAAGTGGCGCAAGGTGTATGTAAATAAGCTCTTTTATTTCTTTGGCATTTAATCGGAGCTATTGCATATCTAAGCCGTTCTGCTTACTTTGCTTAAACACTGTGAGCAGTAGAGTTCACAACTTCAACTTAGCTTTGTTCTACACGTTAGAGTGGACAGCAGCGTCCATACCTTTAAAAGAGAAATGATGTGAGAGAGAGTGAGAGATAGAAAGAGAGAGAAAACAACATTAAAATTGTGAGAGAAAGAAAGTTATAGATGGAGCAGATTTACAAACCCAGCCTCCACCACCCATGGACCTTCTTCCCCGCTGTTGCCACCTCCTTTGCTATGCCTTATCAATCAAATCTCTTCACTTGACCTTGGGTGTACCCGCTCTCAAAACGCTTCCACTGGCCATTGTACATGCAGACTTTGGTCCACATTTTTATCCATTTTTGCACTTTGAGTTATAATGTCCTACCTGTGTTCTTTATCTCCATTTTTTAAAATTTTTTTTTACTTGTGAAGTATGCCTGATACATTTCACTTGTCTTATAGGCTTGCGTGCAAGCGGTGTCTGTATAGAAGTGTTTACTACGTCATATTTACATTACAGATCAACAGGTCTCTAAAATGATTCCAAGATGAGACAGAATTAGGTGAGAGATCAAGTCATTATTCGAGACAATATTCTTTAGGGCTTATTTACAAAATGCTTGCGCCACTTTTCTGTTATTTTTATCATGTTGAAAATGACGCAAAAGTGGCGCAAGGTGTTTGTAAATAAGCACTTTTATTTCTAATGCATTTAATCGGAGCTATTGTATATCTAGGACGTTCTGCTTACTTTGTTTCAACACTGTGAGCAGTAGAGTTCACAACTTCAACTTAGCTTTGTTCTACACGTTAGAGTGGACAGCAGCATTCATACCTTTAAAAGAGAAAGAGAAATGATGTGAGAGAGAGTGAGAGATAGAAAGAGAGAGAAAACATTAAAACTGTGAGAGAAAGAAAGTTATAGATGGAGCAGATTTACAAACCCAGCCTCCACCACCCATGGACCTTCTTCCCCGTTGTTGCCACCTCCTTTGCTTTGCCTTATCAATCAAATCTCTTCACTTGACCTTGGGTGTACCCGCTCTCAAAACGCTTCCAGTGGCCATTGTACATGCAGACTTTAGTCCACCCTTTTTATCCATTTTTGC
This sequence comes from Lissotriton vulgaris, assembly GCF_964263255.1. Taxonomy (NCBI): domain Eukaryota; kingdom Metazoa; phylum Chordata; class Amphibia; order Caudata; family Salamandridae; genus Lissotriton; species Lissotriton vulgaris. The sequence continues at coordinate 404,006,997 of NC_141698.1, read as the reverse complement.
ACTTTGAGATATAACGTCCTACCTGTGTTCTTTATCCCCTACTTTCTCCTTTTAAATTCTCTTGGAAAGACCTTATCAAGCCTTCAATAGAAAAAGTAAGAAGGCTGGGAAACCACTTTATATGTGAGTTCTGTATGCCATCCTAATACCCAATCATGTAATTTCTTGCTTGCTACTTTTCTGTAGTGCATTTCAGTTGCAGTGTTCATTCTTGTCTGGCTGTGTGTGTTACGAGAATATTGAAAGTTTTGAAATTAATTTCCACAACTGTTGAAAAAGGTTAATGTAAGAAAAGTTATTTGCCGCATATGCAAGACTGCTTTCAAGATGAGACCCCAATAAAAAGTGCTGGTGTAGAACTGCAAGTATGCGAAAGCACTTGCAGATGAAGCATCTGGTCAACTTTGCAAGGAAAAAGTTAAGGAGATTGAGAGAGGCTCCTCCTGCTTCATGAGAAGGTCCAAGTACCAATGGAACAACACCGTCAACCCTAACTGCACAGCCTAATATTTGTCCCCAATTTGGAACCCTTTAAGAGAAAAAGTAAGAAGGTTGGGAGCTCTGTATGCCATCCTAATACCTAATCATCCATCAGTTATACAGAGATCCACCCTGTATCAATCAGACCTCTCCGTACAAGTGTGAATTGGAGAATATCTGCCACCAAAAACCCCTCAAGTACTTATATCCGTTACTTTTTAACTTCGTTGACTTGTCATTTTGAGAGTATTTACCTTAACATTATCCATTAAAAATGTGTGAATCTTTTTGGCTCCATACAGTAGAGAAACACTAGAATGTTCCATGTTTGAGACATCAGTGTAATGAGCTGGAACACGAGGATATACATTCTTCAATATCTGCAATTGGCTGATGACTTATGTAACATTCTGCAAACTGAAAAAAGAGTTAAAAATGTATATGTTGTACAAATGTCCAAGCTTCATTTTAATGTACATAGAAACAATTGTTCTCAATAGGATTGGGTTGAAAAGCAATCATCAGAGGTTTCAAACCAACCGCTTTAGGACCATACTAGTGGTTAGACAAAATCATATGCGAATACCAATATGCTTCCGATGGGCACTATGGATGCCCTCTTTCCTATTTACAACTATTCTAACGAAAACATAAAATAACGTAAAGTAATGTATCTTCAACTAATTAATGTTTTTGGAAGTATCATTACCAGCATGCAAAAAGCACCACAGTTGTAGCTGTCCTGTTATCTTTTGTAAGATTCTATCACTAACTGCCATTGGTCATATTCAGGACGCTTCAATATCTGTAGGAAAACCTTTTAGCGACATACGAATGGTTATGTTAAATATTTCGCTTTGATTCAACATGTTGAGATTATAAGTTGTACGTAAAGGCATCTTGCTAGCATTATTGACTAATTTTACAAGCTTTTCTTGCATATCGGCAATACGGTACAGTCCAGTAAACTTATGCTCCAAAATGCCTCCTTTTCTGGTTGCTCGCTTGTAATTTGTCAGAAGTACTAACCCTCCTTCTCTGACGGTGTACAGCTTATATATTAGTATACTCATAAATCATTTGTCTGTGGGTGATAGGTTGCACTTACAGAACGTTCTATTTGTAAAAGCTTAGATAACTCTCAATTAACTTAAAAAATAGTTATAATTATAGTTGGCAAGCAAAATAAGAAATAGCATTGCTTTTTACAAATGCAAAGCCGAGATTGGTCACTCACTTCATTCACAAACTCCTGGCCTTGATCTGATAGAACCCTTTTTGGACTTCCATGATCTAGAAATTGAGAAATAAACATCAAGGAAAATTTAAAGACATGTCTTCAAATAAAAAAATTCAAAACAACATTTTCACTTTGTATCTCATGTGCAGGCTGAAAACGTGTAACGAGCATTTAAATGCGAAACATATGGGTTTCAGAAACGTCTATAAGACTATCACAGTGGAGATTTACATTTTATAAAAATATTTATACAAGCAAGAAAAAATATTATAACACACATTTTTCAATTTCAAATGACATATTTGGCCAATAAAATCGGGAGGACATGTTTGGTTTTGTTTTCTTGATACCAGAATGCCCACTAATTCTACCAAAACATGAGAACAGCACAGTTATCTGTCTGCAAACACATGAAATACACAAATGCTTATCTCAGAATTCTTTTCTATCATGAAATGGTATAGGCAAACCTGATAACTCCATTAGGTCCATTGCATTTTTCGGCTGATGGCATATGGAGAGCAGTCAGTGGATCTGGTGTGTCGAGTTGTTGACCACCACCTGGGATAGTGCATGGGCTGGAATAAACAGCTTGTGGCGACTAGTACGTCCCATGGTTGAGACATCTGTATAATGAGCTAGAACAGGGGTCAAATCAAGTTTAACGTTATTAAAAAATATGGAGAGCGTGCTAAAATACAACATTGACCAATCGATTACATGTGCCGTGCATGGGGAGGAAGCAACCCTTGGCGCACTACTTAAATAATGAAAGGCGGCACGATTAGGTGATTTGCCCAGAAACAGCAGCCACTAAGGTAAGTCAATCGACATACCAGAGCTGGAAACCTTGCTAAAATACACTATTGCGGAAAACATTACTTTTGCAATGCATGGGGCACGTGACGCACTACTTACACGAGAAAAACTACATCACATTACCTTGAACAGCACGTAGCACACTGCTGCGGGAATGGCCACATGGCTCATGGCAAATTAAACAAACGCAACAGGATTAAGTGATTTGCACAGAAACAAAAGTTACAAAGTCAACTTTAACGATAATAAAAATCAGGAAAGTGTGCTTAAAAACAGCATTGCCAAATTGAACATAAATTTGCATTTAAGCGGTTTAAAGATCGTTCAGATTAATTATTTTGATTACTCTTAAAAAAAGTGCTCACCTATGAAGAAGTGGATGCGAACACTATCAATTGCTGTGACTGCGGAATAGGAAAAGTTTGAGAAGGTTGGCAGGTTATAAATGCTTTGCAGAACGATGATTGGTTGAGCATGATGTCACTGGGTGTGAGAGCTGTGATTGAGAATGTTGTAATTGAGCATGCGCAACTAAAATGAAATACTTTAGGGGTACATAGCCAGTCGGTGGGACATATTGTGCACATGCGTAACATTAACACGCATGCGCTACCACAAACATGCATGCACAAAATGAATGCAACTCCTAGGGGGTACATACACAGATGGAGTTCGAATGTCGATAGAACACCGGCTCCGCAGGAGTCGGGGAGCAGGCGGGACTGTGAGGGGATTGGAGACCTTCCCATGGTCCTCAACACTGATGGTCAAAATACATTTTAAAAAAAGGCCTTCCGTGGGAAATGGGGTCTCTGGGGCCTTCAAGTGGCTTCAGGAGGGCGCTATGCAGCCCTCCTCTATAAAATAAAAATATATAATTAGCCATGGCCCCGGGATGGGGACCCCGGTGCCCGGAATTCGCCACGGGAGGGGGGCCACGCGGCCCCTTCCTATAAAGAAATTGGATACGGATACTCCCCTTATTGTCATCGTACCATAAGCACACCCTTTCGATCAATTGCTGAATGCAAATTGACTGTCAAGTGGTTGTCAACATTCGCAACTAGAAACTGTTGGCAGCCATTTTATGCCTTGGTAGAAGAGAGGCTAAAGAAGCGTGTGAAAGGTGTGTTTAAAATGTGAAAAGAGGAAGGGTAGACACACCTTGATCCTCTAGGTCTGCTAAGTTTATTTCCTTTCGTATGCTAACATTGACTGGTTTCACTTAGAAATTCTTCTAAGTGTGGAGTTTTGGAACTTTAAAATATTCACCTAAAACATCCGAACAACGAATTTCGATTTACTCACCTGTTATCAGTAGAGAACCCAGTGCTGCATTTTTAGCCCAGCACTGACCCTGAAAAGTAGTTCTAAGCATACTTACAAGTAACTTGTATTTCGTTCCATAGAGATCCCCTTCCTATAAAAGAAAATAATAAATTTAGATTTGCGGGTCAGGCCTTACGGGATACGGGTCCCCAGGGCCCAAAAAAGTAAAAGGAAGGGGGGCCACACAATGTAATATAATTAAAAAAATCAAATATCTAAAAATAAATAAATTTAAAAAAATGTGTAAATCAGTATCAAAAAAATAAATATAGGAATAAATATATTTAAGTGTTGTCATTTACAAAACCTTTAAAATTCACTGAAAAAAACATAGGATTCAGACATGTTATAATTAGGAATTAGCATTGAAAAACCTTTGAAATTCACTGAAAAAAAACATAGCTTTCAGACATGTTACAGTTAGGAATTAGCATTTAAAAAACCTCAGAAATTCACTGAAAAAAGCACAGGTTTCATGTTATAATTAGTTGGACATTTCACTCGTACAAAACCATTGAACTTCCCCTGTTATAGTTAGTTGTACGCAATCCACTGCTGATGATGTCACATATTACATCATTAAGAGAATATATATATATATATATATATATATATATATATATACATACATATATATATATATATTCAATGAAAAAACCATAGGTTATAGGCCATATATAGTTAGGAATTAGCATTTACAAAACCTTATTTTACTCGCATAAAACCATTGAAATTCCATATATAGTTAGCTAACTATAAGCGCTAACTATATATCGCGCACCCGCAATCCACTGCTGATGATGTCACATATTACATCATTCATGACATGGTCAGTGACATCACTGATCACAACATCCAGTGATTGTATGTGTCTGTAAAGTTTAAATATGTTTCACATATTGAAGAATGAGTGGATGTATAAGTGTCTGGATGAAGAATTTAGTAGGTGCATGACTGACTGTATGAGTGAGTGATTAAATGTGTCTCACTGAGTACATGGGTTAGTGACTAAACTGTCTTAATTCGTGCATCAGTATGTTTGTTGTTGTGTAAGCTGCTGCATGTGTTGATCAGTAGCTATAAGAGTGGCCATATGGGTTATTGATTGGTTGCCCAAGTATTTGAATGGGAGGCTGAGTGTGTGTGTGGGTGGCTGGGAGGTGCGTGACTCTGTGCATAGATGTGTAAGCAGTTGATTCACTAGGAGTATGAGTTCAAGAGTGCATGTGGAAACAGCTATATGGGCGGTTGACTGTGCATGGGTGTGTTGGTGAGTGAATGGATTTCTCATTGCTACATGTGCAAGTAAGTACGTATGTAAAACACAATACATGTGAGAGTTGAGATATATAAATAACTGAACATAAGAGCCAGTGAATGTGTGAGTGGCTGTATCGATCACTGTGAGCTTGTATCAGGGATTATATAAGAGAGTAAATATGTGTTATTATATGTTTGAATAAGTAAGATGTGTATAACTGTATAGTTGAGGAAATGGAGGTGTGATTGATTCTTTGCATGACTGACTAGGTGTGTGAGTAACTCCATGGATGAGTGACAGTCTGTGAGTGTCTGTTTATACTGAGTGTATGTAAGGTTATATTAGAGTCTGAAGAGGTTCATTGTATTATCACATGAGTGATGTGATCAGTGATGACAAATGAGATGTCATCAGTGATGTCATTTGAGTTGTCATCAGTGATGTCAATTGTGATGTCATTTGAGATGTCATCATTGATATCATTTGAGTTGTCATCAGTGATGTCATTTGAGATGTCATCAGTGATGTCATCAGTGATGTCACTGACCATGTCATGAATGATGTAATATGTGACATCATCAGCAGTGGATTGCGGGTGCGCGATATATAGTTAGCGCTTATAGTTAGCTAACTATATATGGAATTTCAATGGTTTTATGCGAGTAAAATAAGGTTTTGTAAATGCTAATTCCTAACTATATATGGCCTATAACCTATGGTTTTTTCATTGAATTTTCAAGGTTTTGTAAATGCAAATTCCTAACTATATATCCACTATAACCTATGGTTTTTTCTGTGAATTTCATTGGTTTTTTAATAGCAAATATGAAAAGCTTTAAAATGTCAAGTACGTGATAGATAAAAACATTTTCGTATTTATGCACGCTGATGTGCTTTGAACGCTGCCCCCCCCCCCCCCTCCCCTCTTTTGCCTTAGTAGTACTCTCTCTTTGCAGATACTGAAGGGTAGTTAACGCAGGCCTTTACCCCCGTTGTAATCCGTCGTGCCTCCTTGTCTCTCCATTTGATTGATTGTTGTCCAAGCATTTACTGTTTTAGAATTGGTTCTCTTTGGATCATTCTCTATTTACAAACAAGCACAAAGTCGCAATACTCTGTTTAGTCTTTGCAGATAGTGAAAAATCGTGTAAAAAAATAAAAGTAATCGAACAAAATCAGTAGGCCACTAATTGGATCTCTTTTTGACCTCGCTAAAATAGAAATATTAGGAACAACCCTTCTTGAGAAATACGAAAATAGTGAGATGAACTGAGCTCCACACCATGAGGGCTGCAAGACAGCTCGGCTCCATCACCCATCCCGCACAAAATAACGACAAACCCTATGCAAATATTAAAAATATAGACAACACACCAGCATAGAAACAGGGTAAAACATTTTATTAAAAAACTATTTACATAACGTTGGTCTATAAGATGATGTCAGTAGTGGACCGATGTGTGAATAGATCGAAAACAGCACAAGGCTCCAAGATCCGGATAGCAAGCTCCTGGATGTTGGGTGCCATAGTTTAGAGTTCTGAATTTCAGCCTTTTTCAATGCCTGTGCTTTGTTGAATCAAAATGGCGGCTTGACACAAAGCTAACTCAAACGTTGTTACTGATGCTATGCAGACCAAAACTGGTTTTCAGTTTGTACATTTTTCTAGATTTTTCAATCCAAGTTTGGTTGACTTTGTAGAACGATGGCTTCAGATTTTCAACATACGGTGTGGTGGCGCTGACTGGGAGGGGGCGCTTCGCTCCTGCCCCCTCCCCAAGTAAGATTTTCATACGTGAAAGTACGTTAATGGTTTTGGTCCCTGAGATGCTTCGATGTCACTACCATTCTCAAATAGCATAAGTTCTGGATGTTGGGTGCCATAGTTAAGAGTTCTGAGCAGTGCTTGTAACACTGTCTGAAGCTTATTTCCACCTACTGCAGCTTCACTATTCTCAAAGTAAGTGAGTGTCGTTTGTGGACCTGACTGCATTAGAAAACAATGTGATATGTTACCTTCCTAAACAGCTTGACGGAGGCCCCTGAGGGGCGGTGTGATGGCCATGGACTCGGAGAAGACGCTTGGCTCCGACACCCTCCCCAAGTCTTATAGCACTGGTGTAGCCTGAGATCGCCCCCGACATAGGCGGCCGGCTCCCGGGGTCCGGCGGAACTTTTTGCCTTTTGATGACTCTTCAATTCTGGACCTTGTCCCACAATCCGTTTGACCTGAAGACAAGCTGTAGTGGTGCGCCCCTTTATCGTTTTAGTTGCTATTCCGCCCGCTTTTGCTACACTGTGCCTCTTCCGCCATTCAGCTGTTTTCCGCCCGCTCTTGCGACTACAGCGTCTCGCTCACCATGTAGTTGAGATGCGCCCACTCTTGCGGTGCAGCGATAGGCGGCTGCCACAGGACTCTCAAAATGGCGGCCGGCTCTTCGGTTTTGGGCCTGGTCCACTAAAATGGCCCTGGGACACCTTGGAACTCGGACGCTTGTCTGCTAGGACTTGGGTCCCATTCTCGAAAAGCGTCCCCTCAGCCGTGAAGATTCTACAAAAGTCTTGGGGGCCTCCGACTCCCGCAGGCTTCTGGTGGGGAGCGGCTGCCATGATTGCTCGTGGAATGGCCACGACGGAGCTACGAGATGGTAGTGGTCTCATGCTGACGCCAGCTTTAGTCTGAAACATCCAGAAACACTGTAGACTACCAATTCGATCAGTTCCGGTAGCGCCCCAACATGACCCGGAAGAGAAGAACTTGCCCTCCCCTCTTTGACTGATGGTTCTTGTTGCCTGTCCCCTCTGTTGTCATTTAACAGAACTTTTTGGACTGCTGAAAGGGGTTGTGTTCTGAACGCTGGTTGGTGGAGACATTTAGACTATATTCTTGACCTACGTTGTCGCGTAATGCGTTTTATGACACGCCGCGTTAGCGCACCCGGAAGTGATCCGAGGCGCGGCGCGCAGCGCGTAACGTAAGCATAACAGGTCATGTGACTTGTTAATAAAACTTTTCATTGGTTCATTTTACTTTTGTTAATTTAATGATGAAAAGCTTGGTCATATGACCTAAAAATTACGCTTTTTATTATTTTCGAACAATATTTTTTTTTCAAACATATGTTATAATATTCCAGGCTAATGTACTTTCCCGGAAAATTTACAACTGTCTTGCAAGTAAAATATATTCCTTTTTCGAGAAAGAGGGCGTTTCTTCCTTCCATGACGGAGCCGTTGAGTAAAAGAGATTCGGCCTGCTGTCTTAGTCGCCGATACGCCTGATTATCAGATTCTTATCGATCACTTTATGTTGCAGACATGAAAAACACAACTGCCCTTCACCATTTATCTTTACTGCGTTCCTACATATTATACCTTTTATCCGTCATGTAATTGGACTGCTTTATTTCACTTGCCTTTTACTGATTCGAAAACAGTCACTAAAAGTAAAAACTTTACAAATGAAAATACTACTACCGTGTTTTGTTTTAAAAACCTTTATTGTGAAAATGTCAGTATACAAATACGGGCCTATAACCACGTGGGCCGGCCACGGAGCAAACTGAAATCGTATATGATGAGGAGACATTTACACTGTAGAAGAACGTAACGAGCGGGCCATTAGGTGACAAGAACAAAGGTGTCTAACAGTTGCGGAATCGGTGGACGTACATTTTGTAATTAAAATACGACAGGGCCACTTACAATAACATTTTCTAGATATACATTTGCGGGCAAAGAGTTACGAGTCCCATTTATACCGGCGCCATTTTGGGCGAGGCCGGGCAGGTCCAAGATATAGTCAAAATGTCTCCACCAACCATCGGCCAGACCAGAACCCCTTTCGGCCCTTTATGCTACAAGATGGTGTCTTCCATTCAGAAAATATTGGTGGCAGCATTTTGAAAGGAAACAGAAACAGCCGTTCTCCTAGTGAGTTTCACATTGTTACATTTAGGAAGAATGTTGAAGAGTAGTATGTGGAAAATCTGAAGCCATTTTTCTACAAACTCTCAATCAGACTTGGATGGAGAAAAAAAAACCTGAAGAATGTACAAACTGAAAACCAATTTTTGTCTGTATAGCACCAACAGTAACGCTTGAGTCAGCTTTGTGTCAAGCCGCCATTTTGATTCAATCAATAGCGTCCCCCTGCACACATTCAGGGACCTGGTCGTGTCTTCAGATGAAACGCATTGTAGGAAAAGAAGCAGAAAGGAAAAGGAAAAAAGTTCCGCCGGACCTAGTGAAGCTGCAGCAGGTGCAAATAAGCTTCAGACAGTCTTACAAGCACTGCTCAGAACTCTCAACTGAGGCACTCAACATCCAGGACTTGCCATTCGGATCTTGGCGCCTTGTATTTTTGTTTTGTTTTTGATGGAGGGGAAACAACAAAAAAGAGACATTGAAAAAGGCTCAACAGTGCAGGGCGCCTTGTGCTGGTTCCGACCTATTCACACATCGGTCCACTACTGACATCACCTCATAAACCAACGGGGCACCCCACGCCGACTTTCGGCGCAGCATTGTAGGATGGCCACACCAGTGCGGCAATTTTCTGGACACCACCTCGGTGCCATCCAGATCTCGGCGTGTTCATTCAATCAATAGCGTCCCCCTGCACACATTCAGGGACCTGGTCGTGTCTTCAGATGAAACGCATTGTAGGAAAAGAAGCAGAAAGGAAAAGGCAAAAAGTTCCGCCGGACCTAGTGAAGCTGCAACAGGTGCAAATAAGCTTCAGACAGTCCTACAAGCACTGCTCAGAAATCTCAACTGAGGCACTCAACATCCAGGACTTGCCATTCGGATCTTGGCGCCTTGTGCTGGTTCCGACCTATTCACACATCAGTCCACTACTGACATCACCTCATAAGCCAACGGGGCACCCCACGCCGACTTTCGGCGCAGCATTGTAGGATGGCCACACCAGTGCAGCCACTTGCTGGACACCACCTCGGTGCCATCCGGATCTCAGCGCGTTCGAGTCACTGTGCCGGAAGAGTGACCGGAACTCAGCTGAACACGCCGTCTTTCGGCGCAGCATTGTAGGATGGCCACACCAGTACGGCAATTTGCTGGACACCACCTCGGCGCCATCCGGATCTCGGCGCGTTCGAGTCACTGTACCGCAAGAGTGACCGCAACTCAGCTGGACACGCCGTCTTTCGGCGCAGCATTGTAGGATGGCCACACCAGTGCGGCAATTTGCTGGACACCACCTCGGTGCCATCCGGATCTCGGCGCGTTCGAGTCACTGTACCGCAACAGTGACCGCAACTCAGCTGGACACGCCGTCTTTCGGCGCAGCATTGTAGGATGGCCACACCAGTGCGGCAATTTGCTGGACACCACCTCGGTGCCATCCAGATCTCGGCGCGTTGTGCTGCCTTCGGCCTATTCGCACATCGGTCCGCTACTGACGCCGCCTCACGTGCCAACGGATTTTCTACGCTTTTTGTAGCCCTATGTCGCATAACAGGTCATGTGACTTGTTTATAAAACTTTTCATTGGTTCATTTTACTTTTGGTTTCCTAAAGATGGAAGGCTTGGTCATATGACCTAAAAATAACACTTTTCATTGGTTTAGAACATTTTTTTTTCCCAAACGATGAAAGCCCCACCTTGTTTCTGGATCATTCAGACTGAAGCTGGCGTCAGCATGAGAGCACCACCATCTCGTGGCTCCGTCGTGGTCATTCCGCGAGCAATCATGGCAGCCGCTCCCCACCGGAAGCCTGCGGGAGTCGGGGGCCCCCAAGACTTTTATACAATCTTCACGGCTGAGGGGACGCTTTTCGAGAATGGAACCCAAGCCCTAGCAGGCAAGCGTCCGAGTTCCAAAGTGTCCCAGGACCATTTCAGTGGACCAGGCCTAAAACCGAGGAGCTGTCCGCCATTTTAAGAGCCATGTGGCAGCCGCCTATCGCTGCACTGCAAGAGTGGGAGCAACTCAACAACATGGTGAGCGAGACGCTGTGGCCGCAAGAGCGAGCGCAACTCAGCTAGATGGCCGCCACCTGGGGAGGCCCGTTCACGCCGGCTCCCCCACGCCCCCCCCCCCGGGCCGCCGCACGCCAATTTTCGGAGCAGCATTGTAGGATACCAAAACCAGTGCGGCAGTTTACTGGACATCACCTGGGTGCCTGTCGTACATGTTGTGTCAGCCATGTGACACTGGACACAGACCGCTACTGACGAGGCCTCCCCCCGCACCACCCGGGACGCCCCACGCTGTTTTTCTGTGCTGCATTGTAGGATCCCTAAACCAGTGCGGCACCCAGGCGACATCACCTGGGTGCCGTCCAGAACTCTGCACGTTGTGCTGCCTTGGGACTATTCGCACAACAGACCGCTACTGACGAGGCCTCCCCCCGCCCCACCCAGGACGCCCCACGCCAATTTTCGGAGCAGCATTGTAGGATCCCTAAACCAGTGCGGCACCCAGGCGACATCACCTGGGTGCCGTCCAGAACTCTGCACGTTGTGCTGCCTTGGGACTATTCGCACAAAAGACAGCTTCTAACTATTGTTGCTTTTTGTGTTGAGAAATGTTTAAATGTTTTTAGTTTTTGTTCCGTTTGTTAAAGTTAGTAGTTAATAAAGTTTTATAACCTTACTTTGTTGGAGTGTTATCTATTTTTTTAAAAACGGGTGAATGGGGCCTTGAATCGGGTTATTGTCATGTGTGGGCTTTGGAAGTGTGCTGCTGCAGGATCGGACATTTCAAACTCAAATGCACGTTCTTTTTCTTACCTTTCCGAAGCATGGAGCGCAATAGCAGGCAGAGAAAGGGTGATGCACGTGTTGAACACTACCTGACCTGGCAAGTTGCTGGCAGTGCCCCCCCGCCCGCTCCTGAAAAAGGGCACACACACACCGCCGCCCCGAGTACTTCACAAATCTTTAAAAGACCATGCGCTTGTTCATGAGGCTTAAATGGTTTATCACCTCTTCTAGAACCCCTGCATCGACCCTCTGACGTTTCCTGGAAAAATTACCATGTAACACAATACCAAGCCCTGTCAGCTGAAACCCCCAAGGAATCGTGGGGCATATTATCAAGGGGGTTTATCTCCGCTTTTTTGGCTTTAAAAACCATGAAAGCGGAGATAAAATTATTTCCCTATTATCAAGCTGTCGCTAACACCAGTTAGTGACAGCTAAAAGGAGATAGCGACCATCTTGGGCCCCGCTTTGCATGTCAGTGATACTTATCACTAATGACATGCAAAGTGGCGTGCCAAGATGTTAGCGACTGGAAACAGTCCCTAACATCGCTACCTTCTATTACCAACTTTTGGAGATATTCGCGCTAAGCGCGAATATCTCCAAAATCTAACACCTGCCCTGAGCAGTTCTTAGCCATGTTATCCAATGGGAGGTGGATAACATGGCTAAGAGCATTAGGTCGATAATACATGAATATCGCGGACTTTTCTGCGATAATAGCAAGGTTTATCTGCGATAAAAATCGCCGATGTGCGGCGATAATTTTTGTCTCTAAACAAGTTAGAGACAAAAATTATCGCTAGTTGTTCGTAATATGCCCCCGGGTTTTTGCTTGCAGAAATCGGGAGGCGGGAGACTAGCACTGAAATCAGTACTCACACGCCTGAATCAGGAGGATTGGCATGTCTGAATTCTCTACAGCTGGGGCCATAAACTACATCCGCAGGGTTAGGTGATAGCCTGGAACCAGCCTGGCATCTAAAATGGCTGCCGTGCACGACAAAATTGTGGCATTCGAAAAAAGGCAAGATGGCGCAGCCGCTGGAAGAGATGTATCAACATATATCAGCCTCCTCAGCCACCCTCAGGAAACATAGGGGATTAGGATATGTCTCCCGCACCCCCTTATACCTAGTACTTTAATTAACGAAGCACAAAATGGCGAATTCCCGTTTCGCTACCAGTTTGCGGCCCAGTTCGCGGCCCGTGAAGCGCTTCTACCGTGAAAAATCATTTTTTTTTTTTTTCCCCACGGGACCCTTTAATAACCCCAACAACATTCCTAGGGGGTCAAGAGGGGGATACCTTGCCCCCTTTCATTAAATTCCCCCTTAGTTTTTCACCTTTTCTTCTCTCTCGATCCTACCGAGAGACAAGATGGCGGCCGCTCCGGACTGTCACGCAGCAAAAAAAAAAAAAAAGCTCACGCACAGCCGCTGGAAGAGATGTATCAACATATATCAGCCTCCTCAGCCACCCTCAGGAAACATAGGGGATTAGGATACGTCTCCCGCACCCACTTATAACTAGTAATTTAATTTACGAAGCACAAAATGGCGAATTCCCGTTTCGCTACCAGTTCGCGGCCGCGCTTCTACCGTGAAAAATCATTTTTTTTTTTTTTCCCCACGGGACCCTTTAATAACCCCAACAACATTCCTAGGGGGTCAAGAGGGGGATACCTTGCCCCCTTTCATTAAATTCCCCCTTCGTTTTCCACCTCTTCTTCTCTCTCGATCCTACCGAGAGACAAGATGGCGGCCGCTCCGGACTGTTTAGAATGTTGACAGACACCGGAGAGCCAATCAGCTTTCTGCGCGCAAAGTTCCGATAAGCGAAAAGTAAGCGGACCGGATCGCTGCCCAGAGCGCTGTTACAGATATATATCTTGGTTTGAACGTTAATTTCTCAAAAACTACTGGAGCACATATATTGAGACCTAGCAAAGGCACATCGGGCTAACAGTCCCTACAATTTTGCCAAGTTTCGTGCAAATCCATTCAGCCGTTCGAGCTAAAAGTGAGTCCAACCGCCCTATGGAAAACTCAATGCAAAAAACGCGTTTTGGGACCCCCCTTTTTTCTCAGCCCCCCCTTGACGAAACCCCACCAAATTTTCAGGGGCTGCTCAGAAACAAAATGTGCCATTTTCCTGAAAATTTCAGCCGATTCCGTCCACAAACGCCAAAGTTATTAGACATAGAATTTTCAAAAGTCCCATAGGGAAAAAATTCTAACTATATATACCTACTGGCGATAGCCAGTAGGTAATATATATATATATATATATATATATATATATATATATATATATATATATATATATATATATATATATATATATATATATATGGGGGTTGCATTGCAGAGAGGTGTTCAGAGGTCACACCCCTTTTTACAACACTTTGCAACGCAGCTCTGTGGCGCTTGCTAGAGGTACCTGGTAGACTAGTTGGCACCCAGGGAACCTCAGGATTGACTAAGAATTAATTCCCCAACTTAAACCTCGCCACAGGGTGTGTTTGCACACATGTGAACTTAGGCCCTGCCCACTCTCTTTACCATTGTGCAAACACGCTCGTTGTGCATTTCAAGTTGGGGGATTAACTCCCCTTGAATCCTGAGGGTGCCTCGGGCGCAACTAGCCCACCAGCTACCTTTAGTAAGCGCCACAAGGCTGTGTTGCAGAGAGGTGTAAAAAGGGGCATGGCCTCAGAACACCACTTTGCAATGCAGCCCCCTGGCACATACTAGAGGTTCATGGTGAGCTATTTGGCCCCACGGGACCTCTGGTAGTCAAGGGGAATTCATTTCCCCTCTGCAAATGCACCAGGGGGTGCGTTTTCAGAGTGCTGCATGAAGGGGCCTTAGCCTCCGGCCCGATGTCTGTTTTTTTTCCCATCGCCCAGGGCTTGCCCCCTAATTTTTTTTTTTATAAAAAAATGGGGAGGGGGGCTGTCTGGCCCCCTCCTGATGCTTCTTCTAGGTCCAGGGACCCCATCCCCCGGGGCTCTGCCTTGTTTTTTTAAAAGACATTTTTTGGAGGGGGCGTGTGGCCCCCCTCCCAGGCCACTTCTGGCCCCGTGGGGCCTGGCCTCTCGTTGGGGAGGTGGAGGTCCCCAATCCCCCCACAGTCCCTACCGGCTCCCCACGTCCTGCGGGAGCCGGCATTGCTTTTCTACATGGGGAGCAGCTAACATACTGCTCCCCATGTAGAAAAGCAATAGTCTTTGGTTTTTGGAAGAGAGAGCAGGTTTCCTGCTCTCTCTTCCAAATACCATAGCAAACTACAGTGTCCTGGGGTGGGCACCCCAGGACACTGCAGGAGCCAGCCCTGGCGGTCCCTAGGGCCACCACAAGGCTCCAGGAGGGGGGCCACATGGCCCCCTTCCAACATTTAAAAGCCCTGGGGGGTGGTGGTCCCAGGAGCTGGGGGTCCGTCACCGAGCCCCCAATTTAAAAATGTAGTGCCCCTGGGACGTGGCGGTCCCCGGGGCATGTGGGGGGGCTAGAGCCCCCCAACACAGGTTTTTTTATTATAATTTTTTTAAAGAAGCCCCGGGTTGGCGGTCCCTGGGGCTGTGGGGGGGCTGTGAGCCCCCGCATACATTATGTTAAAGCCCCGGGGGTGGCGGTCCCCTGGGCTGGGGTGTCCAGCCTCTGGGCCCCCATTATAATTAACTACATTGCCCCAGGGATTTGCCCTCCCAGGGGCTAATTACAAATAAGGCAGGCTTCGTTTTTTTTTCCCAACGGGATACGTGTATCCTACGCGAATCCCGCAATTTGAAAAAAATTGCGGGAAGCGCGTAAGATACATGTATTGTGCTTAAAATAAAAAACGCCTGCTTTAGTGCTATTTAGCCCCCGGGGGAAAGTCTCGAGGGCAATGCAGTTTATTATAATGGGGGCCCCAGAGGGGCCCCCTAGCCCCGGGGATCGCCACCCCAGGGCTTTTTTTAAATATATGTGCGGGGGGGCTAGTGGCCCCCTCGCAGTAAATGTAAATGTATATGTTTAGGGGGTCTTAGGACCCCCCCAGCCTCGGGGATCACCAGCTCTTATGGCTTTAAAACATTAATTGATGGGGGTCTCTGAGGCCTCTTTAGTCCCGGGGACCGCCACCTCCCAGGGCCAGCTCCTGGAGTGTCGTGGGATGCACACCCCCGGGACACTGCCGTTTGCAATGAAAGGGTGAGAACCTTACGGCTCCCACCCTGTCATTGTAAACAGCTTTCCTATTTGGAAGAGAGAGCTTATACAGGTCGATTCTAGGTTGACAGTGTGAGTTGACTAGGGTTTGGCTGGCGCTGATATGGAGAAGGTAGTATTTGTGTTTCCCGTTATTTTGTGTACCCCCTAAATCAGAAGGGAGCTTATATAGGCCTATATTTTTTATTTTATTTATTTATAAATATATATATATATTTTATTTATTTGTGTACCCCCGATTGCAGCTCCTTAAACATTCTAATAATTATTGTACTATCTTTTCTGTGTTGGACAACAGAGGGTTACCCCAGTGTCTTTGTCATCATATAAAGCGTCTGTTTGTTGCAGTGTTGTTAGCCTTGTTGTTCTTTTGCTGACTTACCAGTTTGTGTACATGATCCGCCGTCCTATTTGTGCAGCCTTCTGTGTATAGTCTTTAATATCTGACCTTGGTTCTTTAGTGCTTAAATCAGTGTCCTGCACATACCAGTACATCTGTTGACATGTACTTTATTCCTTTCCATTTCTCTGCCTCCACCCTAACTGGCAACCTAATGGGGGGAGACAAAGTAAGGCTCTGTGGACGTCAGTGTCTGAAGCTTGCAACACAGTAGGTAGAACTCGGATTAAGGAATCCCACCTCCACCACTCATGGACCCTCCTGCCCCTTGTTTCCACCTCCTTTGCTATGCCTTATTTATTAAATAAGTGCACTTGACCTGGTGTTTCTTTAAGGTATTCTCCTCATAGTCTAAACACATACAATCTATCGTTTCATCAGCCCTTGCCCAGTCGGTGTGTGCAGTGGTACCGCCACCAGATATTGCATATTATACACCACCTTGAGTGTATCCGCCCTCAAAATGCCTCCACCGACCATTGTACATGCAGACCTTGGACCACCATTTTCATTCATTCTTGCATCTTGAAATGTAACCCCCTACCTCTGTGTTTTACCTCCTACTTTCCCCTTTAAAATATTCAAATCCTCTTGTAAAGATTGTATCAACCCTTTAAGATAAAAAGGTAAGAAGGTTCGGGAATCAAATTATATGTGATCTCTGTCTGCCATCCTAATAGGAATGAAATTGAATAGAATGGAAAGAGAATTTATATAGTGCAAAACTGCCACCCTAGGGGTATCCTGGTGCTTGGTTAGAATACCATCAAAAACAGCAAACTCAATTGTCAATATCCGGAGAGCTATTAGGTATTCCTTGGAAAAAGACAGGTTTTCAGGCTCTTCCTAAACCCTGTCAATGAATTTTCCTGCCTAAGGTTCAGAGGCAGTCCATTCCAGATATGTGAGGCCAGTACTCCAAAAGCTCTACCCCCCTTCCAGGATTTCTTAAATCTGGTAGGTGTAATCAGATTGGCATTTGACGATCGGAGCTGCCTACTTGGATTATACCAAGAAAATATTTTTTGCATAGGGATAGGACCCTGCCCATGTGCTGCCCTATACACGATGAAGAGAAATTTAAAATAGATTCTCTCCTTAATGGGCAGCCAATGGAGATCTTTTAACGCCAGTGATGTAGAGGACCCACGTTGTCTGTTTAGCACCAGCTTTGCTGTCACTGCCTGCACCCTCTGAAGCCTCTCCACAATGTATAATGGTGCTCCCAGATATAGGGAGTTAGAATAATCTAACCTGCTCAGTATTACACTTCTCACTACGAGCGGTCAGGAGTCTTCTGGGAGTAGAGGAAGGATCTTACGCAATACATAAAGCAGAGAAAGGCACACACTGGCAGTTTTGTCGGCTTGTATGTCCATTTGGAGATTTTCGTCAACCATAACTCCCAGATTGCGTACTACTTATTGCCGGGACCAAAGGTTCATTCTCCGGAGTGAGTTTAAATTCTATTGGCAGAGGTCGGGACACTCTGGTAGCTGGACCGTACACCACCTCAGTTTTTCCTCCATTCAACGGTAGGGAATTTTTCCTGAGCCAACTTGCAGTTTGACACATACACTCCTGGAAGGTGTCCATAGACACTTATTGCTTTACCTCCAGGGAGAATATCAGTTGAATGTCATCCGCATAGTTGACCAGGTCTACCCCAAAGGACTTAATAAGGGGAAAAAGAGGGCGTAAATAGATGTTAAACAAATTTGGGCTTATTGCCAAGCCCTGTGGCACCCCGTGGTGTACTGGGGACATGTGAGAGATAAATGGTGTTAAAGATACAGCTTGTTGTCTTCCTGACTAGTATGATCGTAGCCACTGCAAGGCTCGACCTTTAATCCCCACGCTTTCCAGTCTCTCGACTAGCATGCATGACCCAGCTCACCGTATCCAATGCGACTGACATGTCCAATAATACAAGGACCGAGGAGTTACCATTTTCAGCGCGCATTCTCAGATTATCCGTTGCTGTTACCAGCGCTGTCTCTGTCCCATGTCCCTGGCAGAAGCCAAATTGATCCCTATCCAGCAAGTAGTTGTCCTCAAGATAACATGAAAAACTTTTGATGACAACCTTCTCCAGGATTTTAACTGGGTAGGGCAATAGGGAGATGGATCTAAAATTTGCTGGATCAGTGGGGTCCAGGGATGTTTTTTTCAACAAGGGTGTTACAACTGCTTGTTTCCATATCTCAGGGACCACCCATTCCTCCAGTGACTGACAGCAAATCTTCCATAGCCCGTGGAAGGTTTCTTTGCCCAGGATCTTCCAGATTTTATAGGGAAACAGGTCTAAGGGGGAGCCTGACACTACACTAAAAGCAAGCTGGGTAAATGAGTCCTCTGAAGGGGCATAAAAGATGTCCAGTGAGGTGGTACTTTGGGAGACGATGTCAGGCATCCGAGCCATGTCATCTGAACCATCAGAATGAAGTTTACCGACAATGTTGGTTATTTTGTCCCTAAAAAAGGAAGCTATTTCACCACAGAGTTCCTGTGATGCCACTACCTTATTGCTTTCAGAGGCTGGACTTGAAAGCTCCCTGACTATCTTAAAGAGGGCCTTGGTGCTATTGGGGGCTTGGAGAATGGCTTCAGCATAGTAGTCTGCTTTGGCCCTAGCAATTGATTCCTTATATTGGGTCTGAGCCCGTTTCAGCGCTTCTTTATCAGAGTCCCAGTAGGCCCTTCTCCATTTTCTCTCTGCTCTTTTACATGCTCCTCGCAGCTTTTTCAATTCAACATTTAATTTCAAGTTTTAAGTGTCTTACTGGGACCACTACATCAAAAGTTTCCCCCACTGCCTTACAATAAGTCTGATAGTTTTCCTCTACCAAGGAGGAGGAGGAGAATGACAACTGACCCTGAAAAGGCATTTGGGCCCAATTTTTTACCACCTTGTTCCATTCTCTACCCTTCCGAAAGATCGATGGCTGGTTGTTTTTATCCACTAAGCTAGGTAGCCTAATTGAAAAGTGAATCAGGAAGTGGTCAGTCCAGCTTTGAGGAACAATGTCGACCACCTCCGTCTCAGACTGATTCGCAAACAGGAGATCCAAAATATGTCCTCCTGTATAAGATGGTTGCTTTACCATTTAGTGGAGCCTGAGATTCTCACAGGTGTGCCTTAAATCCCTTACATGGTTATCTAGGCTTCCGTTATCCCATAGGGTAAAGTCTCCCAGTACCAACATACGTGCATGGGTTAAACTCAGGTTGATGATGGAGTTGAGCAGAGCCTTGTACTAGGGATCCGCCCCCGGGGGTCTATAACAAAGTATACCTATGAGTATTCGACCTTTAGTTTCCTGGAGTGAGAAACCCAATCATTCGATCCCCGCAACCTCATCTATCTGTAGAGGTGCAAAGTCCCATTCCTCCTTAAAGAATACCCCAACCCCCCCTTCTCTTCCCGAGGTCCGAGGCTTGTGAAATATTTTGTAGCCAGCGGGGCAAGCAAGACCCAGGTTCACCAGCGAGTCTGAGGTGGTCCAGGTTTCTGTTAGGAAGAGGGCATCCAGCTTCTTAATTTCTAACAGGGTGGAGACCTTGTGGTAGTGTTTGCACAAAGATCTGCAATTAATCAAACCACACTTGAGTGTATTCTTGCATTGGTCCAACCCCAGTGGGTGGGGGGAGCCCCTCCTTTCTCCCTTTTACCTATAGTAAGTAGTTATTCTCTGGTGTATTCAATTCTATCTTGGTGAGGGCTGTGGCGGGCAGCATGGCTGGCGCTGTGCGAGGCCGGGGCACGGATGGGCGCTGACGGGCATGCCTCTGGAGCGCCACCGGCACGCACGCTGCGGGTGCCCGCTGCGCGCTTGCATTGCCAGTTCTTAAGTAGGCAAGCAAGTGCCTGACCGCTGGAGCATAGCCCCTGAAGTGTGGCCGAGCTCAAATTCCATCACCCAAGATTGCCCTCGCAAAAGACCCAAGCTACTCTGTTCCCACTAAAGCAGTGGGGTGTCTGAGTTCAATTTTAATGTGCAAGTAAGAATAACACCTCATAAAACAAAGGGCAGTTTAAAAAAGATATTAAACAGTTTTCGCAGTTTTGGCTATATTTTTTTTACGAGTCCAAAAAGTGACCCGAGTACAATAGTTAAAAAAGAGTTGACAAACAGGTATTCTCCTCGCAATGCGCAATGAGTTGTCAGCTGTCTTTTGTTGCTTCTAGGTATAGACTAACCGCGCGCTTGCAATGCCAGTTCTTAAGTAGGCAAGCAAGTGCCTGACCGCTAGAGCACAACCCCTGAAGTGCGGCCGAGCCCAGTTCCCTCACCCAAGATGGCACTCGCGAAAGGCGCCAATCATTAAATTACATGCTTTGTTCCATTCTATAATGCGCTTGAGTTGCACTGTTCATTCTTGTCTGGCTTTGTGTGTTATGACAATGAAAGGGACCATATTCTTGCAAATCTTAAATAAAGCACTTGAAACAATGCATAGTGACACTGTATTTATTTATTGTATTTATTTATTGAATGTATTCATTATAATTTCCACTCAAGTTCACTTTGTTCCTTCATTTTCAAAATAAATATGAAATACATTTCTTCGGAAGCACCACATACGCCGATATTACAGTATAAAAGTTGTAAAAATAAAACTATTGTTTCACAAAATATTTTATGTGAGCAGCTCAAACTCTGATATTACAGTAAAGAAGTTCTTAAAATAGTTTCAATGTATTACAAAACATGTTATGTGAGCACCTCAAACACTGATATTGCAGTAAAGGAGTTGTAAAAATAGTTGGAGTGTAGCTCAAAATATTAAACGTGAGGACTACAAACACTGATGGAACAGTAAACAAGTTGTGAAAATACTTTCAATGTATCAGAATAACTTATTTCACTTCACTGAGAACATGTTTCTTTACTACTGACAGATCTTACATCTTACAGATGGAAAATGTCACTTACGCAGTAAGCATTTCTTCTTGGCATGTAGTGGTGTAGATTCATATGGTTTCCATTATCCTTCCATATCGTGTTGTGTTAGGATGTTTGCAAGTTGTTTTTCTTTGAAGAAGTCTATTTAGACACTTGGTAAGGCTGTCTCCTCCTTTTGATGATATTCTGCATGGGAATCAACTCTATTGTCAGGGAGCTGCCTGACTTAATGTCATACAAACAGCATCTCACCCATCCCACTTGTTCTCAATGGGGTTCCCTTATAGACATTGTAATCATTCCTTAATGTATCTTAGTGTAATTGTTACCACTCCATCAATTTCCTGCCTTCCTCCCATCTTCCTCCTGTTGTCACACCATGAATAAGACGGAGTGCATTATATTAAGTTCAGAGTTAGATATGCATGATTTTTGAAAAAATAGGCCAGGAATGGCCATGTGGAGCAGGAATAAATATGAAAGTCACGGGAGGATTAATGGATTGGCCCACCACAGAGCTTGGATTACACCTTACACTACGATTAAATGCGAGGAAGCACAGGTCATGTGGCGTAGCGAAACAAATGTGACACATAAAGTGAACATTTCTCTATTATTTGTGAACAAGATCTATTAAGGTGAAGAAGGTGTAAATCAATGTGAATAAAGGTCTGCAATGTTGAATGTAAAATCTTCAAAAAATGTATAACTTATTCAAATATCTTGTTTTGGATGTTGAGTTATGTAAGAATCTGCTAACTGGGGCACGATCACATGTCCCCCTGAAGACGACGATACGTTCAAATGTCTCCACTATCAACTTTTGATGCTACTTTCTGTTCCTACCATGGCGAAATATGAAAGAAGATTTAAGCAAGTTGACAACTTGTTACAAGAAATAAAGTCTGTTTCCTGTAGGGTGTTTGGATTTCCAGGCCATTACACAGATGTGTCCAACATGGTATGTATTAGTCGATCGGCGTTGAGGAGTAGATACAAAATACATTCGTATATGTACAAAATACAGACTCTAGATAACCTCGGGACGATTGCACGGCCCCCTGAAGACGACAATATGTTCAGATGTCTCCACTATCAACTTTTGATGGTACTTTCTGTGTCCACCATGTGGAAATACTAAAGAAGATTTGAGCAAGTTGACAACTTGGAACAAGACATAAAGTCTGTTTCCGGGAAGGTGTTTGGATTTGCACGCCATTAAATAAGATAAAAAGGAATTGTAAAGTATGAGTCCATAGAGCGAGCCTGAGAAACGTCAGTCATATGCAAGGAAGGCTGCAGAAGCGCTAACTATACACTCCCAACTTTGTGAACTACTTACAAAAAATAAAACAGCGCTCTTACGAGGACCTGTAATTGGAATGAGCAAGTTAACATTGCATGTTGCTTAGCAACTTTGAAGAAGAATTAAGGTGGCTTTGTTAAGTTTTTTATTCTACACAAATGCTAAATAAGGTAAAAAGGAATTGTAAAGTATGAGTCCGTAGAGGGAGTCTGAGAAACGTCAGCCACATGCTAGTAAGGCTGCAGAAGAGCAAAGTACACACTCCCAACTTGGTGACGTACTTACCAAAAATAGGAACACAGGGCTTTTGCGAGGCCCTGTGATTGAAATTAGCAAATTGACATTTTGTGTTGTTTAACTTGGAGGAAGAATTAAAGTGGCTCTGTGTATGAAATAAGACTTTGAGCAAGTTGACAACTTAAACTAGGGTGTTTGGATTTCCAGGCCATTACCCAGATGTGTCCAACATGGGACGTATTAGTTATTAGTATTGGATGTGTCCAACATGGGACGTACATTATTTGTTATCATAGTCCACAGAATGCAATGACTTTGCGCATACTAGTAGTGCAACAGCATTTTTTTTCTCTGATTTAAATTAATCAAGGCTCAATTATATGTTGTCTGAAGTGTAGTTGAAAACGTAAATTGAAGTTGTGAACCCTACTGTGCACAGTGTATATGGAAGCTAGTAGTCAGAACAGTTATTGAACAATGCTTTTCTTTCACTTTTTTTAACAAAATCTGAATACATACAGTATAATCGTCTCGCGATTAAATACATCAAGGTTCTATGGAGCTTGTGATGATGCATTGTCTAAGCAGGACGCATTGGTAGCAAAGTCTATAAAATCAAGTTTTCTAATAAATATTGGTTGTCACAGAAGTAAGTTAAAGTATATCTCCAAAAACGATGAAATATTTTGTTCTAAATAAGTCATCTCATTCAATACGGTCATGGGGTGATGTTTTCTGGTGCACTGAGTTAGTAATTCTTTTGGCGCTGAGCTTGAACATACCGTGTGATGATGCGGGGTCGGGGGGAGAGGCGAAGTAATGTCTTTTGTCGATTTAATTCTGCATCAATTCCATTTAAAAGTGATAGTATGCCTCATTACTGACATAAAACTGTTCATTTTTCTTTCTTTGCAGGGATTTATGGTGCACTGACTCAGTAGTATCTTTGGCGCTGAGCTTGTACGTACCCTGTGATAATGAGTGGTAAAGGGGGACACAAACATCGATGAATGCTATTTTGTCACAGTTAACAGAATGTGAGGACACAGTACAATTGTCTGTGCCTTAAATAAATTTAGACTGAATTCAATGTTGTCTTTAGGGCTACTGCGCCACTGGTACCAAGTAGTAAACTCTGCTGATCGCAGTGTACATTTGAAGGCAGTACTTAGTACAGACATTGATGAACGTTTTTTGTGGCATCCATTAACAAAATTGTCTCTGCCTTACATAAATCAAGGCTAACTTGAATGCTGTTCCTAGTGTAGATGGAAAGCTGAATTCAAGTTGTGTACCCTGCTGCCCGCAGTGTAGAATAAAGGCAGCTGTTGACAGAGAAATAGACTAATGCTTTTTGTCACTTATTTAAACAAAATTTGCAGACATATATTAGAATTGTCTCTGCATTAAATGCATGAAGGCTGCATTTTCTACTGTTCATACTTTAAGAAAATCTGAGGACATTGAGCAATTGTTTGTTTTAAATAAATCAAGACTGAATTCAATGTCTTCTGTAGTGATTGCACTCTTGGTATCTAGTTTTCAACTCTACTGACCACAGAATAGCTTGAAGGCAGTTCTCAGCACAGATACTGTGTACAAATTTACATCCAAAGCTGAATTCAAGTTGTGAACTCTGCTGTCTGCAATGTAGATCGAAGGCACTACTTGAAACAAACATCGATGAATGCTATTCAAGTTGTGAACCCTGCTGTCTGCAGTGTAGATTGAAGACAGTAATGGACACAGACCTGGACGAATGCTTTTTGACACTTATTTAAACAAAACGTGAAGACATATACTAGAATTATCCACCGCCTGCAAATCAAATCAATTGACTGTTCGCCATAACATTTTGTCTCTTTACAAATTTTGCAAAGAATGATGATGTCTCCAAAATCGTGTCGGATGTCTGGATGCAGACTCGATGGTGCTATGGAAGTGCTGGCAACAGGTGGTGGAGGGTCTTCCCGCAGCCTGTCGCATGCAGCTCTCGCATAATTGTGGAGATGAACATCTTTACATGTCTGAGCATGCTGACGGTTCCAAATTAATATTTTTTATTCGGATCGCCTGTAGAAAGTATGGTCCCACACATCTTGCAGGCAATTTTCTTTTTCTCAATAGGACAACCATTTCTAACCTCATAAGCTCGACCACTGGTGTCAACTGCATGCAACAAATTATTGCTCTGAATATAACTCTGTTCATTAAAAAAAGGTCAGAACTTTCTTTGAAGAAGAATTAAAGTGGCTTTGTTAAGCTTTTTATTGAGCACAAATGCTAAATAAGGTAAAAAGGAATTTTAAAGTATGAGTCCATAGAGGGAGTCTGAGAAACGTCAGCTACATTCAAGAAAGGCTGCAGAAGTGCAAACTACACACTCCCGATTTGGTGACGTACTTACAAAAAATAAGAACACAGAGCCCATACGAGGCCCTGTAATTGGAATGAGCAAGTTGACATTTCCTGTTGCTTGATTTGGAATAAGAATTAAAGTGGCTCTGTATATTAAAGAAGATTTGAGCAAGTTGAGAACTTGGTACAAGACATAAAATCTGTTTCCTGTAAGGTCTTTGGATTTCCAGCCCATTATACAGAGTAGGAGTCGGAGTCCGGAGTTGGAGCCTGAGAAACGGCTACCACATCAAAAGCAGGCAGCAAGTGTGCAAATTACCTACTCCTGACTCCGGGTGGTAGGGATGAAACATATATATGTATGTGGTCATTCAGGTTTACTGTACAACTTGATGCTGAAAATCAGTTTTTGAGTCTCGGAGTTGCATGCACATACTTTTATTGTAGAGTAATGACGTAATTTAGGCGTGCCTGAAAATTTATTGTAAATATGGTAATCATATAAATAGCTGGTATAGTTTTGGGTTGATTTTGCGCTATATAAATATGCATTATAAAAAAAAGGAATAGCCCACACTGACTGTCACAGGTAAGTTGGTTGCATACGCTATTTATAGCACAATATAATGTGGTAGGGCGGAGGGGCAGCATTTTTTAAACTTAATAAATACACAGACACAGATAGATAGTTGAAGTGGGTACAGGTATTTTTTTCTCTGCTTTAAATTAACAGAGGCTGAATTTAATTCTGTCTGTAGTATAGATGAAAAGGTAAATTGAAGTTGTGAACCCTAAGTGTGCACAGTGTAAATGGAAGCTAGTAGACAGAACAGTTATAGAACAAAGCTTTTTTTCTCTTTTTTAACAAAATCTGAATACATACGGTATAATTGTCTCGGCACTAAATAAACCAAGGTTGAATTTCGTACGCTCTATAGTGTAGATGTAAAGGTGAATTGAAGTTGTAAACCTTGCTGTTCGCAGTGCACATCTTAGGGTGGAGTGTATCATCAGCAATCATAGTAGAAGTGGAAGATCGAACATGTATGCAACATGCATTTCATTATTCAACTACATCTATCAGTGATATAAAATATATTTTTGAAGGAAGCATACTAAAGAGATATTGTATAGGGTTTGATAGGTGTTAAACTTAGTTTGGTTTCCACTGAGTTAGTGGTACCTGAAACAACAAGGTTCTGTGGAGCTTGCGATGATGTGTGGTCTGGGCAGGATGTACTGATAGTAATGTTTTTTGTCTTGTGAATTCTGGCTTGGAAAGGGCAAGTGGCGATTGTGTTTAGGTTTGAGGGAGGGTACTTTATTTGGTACTGTACTTTATACTTAATGAATGATGAATCAGTTAAATTCCACCTGAATACGGCCATGTGGTGATGGCAGGAGGCAGTGGTTAGCAGGAGCCCTCGAGTACGTGACATTGATTACAGCTGCACAATATTGATAATTTAGTGTGTGTAAACGCAGAGATGATAAGGGGTGGAAAGAGTTAGTGGCACCTGAAGCAACAAAGTTCTGTGGAGTCGGCGATGATGCCTGGTCCAGGCAGGACGAACTGGTAGCAAAGTCTTTTAAATCAAGTTTTCTAATAAATATTGGTTGTCCATTCACAGAAGTAAGTTGAAGTATATCTCCAAAAAGTATGATATATTTTCTTCTAAATAATTCATCTCCTTAAGTATGGTCATGTGGCGATGATTTCTGGTGCACTGAGTTGGTAATACCTTTGGCGCTGAGCTTGAACGTACCCTGTGATGATGCGTGGTAGGGGGGAGTCACAGTAATTGAAGTAATGTCTTTTGTTGATTGAATTCTGCATAAATTCCATTTAAAAGGGACAGTATGTCTCACTGTGACATAAAACTGTCCAATATTCTTTCCAATGATTTATGGTGCAGTGAGTAAGTAGTATCTCGGGCGCTGAGCTTGTACATTCCCTGCAATAATGAGTGGTAAAGGGGGGACCGCATTCTGACCAATGTCTTCTCTCTATTGAATTCTGCTTGCATAAGGCTATGTGGCGATGAATTATGGTGCACTGAGTTAATAGTATCTTTGGGACTGAGCATGTACGTAACCTGCGATGATACTTAGTCGGGGCAGGCCGCACTGGGAGCAATGTTTTTTGCCTAGTGAATTCTGCTTTAACAAGGCCACATGGATATGACTTGTAGTACAGTGAGTTAATGGCACCTGAAGAGATCAGTGTGTGCTCACCCTGCGATGATTTGTGGATCAGGCGGGTCGCACTGGTACAATGTCTCTTGGCATTGGAATGTGTCATGTGCAATCGCCATTCCACCTGAATTGTGAGCCCTCAAATCAAAGGCAGTTGTCAGCACAGATATTGGCGAATGCTTTTTTTGGTACAGTTAACAAAATCTGAGGACACACTACAATTGTCTGTGTCTTAAATAAATTGATAATGAATTTAATGTTGTTTGTAGTACATTTCTTCTTCTGGTATCAAGTTGTGAATCCTGCTGTCCGCAGTGTAGATCAAAGGCATTACTCGACACAAACATCGATGAATGCTTTTTTGTCGCAGTTAACAAAATCTGAGGACACGGTACAATTCTCTCTGCCTTAAATAAATCGAGGCTGAATTTAATGTAGTCTGTAGTGCTGATGCGCTCCTTGTACCAAGTAGTAAACTCTGTTGATCGCAGTGTACATTTGAAGACAGTACTTAGTACAGACATTGAGGAACGTTTTTTGTGGCATCCATTAACAAAATTGTCTCTGCCTTACATGAATCAAGTTGTGTCCAAATGTCTCTGCCTTAAATAAATCGAGACTGAATTCAATGTTGTTTGTAGTGGTTCTCCGCTTCTGGTATCAAGTAGTGAACTCTGTTGATCACAGTGTACAATTGAAGGCAGTACTTATTACAGACATTGAGGAATGTTTTTGTGGCATCCATTAACAAAATTGTCTCTGCCTTACATAAATCAAGGCTAACTTGAATGCTGACCGTAGTCTAGATGGAAAGGTGAATTCAAGTTGAGAACCCTGCTGTCCGCAGTGTAGATCAAAGGCAGTAGTTGACACAGACATCAAGGAATGCTTTTTGTCACATCATTTAACAAAATCTGAAGACATATAGTACAATTGTCTCTGCATTAAATAAAGGAAGGCTGAATTTCCTACTGTTGAAACTTTAAGAAAATCTGAGGAAATAGCGCAATTGTCTCTGTTTTAAATAAATCAAGACTGAATTCAAGGTTTACTGTAGTGCTGGCATTCCTGGTATCTAGTTGTCAACTCTACTGACCGCAGAATAGATTGAAGGCAGTTCTCAGCACAGATACTGAAGACAAATTTAGATCCAAAGTTAATTTCAAGTTGTGAACCCTGCTGTCTGCAGTAGATATCGAAGGCACTAGTCAATACAGACATAAGTCTGCGGTGGTGTGGTGGTGAGTTCGCAATCGGCCTGTTTTGAGGAAGCACGCAGTCATGGCGGTAGCCACGTGGCAGGGTGCGTACCTTTGCTGCGATGCAGTCTCTTCTCTTTGCAGAAGTGAACCACGCCTAAGGCGTAGACTAATTATTACACTGGGCTCTATTGAGGGCCTGTAATTGGAATTAGAATAAGAATTGGTAAGCACGTCTATCGAAGGTAGCAGACGCGCAAATTACCCACTGCCTTGTTGGGGAAGGAGTTACCAAAAAATTATTATTACTTTCAAAGGAAAAAAAGGAACCTGCACAAACAAAACTGTCTGCTACTGGAGCAAATAAATAAAAAAATGTTTACGGCGGGAGCAACGGTGCTCTTGTTTGTGCCTGCAAATCAAATCAATGGACTTTTCTCCATAACATAATGTTTCTTTGCAAAATTTGCAAAGAATAATAAGGTCTGCAAAATTGGAACGGATGTCCGGATGCGGAGTTGATGGTGCTGTGGAAGTGCTGGCTACAGCTGGTGGAGGGTCTTTCCGCAGCCTGTCGGAGCAACTCTTGCATAATTGTGGGGATGAAGAGTCTTTACATATTTTACCATGCTGGCAGTTCCAAATAATTAGGACAAACAGGACATTCTATAGTATCTTTAGTTGCGTTGAACAAATCTTCGTAGCTCTGAAAATCTCCAAGCAATTCCTATTCTGAACGCCACGGCTTGAAGAGTTGCAAAAGAGCTAAATAGTAAAATTCCCTTTTGTCAGGAGTATCACAACTCAGTTTTTGGTGATTAATCAAATGTCCTTCACTTTGTTTCACCAAACATCCTTCAGAACCAATCACAGCATATATACCATTATTGACGCATTCTGTAATATTCTGTTTAAAAGTATAGTTTTGCAGCACTTTATAGAGTCAAATATTCTCAAGATGATGACTTCTACTTCGATAATACGTTTCTAACATATTTGTTTTCACAATATCTTTACTTTCTGGCTCTTTTTCAGCTAAATATTCAATTTCTTGTACAGATTTAAGTGCTTGATTTCGTGTTGCAGCAAGACCTAGACTCACCCAAATGATTGTTCTAGATTTGGAGATGTACAACTAACTCCTCTAAAAGGAAACCAGTATTTAAAACACTTGCACATGAAGATACCAGAAAGTCTTTGGGTAGCATTGGAAATGTTAACATTTGATCATATTTTGAATATAAGGAACTTATTACAAATATGCGACAAGAAAATGATGCTGATTATGGAACTATTCTACAAGATATAAGAATTGGAAAAGTGACTTAACATGGCAAAGAAGGTTTACAGAGACGATTACTTTCCAATTTGATTCCAAATAAAAATATCGTTCCTGAGAAAATATATATGAGAATTGCAGAAAACAAATCTGTAATCTGGTTAATGCCAACATTGTATGAATGTTCTATATTCAATGAAGAAATGTTAAAGTTGGAAAATAAAGAGATTTTAAAATTGGAAGCTATGGATAAGATCCGAGGAAGGCAGCAAATGTTGGGGACGTAGTGACCAAAAACAACAATACTAGACTCGGGAAAACATGGCGGCAGTCGGCTGACTGCGGCAGTGCTCCGCTCCGTCTCGTCCCTCAGATGCCTGGTCAGTAAATTAGAGGAACTTGACTCGCCAGCATTTTGCAACTTGTAGGCTTTGATTTACTGATCCCTCGGATCTTATGGTTTTTACGTTTAAAACTTACTTAACGTGAAAACGCCACCTTGCTCGATGTGCCGAGTTTTTGTTGTTAGGAGCAGCGGTCGGGAGGAAGGGCGCGGCAGTCTCAGCAACCGCAGAGGCTAACGAGGCGAACGAGGAAGTGAACGCCCATCGCATTCAGAGTCCCCACCTGCGCTGCGTCCGTGGAGGCAAGCCGCCGCCGAGTTGTGCAGAGTGAGACGTATTCAAAGTCTCTTCGGCGTTGTCAACACTAACGGAGCTTCCTGCAAATTGGTTATCGGACCTAACGCTTCACCAGGTACCAAACCACACAAGGATTTTGCTTTTTGGTATATAAGTGCCACTTTAAAAGACGGAGCCTCCAAATCAATCGCAGTAAGTAAAGTTTATGTGAATGAGCGGATTGAAAGCAGAGCTTACTGCGCTCCCCTCAGCCAAACTCTGGCATACATGAGTGCTTCAGAGTCCGTTAGGAAGCTAAGAGGGAAGAGTGTAGCAAAGGACTCAGTGGGGGCCACAGTATCTCGCAGAAAGAGAGGAAAGAGCACATTGCAAGACATCCCAGAGGAGACTGATAAGAAGGTTTCTGAGACAGGGAAAAGCCCACAATCAGACCAGGAAACATCCTCATATCTCTCAGTTGAGGTTAAAGCAAAAAGGGGAAGAAAACGAGCTAAAGCTAAACCCTCTACAGCTCCCATTCCCAGAGTAACCCCCTCTTTGCGCTCATATTTCAAGGTGATTCCTCAGATTTTGAGCATTGGGAGAGAGCAAGTTCAATCAAGCAAAAATATTTCCAAACTTGGTTTCGAGACTATGGAAAATAAAGAGTCAGCTTTGCCACCCAAGACCTTAACCACTCTAGTCGAAAATCAAGCTACTAACATTGATCTGCCGCATACTACACAAGTAGAGGAGACCCCATTGGAAGAGCTTGAGGTAGAGATCTCAAATACAGCGGACCTAGTCACAATAGATGCGGAAAATTTAATGGCAGTGGATGAAGTGTTAATACCTAAATCTTCAGTAGTTGGTAGAAATGATTCAGTCGGGAACCCTATTAACAACATTTAAGATAATTTTGAGGCTGGGATATTCGCTGAAACTTCCTTGGGCACGCCTCAAGAATTAAGTGATGCGGTTGTTTCAGGCATTGAGACAATATCTGTAGCATCTGTACAAGCAATGTTTGCGGCTCTATCTGCAGAGATTAAACAAGGATTTGCTGAGTCAGCCTCTAACCAGAGAGAGATAAGACGTTTTTGCGAGTCTCTTGATGAGAGATTAGGTAACCTGACGTTAAGAACTCAAGCTCTAGAGGAGACAGTGGGCCAAATATCAATGAGAGCGAAAGGCACCACGGAAGACATTGTTAAGCTTAGGAAAGAAGACCAAGCCCTCTCAGAAAGAATGGAGATTTTAGAAAACAATGCAAGGCGGAGAAATATACGCATTTTGAATATTCCTGAAGGAAGTGAAGGTGTGGATATTAAGAGTTATATAACTACTTTATTAAAAGAAACACTAAATCTTTCTCTATCCACTGAGGAGCTAGCAGCAGATATTCAGCGCATTCACCGAGATCCTTTCAGACGTAACATCCAGCGGACCAAGCCTAGGAAAATTCTCGTTAATTTCCATACCTACTCTTTAAAAGAACAAATCTTGAACCAGGCACTTAAGCTTAAGTCACAAACATACAAAGGCTATAACTTTCAGATTCGCTCTGATCTGTCCCGTTTCACCTTGGATAAACAATGGGAGCTTGGGCAAAGGATGGATGCTTTCCGTAAGCTAGGCGCGACAGTACAGATGGGCTTCCCTGCATCCCTTAAAATCATGATAGATAACAAAATGCACAACATCAGATCAGTGCAAGCTGCAGATGATCTCTTATTGTCCCTTGGCAA
Organism: Lissotriton vulgaris; assembly: GCF_964263255.1. Lineage (NCBI taxonomy): Eukaryota > Metazoa > Chordata > Amphibia > Caudata > Salamandridae > Lissotriton > Lissotriton vulgaris. Next base: position 403,974,674 of record NC_141698.1, on the reverse strand, counting down.
CAAGAAACAAAGAGTGTGATATTATGTACTGAGGATATAATTCCTATTACAATCAGTGAGTTAAGATTGTCATTGACTCTCAGACATAAGATCTATAGAACACCCACATAATTGTTGCGTAGTTTCCTAGAGGTCCCATAGAGGAAAAGTCTAAATAAAAGAAGCTAATAAAGCTTATAAACGTAAAGCCAAAAAAAAAAAAAACATATGGGGGAAAACAGGGAATAAAAAGGGTGTAAGTTAAAAAATAAAAAGTTAAAAAATAAAAAGAGGGGGGTGGAAAGAAAAGAAAAAAAAAAACACATAATTATACTTACATTACTCGCATCTAAGTTAAAGATAGAAGGTAATGGCAAGTCACATTGTAGATATTAAAGGCAGGTGGTGACAAGATGGGGAAGAGCTTGGGGCACTTACTTCCGGAAGTTTTCCGGTTGGTGAGTACGGGGTTTTCCCAGGGTGGGTGTTGGGGAGGGAACGGGGGGTAAGGGGGCACAACTATATTTCTAAAAAAGAGCTCCAATCGGTTAGTGTAAATAACTTTCTTAACACTATGTTTTCTTCTCATCTTAAGCTACATAGTAATAATTTGCTTGAACTTTCCAGTTTCTTTTTCTTACAGTCAGCCCTAATAATTGACTTTTTTTTCACAACTTAATGAGTAAATTAAAAATATTATCCTGGAATGTTAACGGTCTCCGCACCAAACCGCGGGCTAACAAAATTATGCAGTATCTCCGAGACAGCGATGCGGGGATCATTATCCTCCAGGAAACGCACTTAATCGAGAGTGAGATACTCGATCTGGTTCGCAGAAATAGATGGATAGAATCAGCTATCTCAACAACACAAGGTTCTAACACACGGGGTGTCTCGATCATATTCAAAAAATCTATCGTATTTAAACTAACACAGCAGAAAGTAGACACCGGAGGGAGATGGGCTATTGCAGCAATAGAATTAGGTGACACTAAGCTAACTCTTGTAGGATATTATGGCCCCAACATAGATGACCCCTCAGTATTGGAAACCCTTTTTAGCCATCTGCTTAGTTTCCCAGACCCTGTGATTATAGCAGGAGATTTCAACATAACTTTGAATTCACTTTTGGATAAATCCCCTAATAGTAGGCAGAAAACCATCTCTAAATCTAGAAACTGTCTACTAGGTTTAATGAACCAATATGATTATATAGATATTTGGCGACTCAAAGAGGGTCTAAAGCAAGAATTCTCGTTCAGGAATTGGAAATACAGACACAGATCCAGAATTGATTTCATTCTTACAAGTAGAGCTTTAGCTGATAACATCACCGCAATACAGTACAATCCAATATATCTCTTCGACCATTCTGCAGTAGTGTTAGATCTAAAACTGGCAACGATACCTCTAACAAGAATATGGTCTTTTGACAGATCTCTTCTTTCTTCAATAGAAGATATTACATTTTTACAATCAGAGACAAGGTACTTTTTTAGTACTAATAAGGATACAGCCCCCATAGGAATAATTTGGGATGCGTTCAAGAGTACATTAAGAGGTCTTATCAAAAATAAAGTAGTTTACCGTGCTAGACAATATACAGACGAAGTAACCTCTATCGAAAGAAATATTTTGACTGTACAAATTGATATAGATAACACCGCTCCTACAGATAATCAAACCCTTACCATCAAACAAGCTGAATTGAATAGGTTGAAGCTTTTATTGTCAGCAGTTCTGGAGAAGCGGGTCATACAGAGATGGGAGGCAAGCAAACTTTCGCATTTCCAATATGGGGAGGGGGCAGGAAAGTTACTTGCCTGGAAAACAAAATCTGATCGGGTCCGTAACAATATTTGTTCAGTCACATCAGCGCAGGGCACCGTTTCCAGGGATGAGGAAATTAGAGCAGTCTTTAGGAATTTTTTTGAGTCCATATACCAAGACGATCTTAAGCCCAATCAGAGTGACATAATTAATTGGCTTGAAGGTATATCTCTTCCGTCCTTAACTACTGAGCAGTCCTGCTCTTTAGATAGAGAAATAACCATAACAGAGGTTGAGGAGGCCATTAAGAAAGCTAAGAGTGGAAAGGCGGTAGGTACTGATGGGATGCCTTGCGAGATCTACAAAAAACTTGTCTCGGAGGTTTCACCAGTGCTGGCCACTTTGTTCAACCAAATTCTTAGAGAGGGCGATTTACCACCAGAGTCATGGAATAATGCCTCTATAACCCTCATCCTGAAACTGGGTAAACCCGCTTTTGACTGTGGCTCATACAGACCCATTTCTATATTAAATGCCGATTACAAAATTTTTACATCTATATTAGCTAATCGGCTAGGTCGGGTGGCTCTGGATATCATAGCTTCGAACCAAAAGGGGTTTATTAAAGGGAGACAGCTTGGTGAACTTACATATGAATTGATTGGCTCAATAGATATTGCTATAAAGGAGGAAGTCCCACTGGTTGTTCTTACCCTTGACGCCACCAAGGCCTTCGATAGGGTGAATTGGTTATACCTATCGGAGGCTTTGAAGAGGTTTAACGTTTTAACGTTGGGGATAGATTTCGGAGGACCATAGAGCTTCTGTATCGTAATCCATCTGCCTCATTGTTAATTAATGGTGGTTTGACAGAGCCCTTCAAGGTCATAAGAGGAACCAGACAGGGTTGTCCCCTGTCCCCCCTCCTTTTTGACGTATATATAGAACCATTTGCTCAGACTCTTAGGGACAACAGACTTATTAAACCAATCAATCAATCAATCAGTGACACTTATAAAGCGCGCTACATACCCGTAGGGTCTCAAGGCGCTGGGGGGGGGGGGGGGGGGGGGGGTGGCTGGGATAAGAAGGTGGCACTTTATGCAGATGATATTATGATTTTTTCCACAAGTTATGAAGAGGCATACCCTGAGATAATTGAACAGGCCCTCATATTTGGGAAAGTGTCACGGTATGAAATTAATGCCCTCAAAACAGAGTCAATGTCCTGGAATTGTAATAGAACGAATAATAATGGGGCATCAAAAAACCAAATTCGCTCTCTGGGGGTGAACATAGTTAATGACATCAACGCTATTGCCTCTCTAAACTTTAATAAAGTGGCTGCAGAGTGCTGGAAACTTATGAGAGACTGGTCTCACCTTCCACTTTCTATTTTGGGTAAACTTAATTTGGTGAAGATGAGCATTTTACCGAAAGTTTCTTTTTTATTTAACACAATACCACTTTATTTTGATTCTAAATTAATTTCTAAACTGCAGAGTGCGATTTCCAGCTTTATCTGGAATAACAAAAGTGCCAGAATCTCGTGAAAAAAAATTAGGCGTCGTAGGGAGAAGGGTGGGCTGGCTGGCCCAGACCTTCAAATATACGCATGGGCGTTCCAATTATCGCATATGCGTATGTTGTTTAAAACCCCTATATCTACAGGGATGATCCCTCTTTTCTCCACATTACTGGAATGTGAAGGAGTTGATCACGCCAGTTTCTTGTTTAAGTTCGGTGATCCCAAATTCTTTAAAAAGATAAAACTGAAAGTTCTAAAAGGGTTTGTATCCACTTGGTATAAAATTAGGCAAGCGATAAAGATCGGCTACTATTCTGCGAAGGCTCCGATATGGAATTTACCCGCTCCTCCCTTATGGACAATAGATGCCCTTAACAATTCGCTATTAGAAGCCGACATCCAATGTTGGGACGACCTGTTTATGGACGGGTCTTTACTCCCATGGGATTATCTTAGCAATAAAGTAGGCCCTGGGTTGTCAAGATTTAAAATATATCCAGATTTCCAGCTGGGCTCAATCATATAAAGATCCGCCATTGAGACGTAACAAGCAACCTATAGGCGCTTCAGCGATTTGGTCACTTGTTTATTAGACAGCCGAGTGACAAAAAAAGAAATCTCACGTTGGTATAATAAAATAATAGATGACATGGATGTCAGTTTTGAAGGACTGGGTTCTTTAAGACCCAGCGGTGCCAGGGGACAACACCTGAAACCTTCGTGGGTTACCTGTTCCGGCGTACAAATGACAGAGACACGGGGCACTTCCTTCGGCGTCAAAGATTCAAGGTTTATTTACTGCAGGGAACACAGAAGTCACGACAAGTACAACACGTGCAACTTGGGGAGACTGCTTCAAATTGGTTCTGTGGATCGCTCCTTTTATACAGAATTTACCCATAGGACAACATGATACACAAAGGTTTACAACCCGGTTCCCACAATTATCCCCCAGAGGGGTCGCTTTGGTCACTTCGATACACACAAGGTCCGGAACATAAGTGCGGAAACATTTGGCGGTTCCCAACTGTAAAAACCCATCTTCCCAACATTAGTGCATTCCAATCGGCAGTAAAACAGATCGAAATAGGAACAAAAACAGGTGCAGAGGAAGATGGAGGCAGTGGGGAGATCGGAAAGGGTGTAAAAGGGGAGGTATCTGGAAACACGAGGTACAGGCATCAAAGGGACGTGCCTAATGAGATGCACGGCTGAGACAATAAACCGGTACGGCAAGATGAGCCTCGAGCGGGGCCATCTGCCTTACAGTATCGTCCCCCTCATCATAAAGACACTTCCAAAGAACATGTGTCTTCCGCAAATATCTTGGGAGTCCCAGGGTCGCGAAGCGGACAGCGTCCGTTCGCTGGCTACTTGAGGGCAAGAGACAAAATGGATGCCGTATCTAAGATGGAACCCGTGGGTATAGATGAAAAACCCACATAACAAACGAACGGTTTAAGTTAGCGCAGCGAAACTGCGCACACTTACTAAACTCGTCATTTGCGGTTCATAGATACCAGACTCGACCATATTCGTACGAGTCAAAAAACACCATTTACAATTGTCACGGAACCTCAGACGCTCCTTTTGCCCTCATGTAGGCAAGCACTAGTCGGAATCATATTCGATATTCATCAGACCCTCGAGATGTTGCTGTAGCATAGCTCTGTCCAACCGAGTCCCCTTGGTAACAGGTGGCTGTCTCATACACGTTGTAGCACAGAAGCCACATAAGGCAGGACCACACTGCACACAAAGGCAACACGTGAACAGGAACGCCACAATGACTCCGATGATCATCAGAATCTTCCAACCCCAAGTCGACATTAGGCCCCAAAACCATCCAAGTAGCGTCCAATCCCCTACATCCACGTGTATGGATTCGGAGATCTTATGCAACTTCGAGATGGCTTGATAAACAGTCGGAGCGTTATCAGGAATGAAAATACAGCAGCTCGAATGGATCACCTTACATACCCCACCTCGATCTGCTAAGATCACATCTAAAACCATACGGTTTTGTAACATCATAAGTCTATCCGCCTGAAGTTCAGTGGTGATATTACCAAGGGCACTGGCAGTAATATTAGCTGTCGATTCTACCACTCGAGTCAACTGTCTTAGGTTCCTACTATTAACCATAGGTCCCCAAAACGGGAGGAAACCCTTGAAAAAGTCTCCTGCCTCTTGACCGGCAGTATCCTCTTCGCTAATTACGCCTCTCACAACTCTAGTTTTGTGATAATCTGCATCTACAGTAAACGTCGGAGGCAACAAGTTTGCGATAAAACATGAGCCCATGAAGTCAGAGGGCAACCATGCATACGCACGATCATGACAGATAAAGTAGGTACCCTTGGCAGCCAGGAACACAGGGGACGAGACCATCGGCAGAATGTAATTTTCAGTACAAGCACTCTCTCCAAGTCGGGCTTTCGATCTACGGCCACGACCTATTAGACAAAAATTACCAATGTGGGGTACGACCCATATCGGAGGCGAGCTTTTAAGCTGTTTTTCACTAGTGAACACACTATATTCGCCTCTACTTAGGACCCTATAGGCTTGTACCTCTTCTTCAGGGATAAGCGAGGGATCATAGATATCGCTATCTAAGTCTTCAATTGCTATAGACAAAGGTTTTTGGTACGAGGTAGGACCAGAGTAGGGGGAACGTGGTTCTCGAATGGGGTGGAAACCCAGTGCGCTTCGAAACATTGTTTGAAATGCTCGAGCAGACCCTTGGGAGCTATACGGTAACACCAGATATGGAATTCCCTTATCCGTAGTATGTGGCATCAACCCACACACCCAACAATTAGTAGTGTTAACCACTAACTGATGCTGATGAAGGAGCTGAATAAAGGAATTGTTGCGGAATTCTGCACGTCTAGCCTGCTCATGTTCAGGTAAGATATGAAAAGAATGAGGAGATGCAGTGGAGGTAAGTTTAAGGTCAGGGGTAGGAGTAGGTGTAGCAGAAGGTAAGAAGTAAAACATCGTATAATACACCCCACCCGCCAATAATGCAGAAGCAATCAAAAACAATACGAATATTTGGAATTTAAAACATTTGGTACGACTGAGTTGCTGCAGCTTGAATCTTTGTGCTTGAGCTCCTTCCAAGTCCGTCAGCTTCGAAAATGCCATTCCCTACGACCGTCCGCAACGTTTCTTGACGCACTTCGTTCTGTGTAGCAGTAGTCAATTCCTAGGAGTTCCCAGGAACCGACGGTCTTTAACCTAGCGTCAAGACCTACTAACCAGAAGGAAGTACGCGCGCGGCCCTACGGTCTTTATTTCACAAATATATATGCGAAAACAATGTTTCTCAGCTGTGGAAGCAAAAAGTATAAGGAACGAAGCTCAATGAATATGTACAAAAATAATCACAATGATACGAGTGTTCAAACTGATCGTGGAAAACGGGATAATGCAATTGTCAAGGGACAGAACAGGATCTTTTATTAGTCTCTGGTGCTAGATCGCAAAAAGTATCGGGTTTTCCCAGGACGTGTCTGTTTGTCAAACAAAGGATTCGTTGAAGGGACAACGTCCTGTTGATCAGCTGAATGTTCTGGTCTTGAGTCTTTTGCTGACAAATGTTCAACAGTATTTTTCTGCTGCACTGAGGATTCTCCGACAGGTTGTGCGTCACTGAAAGGTACAAACGCCGGCAATCCTTCGGTTTCAGTTGATGCAATGCCTTTCCTCACCCACGAGTCTGCTGGCAACGGGATAGGGACTTTCTTGGTATGGGTGGCATGCACCCAATTCTTCCGCCCCTCAAGACGAACTGCAGTTCTCGTGGCAAGGAGGACCTGGTAGGGTCCAGTGAACCTGGGATCTAAATTGTTCTTGCGCGAAAAGTTGCGCGTCACCACCCAATCTCCGGGCTGGAGCTGGTGGCCTGGACCCTCCGTCTGTGTCGGCAATGCTTCGTGAACCTGTTGGTGAATTAACCTCAGTTTAGCAGTCAAGTCATGAAGATAATCGATCAACATTGGATACTCAAGATCACAAAAAGCACCCGGTCTAGGGACCCCCCAAACATTGGCAGGACGACCGAACACTATTTCATAGGGACTGAGCCCTACTCGGGAGTGTACAGTTGCCCTTGTTGACAGTAATGCTAAGGGTAAAGCGTCAGGCCACGAAAGACCTGTCGTAGCCTGGATCTTTGCTAGTTTTAGTTTAAGGGTGCCATTGTACCCTTCAACCAAACCAGCTGACTGAGGATGATTGGCACTATGGAATTTCTGATTAATTCCAAGGCCCTTACACACACTCTTCATTACACTCCCCACAAACTCACTTCCGTTATCTGACCACACAATTCTAGGCATTCCATACCGAGGAAAATATTCCTTCAGTAGGATTTTCGCAGTAGACAAAGCAGTATTGTCTTTGAGAGGATAGGCCTCGATCCATCGGGAGAAAGCGCAAACCACAACTAAAACGTATTTCAGGTTATTGCATCGCTCCATATGGATGAAGTCCAATTGAATCACCTCAAAGGGACATGAAGGGGGAGCAAAACTACCAGGAGGAGTTGGGGTTCCCTTACCAGGATTGTACAACATACATACCATACAATTCTTAACCAAGCGTTCAGCACATTTCGTAATACCATCATTCTTCAACACAGGGGACAGCAACTTGCAAATACCTTTTGCACTAATGTGTGCTAACCCATGCGCCATAGTCACAACAGCCAGCACATACGCATCAGGCAACATCCATCTTTTCTGTTCCGATAAATCAATCCAACAACCATTCGCATCCAACTTTCCCGTACTTTCTTTCCACTTCGCCTTTTCAGTCTCGGTGGCCTCATTCTGAATTGCTTTCACACTCTCGATAGTGTCCTCACACATACTCGATTCTGTAGGCCACCTAACGGAACTCGTCACATACATTCGAGTGCTAAGGTTCCGGGCAGTCTCCTTAGCAGTCTCATCCGCAAACGCATTACCACGACCAACATCATCCATCACCTTACGATGCGCACTACATTTAACAATCGCCACTTGCTTAGGCAACGTAAGTGCATCCAAAAGATCATTCACAAGCTGACCATGCTGAATCTTCGTACCATGCGATGTTAGAAAACCTCTCTCTCTCTCCACAACCGTCCAAAACTATGTGCGACGCCAAAGGCATATTGGCTGTCGGTAAACACATTCACACGTTTCCCTTTTGCTAACACACACGCTCTAGTGAGAGCGATCAGCTCTTCGGCTTGGGCAGAATTCTGATTTAATCGTGCAGTCTCAACAACAGTATGCAACGTTACAACAGCATAAGCAGTAGTCACATCGCCATTCGGCAACTTAAAACATGAACCATCCACATACAGTGTACCATCTGGATCTTCCAATGGGGTGTTTTTAAGGTCCACTCGACCTTTTGTTTCCTCCTCTGTCCTCAAATAACAGTCGTGTTCTGTTATTACATCTGACTCTGAGCTAATTGGTAACAAAGTTGCCGGGTTCAGAACATTACAACGTTTTATTTGAATGTGGCTTGCCAACAGCGTCAACTCGTACCCAGACAACCTCGCACTCGTCAAGTGCTGAGTTTTCGTACGATTCAAAAGAGTATCGACTGCATGCGGAACCATCACCATAAGCATATTATCCATGACCAATCCTGCTGATTGTCGGATGGAGACCGCGGCTGCCGCCGTCGCTCGTAAACAACTCGGCAATGCTCTAGCTACCGGGTCCAAGGTCGAGGAAAAATATGCACATGGACGTTGCTTTCCACCAAAAGGTTGCGTTAAGACACTCAACGCACAACCTTCTCTCTCGTGAACATATAATGTAAACGGCTTGCTATAGTCAGGAGTACCTAACACAGGAGCCGAACACAATGAATCACGTAATTCAGAAAAACTTTTCTGACATTCTTCCGTCCATGGTAAAGGAGTCGAAACATCCTTGCACGTAAGAGCCACTAATGGTTTCGCTAGCAATGAAAAATTTGGAATCCATTGCCTGCAGTACGACGTAATACCTAAAAAGGCACGCACATCTCTTTGAGTAGTTGGCACAGCCATTCGCGCAATTGCTGCAATTCTCTCTGGGGTCAACCGTCTTCCCTCCTTTGACAATAAGTGACCTAGATAGGTTACTTCTTGACAACAATATTGGAGTTTAGAAGGTGACACCTTGTGATTTAACTCGCAGAGATGTTGCAGCAGCGACACCGTAGCAATTTTGCAAATGTCCTGAGTATCTGCAGCCACCAATAGGTCATCGACGTACTGGATTAAGGCCGCACCAGTCGGCAACTTAAACGCATCCAGTTGACCCTTCAAGGCTTGACTGTAAATCGATGGACTTTCACAGTAGCCCTGAGGAGCGCGTTTAAACCGGAAGCTGCGTCCACCAAGAGAGAAACCGAAAAGGTCTCTGCTCTCTTCCGCAATCGGGATGCTGAAGAACGCATTCTTCAAATCAATCACCGAAAACCATGATGCAGAAGCTGGAATCAGAGTCAGTAATGCCGTGATGTCAGGCACAACGGGGAACTGAGGAATCACAATTTTATTTACCTCCCGTAAATCGATAACAAAACGATAAACAGGTGGTTTCGAAGGATCAGTACGTTTTAGAATGGGCAGTACAGGGCTGTTGCACACGTTTCCCCGTGTTTCCTCAATAACGTCTTTCTCGATCAAATCATAGATGATCGCTAACAGTGCTCGTTCACCATCAAGAGAGATACGATACTGGGGAATACGTGGCAATCGCACATTGGATTTCAACTGAACAACATAAGGTGAGATATCAAGCAGGCCCACATCATTGGGACCTGTTGCCCACAAAGATGCAGGAAGAGAACTCAATTCCGGTGGAAGCTTATCGAGAGACAAGTACATAGGAGAGACAACCCTCTCTCCCAACGTAAGCTTTACACCCGCAGGAGAACAATACAAAGTTGCATACAAACGTTTAAGCAAATCCAGGCCCAAAAGATTTTCACCACAACCCGTAGTCAAAATCAACGGAGCTTCTAGCTCACGAGGCCCAATTGTAAGGGGCAAAGGGTGCGAAACTGGATTGCTAACGGGGGCGCCAGAGAATCCAACGGAAACATTTGTTAAGCCAGACAAAGGTGCGCCAGGGAGTTTCGAATGCTTAATGGAACTTTTCGCTGCACCAGTGTCCAACAGAAAAGGCTCAACGACGCCCGATGTAGCAACTGCGACGTAAGGCCCTCTCTGATCAACCGGAACTGATACCACTCCCTCTCCTTGTCTTCGGCTGTCCTAGTAATTACTGTCATCAGTTCCCTGATCGACATAGTAATCGTCCACATTGTACTGCGCAGATCGTCCTTGCGACGATCCACGTTGATCAAAACAATTATCGGAATTTGATGAGTTATCTGAGCGATCATTCTGAGCACCACGAGCTCTACCACGTGGTGCCTGCTGTGAACCACCACGACCTCCTCTAGATGAATTACCACTATTACGTTCGTTTAGAACAGGACAATTAAATTTGATATGTCCCTCCTGTCTACAATAAGCACATTGATTGTACCCTAACGAGGATCTTTGGGAAGAGGAGTCATTGCGAGATTGTGATCGGTTCGATTGCGGCTGCGATCGATTTTGTTGCGAAGTAGTCTGATTCGAACGTGGAGGATACGCTTGCTGAAGCAACACTTTAGTTTTAAGCTCTTTCGTCTTTTTATCAGCACGGTCGTTCTCTTCTTTCTCTCTGTTCTCATAATATTGTGCCGTGGCCAATATCTGAGCTGAAGTAGAAATGGCCCACGCACTTTCTGAATTCTTTAATTTATTGCTCAAATCGGGCAATAAGTTTGAAACGAATTTATCTACGAACAACCTTTGACCACCCTCAGTGCCCATATCCTGACCACTATGATCAATGAATGCCTCCTCAAACCTCGTAAAGAAGTCGGAGACACTCTCGTCCTTTTTCTGTTTACAAGCTGACAATTTGTCCCAATTGACCCTCATAGCTGGCATAAGAGTTTTCATTAACGTTATTATTCTTTGAGGAAGATCAGCAATCAGCTGCTCGGGTTTAGCACCACCAGTTTGTCGGGCATCCGCCGCTACTATGGCAGCCCAAGCACCACCTAATTCATTCGGATGATTCTCCTGACGAATCTTAGCCCATACCGGTTGAGGCACAACATTGCCGAACAACATGTCGATATCGGCAAGATTCATTATAGTAGCGTCTACGAGCTGCGATAATTCTTTATAGTACCCTGCAGGATTTTTGCGAGGGTCAGGCAAAGATTGCTTTACCTGTAACACTTCTGATCGTTTCCATGGGAGATGTATCCACACTCTCTGGAAATGTGCCAATATCGGAGGTTGAGCATTAGGATTAGCTGGCATCCATACTGGTGGAACTTCCCGCATGGGAAACTGACCAGACTCATCTGTCTGTCTTTCAACATCTTCAACAAACAAAGCTTGAGGTATAGGAGTGGGACGGAAAGATAACAATCGTTCAACAGCGCGTCGAACATTGGTGTCCACTATCAGTCCAGCCGAAAACTGAAGCTGCAAATCAGACAACGCGGTCAGCACCTCGTCAGGTGCGTCGGCCGATATCTGATCTCGAAGGACCTTACACATTTCCTCGAACACAAATCTTTGGGTTGGTATATTGAATTGACAAAACGCGTAGAGTACGACACGTGGAGGATTTCTAAGAGGGTGCATCATCCAACCCATCGCCATATTATATAGCGAAGCACGTTCCCTGTTACCAGGAAGCTGACTACGTCTCTGAGGACCATCAGAACCAGCGGACCCAAGAACAGGTCCGAGCGAATGAAAGAAACTAGCCGCAAGAGGAGAATTACGACTACGAGTAGAGGGAGAAGTATAGGACACAGGACTAACAAGTGAAGGAGTAGAAACAGAAGCAACAGCCGGAGTTAACAGAGCAGGAGCAGTAGCGTGAGCAGGAGTATGTGGAAGCGGAGGAGCAGTAGGGATAGCAACAGACAAAGAAGCAGGAACAGTCGGAAGAACGGGTACAGGTTGAGGAACAGGCAAAGGAAGAATAGGTGCAGGAACAGGTACAGGGGGAATCACAGGAGCTGCGACACCCTGCACATACGGAGGTGGCGATTTCATAAGATAGGACATTAAAGGATCCTCAACTGCCTCTTCCTTCTTTTCCGACTCCGTAGGCAAAGTAGGATAGCATTTATCTATAGTCATACGCTGTAATCTATCAAACACTTCCTTTTCCTTGACCTCCTTATCATGCTGAAACTGCTCTGCTTTCTTTATAATAGTAGCAACATTATCTCTCTGATTTCGTTTAGTCTGTCTGATTTCTTTCTGTCGGGCTTCTTTACGCCACAACCGAAAGGCATCAAACATGGCCGGCCTTGACTTTTTCTCGAACAATTTAGCCTCTAGGTTATCTAGAATCGGGGTCTCAAAACTACCATGAGGTGGCCAACTAAGGACACCGTCCTTCTTTGTGTAGCGAATCCAATAATCATTAAAGGTAATCGGGCCTAGCCCATGTTTACTGTACAGTTCATAAGTCGGAGTTCCAACCGGAGGTATCGGACATGAGTCCTCCAGTCGGGAATCCACACCACAAGGTCTGAAACAACTGAACAAAGTACTACGACCAGGCATCTTGCACACTAGCCGAGTTTCACAAACTTCAAGGGTTACGGGATTTACCAAGTCCCAGCAAAGAGCAAAAACCCTCGGTTTTTGGCGGCTGCAGTCGTCAAATAACACAACAAAGTACGCTAGCAAAGTGTCACCGACAAAAACACTCACACAGCGTCAACAACAAAAACACTCGCTAAAGTGTCAACAACTAAGGACTCTGGGAGCGACCCACAAATACTTAACTCAAAGATCGATGGCGTCACCAGGAAGGCCCGTCAATCTTCTCGCTATACCAAGGTCTACGCCAGGTGCCAAAACAGGTCTACAGTCAGGGCAGCAGTCCGTCGCAGCCGTCAGGAGGCGGGAGTCTTCGCGGGAAAAGTCTTCGGGCCACTTATTTCGACAACAGGATCGATGAAGCGGAGTGCACCTTCCCTCGGAGATTTCACACGAAGTTCCTCACGATCGTCGGGCTTGGACCGGTACCACTGATGCAGCCCTACGTTGGGCGCCAACTGAAGGACTGGGTTCTTTAAGACCCAGCGGTGCCAGGGGACAACACCTGAAACCTTCGTGGGTTACCTGTTCCGGCGTACAAATGACAGAGACACGGGACACTTCCTTCGGCGTCAAAGATTCAAGGTTTATTTACTGCAGGGAACACAGAAGTCACGACAAGTACAACACGTGCAACTTGGGGAGACTGCTTCAAATTGGTTCTGTGGATCGCTCCTTTTATACAGAATTTACCCATAGGACAACATGATACACAAAGGTTTACAACCCGGTTCCCACAATTATCCCCCAGAGGGGTCGCTTTGGTCACTTCGATACACACAAGGTCCGGAACATAAGTGCGGAAACATTTGGCGGTTCCCAACTGTAAAAACCCATCTTCCCAACATTAGTGCATTCCAATCGGCAGTAAAACAGATCGAAATAGGAACAAAAACAGGTGCAGAGGAAGATGGAGGCAGTGGGGAGATCGGAAAGGGTGTAAAAGGGGAGGTATCGGGAAACACGAGGTACAGGCATCAAAGGGACGTGCCTAATGAGATGCACGGCTGAGACAATAAACCGGTACGGCAAGATGAGCCTCGAGCAGGGCCACCTGCCTTACAGTATCATCCCCCTCATCATAAAGACACTTCCAAAGAACATGTGTCTTCCGCAAATATCTTGGGAGTCCCAGGGTCGCGAAGCGGACAGCGTCCGTTCGCTGGCTACTTGAGGGCAAGAGACAAAATGGATGCCGTATCTAAGATGGAACCCGTGGGTATAGATGAAAAACCCACATAACAAACGAACGGTTTAAGTTAGCGCAGCGAAACTGCGCACACTTACTAAACTCGTCATTTGCGGTTCATAGATACCAGACTCGACCATATTCGTACGAGTCGAAAACACCATTTACAATTGTCACGGAACCTCAGTTTCCGGTTACCAACTACGTTGTGGGCAGAATTAATGCCAGGCTTAGATGTGGAAGAGCTCTGGACCGCCTCTTGCTCATTGTTATGGGAGTTAGTTAAACCTTCGTGGCTTCGTAGGAACCACCTTTTTACCATACATAGGGCATATTATTCTCCCTACAGGTTAACTAAATTTTCATTAGCAGGTCCAGTTAAATGTCCGAGATGCGGGTTAATTGAAGCCACGGATACACACATGTTCCTAGAATGCCCAAATCTATCAGAATTTTGGGAAGCCATTAAGAATAAGCTATCACAATCTTTGGGTGAAAATGTCACTATAGACCTGGTTCTTGTTATCTTTGGTCTGAGAAATAAAATCTGCAATTCAGCAACCAAATTGACATTTTATTCCATACTTGCTGCACGTAGGGAGATATGCAGACATTGGAAAGATGCTCAACCACCTACAGTGCATGAATGGCGAACATCACTTCTTCAAATTTCCAAACTTGACCTAGCCAGGACAGGAAATCCAAATAGTAGAGCGTTTTGGGCAATGCTTGGATAGTCGTGACCACACCTGGGTTTTTTTTTTCCCCAGGTCCTATGATTAATGTGTGCACTGCCTATCCCGGCTAACAAGATTAACAGTCTTGATACCAAAGGGATCTCGATAAATCGGGCACTATCAACTGAGATACCATCCTAAGCTGGTTTATGATTAGACACCGTATATAGTGCTGAGTGGATCTGGCCTCGGTTCGCGTCTTACGATTTCCCTTACCAGCTATAAGCTGAGTTGGCACAATACACGACTAATCGGCCTATTGCTTTGTGGCGGTCTTCTCTTTGGTTTTGGTAGATTGGAGCTACGCACACAAATGAGGATAAAAAAAAATAAATAAAAAAAATAAAAACAATACTAGACTCTATCGAGGGCCTGTAGTTGGAATTAGAATAAGAATTGGCAACCACATCCAACGAAGGCAGTAGACGCACAAATTACCCACTGCCTTGTCGGAAAGTAGTTACCAAAAACAATAATACTGGACTCTATCGAGGCCCCTTAATTGGAATTAGAATTAGAATAATAATTGGCAACCACATCCAACGAAGGCAGTAGACACGCACATTACCCACTGTCTTGTCGGGTACGTAGTTATCTAAAACAACAATACTGGGCTCTATTGAGGGCCTGTAAGTCAAATTAGAATTGACAACCACATCCAACGAAGGCAGCAGACACCCAAATTATCCACTGCCTTGTGGGTGATGTAGGTGCCAAAAACAACAATACTGGAGTCTATCATCTGCTTGTAATTAGAATAAGAATTGTCACCCACATCCAATGAAGGCAGCAGACGCACAAATTATCCACTGCCTTGTCGGGGAAGTACTTACCAAAAACAAGAATACTGGACTCTATTGAGGGCCTGTAATTAGAATTAGAATAAAAATTGGCAACCACATTCAACAAAGGCAGCAGACGTGCAAATTAACCACTGTCTTGTGTGCATGCTGAATCAGGTGAAAAATGAAAGCTGTTTCTTGCGAAGTCTTCAACAGAATCTAAAGACCTACAATGATGATGCATGGCCTTTGTAACGACGGAAAAGCCTGCTTCGACACGTAGTGCACCATCTTTGAATCTGCGAGTCAATGGGGTGCAACAGTCTAGGTACACAATATTGAGAACTTACTGGTATGCAGTTGGAGTGCATGGGATATACTACTTTTGAAGAAAAACAGTGCACAGACACCTCCTTACAGTTGAAGCTGATAACTTAACTTGGAAGAAGAATTCAAGTGGCTCTGTATATGAAGGAAGATTTGAGAAAGTTGACAACTTGGAATACAAAATAAAGTCTGTGTCTCTTGGCGAATGTTGGGATTTCCAGCCTATTACACAAATGTGTCCAACATGGGACGTAGTAGTCAATCGGCGTGGAGGAGTAGAAGTCCCCCGCCATTGTCAGCTCGACGTTCTGCGTTGAAGGCATACATACAAAATACATACTCTACATAACCTCGGGACTATCGCACGTCCCCCTCAAGACGAAACGTTCAGATGTCTTCACTATCAACTTTCAATGCTACTTTCTGTGCCTACCATGGTGAAATATGAAAGAAGATTTGAGCAAGTTGACAACTTGGTAGAAGAAATAAAGTATGTCAGCCACATGCAAGGAAGGCTGCAGAAGCACAAACTACACACTCTCGACTCGGTGATGTAGTTACCAAAAATAACAACTCAGGGCTCTTACGAGGCCCTGTAATTGGAAAGAGCAAGTTGACATTTCATGCTGCTTACCAACTTTGAAGAAGAATTAAAGTGGCTTTGTTAAGCTTTTCATTCTACACAAATGCTAAATAAGGTAAAAAGGAATTGTATGAGTCCGTAGAGGGAGTCTAAGAAGCGTCAGCCACATGCAAGGAAGGCTGCAGACGCGCAAACTACACACTCCCGACTCAGTGACGTAGTTACAAAAAATAAGACAGGGCTCCTACGAGGCCCTGTAATTGGAATGAGCAAGTTGACATTTCCTGTCGCTTAAGTTGGAAGAAGAATTAAAGTGGAAGAATGAAAGAAGATTTGAGTAAGTTGACAACTTGAAACAAAGAATAAAGTATCCTCTAACGTTTGAAAAATATGGAAGACGCCTTGGCCATCGCCAAGAAAACGCCTGATAACTGTGCTGCCTTTTTTAATAAAATTAGAAATGTTTAAATGTAGGTGTCTGCGTGTGTGTGTGTGTTACAATGGAAAAGTGTTTGTAATAGTTTCATTAAAATACATACAAAATACATTCTATAGATAACCTTGGGATGATCGTACGTTCCCCTGAAGACGACGAAACGTTCAGATGTCTCCACTATCAACTGTTGATGCTACTTTCTGTGCCTACCATGGTATCAAAAATCAACAATACTGGGCTCTATCGAGGGCCTGTAATTTGAATTAGAATTAGAATAAGAATTGGCACCCACATCCAACGAAGGCAGGTGATGCGCAAATTACCCACTGCCTTGTCGGGGAAATAGTTACCAAAAACGTATTATTGCATGAAATAATAAGGTCTGCAAAATCGGGACGGATGTCCAAGTGCGGAGTTTATGGTGCTGTGGAAGTGTTGGCTGCATCTGGAGGAGGGTCTTTCCACAGCCTGTCGCATGCACCTCTCGCTTAATTGTGGGGATCAAGAGTTTTCACATGTAAATACAGTTGTCTAATAATGTCTGCTGGTTTGCCATTTTAGAGTTTATAGCTTCCAGTATCTCTACGTCATCCAGTGCTTCCAAAAATTCAGCATCATTGCTTTCATTTTCAAATTCACAGATGACATCTACAGTACTGTTGTCCTCTGAATTAGTCTCGCTGCCTGTTATAGATTGATTTTTTAGTTCAATTACGCTGTTGCTCATTTTTAATGTCTCTTCTGTAATATTGGCCTCTTTATCCATAACAAATCTGTTATGTTCCAGGTCCAGCATAGAAACATAAAAATATCACTTTAACAGTTTTCTTAGTACATAATACAAAAGTAGGTTTACCAACTATTTTGACCCAAAACAATATTATGTAATTACAGTTGTCTAATAACATTGCAACAGTAGAGTTTTAGTAGTTTATAAGGGTATACAAATATAATTGCTTATAAAAATATCCTGTTCTTTAGTTTTCGTAAAATTCGAAACCAGTCACTGCTTATGACTATGGAAAATGACTCAGGCTGTTATACTAAAATGCAGTACTAAAAAATTTGAATATGTCTATTCACCTTACCCCATCTAAAATAGTAACTGGGTTGGCAGCACACAATATTAAAGGAATTACTTTACATTGTTTACTAATGCTACCAGTAGTACATGAAAACAAATTGAAATACTACAAGCTATCTGGAGAAGCTTGTTGTGAAGTTTCAAGAGTCTTGAAGAAAATTCAACTTCTCATCATTGATGAGGTAGGCATGGTATCAAACTTAATGCTTGCCTTTGTGCATTTAAGAATGCGGCAAATTCTTAAAACAGAGTACAATGTGTTATTTGGAGGAAAACACGTCATAATTTTTGTGAGATCTACTACAATTTACTCCTGTAAAAGACAACCAGTAATTTTTGAAAATCAAATTTGATCAAAATAAATAACTATGACAATTTAGTCATTGTACAGCACGGTTTTTGCAAACTTTTAAAATAGCTGCCTCGGGCTGTTGCCTTATGTAAGAAACAGCAAACAGTGTCAATACCTGGGTCATTATTAGTGTCAGCATGTATTGTTGGAATGTTCAGCTATTCGTTAACATGTGTCCTCCTGCCTACCCTGTCAACACCTGTGGTTGTTTCATGTTATTATTTATTTCACATACGCATTAACAACTCTATCTTACACATACTTACTCCATTATCCCACACAGAATAAAAAAGAAGAGGAGTGACCTTACTCGCAACTTGAATGACTTCTTATAATAAATACTACTTATGATAATCCGGACACAGCACTAGATGGCTGGAGTATGCAGAACATGTAATTCTACAGCTGGCATGCGATCACATCTTTACTTTCTTAATACATACATTTGTTAAATTTGTAACATGAAAAAAAATACTAAGATCCTGCATTTGTTTTGATACATTTAAGGTGGACCCTTCAGCAGCTTTCTAAACATTGTACCTATTGGGAAGAAAGTGAAAATTAATTTGGTACTCTATTTGCATTGTATAAAGGTCAATAGCTTTTTGTTATGCTACCTTAAACTAATTTACAGAGTAAACATAGGGAACTATCCTCAGTCAGTGGTAAAGTGGTGTTTTTAAATAGATAATTCTTCAGAAATATTTCATTAATAAAAATCTGGGCAACTTACAGCTGACTTATGTAACATGGTGCAACTGAAAAGAGAGTTATAAATGTATATGTTGAACAAATGTCCAACCTGAATTTTAATTTACATAAAACAATTTTTCACAATATGATTGGGGTTGAAAAGCAATCATAGGTTTCAGAGCAACTGTGTTAGGACCATAATAGTGGTCAGACAAAATCATATGCGAATAGCAATATGCTTCTGACGGACACTATAGATACATTCGGTAGACGTTCACAAATGTCATCCCTAAAAACCCTCTTTGCTATTTACGAGTATTGTAAAGAAGTAAGCTATTAAGATAAAGTAATGTATCTTTAACAAATTCAGATTTAAAAAACCCATAATGGAAGTATCATTACCAGCATGCAAAAAACACTATAATTGTAGCTGTCCTGTTGCTTTTAGTTACATTCTACGACTAACTGCGATTGGTCATAGTCGGGACGCTTCAATTGCTGTAGGAAAACCCTTTAGAGACATACGAATAGTTATGTTGAATATTTTGCTTTTTTAATTTCATAAAGAGAAATCATATTTACAATTTTAAATGTATGCAATATAAGAAATAATAATAAAGAGATAACTGAAATTTTTTAGGGAAAAGTTACCTTCAATTTAGTAAAAACTGTTGATCGGTCTGAATTTTGTTACTCGGTGAATCATGAACAATTATTGTCTTGGTTAAAAGTTTCAAAATCTATAAAAAAACAATACAAAAATAAGATTTTTAGTATGGAGAGTTTACATTTTATGGTACAAATGTCTACTCTAAATACATTACAAAATCATTTAAAAATATTAGTCTTTAAGTTATTTGAAAAAAAATGCAGGAACTTTAAACTATTACAACCAGTCATATTTTCCAACAATACTCTCCAAAACGGTCTGATAAATGTTGAAAAAAACTTGCAGTTATCAGAAGTATCCAATGACAGCCAGTATTTGTCGGGCAAAGAACAATGTCCATTTTCTCAAAAGGTACCTGCAGAGTTAAAAGTACAATCATGAATAACTTTAAATTACAATCCAAATACATACGTTTAGACTTACAACAAATTGAAAACGTGAATATCAATGCAATATATATTCAAAATAAACAAACTTTCCTTGAAAAACATCTTACATTTGTCATAGTCTTCTAAACATTACTAGATTCTACTCTCAAACATTAATTAAAAGAATCACTAAGTTTCAATATTCCTTTGCACCTGTAACACTGAAAAGTCACATAACAGATATGAATATTTACCCGAAAAGCAGAAGATCGATATTTGCCCAGGAATATACAGGATGACACTGTTGCTGAGATTGCTGAACACTAACGTTAAAATAAAAGGTTTTCAGTACACACATTGATGAAGAATTATTATTTATGGCTAGGTAACTGGAACATCATTACACCACACACCTAAATTATGTCCCATTACTTAGCCTTTAATAGATTACCTTTCACACTCAATTTTTAAGGCCTCAACATATCAAGATTATATGTTCTACATAAAGGCATGTTGCTACCATTTACTACATTTAGATGCCTTCCTGCATATCGGAAATACAGTAGGATACAGTAAAGTTGTGCTCCAAAGTTCCTTCCTTACCTCGTTGATCGACTGCAATTTTTTGGAAGCATTAGATCTCCTTTTTTGAAGGTGCACAGCTTATATTTCTTGGAAACTCTCTTTTTATATTTTTCGATATGCTTTTCTTGGACAACATCAATATTCTGCTTTGTGTGCTTCTGCAATTCTGCTTTTCTAATGTTCTTTTCTGCTATAATGCCTGCATATTCACTTTCTGTTGGTAGTACAAACTCAAGGTAGTAAAGGAAACATAAAAGTCAATCACTGATATTACCATTTAAAAAAAATATACTCTATTCAAATGTAAAGAAGCAACAATTTTATAAGTACATTTTATGACAAAAACAGGAAAATTAGCACAGCAAAAAATAGATGTAATGATTTTACCAAGTATTCAAGAAGTAAATGTATTTATAAATACATAATACATAAATTTGCAGATTTAAATACACCTTAGAGTACTCTAAATTTCACATTGCAATGATAAATCAATACTCAGAAAATTATACCACCGTCAACTGTGAATTTTTTAGATAGTCTACACAATCCATGCTTTTGGACTTTACTGAAACCATCAGGGTACAGAATATGGCTTACATAATCCAGAAGCTCTTGGTACGTAGTGGCATCCATTTCTATTTCAAATAAAGAAAAACAAGAACAAAAATGAAGAGAATTGCATGTTAGATGTAAAGAACAAATTGTACATGCTCACATTCAATTACAAAGACATAAATAACTATAATGGTGTGTGAATACACAATTACTAAAACAAGTGTCACTCCATCTTCACAGCTCAATCCGCCCATGAATTTTAAGCGAGGGACAGAGAATACCTATCATTACATGTATGTAGCGAATTTCCTGAGCGGAAGAAAACTTACATTAACTTTGGGGTTATGGCACGCACGATTTATAATAATAGAGGTCTGTCTGGGCCACGTGACGCAGCAACAAGTATTATAATCACAGGAGGATTAAGAGGGAGCATATTACATTAAGTTCAGCATCAGACATGCATGATATTTCAAAAAACAGGCCAGAAATGGCCACGCGGCGCAGTAATAAATATGAAAGTCAAGTGAGGATTAAGTGATAGGCCCACCACAGAACTAGGGTTAAACCTTACACTACCATTACATGCAAGGAAGCACAGGGTCAGTGGCGCACCACAAAATGCGACACAGAAATTTACAAGAATCAATTTTCTGAGCGGGAGAAAACTTACATTAACTTCGGGGTATGGCACGCACGATTTATAAGAATAGAGGCCTGGGAGAGCCACGTGACGCAGCAAGAAGTATTACAGTCATGCACGCACAATTTATAAGAATAGAGGCCTGGGAGGGCCATGTGACGCAGCAACAACTATTACAAACATGGGAGGAATAAGAGGGACCACATTACATAATGTTCAGCATCAGATATGCATTATATTTGAGAAAACAGGCCATGAACGGCCACGCGGCGCAGGAATAAATATGAAAGTCAAGGGAGGATTAAGTGATTGGCCCACCACAGAACTAGGATTAAACCTTACACTACCATTATATGCGAGGAAGCACAAGGCACCTGGCACAGCACAAAAATGCGACACAGAAATCCACAAGAATCAATTTCCTGAGCGGGAGAAAACTTACCTTAACTTCGGGGTATGGCACCCACTATTTATAAGAATCGACGCCTGGGAGGGCCACGTGACGCAGCAAGAAGTATTACAGTCATGCATGCATGATTGATAAGAATAGAGGCCTGTGAGGGCCACATGAGGCAGCAAGAAGTATTACAGTCATGCATGCACGATTTATACGAATAGAGGCCCGGGAGCACAAGGTGACGCAGCAACAACTATTACAAACACGGGAGGAATAAGAGAGAGCACATTAGATTAAGTTCAGTATCAGACATGCATGATATTTGAAAAAACAGGCCAGGAACGGCCACACGGCGCAATAAATATGAAAGTCAAGGGAGGATTAAGTGATTGGCCCACCACAGAACTAGCATTAAACCTTACACTACCATTACATGTGTGGAAGCATAGAGCTCGTGACGCAGCACAAAAATGCGACACAGAAATTCACAAAAACAATTTCCTGAGTGGGAGAAAACATACATTAACTTCGGGGTATGGCACGCACGATTTATAAGAATAGTGACCTGGGAGGGCCACGTGACGCAGCAAGAAGTATTACAAATATGCATGCACGATTTATAAGAATAGAGTCCTGGGAGGGCCACGTGACGCAGCAACAACTATTACAATCACAGGAGGATTAAGAGGGACCACATTACACTAAGTTCAGCATCAGACATGCATGATATTTGAAAAAACAAGCAAGGAAAGGCGACGCGGCGCAGGAATAAATATGAAAGTCAAGGGAGAATTAAGTGATTGGACCACCACAGAACTAGGATTAAACCTTACACTACCATTACATACAAGGCAGCACAGGGCAGATAGCGCAGCACAAAAATGCGACACTGAAATACACTACGATGTACGGGAAGCAATACAGTACTCATAGTTACAGTATAGACAATTACAAAAATAATGCAAATTTCTCACCTTGCAAGGACAAGAAAAAGATGAGGTATGCACTCAATAAACTGGACGAATTAGGTATGCACACAATGAACTGGAAGAATGGCTCTCCTTGTTCGGTAGTTCGGGCCTACATGAAACTTTCATACTAGTTGTATGGACCATCCAGCTGTTGAGATGGGAGCAACTCTAAAATGGCATAGAGCACGTGCGCCCCGTCTTTTTTATAGGTAGGGTCACATGTGTTGTGACGCATGTGCTGGATGGGTGTGGTGTGGGTGTACACCAGCCATGAGGGAGTGTGTGTACCGTTATGAGAACTAGACCTGGAACTAACAAATCACTACAATGGAAATCTGGGCCATGTAATGTTGTTGTATTTTTCTGGTAGTGTAAGCAGAGTGGGCTAGCCTGACGTACACTAGTGCTGCGCAAGGCTCTTAAGCATGATTCCGGAACTATGGGCATGATTCCGTCATGAGCTATATGAAAAATCATGTGATTCGAATGTCTGTTTTGTAGTGCTGATATCACCCGGGTCTTAAAATTAAATGTGTCATCATATCTGTAAAGTACCACAACTTAGCCAACATGGAAGGTGCGGAGTATCACTGACTGTATATTTGTCGTACAAACATACATGACGTCATGCGGAAGCGCTGATGCGATGCGTAACGTCAAAACGTATCTGTGAAATATGCGCGGGTACACGTACAGTACGATTATATTTGCGCAGCAGTGTTCGAGGACGGTACGCGTACCCTATGTTTACTAAAAAAAAAATGCACACAAAAATAGAAATTAATTTTAATAAATTGAAAAAAAAATTTGTTTATTGTTTTATTATTTGACATAAAAAATTAATGTAATTTAAAAAATAAAATAGCTAAAAATAATTATTATAAAGAAATGTAGTAAATTAGTAAAAAAAAATTATAGTAATTAATACATTTAAAAATTGCCATTTACAAAACCTATGAAATTCACTGAAAAAAACATAGGTTTCAGCCACGTTATAGTTAGGATTTAGCATTTAAAAAACCGTAGAAATCCACTTGTTATAGTGAGCTGGACATTTCACTCATACAGAACCATTGAAATTCCCCCGCTATAGTTAGTTCAGCTAACTATAACTCGCGCGCCAGCAATCCACTGCTGATGACGTCAAATATTACAACACTCATGGCATGGTCAGTGACATCACTCATGACATCACTGATGACATCACTGATGACATCATACAGTGAATGATTGTCTTTCTGAAAAATAAATATTTTTTATATATGTATATCTAAAGGTCGATGGAAGAGTAAATGGGTAATATGGCTGAGATACCCGCCACCCCCTCTCAACACAATCCCCAAAAGAAGGGAAACCGGAAACAGTTCTTGAAGTTTTTGGAAGTGGGATGGAGTGACCATCCCTGGCCGTATTTATTAAAACAAAATTTAAAACATTAAACGTTTCATGTTATGTACAATTTCATTATCACATTGCGAAGTTTGGCTAACCTTAACATATTCTCTAATACAGAGGTTCTCCTAGCCGAACTAGCATCCTACAAAAACATTCTCTAAAAATACTGAAATTGTACATCCTAACGTTTAAGGGCCAACGGCAAGGTCATAACCGGTGTCAAGATCCCTAACCAGACTTACCCCTCCCACTTGGGAGGGGCGACAGCACAGAGGCTTACCTCAAGTGCAACTACTAACAATTTCCCTTGACTTGACGGGGGCACTTAAGACTCGACGCCATTTAAAGGTCGTTCGAAGACTCGTGTGAGGTATCTAGAAGGTATCGTGGACCTCCCCCCCACCCCACACAACTTACCGCATCTGCCGTCGCAGATGACACTGGCCCCGGGAAATTCCCCAGGAGGGGGCTGTAACCCCTCCTACAAAGGAAGGGGCCTTGACCGCCTTTCCTTTACTTCCGGCGACCCATCCTTAGACGGGACCGCCTCCCCATTGAGGGGCCAATGGCCACCTCTCCCGAGCGCTCCCATCCGTGTTGGGTGACGCCCACTCATAGGGATCTTCTAATTAGTGCTCACCGATCATGACCTTACCGCCTACCAAAAATAAATACGACAATTCTACTCGAACCTATGAAAACATTGGTCGCTACGACCGAAAAAGCATGCTTAAAAATGCAACACTATATCAAATCATTTTAATCGTAAAACATACACCATTCTTTATTATGATCAACATCAACTGATACCATCACAACCTGTAAACGAAACGGAAAACAGACATATAAATCACTTTATTATAAAACAACTGGCTGTCCTCAGGGGCTGGTGGGTGGGTCAAAATTGGCTCTTCGTTCTGTCCCGAGCTCACGTGTAGCGAGGAGGTGCAGCTTCGGAGCACAAGAACAAGAGGACGTCTTCTGGTCTTGCGTCCCTTTTTATCCGTCTTCAGGGCGGGCGTAAACCCACCCCTGCCTGCCCCGAGGGCGTGGCTGGCTACGTCGGTGTCTAGGCCAGCCCACTCTAGGGCGGGAACAAGCGCGCCCCGGCTACGCCGCTTCGGGCATACCAGCCGAGACGCGCCTCCCGCCCAAAAATGGCTTCCCGGGGGGATCGAGGCACTCCGCCATACGTTCGGGGGGACCGAGTGGTCGCCCCTTTCCATATGGCTGAGATACCCGCCACCCCCTCTCAACACAATCCCCAAAAGAAGGGAAACCGGAAACAGTTCTTGAAGTTTTTGGAAGTGGGATGGAGTGACCATCCCTGGCCGTATTTATTAAAACAAAATTTAAAACATTAAACGTTTCATGTTATGTACAATTTCATTATCACATTGCGAAGTTTGGCTAACCTTAACATATTCTCTAATACAGAGGTTCTCCTAGCCGAACTAGCATCCTACAAAAACATTCTCTAAAAATACTGAAATTGTACATCCTAACGTTTAAGGGCCAACGGCAAGGTCATAACCGGTGTCAAGATCCCTAACCAGACTTACCCCTCCCACTTGGGAGGGGCGACAGCACAGAGGCTTACCTCAAGTGCAACTACTAACAATTTCCCTTGACTTGACGGGGGCACTTAAGACTCGACGCCATTTAAAGGTCGTTCGAAGACTCGTGTGAGGTATCTAGAAGGTATCGTGGACCTCCCCCCCACCCCACACAACTTACCGCATCTGCCGTCGCAGATGACACTGGCCCCGGGAAATTCCCCAGGAGGGGGCTGTAACCCCTCCTACAAAGGAAGGGGCCTTGACCGCCTTTCCTTTACTTCCGGCGACCCATCCTTAGACGGGACCGCCTCCCCATTGAGGGGCCAATGGCCACCTCTCCCGAGCGCTCCCATCCGTGTTGGGTGACGCCCACTCATAGGGATCTTCTAATTAGTGCTCACCGATCATGACCTTACCGCCACAGGTCCGGATAGTTGACCGGCTATCCGGACCCCCCACAAAACTCCTACCTAAAGGTCATGTTTTAACGTTTTTAACCAAGCCAAGAAGTCTCCTATGAGTAACTCATTCCCCACCCTCGACAAATGCACACCATCCCCCAAATACATACTATCATCGTTAATACAACTATGCGAGATCGAATGCAATGTCTTGGAACGGAACAACCTACTCACTTTGTTATTAAGTTTTCTAACAGAATGATTCAAAGCAGGGATCGAGATAGCCCCCCGCCACACTTTTCGTGGGATCATATGAGACCACGCAATTATGCACCCCGGAACTTTCCTCGCTAACCAACTTACCGTGGATAGCATTGCCTCTAGGAGAAGTCGTCTACCGGTGGTGACCAAATCATTGCCCCCTAAATGTACTATGATTATAGACGGCGGTGACCTCGTCCGCCCTAACAAACCCTCAAAGAATGCTTGAAACTGGTCAATACAGAGACCGCCCCTTCCGTAGAAGGACACTCTGTACCCGTATTCCCCAGGTACGTGAATCATGTCACCTGCTTTGAATACGTCTGCGGCACGTCTCACGTATGAGTGGCCCACGACCCACACCTCCTGTCTCACAGCCGGTGATGTCTGACCGCTGGCCTGGTGTTGGGTCGACTGCATAGTCCGCCCTGCCTCGTAGGCTTGCGTAACTGAAAACAAACAAAAACAAGAAGCGTGAGTACATCATTACAGCCTCACAACATGTGCAATCGCACGTATCTTTTATAACAATCGGAGGACCATCGCCCCACTCGTTTCACTTGTTCTACATTAAGACCCCTGGCTGTAGCTTCAGTGGCAGCCCCTATTCGAAAGGAATGGGTCCCGAACTCGCCCGGGTCCAAGCCCGCTGCGGCAATGGCCATTGCAAGCACCCGCTGAAACTGAAACCTCGTCAGTGGGGTGGCGTCTGCATGCCTCAACAAAGTCCCCCCCCATGATGCCACCCTTCGTGCTAGGTAATCTTCTAAACACTGTACCGGGCACATGGAGGACCCGGGGATCCTGCGAATGATCGTGCAGTCCCCCTTCCCATCTTGGTCGGTCTTGGACCTGAGAAAGAAGACAATCATCGCATCACCCCTGATCTGAACGTGTTCCCGGCACAACCCCCCCACCACATCCTGTTTGTTCCTTGCAACCAGCTCACTTATCCTCATAGCCCCGTGAAATGCCAGCGTAAATGCAGTCCGGAACAAACACGTCTCGAAAGGAGACGAGCATGTGCTAGGGAGAGTGGCCAGCAACTGGGACAACCTATCCAGACCTATCGGTCGTCTTTCATCTACTCTGCGACCCTCCAGACGTTGCCACCCACGCAGCGCCTTCTGTACTGCAAAAGACGCTGTCGGGTCCAGGATGTTATGAGCCCTGGCAACAAAGGAAATGGCGGCACGATGCCTTTGGGCCGTAGCCACCGACTTCCCAGCCCTACATAAGGACATCAGAAAATGTACTACCCACTCTTCCTGACCCCAAAGTCCCCCTCTCTCAGTCCCCAAAAAGGCTAAATAGGCCCGAAACGCCCCTTCATATGCCTTCCTTGTCCTGGGTGCTAGACTCTCTCCCACGAGGTGACGAAGTTCGGGGCACCGAGAGACCAGAGAGCTTCGGGGAAGGGTGCCGGCTCTGGGTCCGCTGAAGGAAGGAAACCCGAGAAAGCCTGCATGTGAAAACGAGACAGTGCATCAGCTGCCTGATTCATCACCCCCGGGACATGTTTTGCTCTGAATATCACGTTCAGTTGCATACACAGTAAGACAATTTCTTTGAGCAGCCTCAAAATCAGTTTACAACGGGCTGCCTGACTATTGATGCATTCTACAACGGTCATATTATCGGACCAAAACACGACAGAATGATCTCTGAACCCTTCAGGCCAGGTTCTCAGGGCCACCAGAATGGGAAATAGTTCGAGGAAAGCAATATTACTCGTCAGCCCCTTCTCATGCCACCATAGGGGCCACCTTTGTGCCGACCATTTTTTGCCGAAGATGGCGCCAAAGCCTATGCTTCCCGCTGAATCCGTCCATAGCCCAAGCTCTTCGGAGGACACGGCTGGCTTGTTCCAGACGACTCGACCATTGAAGTCCGCCAAAAATGCTAACCAAATACGCATGTCCTGGCGGACCTCGGCCGACAACCTCGTGCGATGATGACCCTCCTTTAGGCCAACCATCGCTTGGGCGATTGAGCGGGAAAAAGGGCGGGCCATTGGGATCACCCTCAAGGCAAAATTCAACTTCCCCACCAATTGTTGCAACTGATGCAGTGTAACCTTAGATGCAGTTAAACATACTTGGAGGGCTGCTCTAAATTTCAACACTTTGCTAGCTGGCAAACGGAAACACCCCTCCCCAGAGTCCAACTCGATCCCCAAAAACTTGAGGCAAGTCGTGGGACCCATCGTTTTACCTGGTGCCAATGGCACGCCAAAATGACCCATCAAGACACACAGAATTCGGCTAAGGCCTGGGCACATTCGGGATTTCCGGCGGGGCCAAGGAACAGAAAGTCGTCAAGGTAGTGCATTACATTTCGGAAGCCCGTTTTCTTAGTGAACACCCATTGCAGAAAAGTACTGAATTTCTCAAAATAAGCACATGATATAGAGCATCCCATTGGCATACACCTATCCATGTAAAATGACCCCTGAAACCCGAATCCCAGAAGACGCTGGTCGTCTGGGTGTACCGGGAGCAACCGGAACGCTGACTCGATATCTGATTTCGCCATCAACGTCCCGGGCCCCAGGCGATTCAAGATGGCTACTGCCTCATCAAACGATGCGTATCGCACCGAACAAACCTCAGGATCAATTGCATCGTTCACCGAAAGACCATGTGGAGCAGACAGATTATGGATCAAACGAAACTCACCTGGGTCCTTCTTGGGGACCACCCCTAACGGAGAACAGACAAAAAACGGTACCGGGGGTACACTAAACGGGCCGGCGACCCGTCCCCGGCTAACCTCTTTCCTAATTTTCTCTTGTACTACAGAAGTATGTTGTAAAACGGAAAGTTGATTTTTGCACGTCCCTACACCCTGAAAGTCCCCCACCGGGATG
Source organism: Lissotriton vulgaris (assembly GCF_964263255.1). Taxonomy (NCBI): domain Eukaryota; kingdom Metazoa; phylum Chordata; class Amphibia; order Caudata; family Salamandridae; genus Lissotriton; species Lissotriton vulgaris. The sequence continues at coordinate 403,944,843 of NC_141698.1, read as the reverse complement.
CGGAAACCATGTGTAAAACCGTTCCGCAGCACCCCAGCAGAAGTACGATCCGGGTATTCGCTGAGCCAGGGAATCATTGCCAAGGTATCAATCGGGGTTGGTAAAGGCGCCCCTCGGACTTTCTTAGACCTGTTTGGCGCCTCCCTTACCCCCATTCTCACCCGTTCTGGCTCTGCACGATGACTCAGGATGGGACGACCCACAAGTACTACATTCATGTTTGAATTTACACGATCCCGGAGGCCTGGTACATTTCCCTTTGTTGAAATTAAAGCAGAAACCCTTTTTCCCTGTATTGCCTGCGGGTCTCGAATAATCGTCGGTGCTCGTATTTGGTCGAAAGGGCGTCCCCACATTTTTGGCGGGAGTAATCAACAACATTGCTCCCAACCAATGGCATTTTTAACATTCCTGATTCTTTCATTTTATCCCATGTCACAGAATCGTAACAATCCCAAGTCAAACTCTTGTTATGTTCCTTTTCTTTCCTGAACAGATTGTCATAACAAAACCAATGGTTACCTTGATACGCTGTCGAGTAACCCATAATTCGTGATTGATAAATGGGAAACTCAGGAAGCAACTCGGGCCTACGTTCCCCCAAAATCGATGTAAAAATACCCCACGCATTGCCCCAGTTGCCAATATTCTCATTTACCTTAAAGGCGGCCATTTTTGCGCGCCAAACACTCGGATGCATTAGGTCCTTCTGACTTTTAACATGCTCCACCTCATAATGATCAACAAGCAAGGAGAAAATATTCACGTACTCCCCCGCCCAGATCTTTTCCTTTATAGCTAAAGGCACATGTTGTCCCAATCTCTCTCTACGAGAGGGTGCTGACTCGTCCCTTGCAATCGGCAATGGCCGCTTACCTGAACCGGACGCAGCTTCTGCCGCTTGCGGCTTGTCTATTCCCGCCAACGGCGCAGTCACTTTAACTGCATCTCTCTTCTCACGAAGCCCTTTTATCAGCGCCTGTGCCTCGGCAGCCGTGGCGCCATCACTACTATCCCCCAACCATGCTGCTAGCTGTGCTGCCAGCTCGGGGGGCATGTCTTCCTTGGATGTCGGGGTGACGACAACGGGGATTGGATTCCCCTCCATCGGTACTGGGGTCGGCGCCTCGAGCGGGGCAGAGGGAACCGGGACGTCTCCACCGGCTGGAACCCTTCTCGGCCTCTTAGGCCTCCCTCCAGCCGGCGCAGGGCCCGAACCCTCCTCCCCGTCTCGCTCCGCCAACCGTTTCTTTATGTCGGACACCTCCTTGCAAAGGGCCCGCACCATCTGGTCGGTCGTCATTCTCTTTGCGCCTTTCTTGGGCATCTCTCCGACGAAGTATCTAGAAGACAAAGAAAAAGATCAAAACGCTCAAAATTGGCTCTTCGTTCTGTCCCGAGCTCACGTGTAGCGAGGAGGTGCAGCTTCGGAGCACAAGAACAAGAGGACGTCTTCTGGTCTTGCGTCCCTTTTTATCCGTCTTCAGGGCGGGCGTAAACCCGCCCCTGCCTGCCCCGAGGGCGTGGCTGGCTACGTCGGTGTCTAGGCCAGCCCACTCTAGGGCGGGAACAAGCGCGCCCCGGCTACGCCGCTTCGGGCATACCAGCCGAGACGCGCCTCCCGCCCAAAAATGGCTTCCCGGGGGGATCGAGGCACTCCGCCATACGTTCGGGGGGACCGAGTGGTCGCCCCTTTCCAATAAGTGTCTAAATGGATGTTTTTTTTGTAAAATTGATTGTATAACTGACTTATTAATTGTAACTAAGTGATTACATGTATTAGCGAGTAATATTTAAATATTTAAATATCTGTATCAGTGTCTCACTTTGTGTATAAGTGGCTGCATGGGTTGGTGAGTACCTACATGAGTGTGTATATGGGTTATTAGTTGTTTTTTTGAGTATCAGTATGAGGGTCTATATGGTCTGGTGGGGGATATTACTTAGGGCATAGATGCATGAATGAGTGACTCAATGTTTGTATGTGTTTTGAAGACAGCATGTGTGCAGGACTGTATTGGTAGATGAATGTGTGTATAGGTGTGTTAGTGAGTGAATGACTGTCTCAATAGTGTCTTTATGAGTAAGTACATATGTTATAAACTACTATATGTGAGTATTGATGTATATAAATCAGTATATATGAGAGTAAAAGATTGGAAGAGTTCCTGTATAAATATGTGTTTCTATAAGTGATTGTTTAAGAGAGTAAATATGTGAGCGTTTCTCTGGAAGTAAGTGCAGTGGTGTGTGTATAGCTGTATTTGCAAGTAAATGGATGTTTGATACTTTATTTGCATGTGTGAGTATGTGTGTGAGTAACTCTATGCACGATTGTAGGTGTGTAACATGATCTATAGGGTTTGAGTACATATGATGAGTGAGTACATGTATGAGTGACTATATAGAACTGTTGGTGAATGAGTGGATGTGTATGTAGATTTTGGAATTACTAAATAGGTTGTTCTAACTGGTATTGGGATCTTTATTGTTTTGAAAATATTAGTTTCTATTTTTCAATGTGTGTATCAAAAGTTATATTAGGGTGAGAGGAGGTCTGCCACTCTTTCACAAGGATGATGTAATCAGTGATGTCATTTGAGATGTCATCAGTGATGTCATGAGTGATGTCACTGACCATGTCATGAGTGATGTAATATGTGACATCATCAGCAGTGGATTGCGGACGTGCAAATTATAGTTAGCTGAACTACCTATAACGGGGGAATTTCAATGGTTTTGTATGAGTGAAATGCCCAGCTAACTATAACATGTGTGAAACCTATATTTTTTTCAGTGAATTTCTAAGGTTTTTTAAATGCTAATTCCTAACTATAATGTGTCTGAAACCTATGTTTTTTTCAGTGGTCGGCAGTAGGTAGTTATATTTAGGACATTGTTTCTATAGAAAAAGTGTTTTTTTGTTGCCAATATCTTTGGCGCCGTTTGATGAATCTTAATAAAATTCTCAAAACTAATGTCCCACTCACTTTAGATGCTGTCTTGAAAATATTGGGGTGATCCATCAAGCAGGGGCCGAGGAAAAAGCGGGGTCCCAAAATGCTTTTTCTCTATGTTAATTTCCATAGGAAACTGTTGACACAGCTACAGCCTGAACTGCTAAACGGAATTACACCAAAGTTGGCCCCCTATGCCTGCTCGGGGGGTCCACAGGGACCCCCAGTGCCAAAAAAAGCATCCTTATAAAATTTTGATGGGATTCTTGTTGGATCTGCAAATCTGGCCCCAAAAAAACCCAAAGCTCTGCCTCCTGCACGTCATTTCCTTGAAGCCCTGGGTGGGCCAGGTCCCAGGAGCAATTTCAGAATGAGGTGCAGGGGCCTGCGCAGGCACCTGCAGCCCTGGGACCGCCACTTACCCGAGGCTTAAATTGAAAGCAGGGGCTATCCAGCCCCCTAACAGCCCTGGGGACTGCCAACTCCCCGGGGCTTTAAACATAAAAAAATGTTGTGGGCTCCTGCCCCCCTCTCATCCCAAGGGACAGCCACCTCCCCAGGGCTATTTATCTTAATTGTAGGGGGCCACTCGGCTCCCGCAGCCCCAGGGACCACCACTTCCCCGGGCTATTTTTATGAGTAAAGTGTGGTGGGGCTCAACTCCACCCACACAGCCCTGGGGACCACCACCTCCGTGACCCTATTTCCAAGATGGGAGGGGGGCCAAGCAACCCCCTTCTGGAGCCACAAATGGGGACCACCACCGCCCAGGGCCGGCTCCAGCAATGTCCTGGGGTGCCCAACCCGGGACATTGCAGTCAGCTATGGCATGGCAGGAGCACCTCTCCCGCCATGCCATAGTAAACTCTGCTTTGCTTCCTGAAAGCGAGAGCATGAAAAATAATTTTGCTTCAATGAAGCGTAGCTGAATTGCTTTTGGGCAGAAGGAGTTGCATGTTAGCAGCTCTCTTTCCCTAAAAGCAATGCCGGCTCCCACAGGAGGCAGTGATCCTATCCTCACACTGCCAGCCGTCCAGCTGTGCTCATGTATTGAGGTCATTAGTTATGTTTCAGCATCACGTCATACATTAGATCATACTATTCGCACCAAATCGACTTATTAATGGATGCGCAAAGATTGCATACTTGAATATATGAATAGGAAGAGCCCCTTGGGGTAGTTGTACATTTGCGATCTGCATTTCCTGTTTTGTAGTGTATAGTATGTCTTCTCTATGGACAGTCCACAGATGCATGGGATCTTATAAGCATTACAATCATTGTCATGGTATTTCTAATATGAGACACACAATGTCATTACACACCTTATTATGGCATTTCTAGTTTGTAACATCCAATATCAAGACCTGACGGGGGAATAAGTACATGCGATGCAAATAATAACTCTCAATGTTTTGTGATAGCCGAAGTGGACAGTTAGAAATAGTGCCCTCTCGGCGGGATCTTGGATACGTGAGTAGTGTAGAATATATTGTTGGCCATATAATTGCCCTGGTCCATCTATCACCACAATTTCTATTATAGGCTTGTTAATCATATATATACCACTTCACTTTGCAGAACCTGCAGGGGTCACACTATCAGCCCGGTTTGTGTTTCTGTGTAAAATTTGTCAAGACTAGTTACTCATACTGGTACAGAGATGACAAAGCCTCGCCGCTGATCTGTGGAATTGAGCCCGCATGTGATGAAATTGATACGTTCTATCCAACAACACTCTAGCCTGTGAAGGATTTGCGATAGATCACCCCCTCTGTGGAATCTGCACTTTGTCAATAACTTGCCAATTAAGCCTGTCAGCCGTATGTGATTTCTCCTGGTAGTGGCTGACCAGCGGGGCATTGGGAACAGCATTCCTGATTCTGCTGCAGTGCTGTCCAATTCGAGCTTTGATAGGTTGTTAGATTTGACCAACGTATGGCAGTCCACATGGGCAGGTGATACAGTAAACCACATTTTTGTTGTTACAATTGTCAAAGAATTCTAGATCTTGTTTTACATTTCCATTTTCGAATGTCTTGGTATTGCAGGTAAGTGCACAGACTGCGCAATTACCACACTTGTAATTGCCCTTGACTTCTGAAAGACCCCATGTGGTAAGTAATGTTCTTGAAGTGTGTGTAGTTGGCGTAAGACCTTCTAAGGAGGATCTTACAAGGTGATCTTTTATGTTTCTTCCTATCTTGTAGGCGAACATTGGGACTTCTATACTGAGCTCTATGGTCTTGATAATGTGCCAGTTCTTGGTAATCAGCTTACGTACCTTGTTGGTGTGCAAGCCAAATGTGGTGACACAAATGAGTTTGTTTATTGTGGATTTCTCTTTGGTCGTCAGTAGGGTGTCTCTTGGACAAAGCCAGGCTCTTTTAAGTGAATTTTTAACTAATTTTTTGGGTAACCCCTGCACAGTAATTTGATTCTTAGCACGTTAGCCTCCCTCATGTAATCATCTTTCTTGGCGCAATCCCGCCGGAGTCTTAGAAATTGGCCGTAGGGTAAGCCATCTCTCAGAGCCCTGGGATGATGGCTGTTGTAAGTAAGTAGCGTGTTGCGTTCCATGGGTTTTCTGTGCAAGGATGTATAAAGTCTGCCTTCCTCATGCTGTATATTTAGATCTAAGAAAGCCACATATGCTCTGTGAATGTTTGTGGTGAAGGTAAGATGGGTCTGCACTTTATTAAGTATGTGACAAAGTCCAAAAATTCGGAGTTACTGCCTGACCAGATAAGGAAAATATCATCTATGTATCGCTTCCAGCGTAAAATGCTGGAGTGGTACATATTGATATTATTCATTACAAATTTGTGTTCTACGTAGTTAATGAATACATTTGCTAGGGTCAGTGCAAAAATTGCACCCATGCTGGTGCCAGAGCACTGCTGGTAAAAGGTACCTTCTGAGACAAAATAATTGTATGTCAGAGCTATGTGTAGTAATTCAATGATGAAAGTGTCACGTTCCAACGGCTCCTCAGGATCAGAGTGATGCTGTAATGGGGTCCTCCTCCAGCTTTCCCCACACTCTGACTACAATAGTTAACAGAGCACGGTAGTAAGTAGGTGAGGTAAAATACGCCGGGGCGGGAACCGTCGTGGAAGGGATACCTGTAGAAGATAAGAGTCCATGCATTAGTTGCGTTCTCCCAACTTCTCCTGTCTCTCTCTGTCTCTCGCTAAGATAGTTCCCCACTTGATTCGTCTCAGACATTATCTCCCTTCCTTTCAAAATAATAGGATGAGATGTCTTCTCTCAAAATATAGTATGGTATTCCTGAAAGAACACATGCCCTTTGTTAATCTGAATATTTCTACAAAGTAGTATCTGTATAACTCCTAGCATTCACACATACATACCATACGTTCTCGCCCCAGTGAATTAAGGATTCTAAAGTTCGGAAAATAAGGGTCCCCGAATACTACAAAAGAAAGTAAGAAAAAACAGCACAAGAGCAATACTCAGTTCTAGCTTCCCACAGGAACTACGATAATCTAGAATGTTTCTGTAGCCACTATGTACAAGGAATTTCCAATGTCTTACAGAGACGGCCGTAATGTATCCATCACCAATTATAGGAACAATACTTTCTTACCAAGATAGTTGTTTTCTGCTCCGGCTGAGAGAGGGGGAAATCCTGCGTCTCTTGTACTGACCTTGTGCACTCCGACTCTAGAGGGGACAAATCCAGCGTCTCTCGGATGGACCTAGTACACGCCGACTCGAGAGGGGGAAATCCGGCGTCACTCGTATCGACTTGAAAAGGCACTATGACGTGAGGGGGGGAAATCCTGCGTCCCTCGCGATACTACCAACTACCACCAATATCACCAACCAGCAGTTTGGAAGAGGAGGAAACCCGCGTCTCCCTTCCAACTAGAAACACCCAAGCACTCTCTGCCGTTGGGCCAGTACTCCCAACAGTGCGTAAGTCGCAGCCGCGAATTACTCACAGGAAATAAGCGTTCTCCCCAGAAAGGCAAGGTGAACCAAGACGTCCGTAGTCACAGGAAACCAGCAAAGACAAAATCACTTGCACCGCACCCGGCGTCTTCCAGAGCTTTAAGGCCTCTTACACTCCTCCAGCCTGCAGGAACTCAGGGAGATGTCGTTCTTGGCCTCATCATTGGGTAAGCACACATCGGACCCTGACAGAAAGAGATAGGTACTTGTGTGGGACGAGGTCTGGTATCTAATACATCTTTGATGACTTGTATGCATTCTATTTGTGTTATGTTCGTATATAGCGAGGTTATATCTAGTGTGGCTAGCCATTCATGTTCTATGTTGCAAGGTCTACTTCGAGTAAAATTGATCATATGCATCGAGTCCTTGACATATGAATCCTGCAGAGGAACAAAGTCTTTAATAAAAAAGTCTATATACTTGCCTATAGGCTCCAGGATAGAGCCACAACCTGAAAGGATCAGGCATCCTGGGGGATTTGTTGTGCTTTTGTGTATTTTAGGGATCGTGTAAAGCACAGGAGTTTTTGGGTGTTTGGCATTAAGGAATTCAAATTCCTTTTTACTCACAAACCCTGGATTGAGACCTTCAGTAGTGGTTCTCAAGATCTGTTCTTTAATCGTTTCCAGTGGGTTAGTGTCTAGTTTTTTATAGTGTCTCTCTTGTCCTATCTGGCTTTTAATCTCAGTGTTGTAATCTTCTCTGCTTTGTATGACTATTCCGCCATCTTTGTCCGCTGCTTTAAGAATTATGAAGTGATCATTTTTCAGGTTTCCTAAGGCTTTGCGTTCATCTAGAGTGATGTTATATGGGATGTACTTGTGATCTTTTTCCCTGTCATCTATACCATTTAAAACCACTCTTTTAAAGGTTATCAGCTCTGGGGGCATCATGCCATTGGTGGGATAGAATTTAGAAGGAGGTCTTAGATTGGTAATAGAAGTAACCCGACTTACAACAAACCCGGCAGTGAATCCCGACTAGATTATATTATGGTTAAAACTTTCATGTGGCCAGCAATAATCGACTTCAAAGTGTGCCCAAGAACGGATAGCGACCATAACTCACTGGAACTGACTTATTCCTTCCCTAGGAACCAGGACCTATTACAGGGATCTGGCAGTGACAAGTCTGGCCTCCTACTTGAAAATAATCGTAGGAAAGTCAAGTGGGAGAAGCTGGCTAGCAGTATAGACAAAATACCCTGCCTCTATGAAAGGCTAATCCCCTTACTAGAGTGTGCCTTCGACCTAGGCACTAAAGACCTAGATGAAGTCACCAGAGGAGAACTAGCAACAATACATAAAAACATTACAGACTCCCTTGAACAAGACTTGTTCACATCCTCTACGAAAAGGAAGGGCTATAAGCCAAAGACCTCTTGGTATAATGCCACGTGTAGGAAGGCTAAGGCCCATTTGCTATCTGCCATCAAGGGGCGTCTAAGCAGGGAAGAAATCCGTGACAGGAGAAATAAGTATAAGTCCCTCCTAGTGAATGCTAAGGCGGAATGGGACTACGATTATTGGGAGAATCTTGTGAAAGCACTATCAACCAGAGACTCACGCAAATTTTGGCGGGTAGTAGCGAATGGCACGGTTGAGTTATCTCCAGCATTAGAGCCCAACATCGCCCCCTCAGTATGGCAGGCCCACTTTGAAGCGCTGTATGCAGAGGGAGGTGGGGATCCCAGTAGCGAGAGACTTTTGATTACACCTACCCCTTCGGGGGCCTTATTCACCGAAAAAGAGGTGAGGGAGGCCATTAAAGGTCTAGCTGGAAAAGCCCCGGGATTGGATGGGGTCCCGGGGGACCTGTTCAAACAGGAACCAGGGATCTGGGCACCGTACCTCACACTCATATTTAATGCTATCCAGGGGGGAATGACTGTGCCCGATACTTGGATGGGAGCAGAGGTAGTCCCAATTTATAAAAAGGGATCCCCTCTGCTCCCATCCAACTATCGACCTATCAGTCTGATAGATATATCCCAAAAACTTTTTGGCAGACTGATCTTAAATCGTTTGCAAGCGTGGATCCAAGAAATGGATATCCTGTCCCCATACCAGGCAGGATTTCGGGAGGGTGTATCCACTACAGACCAAATATTCAGGCTACAACTGCTCTATTGGAGAACAGCGGTAATCGAGGGCGGCAGTCTCTATACCATCTTTGTAGACCAACGCGCCGCCTTCGATTTGGTGCCTAGAGCAAGGCTGTGGAGCGTCATGAAAGAGCTGAAAGTCCCAGAGGATATTTTGGCAATTCTGATGAGACTCCATTCTAACAACTACGCCCGCGTTAGGTGTGGCAAAGGTGGCAAACTAACCGAAAGGTTCCCCGTTCGCAGAGGTGTAAGACAGGGTTGTGTGCTTGCACCTACCCTGTTTTGTATCTTTGTGAACGGGGTAGTTGCCCACCTCAACAGGATTGCTAACTCTGATGCCCCAAAGCTGACTGGCAACAGGGTGCCTGCAATTATGTTTGCAGACGACACCCTGTTGCTGTCTAAATCCCCGATGGGGATCCAACGCATTTTGGATGGCTTCCTAGACTTCTGCTCTGAGCGGGGACTGGAAGTTAATCCCCAAAAAACAAAATTCATGATTTTAAATCCTAACTCCCGAAATAGAGCCCCTCCAAAGCTAGGCATGGTCCAACTAGAACGGGTCCATAATATCGAATACTTGGGCATTACCATAAATGAACATTTAACCTGGTCGTTGCACCAGGCCAAAGTGACCATCAAACTGGCACAGTTGGCGGGTGGCACTTTGCGCCTGGCAAACAAATCAAGCTATCGACCACTTACCCCAATTATTCATATATACAAAACACAAGCTAGGGCAGGGGTTACTTACGGGGGTGAGTTGTGGGGCTACACCCAACATCCGAAGTTACAGTCCACGGAGAACAAATTTCTGAGACAGGTAGCTGCCCTTCCCCAGAGCACCCCATTACTACCACTCAGATTAGACCTGGGTATTAAACCCATAACAGAGGAGTTAGGACTCAAACCCCTAAAATTATGGAGGCGTTTGTGGTCCAGCCCAGATCTTGCAACTTATAGAGAGGAACTTCAGGAATTCCTGGAACTACGGAACATAAAGAGGATTCCTTGGTTGACCTACGTCAAGGGAAGGCTCGAGGAAATGGGGTTCCTGGAATTATGGACAGATCCTATTAATTCATGCACGAAGATCTCAAAAAAGGTACTCGCGAGTGCCTACTATGCCATGATGCTCACCAGAGCCTCCAACGACACTCGTGAGGGGTCCCTGACAAATTTATTCCTGAAAATGAAAGACACCTATTGCCTCGAAAAAACTTTGGACGATATCTCCCCTGCATTAACAAGGAAACTGTTCTTACAATGGCGCTATGGATGCCTTCCTCTAGCTTCGTTCACAGCGTCCTGGACAGCGTGCTCCACCGTACCATCTTGCCCAATGTGTGCTCACCCGAAGGAGGACGACATGCACGCGGTCTTTTTCTGCAAGGGTTATGAGCGAAGCAGAAAATATTGGCTAGTTCCGATGCTCAGGAACCTGGGATTCAGATCTTTCCAAACTGCTTATAGAGTTCTAAAATCTGACCTCTCCCCTCATGTAGTTTTTGCACTTTCAAAATTTTTAACTGCATTGTGGTTTACCCGAACCCGAATGATGAAAAGACTGGTATAATGGACTCCACCAGCGGTTTTTCCCACTGTTTTATCTAACATTTAATCAATTTTATCATATTGGATCACACTACGTTTAATAAGTTTTTAAATTGTATGCACTTGTTTTGTATCTTTTATGATCTGTGATCGAAATAAAGATTTTTGAAGAAGAAGAAGGTAATAGAATCAGATGTGTATTCCTCTTTACCCATGAAGAATAATGTTAATCTTATTTTCCTGAAAAACTGGTAGATTTCTGTTTTAGGATGGAAAAAGTTAGTTGGTTCTGTGATAACAAAGGATAGTTCTTTACTAAGAAGAAATATCTCAGATGAGGATAACATATGTTGCGTCAGGTTAAAGATTAGAATGCTCTCTTGGCCTAGTATGGCTGCGGACCCCATTGATGATGTTTGTTCCAGGTTTGGCGTTCGCTTGGGTATTGGTACCATGCTTTGGTTTTCCTCTTGCCTCCCCGATCTAAAAAAGGCTGCCCTGAATTAGTGTCTTGTCGGCTAGGTCCAGGCTGTGCGTCAGCGTCTCTAGAGCCCCCAGAAGATTTACAGAAGGTGATAGGCTGATTCCTTCTAAATCTACCCCAGGTGTTTTGTCTGTTCTGGCCTCCTATTGTGGTATAATAGTCTTCCTTAAGGTAGGGGCAAGCCCTTTCTTTTGAGAATGATTTTATATCCTTACTTACTTTGCCTGCCTTCTTTTTTTAACTCAAATGTATTACATTCGTCTATGGTTTTGTTGATTTTGTCGAGGAGGGCTTTAGCCTCTGTGGAACTATCTGACCCCAGGAGTTCTTTTTCTAGATCTTCTATCTCTTATAGTTCTATTTTGGCGTGCTCTAGGGCTGTTTCAACCCCCAACACCATTCAGTGGCGTGAGCAAGTCATGGATATATTGCTAAAACCACCCTTAAATGTGGGATCTTCACAGAAGATTGTCGGAAAGTTTCGCACAAATAACCCTTGTGGAATAATTCATGCCCTCAGGTATTCGCTTAGCATGCGTGCATGTAGTTCAGTTCTAACATGTTTTTTCTTTCCTTTCTCTATCTTTTCCAGTAATTGTTGTCTAGGACTTACATTACTTATTGGCTGATTCGAAAATAATGAGTTAGTTAGTTTAGCAATGTACTCTTCTGTGTATAGAGGAGCTTCTTTATTTGAAATCTGATATTTGACATTTAACATCTTTATATTTGCCCACCGGAGCCGCTGTTGTTTTGTTGATACTTTATACCCAGGCTCCTAGTGAGTAGGGTACCCTTGTTTCCCCATTCATTACCTAGAGAGGTGGCTGCACTGCAAGGGATTTCTTCCGCTTTTTGGATTGTTTCCTTCACCCAATAGACTATAGTGTACATTCACAGTTCAGTTGGGTGTGACAATGTCAAATAAAGAAGCTCCTCTATACACAGAAGAGTACATTGCTAAACTAACTAGTAGTCCTTCATTATTTTCGAATCAGCCAATAAGTAATGTCAGTCCTAGTCAATAATTACTGGAAAAGATAGAAAAAGCAAAGAAAAAACACGTTAGGACTGAACTACATGCACACATGCTAAGGGAATACCTGAGGGCAGGACTTATTCCACAAGGGTACTAGTGCGAAACGTTCCAGGAATCTTCTGTGAAGATCCCAAATTTAAGGGTGTTTTTAGCAAATTATCCACGACTTGCTCAGTCCACTGGATGGTGTTGGGGGTTGAAACAGCCCTAGAGCACGCCAAACTAGAACTACAAGAGATAGAAGATCTACAAAAAGAACTCCTAGGGTCAGATAGTTCCACAGAGGCTAAAGCCCTCCTCGACAAAATCAACAAAACCCTAGACAAGTGTAATACATTTGAGTTAAAAAAGAAAACAGACAAAATAAGTAAGGATATAAAATCATTCTCAAAAGAAAGGGCTTACCCCTACCTTAAGGAAGACTATTAGACCACAATAGGAGGCCCGAACAGACAAAACACCTGGGGTAGATTTAGAAGGAATAAGCCTATCACCTTCTCTGAATCTTCTGGGGGCTCTAGTGACTTTGACGCGCAGCCCGGACATAGCCGACAAGACACTCATTCACGGCAGCCTTTTTTAGATTGGGGAGGCAAGAGGAAAACCAAGGCATGGTACCAAAACCCAGGCGAACGCGAAACACGGAACAAATACTATCAATGTGGTCCGCAGCCATACTAGGCCAAGAGAGCATTCCAATCTTTAACCTGTCTCAACATGTGCTATGCTCATCTGAGATATCTATTCTTAGTAAAGGACTATCCTTTGTTATCACAGAACCAACTAACTTTTTCCATCTTAAAACAGAAATCTACCAGTTTTTCAAGAAAATAAGATTGAAATTATTCTTCATGGGTAAAGACGAATACACATCTGATTCTATTGCCAATCTAAGACCTCCTTCTAAATTCTATACCACCAATGGCATGATGCCCCCAGAGCTGCTAACCTTTGAAAGAGTGGTTTTAAATGGTATGGATGACAGGAAAAAAGATCACAAGTACATCCCATATAACATCACTCTAGATGAACTCAAAGCCTTAGGAAACCTGAAAAATTATCACTCCATAATTCTTAAACCAGAGGACAAAGGTGGCGGAATAGTCATACAAAACAGAGAAGATTACAACACTGAGATTAGAAGCCAGATAGGACAAGAGAGACACTAAAAAAACGAGACACTAACCCTTTGGAAATGATTAAGGAACAGATCCTGAGAACCACTACTGAAGGTCTCAATCTAGGGTTTGTGAGTAAAAAGGAATTTGAATTCCTTAATGCCAAACTCCCAAGTACTCCTGTACTTCACACGATCCCTAAAATACACAAAAGCACAACGAATCCCCCAGGAGTCCCGATCCTTTCAGGTTGTGGCTCTATCCTGAAGCCTATAGCCAAGTATATAGACTTTTTTATTAAAGACTTTGTTCCTCTGCAGGATTCATATGTCAGGGATTCGATGCATATGATCAATTGACTAGAAGGTAGAACTTACAACATAGAACATGAATGGATAGCCACATTAGATATAACCTCGCTATATACGAACATACCACAAAGAGAATGCATAAAAGTCATCAAAGATGTATTAGACACCAGACCTCATCCCACACAAGTACCTACCTCTTTCATCATCTAATTACTACACATAGCTCTGACATACAATTATTTTGTCTCAGAAGGTACCTTCTACCAGCAGTGCTCTGGCACCAGCATGGGCGCAATTTTTGCACCAACCCTGGCAAAAATATACATGGACTATGTAGAACACAAATTTGTAATGACTAATATCAATATGTACCACTCCAGGATTTTATGCTGGAAGTGATACATAGATGATATTTTTCTTATCTTGTCAGGCAGTAACTCCTAATTTGTGGACTTTGTCACATACCTGAATGCAGTGAAGACCCATCTAACCTTCACCTCTAACATTCACAGAGAATGTGTGGCTTTCCTAGATCTAAATATACAGCATGAGGAAGGCAGACTTTATACATCCTTGCACAGAAAACCCAGGGGACGCAACACGCTACTTAATTACAACAGCCATCATCCCAGGGCTCTGAGAGATGGCTTACCCTACGGCCAATTTCTAAGACTCCGGCGCGATTGCGCCAAGAAAGATGATTACATGAGGGAGGCTAACGTGCTAAGAAACAAATTACTGTGCAGGGGTTACCCCAATAAAATATTTAAAAATTCACTTAAAAGAGCCTGGCTTTGTCCAAGAGACATGCTACTGACGCCCGAAGAGAAATACACAATAAACAAACTCATTTGTGTCACCACATTTGGCGTACAAATTAACAATGTACGTAAGCTGATTACCAAGAACTGGCACATTATCAAGACCATAGAGCCCAGTATGGAAGTCCCCATGTTCGCCTACAAGAGAGGAAGAAACATAAAAGATCACCTTATAAGATCATCCTTAGAAGGTCCTACACAAATTACACACACTACAAGAACATTACTTACCACATGGGGTCTTCCAGAAGTCAAGGGCAATTACAAGTGTGGTAATTGCGCACTCTGTCCACTTACCTGCAATACCAAGACATTCGAACATGGAAATGTAAAACAAGATTTAGAATTCTTTGCCAATTGTAACACCAAAAATGTGGTTTGCTGTATCACCTGTGGATGTGGACTTCCATACGTTGGTCAAACCCAACAACCTATCAAAGCTTGAATTGGACAGCACCGCAGCATAAACAGGAATGCTGTTCCCAATGCCCCGCTGGTCAGCTACTATCTGGAGAAATCACATACGGCTGACAAGCTCAAATGGCAAGTTATTGATAAAGTGCAGATTCCACAAAGAGGGGTTGATCTATCACAAATCCTTCAAACGCTAGAGTGTTTTTGGATAGAACTTTTTCAATTCTATCACATGCGGGCTCAACTCCGCAGATAAGTGGCGAGGCTTCGTCATCTCTGTCCCAGTATGAGTAACTAGTCTTGACAAACTTTTCACAGAAGCACAAACCGGGCTGATGGTGTAACCCCTGCAGGGTCTGCAAAGTGAAGTTTATATATATGATTAACAAGCCTATAATAGAAATTGTGGTAATAGATGGACCAGGGCAATTATATGGCCAACAATATATTCTACAGTACTCATGTATCCAAGGTCCCGCCGAGAGGGCACTATTTCTAACTGTCCACTTCGGCTATCACAAAACTCGAGAGTTATTATTTGCATTGCATGTACTGAATCCGCCGTCATGTCTTGTTATTGGATGTTACAAACTAGAAATGCCATAATAAGGTGTGTAATAACATTGTGTGTCTCATATTAGAAATACCATGACAATGATTGTAATGGTTATAAGATCCCATGCATCTGTGGACTGTCCTTAGAGAAGACATACTAATACTATTGATACAATGTATGTATACACTACAAAACAGGAAATGCAGATAGCAAATGTACAACTACCCCAAGGGGCTGGTCTTATTCATATATTCAAGTATGCAATCTGTGCGCATCCATTAATAAGTCGATGTGGTGCAAATAGTATGATCTTACGTTTGACGTGATGTTGAAACATAACTAATGACCTCAATATGGGTCCACTAGGGTTTTAATATTCTTTTCATGTATGTGTCATATCACCACAATCCAATTATCTTGCACTGATGAGATACTTCGCTAAGAGACCTTTGCAAGTGTGCACTTAGCCGTGTTGTTACATCTCCACCTCCTTTTAGACACTTTCAAACACACCTGAACCATGGGAACACACTACCACTAATTACCCCCTTCCATACTTTAGAAACTGTTGTAGATCATAGGCCGGTAACAGACAGGCACACTTACGTCCTAGTCTGTTCACTATATCGATGCCGTTAGCACCGTAGCGATCACAGAATCACCAAGCAGTTCCCTACTCTGACCTCCATTCACCAGCCCGACTGCCCGCCAATACATTTCACACGTGTACATAAACCAACACACCACTCCGCCCCATTGTGATTGTACCATTGTGAGAGGCACTACTATGGAGGCCCCGATCAGAAGACATCGCTGTATTTCAGGTAATTGGTGCTCATTATAAAAGAGCCCATTCTGCTATTCTTTAAGTAGCCTGCATTTAATAATAGACTAACATTAGTCTCTTTCTGGCAGTAACTACACCATCCGGAAAGAGCCATTCAAGCTCACGGAGAAAACCATATCCATTGCACATCCATACGTCCCCTTTTGAAGAAAGGGCGCCATCGTGCATTTTTAGGTAAGAATTGTGGTTGCTTCGGCCTCCAGCTTTATCCTTTAGAGATAATCGTCGTTCTCATTCTAAATCCTTTCACAGCCCTCCACCTTTCCAGCCACACCAATATCTTGGCCACTACGGGGCATAACGACCGAAAGCACAAGTGTCTGGCTGCCTACCACACCCTTCACAGGGGTAAGTAGCCCAGTATACGATGTAGAAAACAATACACTGTTACGCAATCTCGGCTGCACAAGTGATCCCCGTGCTTACACAGTTCTCTCCCTGTTACATTTCCACAGCTCCCGGCCGGTAACCCTGTGAGTCCTTTTAATTCACTAATATCACACGGTGCCACCTCCTCCCTGTCAGCCAGCAGTGCTAACCTACCACAGGTAGTCCTTGTTCCTAATCAAAGCGTTACTGTTTACGAGAATTCACACTAGTTGGGCCACTAGCTGACTATTTCCATATATTATACCTCATAGGTGTCCCCATATTTACAAGTCCTGAAGAGACCCGATACCCAAGAGGGGTCGAAACGTCGGCGACAGTAAAAAAGAAACAGACCAGACACAATAGTTGCATATATCTACTTCATTTTGGTCATCTCTTTCTAATGAAAAACATATACCTAAGAGAAACCTTTATTTATGCTATTTATTTTCTCACTTTAGAATTGTAGGTTCTTCAATATATTCACTTGGGTCACACTGTCCCTTGATAAACTGTGTCTGTAAATGTCTTATATATTTTGTTTCAATAACATGTATTATCTATGCATGTATAAAACTATGGAAATACCATAACAAACTGACCAAGTGTGCATTGAGTTCCTTTATTTGACATCCTCTGTACCACCCACATTGCCATTGAGCATAGATACTTATTACAAGTGATCTTTATATTTGCCCACTGGAGCCACTGTTGTTTTGTTCGTAAACCTCACGGGAAGCAGAGGGAATATTTGAGGGTCCCTGCTCTAAATCAAAATAGAAGTGAGCACACCCAACTCCTGGTTGTATTGATCAGGTAATCAGTTGACACAGCACCAACATTACCAAGTAAGTAATTCCTAATACTGGGTGTCTGTGTCCTCATGCAATCCTTTACCTTGCAGCAGTTTGTATAACAATGGGACTTGTCCTTGCTGTCTGCTGGGTAGCGCACCTATAGCTGACTCAGAAACAGCAAACCTTACACCAGTGGCTCCCAGTTACTTTTTTACGAAGCCCAGCCAAAGAATAGAAAGCCCTTTATCACAGGCCAGGCAGTCAAAAAGTATCTTTCTAGAGAGTGAGGCTTCCATATTGCTCATACCAGAGAACCACAGCAGCATGGGGAATGCATATTTGAGCACATACATTATTTAATGGTAACTCCTTAAGGCAAATAGAATGTGAGGTTGATGCAGGCAACATTAATAAATGCCTGCAAAAATGGTTTTCTTCTACTTGAAGTAGCTGCGAGTTACTAATGCTCCATATTCTTGCACCATAGGTAGCAATAGGTACACAGTGAGCTGAATATATTTGTAACAATGGGACAAGGGCCCTTCCTCCTGATGGTAATGGCAAGCTATGGAGGGAGGTTACTGCTTTCTACAATTTCATTATATTTTGTGCAATTTGAGATGCCCATGAACTAGAGTCACTAAATAAACTCCTTAGATATGTAAAAGTACTAGTTTGCAGTAAGGTATTCGACCCTACTGTGATGGGTGAAGATAGTATGCGTTTCAGGCCACACGACATTGAAAACGAGTTTTGAGAAATGTTTCCTTAGATCTAATTTCTCCATAAAATCCACAAAAGAATTTATTAAAATACAAAGGGCTTTTGGGGTGCGGGCCATTAACACCTTGGCTGCTAGGGGGTTTTCCCCTCCTGTGCTGAACTTGCTTGAATACTATAGTTTCATGACAAGGTCAGCTCATCATAAGCACAGCTCCACTGTGCCTCTGACGAGCTGACCTTGTCATGAGCATGGAAGGGGTTAATACAGCGTCATCCACATATAAAAGTACAGGAATGGGAGCGCAGTTTATCTTGGGAACATTGTTGGTGCTGTTCATAAGCTCCAGACCGCGTTTATTTATATATAAAATGAATAACAAAGTGGCAAGTACACACCCTTGACACACACCCCGTTCAACATTAAAAAACGTTGGATACTTCTCCACCAATCCCAAACTTTACACATGCTTTTATCTGATAGTGCAAATATTTTGAAGTGTACACCAGTATTGGATACATCTCATTTTGATTAAAATTTGCCATAACTTAGCCCTTTTTACACAGTCGAAGGCCGCCAATAAGTCCATAAAAGCAAGATACAGGTTAGATCGCTTCGCCACAGTGTATTTGCCTATAATATGGTGTAAATATAGGGATTTTTTCACCCTACCTATTCCGTTTCGAAAACCCAGCTGACATTCCTTCAAAACATTATTTTAATTGGCCCATGTTAGTATCCTTTTGTATAGGACTCTTCCAAAGATTTTATCAGGGATGTCTATCAGGGAGATAAGGCAATCGTTTTTAGGCTAAGTGTGACTCCCCATTTTGAAAATGGGTAGTATAACTGAAAGGGCACAGGATTTTGGAATGATGGCTCATGAAATTAAAGATATTTGTCAACAAAGGTACTCATAAAATTGGTTCACACTTATTCAAAGCAATGGGAACATGGTCAGTGCTGGGGCCGTTTCCGCCTTGCGACAAAGATGCTAATAATAAAGTGGAAGTATCAAATTTGACAATGTCAATGTTGGTTTAGTTACTGACAGCATAGATGGCTTTAAAATGCGCAACCAAATCCTCTTCCCTTGTATGGCAGACAATAGTGGTGCCGGTTTGATCTATTGCCCTCATACGTGATACTGTTCTCCAGAAAGCCTTACTATCCTTCGGCTTAGTGGTGTCTGTAAGGGTAGCCCACTGGTCACTGACAATTTTCTTTCTTTGCTTTCTAGTTACAGACTTATACTCCCTGCACAGAAAGGCCACAAGATCTTTATCTTGAGGGCCAGTATTGAGTGCCTTGCGCAGGAGGCGAGTTGCCAGTGAGCACACAGGATCAAACCACCGGCGGCCTGTAATGCTGATTTAGCAGGCTTCAGCAAGGACACCCTACTTTCAGCACAAAGGACTACGAAACTGTCCAAGACCTTCTCCCTATGCTTTATTTCCATTAAAAACCCCATCACCAAAGACATATTTGCACCTAGTATTCACCGCCCACAGAGATTTTGTCGATTCAGGTATCTTCCAAGGCAGTCTAAGGCTGTCTGGGGTTGGCTCTAAACTACTCAGACTGGGTTTTGTTTGGGTAGGATTCCTGTTAGGTGTTGCTAGAGCCATCTCAATTGGATTATGGTTACCAAAATTGATGGAGATTATGGAACCATACAATAGATGGCTTACCACATTTTGTGAAATAAAAACGAACTCTGGGCGTAGTTTGCGTAGAAGCGCTACGCGTAGCTGCACAGTGAACTTTGCACTACGCAAGCTATGCGTAGCTACACAAACAGCGTAGTGCAGTATTTGCACTGATTGCACAGTGCCGGATGCTTGTTCGCCGTTGCATTCATTGCAAACAGCATCTTGCACAGTGCATGCAGTCGTTTTCTGCAACTCGAGTAGATCTGTACTCGAGCTGCAGCTTTCTCAACGCTGACTGGTAGTTTCTCATCCCGAGCGGTCGGGAGCATACACGATGATTCGCAATGAGAAACCTGACCTCCCTTCGTTCAGAATCTCATTGGGAGGTTTATTTTCCAAGCTCGCGATAGGCACCTTGATGTTGCTGATGGCGAATGAGGAAAAAGTTGATTTTGCTCGCTCGCGGTCGCCAACTTGACGCTGAGGATCGTGACCAAGCAAAAAATGCCCACAACCCTACGCTACGCGTTTCTGCACTGTGCTACGTGCAATTAGCGTTGTGCACAGTAGCGCAAACTATGCACGCTCCACGCACGTAGGGTAGTTCTACGTCCAGGGTTAATAAAGACATCGTTTTTTATAGGGGAATTATATCTCCCCCTAAAAGTGGGTGGCCCTTGCATGCCTAACCCTGCCCCACTACTATATCAAACATGTCTGCCACAGAGAGCAGCACCTCCAGTTCATTCACTTTTGTATCTGATCTCGACAATGTAGCTGGATCTATTTTCGCTCTGTTACTGGGTAAGTTAGTATTAAAATTACCTGTTAGACTCAGGTACTTTTGTTGTCCCTTCTGTGATTTGCTCTCTACGATGGAAAAAATTTAATTAAATAAAAGAGCATTATAAAAGTAATTGTTATAAAAATGTATAAGAGACAAAGTTATGGACCCTTAGTATAGGACTGCTTGATAATCGCTACTTGGGGTTTTCAGAACTTCCACCCGCCTGCCTAATAACAGATTAATCCATATGGATAAGCCAGCCGAAGCACATCCTGCATGCAATGGGACAGCAGTATGCTGAAGCACAAGAAACCTTCAAAGATCCCAGGGACAGGTTTTGCATGTTTCTTGCAAAAGCAAGATCTCCTAGGCCTATATAAACATTTGCCGGTCTGGGAGTGATATTTTAGATAGGAGCCTGGCTACGTTCCAGCTTAAATTTTATATTGAAGAGGCTTTAACTGTGGGGGGTACTCTTGCAGATTCTATGATCTGTCAGTGTTGTGGTATAAGCTTTCCCATCTTTCGGCTTAGACGTGGTGCCAGGTGGACCCACTGTGGTAATGCTGTCCTACATGTGCAAACCAGTGGTTATTTGTCAGTCAACCTCTGTGTATTCCCCCAGGGCTGCATACCTGTTGTTACATAACATACGCTGGTGTAACTGGTGTTGTTGAAAACTCTGGTGGGGTACCATTATCCCATTCAGCGGCTTGTAAAAATAACCCAATGGAAGAGTAACAATATTAGTTACCATATCCCATACCAGTACGTTCAGGCCCAGGAGTTTCCCTACACTACTTGGATTTCTAAAAGTTGAAAACAATACAATCCCATGCTATATTTTCGCAGAAGCGCCAGTCCAACCCACCCTTCGAACCACAATGATCTCAGGACACTTTGAAACGTCAAATTCTTACGTGCATTGCACCAATGGATGACCTTGTCACATAGCTCCTACCAAGATTTCTCTTGATTCCGTCTTAAAGGTGGTACACCTGCCATTATCAGAACATACCGATGGGCCTCTGGCAGCAGGTTTAGAATAGTAGTATCTTACCTATTTCCCATGCACCTGGTTTCCCTGCTGGCTCCTCCGTCTCATCATGTTAGCTCATTGTGCCCAGTTGTTTATGTAGCAGAACTGTTGACCCTGACCGCCAGGTTAGAAAACAGTCATAATGGTGGATCACGGGCTATCTGTCGTGTTAAAGGGAAGAGCTGGTATGACCGTGCCTGTCAGCAAATGAAAGGCTTGCTGAGTCAAGCAACTAAGCAAGCTAGGCTGTGCCCAGAAGGTGGGTACAATAAGGAGCTTGCTAGGCTCAAGGGTCAATATAGACAACTGATTAAGGTACAAGAAAAATGTATTTATATCACACCAATTGGGATGAGAAGAATACGATCATTCAATCGGGGGATCAATGGGAGTTTTGGGCAAAAGTAAATGATTCCAGTGGCCCCAATGCTTTTTTTTAAAAACTTGTATGACTCTCAAGGATGTAAGCGCAACGTACCTGGCTGATCTGCATGGTAGTCCCTAATCCTCAGTTAGCCTTAATTACACTGTCAATGAGACTCTCTGCCCCACTTGGTTCTCAGAAAAAAGAGTAAGGGCGCAAATTGACCAGATCAAGCTCTCAAGTCCTGCAGGCCTCAGTAATATTCCAGCAGTGAATATTAAATCCAATAGTGACTGGTGGGCAACGGGTTTACTCGCTCCTCTTCTGCTGGATACCTTTAAGCACCCTTTACCCCTAGACTTGGAAGGGGCCAATAGTGAAACTTATATGAACAAGCAGTTGCAATATAATATGTCTTGCATTCACGCAAGTTTGAGCTATTGGCACTGTAAATGACAATGCCTTTTATTTATGTTTTGGGTTTTAAAACATAAATAAAAGGCATTGTCATTTACAATACTAATAACTAAAACTCTTGCAAATGCAAAACCTATCGCATTGCAATAGAGGGTCTTCTCAACCGCTTGTTAGATTGTAAATATCTTCAAAGTAGTGATCAATAATGCATTGGAGAAGATGTGTCCGTGTTGTAAATTACACAGACACAAAGTGTGAAGGTAGAGTTACATATGGTCTGAGCTATAAACACTAACACGCTAGAAAACCTTACGCTCTATGATTACAATATTGTGGCTCAGGAGGAAGGGCAGGAGGGGGGCTATTACCTGCCCTCACCATGATTTTAGTGTGCAGTGTGCATTTGCGTAATGTCATTGCTATCTTTGGCCAAATAAAGACCCTCCAGCTGTAGTATGGTCCTGGTTTCATCTCCTGGTGAAGACAAGGCTGTGGTTTTTGTCAGGCATGGAGGGAGGGATGGTCTCGGCTGCAGTTCTGGCCTCGTACAGTGCCTCTGATAATACTAGTGAGCGAGAGGCACTGAGGTAGTGGTGTTGGTATTGGTGGTGGTATTAGTGGTGGTGGTGGTATTAATGGTTGGCAATGTCAATGAGGAGACAGCATCGAAGAACGATGTATCCAAAATCCAGATGTGCGGAGACAATGCAGAGATAAAGCAGGCGCTGCGTGGATTGGACTGTAAGAAGCTGTTGATGTGTCGCTTCTTCAGCCGCAAACCAAGGCTGCATTCGAGTTGGACTGGGTGCCACAGACATTGGTGACACAGGGCTCCGTACTCGGACTGCAGTGAATTTTCAGCCACACGGCAGACACGGTGTCAATTCTTCAGCCACACAGCAGTCCTGCAACGAATATAAAAACAGGCGCTGAGGGTTGAAGCGTGAATTTCCTCACTAGTTTGCACTTCTAAGAGCCCAAAAATTCGACTTGGCACCACTTGGCAAGTCACAGCTCTTAGCAGAAGAGCCCTGGTACTGGATCAATGAAGTATTTGATAACCCTGAGTCTCCTTAACAGGATGCAAGCACGCACAAGCCCTTGGAAAACCTTGAAAGCAGAAGACAGAAAGCAATGTCCAGTCCTTTCACTCCCAGGATAGAATCAGCAAGCAGCAGGCCAGCACAACAAATTACAAGCAGAGTGTTGGTTCCTCCTGCAGCATCCAACTCTTCTTCCTGGCAAAATGTCCTTTAGTCCAAAAGTTTTCTGATTTGAGAGCGTCAGAGGTCCACTACTTATACCCCTTTCTGCCTTTGAATTAGGCAAACTTTAAAGAAAAGTCTTTGTAGTGCACAAGACCCTGCCTTCCCCTGGCCTGGCTCCAGACAGAATACAGTGGAGTGGAGACAGATTTTTGTGAGGGCAGGCACACCCCTATTGAGGTGCTAGTAACAACTCCTCCCACCACTCAAGCTCATGAAGGCCCATCAGCCTGGTGATGGCCCATTAGGATATGCAAAGCACACCACAGCTCCCTTTGTGTGATTGTCTAAAGTGAATGCACAAGATCCCAACTGTCAACCTCACCCAGATGTGGACTGTACAGACATGCAGAGGCATAGAATGTTTAAGCACGAAAACGCCCACTTTCTAACCGTTGCATTTTCAGACACGCAATTTGAAAACCAACTTCACCAAAAGGTGTACTTTTAATTTGTGAGCTCAGAGTCCCCTAGCTTCAAATCAATATCAGCCCCAATGAGAAGTTACACTTAAAAGATATTTCAATGAAATCCCTATGTTACCCCATGCAAGATATAGTCCTTACAGTAGTGAAAAAAGAAATTAGCAGTATTTCACTATTAGGATGTGCAAAACACCCCAGCACATGACCAAGCTTTTAAATGTACTGCACCCTGCCCCAGGGGCTGTCTTGGGACTACCTTAGGGAGACTTACATGAAGTAAAAGGGAAGGCTTGGGCCTGAAAAGTGGGTGTAATTGCCAGGCTGAAATGGAATTTCTTAAACTGTGTGCAAACACCCTGCTGTGGCAGGTCTGAAACATGTTTGCAGGGCTACTCATGTGGGTGGCACAATTAGTGCTGCAGGCCTGCTAGTAGCATTTGATTTACAGACACCTGGTGCCCTCTACTAGGGAAATCAAAGATGCCAGTCATGGATAAACCAACCACCAATACAATTCAGATGGAGGACATATGCACTTTAACACTGGTTAGCAGTGGTAAAGTACTGAGAGCCTTAAAGCCAACAAAAACAGGTAAAGAAAAATAAAGGGGGTTTGGGGGAAAAATTTGAAAAAAGAGAAGAAAAATCGTGCATTTTCAAGCAAATTTGAGAAAGCAGGAAGGTTAATAAAGCAATTGTGAAAGTGCAGTTATTACATTAATGGATGGCATAACATAGGTAGCTGCTTATTCAGTATAACCACAGAGCTTCATACATTAATTCAGCCAGAAGTAAATATTTGCGCTGTAATTATATGTTTTCCCTGCATCACGCAAAACTTCATCTATCTGAATGGACTATTATCTGGGAAGAAACAATCTGCATGCCTTGCATGTTCACATGTGAAAACATTCTCGACGTTCACAGCTCTGCATCGCAAAGCAGTTCTGCAGTTCTGCTGAGCCATAAAGGGCACCCAGTTTGAGATTGGGAAAATCACATTTACAGCTATTCATCTAGGCTACTATCAGGCACTCTGAAAGCCCAATCCCAACAACTCCCTCCTCAGTCCCCTCCTCACCCCAAAGGTAGACACAAATGTATTTTACGATGCTGCTTTTCCTGGCAGCCTCTTAACTTACGTGCCTGACTTTTGAGTGATTGTCCTATGCAAGAGGCACAGGGAGCGATAATCATAACTGTGCCAGGACAGGACAGGCTGCTAATGCTACCAAACAAACCTTGCTTCCTCCATTGGAGTTTACAGGGCCTTCCACACCCCCATGAAAAACAGAAATAATGGGGATAAAAAGTGCATATTAAAGAAGCTTGCACTTACATTTCCTGAAATGACCTAGGTTCCAATTGGAATTGGACACTCGTAGAGCTTCAGTTGGAGTGGGGTGAGGGGCTGCCAGCGGTGAGACGGCCACAGGTGGGGGGCTGACTGGGGTCTACTGGGGCTCAGGCTGGACGTCACGTGCAGGGGTCGGTTTAGGGGTACCGGTAGGGACTGGGAGGTGTCATGGTCCAAGCGTCGTCGTTCTAGATTAGAACAATAAATTACTTCACTGTAGGCCTAAGGCCTGTAACCTACTCAGAGCTTGGGTTCCACATGAGTAGCTGTTCTGAGAAGGAAGGAATGGCCCCTCCAGCAGCCACAGTAGGTGGGTGAGGGGTCGCATGCATGAGTGGCAGTGGTACAGGACACGTTCCAGCCCCTCCAGATGCTCAGCCTGACCTGCCTGGTCCCTCGGCCTCTATCCACTGCATCTAACCGGATCCAGAGTCTTCAAGGCCGCGGCGTACAGAAGGAGCCCGGCCTCTGGGGCAGGAGCCTGCCGGAGCCATGGCGGCCTCTGAGAGAGAGCGAGACACAACTCTGCCCGGAAGGGGCTGAATGAATCAACCCATCTTCAAGGACATGCCATGGAGAGTCCTGGTGTGTGACGGGTCATGCTCTTGCGTGTTTACTTTGGCCATTCTTGCCATGCCCGGCCCGGAGAGCGCATATTGTTTGTTAATGCCCAGGGCTGACTGGAGGAGCAGCAGCGCCCACTCACGCTCTGTGTCTTGAGAGCCGGAGGATTAAGGGGAGGGCAGAGAGAAAGAGTGCGGGTGGAAGGTATTGGGAGGGGCGGGTGGGAAAGCCTGCGAGGCCATAAATCAGTAAATAACGGAGATTAAACCTTTCCATATGCTCTTGAACAGGGAACAGTTGATGCGTGCATGAAGCAGGGCAGTGCACACATCAGGTGTTCTATAAGTGACCCTGGCACGGAGGGAGGCTCAAGAACAGATGGGCAGAGGCAGCAGAGCAGACACTGGGGGCACAGAGGACACTGCGCTGATGCAAGCCTGCCATCAGTGAACATGGCACAGAGGGGCGGAAGGACAGGTGGGCAGAGGCGGCAGTTCAGATACCGGGTGCACAGATGGCACTGCGCTGCGGCAAAGCCTACGATTAGTGACCCTGGTACCGAGGGGGCAGAAGGACGGACAGGTGGGAAGAAGTGGCAATGCAGACACCAGGGGCACAGAGGGCAGTGCAAACAGCGGGCGTGCTAGTTATTACTATAACTATATCAACTACTGGAGGAGGTACTTGCCCCGCGTATATGTAACAGTAAGAACTAACTGATACTCACTAAAAATGACTAGTACGGTAACTGAAGTAGTCTGGTGGTGATGACGACGGGTCGAGACTCGAGAGAGAAAGCACTGGCTGGGTGATGCGCACACACCACGAAGTGAGTCCCAGGGCCCCAGAACCGGATCCAACGTCTGCAGCGCTGTACGCCGCTAAATGGCCAATCACTGCATAACTACATAAAGTCAGACACAGTGATTGGCCATTATGCAGTGCGGCTGAGCCACCCACGTGCGGCATCCAATAATGGATTGCCCTGCCCTGCTGCGCGGTGACCGGCCAATCCTGGCACTGCATGCAGCACCAGGTTTGGCTAGGGGGCACACTGACTGCTCGCCCTGTTGCCCTTTCTAACGCTAGGGGCTGCCGCCCGGTTTAACCAGCACCCCCCTGGTCACTCGCTAATGGGGGAACTTAAATGTGCATGCTCGGGCTAGTTTCAGCCCCAAGCTTCACTTGCGCGCTAGGTACCACCTAGTGTCTGCGACTGCTGCTGCAGCTGAGTGAGTGCGTGGACTGTCACTCAAGCTGCGCAGCTGTCCAGCCCCCCTGCGCACAGCGCACTCCCGTTTAAGTCGGGTGCTGCCCGGATTCCCGACGGCGCTCGGATGATCATGATGAATATTTTTAAAAGACAGTGACAAATTATTTGCCTTGCAGTTGCGGGTCCATGGGCTAGTGGGGCTACGCCCCTACGCCCCAATGGACGCACCACGGCTGTTCTCTTCACTCTTGCTTGTATAACCTTGACAATCTCTTCGTACCAACTATGATCAGCCATTCAGTCTACAGTCAAGTGTCTCCGAAAGTCTGTGGTGTCAGGGTCAGGCTTGGAAAAAACTAGGCCTTGGCACCAAAATAAAAGTGGCTATCATTAGCAAACAAGCTAGCTAAAAAGGGCCTACATTAGCAAATCATGCAGGTTTTGAACTTGTAAAGCTACGCTGTATAGTTATTTTGCAAGGTATGGGAGACTGCATGCGTTTGTGTTTGCTGAAGACAATGCTTGTGGTAATATCAGGAAAATCAATAGTAAATGCCAACCTACCTGGCATAAAACAGTCTCACAACCTAATAAAACAAGCATTTTCAATGCAATAGGTCTCGCAGTTACCCAAGTTTAAGCTAATGGCATTGTAAATGACAATGCCTTTTATTCATGTTTTTAAAACAAAACAAAAAATAAAAGGCACTGTTATGTGAAATGTCAATAGCTCAAACTTGCATAAATGCAAGACCTATAGCATTGCAAATGCTTGTATTGCCTGGTATCCTCGGCCTCTCAAAACCTCCTGGGCAGCCCTGCCAACTCTTAAAATTTCAATTCCACTGTTAGAGGTCCTTTGGCCAAAGTTTCTGAAATGCAACCTGCCCCCTTTGTTGCCACACTCGCGTGTGCTTTCACCCCTCTTTTTGTGCCACCTTTATTATCTAACGCAGTGAACATGGAGTTCATTTCCCTTGGCTGGCATAGGGACATGTTCTTGTAGGTACTTCCAGCTTGTAACTAAAGAAACGCAGCATTTAAGAGGTTGCAGGGGCTAATGCTGTGCTCAGTAGGCGCTGCTGCTCGGGCACCTAGCATAGCTAAAAACCCATAACCCCTCCCACCCCCATTGTACCAGCTCCCCATCTACAGCCATGTGGTGCCAGGGCGCATTTCAACATGACAGGACTTCTTCGATGCTAAATCTGTCTGCACCTTAAAGCTCATGGGTTTGCAGCGTCCATGCTGGTTCAAAACATGTCCCTTCACTCTTCCTTCTTTCCCTTCCACTCTCTCCTCTCTTAAGAACCTATAAAGTGCTGCACTTTACTTTATCTGGCATCCATTTGTGTTGCTTTTTTTTCCTGCTATTGGTTAATAGCTAACTCATTCATTTACGAAGCATCGCTATTAACAGCGCCAATACCCCAAAATCTAACCAATGTGAGACCTATTGCATTGTAAATGGCTTTTTAAGTTAATTTTCAGACACTAGGATTCATAACCGCCAATGGGACGGTCCTGTAGCCATCCCAGCAGCACCGGGACACACAGTGGCAACCAGAGGCGCAACTAGAGCCATATTTCGGGGGGGACTAAGAAAAAATGTTGGGGGGGCTGAAACTTTAAGCAATAGGCAGAGTGGAGCTGCAAGGGCACTTGGAAGGGGTGAAACAACATCAAAGCCTCATTACCATGCTCATGGTCTTTTAAAGACCTGTGAAGTGCTTGGGTGCGGCTGTGTGCGTGCCCGGGAGCCGTCTGAGCCCGGGCTGCCACACATGACGGGGGGGCTGAAGCCCATTGATTCCAATGGGTGTTGCACGCCTGGTGGCAACGGGCACCCTACCACCTTAAATGTGCCCTTGTGCAGTTGCAAAGTCCTACGCCCCTCCTCCCCACACACCAAACATCCGATTTTAAAACTATGAGTAATCCTCTTATCACTTGTGTGGGGTCACTGGAACCAATGCCAGACCCAGCCCCGGCCCTCCGCACACTCAGGACTGCATCACAGTGGGTGCGGGAGGGGCAAGGACACGACCACTGCTTTACATTTAACTGCTGACTGAGGCAGGCCAGCTCTCTGTGTACATTCAATGTATGCAAAGCAATGTTTGCAAGACCCCAACAGCTGGCAGCACCCCGCCCACAATACAAACTTGATGTGTAATTACTACCCCGTTTAAATGCACGCATCTCAACCACAGAAGAACAGAGCAATGAGAAAGCGTGAGCGGTTTTCCACGGGCGCCTTCAGGTGCACAGGTGCCTGCAGGGACTCAAGGAGCTATATTACCAATGACTGAACGTGCGAACCTGCAGGTTACACAACGATCTCTGCAACATTGACTACATTGTTGGAATGGAAACCTGCGAGCCAAATTCATCCCCCGAGCGAGCGCAGAGCCCCTCCTCCCCGCCCCCACCCCGATCTAACTCACGATGATTCAAGTCTGCGATGAGAGATCTCATACACAGATCCCTGCAAAGACCGCCAAAGCCATGTCACCAGTATAAAGCCCCAAGCCTTGCTGGATATACAGGTGTGAAGCCGATGCCTTAACCCACTGAGCCGTCTTTAAGGATGTGCCTTTGAGAGCAGGGAAATGTGGTATTAAAACCGGTGGCTGACTTTTAGTCAATTAATTTATTTGGCGGTGGAGTTCACAAACTAACGCCCTTTTAGTGCCACATAGGCAGATTCTACTACCCCCAGGCAAGTCCCCCGACTGCTCACCCCCGCGAATCGGGCAGAGTCTAGCGACCCCAAGTCCGACCCCAGACCCTTTGGCCAGCTGCACCACCCTCTCCTGGCCCAGGACCGAGCCTCGGGCACAAGTCCTAAACAAGCGGCATGGCTGCCCACCCCTCGCGCATACCGGTTCCTTGAGCATGCGCCACTGCCATGTTTAGGTCAGGCAGTGATGCTCAATGACAAACAAAAAGTACGAACAGTGCGGACTAAAACTGTCGCTGGTTGCGCGTGCTTAGAGCTCTATCTGCTTATTTTTAAATAGCCCGTTTTATCTATTTACTTTTAATTTTATGTTTTGATTTTCCCTTGTTTTTAGCAACCCTGTTCTGCCCCTTACTTGCACCATAATTTCTCGGAAGCCCCACCGCTGCTTTGCGGGTCCGGTTCCGAGGAGGTGGTGGGCGGGGAGCACCATCTTGGATCAGGAAGGGAACTGTGGCCGCCATCTTGGAGCGTCCCTGCGCTTGTGGACTCTGAGAGCAGGCTATTTAAAGTACTCCTCTTGGCGCGCAGCGGTGACGCGCAGCGGGAGCGCCTTCCCTGCGCCTGAGTCGTGCCAGTCCTGCCCGTCTGCGCTCGTCAGCGTCTCGGAGGCGGACGAGGTAGGCCTGCTGGCCTTTTCCTTTCCTTTCTTCTTATTTTGGGGCATGTGTGCTTTTCTTGTCATCATGCTCTCCTATTCTTCCACGGAGTTACTTGCGCTGCGAAGACATACTACTACTTGCCATCATGTCTTCCTGGGTGGTCGAACTCTTAGGAAGGGCTGTTCGGGTTGCGGCTCGCGCATTCCCGGTCAGGAGGGAATCCTGCTCGAATCCCCACTCACGTACAACCAATGCTTTCTCCTTAACACCAGATCTCTCAGTAGACATTCCATTGACATCTGGAACTTGTTGTCGGACTCTAAAACATCTTGTCTGTTTTTAACTGAGACCTGGCTGGGAGAGTGCTCTGGTCCTAATCTGGTGACTGCCAATCCTCCTGATTACACTATCTTTAGGAGGGATAGAGTGGAAGGCGGGGGTGTGGCACTAATTGTGGATAAGCTCTTCCCTTGCACGACTTTTCCCGTTGATAATATCGCGGGTTGTGAAGCCTTAGGTTTTACCCTCAGGCTCTCTCCCCGTCAAACTTGGGTTGGGATCCTTATCTATAGAGCACCTGGGCCCCTCGGCTCCTTTTTTGATGAATTGCAGGCGGCGCTCTCCGTGCCCTGCCTTAGATCAGAGCACTGCATTCTATTGGGAGACTTGAATCTTCACATGGATAATATAGCAGATCCTGATACTATTAAGCTGTAGGACATTGCCTCCTCTCTAGGGCTGGCTCCTTACATCGCTAGTCCCACCCATATCAAAGGCCATACTATTGACCAGATATTGTCGACTAGTCCGATTGATGTGTCCCCGCCGCTTCCAGTCCTATGGTCAGATCACTTTTTAAGTAAATTTGTTATCCCTTCCTCTGCCATGACTTGTACAAGATCGCTGAAAGATGTTAGAGGGGTGGCCCTCTGACAGGATAGTAAAAGAGTTCACCTCCCCTTTCTTGAGCACGCCCACCCATTCTCATACCAAAGCTTGGATTAGCCAGCTTGGTGATTTTTTCATAAACAAAATTAAATCCATTCAGGATTCTTTCCCTGATGCTGGCCCTATTTCAGTTGCCAGCCACCTGACCACTTCACCCTTATCACTGGAAGGGAAAGGTCCTTTTCTCTCCGTTTTTCCTCCCATGCCTTCTGCTACCTCTCTTGATTTCCTGTGTCGGCTACAATCTGGCTCGCCACTTGATCCTTGTCCAGCGAAATGCCTGGGGAGAGTAGCGCCTGCAGTTAACACCTTGCTTAATCCGCTGCTCAATTGCTCCCTGATCACGGGAGAGGTACCTCTGGCTTGGAACCATGCCTTGATTCTGCCGCTGCTTAAGAAGCCCACTTTGGATCCCCTTATCCAAGCCAACTATAGACCGATCTCCCTCCTCCCTGCTCTGGCAAAGGTGATTGAGAAGCATGTGCATCTCTCCATTTCCAGCTTTATCGAGAGCAATAACATCTTGCATGACTCTCAATTGGGTTTCCGTGCTAATTTTAGCACGGAGACAGCCCTTCTCGAGATCACCGATGTCGTCGGAGAGACTCTTGACTCTGGGGGTAAGGCCATCCTGGTTATGTTGGATCTGTCGGCGGCTTTCGAGACCGTCCCCCACAATGGTCTCCCCTTAAGACTCTGGGAGATCGGCTTCCGTGGGACGGTGTGGAACTGGTTTAAGTCATTTCTGACTGGCCGCCGACAAATGGTCTGGGCACCTCCGTTCTCCCCCGAAATGCCGCCGCTGGAGGTGGGGGTTCCTCAGGGGTCTATCCTGAGCCCCACCCTCTTTAATATCTATATGGCTCCTCTGGCGGCGGTGGCAGAATCCTTTGGTGCCCGGATCATATCCTATGCTGATGACACCCGGCTCCTCTTTATGTGCAATAAGGGTGAGGCCTTCGACAGTAGTCGGATCAAAGAATGCCTAGGCGCTGTCTTTGACTGGTTTCAGCGGTACAGTCTGAAATGCAACTCCGATTAATCGGAGTTGCTTTTTTCAGATGTCTGCCTGATCCCAGTTGGAAGACATGGTGGCCTCAGGATATGTTTCCTCCTGACGTTGCCTCTTCAAACGCCAAAAATCTTGGTGTTCTATGCGATGACGACCTTTCTTTCAGACCCCAGATCATTGGGCTGTCAGGGAAAGGCTTCGGCATTTTGAAAATGCTGCGGAAGTTTCTTCCGTTGTTGTCTCTGCAACACAAAAAAATTATTGTTCAGGCTTTGATAGGCTCGCGTCTGGACTACGCGAATGCCCTTTACCTTGGCCTTCCCAAATATCTTCTGGCACGTCTGCAGATCATGCAGAATTCTGCTACAAGAGCCATTTTTTGTCTTCAGCGCAGGGCAAAAGCCTCGGAGTTGCTCAAGAGACTGCACTGGCTTCCTGTCTCTAAGAGAATTACTTTCAAGGTTTTGACCCTTGCCTTTAAGGCCCTTCATTCGATTGGCCCAAAATACATTGGGAAGCGTATGGCTTTTTATGCTCCTAAGAGGACTCTACGCTCGGCCTTGTTGGCCAAAGCCGACGTTCCCTCCATCAGACGTGCTCGTATTGGAGGTCCCTCCTTTCGATACTTGGCACCTCGATGCTGGAATGAGCTTCCCGTCTAACTGAGAAAAGCCAACAGTCTGTTCTCTTTCAGAAAGGAATTGAAGACCTGCCTTTTCTCCCAATAATATTCTTTCGGCCCTCAGTGAGTTGCTGTGTTGTGTACTCCTTTCCAGTTCTCTTTGCCAAAGCGCCGGGACACTCCTTGGAGTAACCGTGCGCTATAAAAGAGACCATATAACATAACATAACATAAAAACTGTAGTTGGTGACCGCTGCTTCCGGAGTACACAGAAGTCAGAACAGCCACTGAAAACAAAGGTAGGAAATGCACTAGCAACAGTAAGCCAATGGCAAGCAGCAGGAGAAACTACTGGCTGCTTGCCAACATATACAGATTACTTAAAGTCTCGCTGAGACAGCTCATGCGCTGAATCAGTGAGACCTAAAAACTCACACACTGGTCTTTCAGATTAGCCAATCAGCCACTGCCTGATTTCCCTGTTGGCCAGTCCAACACTGTGTGATGGTAAGTGGCCATACCTGGCCCATGAATCTTTCTAACACTCCTTTGAATAGTAGTGCTGTCCAGCGTCTGATTGGTAACGGGGGCATTCGGGCAATGCCCGAGGGGCTGTGGTCCGAGTTCCAGCTGAGGGCTGCTTTTGAGCAGCCTGGAGGCCGATTTGGGCGGCGTCTGTTGTTCGACTATACCTCTAGCGGCCCAGTGGGTGTCTGAGTGGCCTTTCTGGAGGGAGATGGGCACTCATTATCTCCCGTATAGCAGCAACAGGTAGAGGTGTCCCCCCTTTTCTTTCGCTGGGCCTCCCATTATTGTAGGCATACTGAGCGGGGCAGGGGGCCTGAGCAGAATTGGCCTCACTTGTTTTAAGGTGTGTTTCACTAGCGTAAACTGATGCGTGCATTTTTTTTACCGCCCCCCCCCCCTTTTATGTAAAATTACGCTGAAAGCAGTGATTTGAGAGAAGGCATTATGCAAATGTGGGCCGATTTTTTTATGCGTGCCCGGGCCAATTTTTAATCCCAATCCAACCCTGGTGCTGTCACACTGGGAGCATGATCGTGTTTGATAACATGTTTTGTGAATTCCTAATGCTGGTGTATTATGCTGTGGCAGAGAAGTTTTAAGGTTTAAACACCAGGCTACATACCTCAAGACATCATTGTGAGTACCATAACAGACTATAAGCCCAGACACTCAGAGAATCACATCCTAACGCACTCACTCGCGCTACTGTAAAAAAGAGGAATCTGCGGATTCATTAAGAGTTAAAAAGGTCCAACAAGCCTATGTAATAAATTTAGCAAAATGGAGTCTGAAAAGATACCAGATAACAAAATCAACAATTTTGAGGGTCGAAATGAGCAATATTCTCTCTCTAAAAAATAGTCATAACAGGGTTTCAGTTGCTCCTGGAAGCCTCTTGAACAAGGTTCCATACTACTATGGTAGATGACCTGACAGATGTGTAGATGCATATTTCATTCCATAACAAATACTGGCATCCTACACAATTATTCATGTAGGGGATGACGCTCTGATCGAATCTCTCCTTCCTAGGCCCACAATAGTTCGAGTGACTGGTCTAATTGCTGTCCAGTGCCCAAAAGGTAAATAGAAACACGAAGAGCAACAACAGCTTTTATAATCCTCAAGAAACAATGGACAATCAGAGTACACCTTAATACTTGCTAATTATAATTGTAAGCACACTGAGCTCTCACACATCCTTCTCAAGACATCGTCATCTAAGCAATGTAATCCAAGACCGAAAAAGAGCACCATTCCGGTCACTCACACAACACCAAAATACACCCCCCATACGTCCCCTGCAAGAATACCACTCTTTCTACCAATGACTCCCTAACTGTGTGGAGTGTTGCCTGTCCTGAAAGTGCTTCAGCACCTCATCAGACGTAGAAAGCGCTTTATAAATGCGACTACAAAACAGTTTACTTCATTGTCTCAAATCATCTTGCAGAACCACAGACTTACATTAATGCAAACATGTCTGCAGTAATCCTTGCAGATACATTTTTTCCTAATGCACACAAGCACGTTTACTTACTGTGTGTGGATCTCAAGATCTCAAAGTTCGACAGTGTTTGGAGTGCTGTGCTCACCTTTCAAGATTTCTTTCATTTTTGTGATTCGCAGTCCCTGCCAGGGGAAGCAGAGGGGTTGGAAAGATGTGACCTGTGCAGAAGCAAGGCAGTTTGATCGCAGAGACACAGCTGTAATCCTGTGCTCACCATCCTTTACAAGTCAGCGAGAGGGCAGGCCTTTTATATTCCTTCTGTAGTTAAGTTTACATTGAAAAAGAAAAGTAGGCCATTTTGTGAAACTTTGGTTCAGATATACAGGTTGGTTAATATCGGAGAAAAAAATATTTATAGCCTGATTTTGATCATAAATTTTAAATTCCATTATATCCTGTGGGATTTATATTTCACCTCACAGGATATCTGTCACGTGCCGGAGTAACCCGTCCACTGAGATCTAAATCAGGCCCTAAGGCAGCAAAATACCATCATTTTGGCGCAGCCATGCCAGGTCAGTTAAGTGTTAAGTGAGGGCCAGGAAAAGGGGGGTCCCAAAACGCGTTTTCCCCATGTTAATTCCCAAAGGACATTTGAACACATGTACAGCTCGAACTGCAGGATGGAATGGATTTGGTTAAGCAGATTACACTTTTTGTGAGTTGGTGTAAATCGGTTCAGTAGTTTCTGAGAATATAGATATTTAGGGATGAGGATCCTCTGCGGATCCACTGCGGGTAAATCCGTGGATTCATGCGCCAAAGTACAGCTTCACAGAAAAGTTGCAGCCACCATTTTAATTCACGAAGAAATGGTTCTTGGGCTTAAATTTGTGTTGTAATGTTTATAAAGGGTCAGGGTAGAGAGTCCATGACTACATGGAGGGGGGATACAAGTAGGCTGTAAGCATAAGTTGTCAAGTTAAAATAGAGGTATGTATTTTCTTTTTGACGTTTTCCGATATCTGCAGATTCACCCACATGGGTTCAGCGCAGCCCGCTGTGAACTCAAGGACGGATCCGCGAATATCAGAAAATTTAAAATATATATATATAATCAAACACCCACTCAAACAGACAGCCAAAAACTCGCAGGGACTCTCACACCCAGAGAAACTATCTAACATTCATTGTCACAGCCAGACAGACACTTTAGGAAAGTGCCTCTTTTGACATGGTTAGCCCCCGCTGTTTTCCAGATGTAATTTCGGATGCAAGTGCCCTGTGTCCTGCTAATCAGGTTCCCAGCCCCAGATCTCTTTCACAAAAACTGTATCACTATTGGCACCATTTCAGTTACCCCATAAGATCCTAAAATGTCCAGTCCATTCGGAGATGTAAGTGCCCAGGGAAGCCATAAATAGTACATGGGCTGGATACTTGTCAGCATGAGTTTCCTATCTCCATGATGACTTCATTGATGACTAAGGTGTTTGGTACTAAACATCTTATCTTAATAGGTTCTCATTGATGCCAGTGTTAGATGTATTAATAAAATCAAATTGAAGACTGTTTTAGAGGGTCCCCTGAAATCCTACTAAGAAATGGTTTGATTCCAGACTTGTTTTTGACAGCTTGCCACTACCAGACATGTTTCTGATGGGTTGAGAGCTAGCGCTCTCAGAGGATAGAGACAAAGCTTGCTCTGGGTGAAGGTGCTTCACACCTCCTCCAGGACAGGCTGGCCTTCCTGGGTGGGAAGCTTCAAAGGCAATGCCGCCTCTGACATCCAACCCAAGAAACTCCAGATAGTGGGGAGGCAAGGCCCCCTTTCATGCTCCACTTTTGATGGGAAAAATGTTGTGAAATTTAGTTAGATTAGGAGTCCCCACTTAGTCTACACCACCTCTAGGGTGCTGCAGGAGAGTTGAACCCCTTTCCTGAAGTTCCACCATCTTGAAATGGTGGGTAAACCCATTATCAGGGCTAGGTTAGTGCCTCTTCCCACAGGAAGTGGTCACTAGATGGTGTAGACGCCCTAAAGATAAGTAGCCCATTGGCTACTACCTGTCTCACTGTATAGCACCCCTAAATTCAGTGTTTAGCTGGCACCCTGAGAAGTGAACATCAGATTCAATTTACAAGACAATACCAGGACAAAGAAAAACCCCTGCTCAAGAACTTAAGCCCTGCTGCAGGAGAAAAAGGCGCCAAATCCTCCCTGCTGCTCCCAGGACTTGACAATCGCTGCTTCTGTAGCGCCCTGAAACCTGAAAGGACTTCAAGAACCCTGGAGAACGTCCAGCCTTCAATTAATTGCCATGAAGCTCCCTTGGAGTGAAGTTTTCACTTCCCCGCACACTAAAGGCATCCATCCTGTGAAGTCCGATTTGTTGACTTGCTGCAACCCAATGACCATGATGTAGCACAGAAGCAAGAAAAGATACAACAGCTCTGGAGGGTAAAATCAGCCTACTCACCAGGTTTTCAGGCACCAGGACCTATGAGAGCCGGGACATACCAATACCCAGAGTACCAGACCCACAACAGCAAACACCAAGAAGAAGAGTCCACTCTGGACTTCCGAAGTGCCAGAAGCAACCATCGATCATGGGGCATCGAGGCACACAAGACCCACTTCCTGAGTGGCCGGCTGTACTGAGATCACATCTTCATGATGCCTACTCCTGATTGTGAGGACCTCAATACTCACAACGGCCCATTTGTCTTTGTGCACCAGCTTCCAAGACACTCAGCATTCTGCTCCCGGCCGATCTGGGATTCTCCCAAACTTCTCCTGCTGAAACTTTGGACCTGGTCCCGATATCGACCTAAAAAGAGAAGGTGAACTTCGTCAGAGCATTGCCTGAATTTTTATGCATTTTTCTTCATTTCTCCATTGTTTCCCTTGGTGGAGGAATTGTGCACAAAAGTGGTACATTTTCTGAATTTTGAAAAATCGTAACTCCGAAAGTATTTGCCTTAGAACAGAACTGTGTTTATGGTCTTAAAAATTGTATACAAATCGACATTATTTTTACAAATTGGTCTCAGATTTATTCTGAGTTTGTGTCTTATTTATTGCCTCTCGAGCACAACAAATGCGTAACACTACCCTCTGATAAGCCTAACTGATCACTCACACTACCACAAAAAGAGAGTTAGTATTATCTACTTTTACCTCATCCTGCCTTTTGGTGATTTCCCACTCTCGCGACATAGTGTACAGTGAGGTGATTTCCTACAGACACCCTCACATCCACTGTCACAGGCAGGGACACCCTTTGACACCCAGTGCCACATGAAGACAGAAACTCACATCCGAGACAACGCATGCCATTACAACGTAGTCGTTACAATGACCATGCTGCTACATCGCATACCATTACAATGCAGTTCGGAACAACAACTTGTGTTGTAGGGGGCAGAAGGTGTTGGACAGACTGGAGTTGGGATTGTAAATTATACCATTCCAACATCCAGCGCCCCCTACAGCAAGTTGTTGTAAAGGTATGCGATGTAACAACACGGTCATTGTAACAACCGTGTTTTAATGGCATGCGTTGTAAATGCATGCAAACTAACGTCCCATATTCGTCAAACCCATTCACAAACCCATACAGACACTGGCTAACCCATTCAGATACCCTACGAACACTGTTACACTAATTCACAAACATATACAAAGACTCTTCTTGTCACCCTTACATGTATAGACATACTCTCACACCCACTCTTTTACCCATACAGCCACTGTTGTACCCATTCACAGACCCATGCACAGACTCTCTTGTTCGCATTTACACCCATACACACACTGTCACACCCATTCACAAACTTGTACAGAGACTCTCACATCCACACTTACATGTATATACACACTCTCATGCCCAACGATATACCCATTCTGGCACTGTTACACCATTCACCTACTCTCATACCCATTCAGAAACCAATACAGACACTGTCCTACCCAATCGGAAACCTATACAGAGACTCTCACATCCACACTTACATGTATAAACATACTCTCACACCATTCACATAGCCATATAGAAATTGTTACACCCGTTCATGCACTCTACAGACACTAGTACACCTATTCACAAATCCATACATAGACTCTCACATTCATACTTACACTGTTATAGAGACTTTGACACCTGCTCAAATACCCATATTAATCCTCTCAGACTCAGTATTACATTCATACAGACATGGTCATACCCATTCACAAAGCTATACGGTGACTCTCACACTCATATAAATACTCTCACTCATATATACATACAGATACTCTCACACTCATTCACATATCTATGCAGACACTCTCACATCCACTGATAAATCTATGCAGACACTGTCATATCCATTGAGTAACCCATACAGACACTGTCACACCCTTTCATAAACCTATAAAGAGACTGTCACACCCACAGGTACACGTATATACATACTCTCACACCCACTCATATAAGCAAACAGGTACTGTTGCACCCATTCACATACTCTAGAGAGTCGGTTACACCCATTCACAAACCCACAGAGATTTTCACACCCACACTTACACCCACATACTCTCACACTCATTTATAAACCCATACCAACACTATCACACCTATTTACAAACTTATACAGAGTCTTTTACACCCACACATACACGTATAGATATACTCTCACACCCACACATTTTCCAATACAGGCAATGTTACAACCATTCATATAATCTACAGACACGGTTACACCCATTCATAAACTCATACACAGGCTCTCACACCAACAGTTACACTCATACAGATATTCTCATAGCTACTCATATACTGATACAGAGAATATAACACCCTCTGAAATATCCAAAGAGACATTCTTACAGCCATTAAGATATGCATAGAGGCACATATGCCCCAAAAATAATTCCAATTTAGAGTCTCTTATATCCATTGGGAGACTCATTTAGAACTCGAAATTTTAAATGTTCTGTTTTGCATTGAATGCATCCTTTTGGTTTGAGGATCCAAGATGGATCTGTAGAGTTGATACATTAAAAAAAAAAAGTATTTACAATTAAAAATAATAACTGTTTGGGAACTAGGGTGGCTTTTAGAAGAGCTGTTGTGTTCATTGTGTGTATATGATGAGGGAGGACTTGTCACACAGAGGAGAGATGGACATGACATACACAAGAGAGATCTTGGGCCTGCGCGCTCTCTACTGCTGAGGCATTTTAATTGTGCTTAATTTTAAAATTTACTCGCGCCGCTGGCATCGCGCCACAGAGCTGCTAAGGGCTCATTTAAATCACACTGTTTACCTTTTCTTACTGTCTACTTAGGTGTCGGATTCTCAGGCCGGGGAACTAGCTCAGGCTCACCTGCATTTTAATTTGGTTTTCACCCGCACTTGGCGGAATATAGACAGTTTAGCGGGTCCGACCGCCATCTTGGGTTGGGGCGAAGGCTGGGAGCACTCCGGGCGCCATCTTGCTGAAGGCAAGGGACGCAGGAGGCGGACTTCCGCACTTGGTGAGCTTATTAAAGCCGCCAGGGTGCAGTTCAGGTTAGATCTTGGGCCTGCGCGCTCTCTACTGCTGAGGCATTTTAATTGTGCTTAATTTTAAAATTTACTCGCGCCGCTAGCATCGCGCCACATAGCTGCTAAGGGCTCATTTAAATCGCGCTGTTTACCTTTTCTTACTGTCTACTTAGGTGTCGGATTCTCAGGCCGGGGAACTGGCTCAGGCTCACCTGCATTTTAATTAGAATTTCACCTGCACTTGGCGGGATATAGACAGTTTAGCGGGTCCGACCGCCATCTTCGGTTGGGGCGAAGGCTGGGAGCACTCCGGGCGCCATCTTGCTGAAGGCAAGGGACGCAGGAGGCTGACTTCCGCTCGGTCTAATATCATTTAAAGATGGAAGACCAAGCGCGCAGCGGTCACGCGCAGCGGGCGCGACGTAGGCGCGCCGGAGGTGAGCCAGAGGTAAGCCCGTTTGCGCCCGTTCGTGCAACGGGAGTACCTAGGGCCGCTACCTCTGGTCTTTTGCACTCCCCCGCCTAGTTTATTCTCGGGCCGCCCTTTTGGAACTAAGACCGACTCAGGCGCCCCTGAGGGCCACTGCTCTACCCCCATCTCAATCTCTGTCTTGTGGGCTGCTTAACGTTCGGTCGCTTTGCAAGCACCATTCAGAGATTTCCTACCTGATCGATTCCTCAGGGCTGGATGTGTTGTTCCTAACCGAAACTTGGACTCAGGAGGACTGCCTAGTTGAACTGGGATTGGCTTGCCCCCCCCAGGCCTTAAAATCATTCACATCCCTCGGCCAAAGAACAGAGGTGGTGGAATTGGTATCATCTATAGAGAAAAGCTGGGCCCTTTCCAGCTTAAAATTAGTGATGGGGATGAACTGATGGGGTTCTCTATTAAAGATCTGGAGAGAACACTGCTTACGAGTGTGTTATGCTATCGTCCACCGGGCGCGGCACCCTCCCTATCAGATTTCCTTAACCTGATATACGATCTATCTAACACTCACTCTAAGCTGCTGGTCCTGGGGGACTTCAACTTATGGCAGGGGGCCCACTGGATGGGGCGTTTACGACACTCTGCCAAGCTTTTGGTGACATTCAGTTGCAGCAAGTGGTCCGTTCAGCGACTCATAGGGGAGGTCATGTCCTGGATTTGATTTTCGCTGACGCTCAATCATTAGTGGTCAACGATATACTATGCCAATGCTGGACCGAACACGCACTTGTGGCTTTCTCCCTCTGCATAGGGGACTATCCCTCTTGAGCAGCCGGGGTTGGACTATCGAAACTGGGTAGACCTTGGTCTCGACTACTCAGTTCATCTCCACTGCCTTCTTTACTACCAGACAATTTTTGTCGGAGTAATTCGGTGGAGGAAAGCTATCTTACTCTGTGCCGGTCCATTACCGATACGCTTGAAAAGGTTGTGCCCCTGCGGAAGTCTCGAGGGAGAGTGAACCGGGCTTTTCCCTGGTATACAAAAGAGCTACGACAGTTGAAGTTGAGCTGCAAATGCGCTGAGAGAGCTTGGAGGAAGCAGTACTCAACCTCAGCAAAAGTCTCATTCAGGCTCGCATTGCAGGGCTACAAGGCGCAGATTAAGCCGGCTAAGGCGGCCTTTCTGGAATCCTCCTTGAATCAGGCACCTAATAAATCTCAAGCCCTGTTTAAAATAGTTAGGGACTTGTCCCACCCTGTGTGTGTGGCTAATACGGTCCCCGCGTCGCAGGCCCTGTGCGATTCCCTTGCGGGTGCTTTTGAAGAGAAGACTGCAAAGATCTTAGAGGGCTTAAAAAATCCTTTACCCGCTGCTCTCGGCTTGGGAGCTCCGGTTGGCCCGTTCAGTCGACCCCGGCCAGTTGCTTCTAGCCTTGACTTGGGAGTTCCGAACGGGTTACCCAGTCGACCCCAGCCGATTGACTCTGCTCTCATATTGGGAGCTCTCGGTCCGGGAGCTCCGGTTGGCCTGCCCAGTCGACCCCAGACGGGTGACTTTGGCCCTAGTCTGGGAGCTCCGGACAGTCCACCCAGTCGACCCCAGCCGAGCGTCCCAGTTCTTCGCTTGGGAGCTCCGGATACTTCCTCCAGTTGACCCCAACTAAGACTCTTTCCCTGTCCCTCCTTTGAGGAATTCTGCAGCCTGGCACATACGGTGTCCTCGGGCTCTCCGCTCGACCCACTGCCTCCTAAATTCTGGAAGGTTTTCCACGCAGAACTTTTTCAGCCTTTGTATTCCATCTGCCTCCAGTCCTTGGAGTTGGCATCTGTGCCCGAGTGCTGGAAGCTAGCAGTAGAGTCACCTCTGCTCAAGAAACCAACGTTGGACCCTGCCTGTCTTCCCAACTACAGGCCAATCTCTTTGCTCCCTTTCCCTATCAAGATCATGGAAAAATGGGTGACTCGTTCACTCTCAGGCTTCCTGGAGAATATCGGATGGTTCGATGAGGCACAGTTTGGCTTCCGCCCCGGGCACGGGACGGAGACCGCGCTGGTAACCGTATTGGACAATCTTCGTTCGCGTGTCGACAGTGGTCGGGCAGCCTTTTTAGTGCTGCTCGACATGTCGGCCGCGTTCGATACGGTCTGCCATCGGACCCTTATCAGGAGACTAGAGGAATGTGGGGTCACAGAGGGTGCAAGAGAATGGCTGATATCCTATCTTGGCAGCCAGCAACAGTTGGTTTCACTCCCTCCATTTCGCTCTGAGCCAAGGAAAGTAGGGCAGGGGGTCCCACAGGGCTCGGCCATCAGCCCTATACTTTTTAATCTGTACCTCCGCCCCCTGGTCCAGCTTATAAAATCTTTTGGTGTCTCTGCTTTTAACTACGCCGACGACACCCAGCTGGTCTTTTCTTTGGAAGGAAACAATGCGGTCTCGCTGGAGACATTTCATTGCTGTATGGCAGGCACAGTGGACTGGCTACGGGCTAACTCCTTACAATTTAACAGCTCCAAGACGGAGGTGCTTTATTGTTCCATAGACCGGATACCGCGGGTACTTCCAGAGAACTTCTGGCCTGCCACCTTTCTCGAGCCAGTGGCGGCGGCGGAATCAGCTCGTAACTTGGGGGTGATCTTCGGCCCAAACCTACAGCTTGACATGCATGTCAACAAAACCACTTTGACGTGCATGATGCTGTTACGCATGTTGCTTAAAGTTCAGCCCCTTCTCCCCGCTCAAGCCAGGCCGGAAGTAGTCCGCGGTACCATACTAAGTCGTCTAGACTACTGTAATGCGCTACTTCTGGAGGCCCCAAAAAACCTGTTGGGGAAGTTACAAAGGGTGCAGAACATGGCCGCCAAGTTGGCTCTCTCCCGCCCTAGGCCTAGCTCCTCCACTCTAGCTCTAAGAGATCTACACTGGCTCCCGGTACACCTGCGAGTGCTGTATAAAGCTGCGTGTCTGGTGTTTAAGGCAGTACATCAACAGTGCCCAGTTCCTCTGCAGAATATGTTTGCCTGGTATTCTGCCTCGCGGCCCCTCCGCTCTTCTTCGGCGCAACTGCTTGTAGTCCCGAGGTTTCAGAGAGTTAGGATGGGTGGTCGCTCATTTAGTGTTTCAGCGGCCAAACTTTGGAACTCCCTGCC
Organism: Lissotriton vulgaris; assembly: GCF_964263255.1. Classification (NCBI taxonomy): domain Eukaryota; kingdom Metazoa; phylum Chordata; class Amphibia; order Caudata; family Salamandridae; genus Lissotriton; species Lissotriton vulgaris. The sequence goes on along the minus strand of NC_141698.1, from coordinate 403,900,665 downwards.
ACTCTCCTTGAGAAGCCACAGGGACTACCTTCTGTTCAGGAAAGCGTTAAAAACGCATTTGTTTCCGAAAATTGCTTGAGCAGTGAAAAATGCAACCGTTCGAAGATCAAAGCGCCAGGATGCCCTTTGGGTGACAGGACTGCGCTTTATAAGTATACAAAATAAATAAAATAAATAAATAAATGACAACATATACGATTGGATGAAATGTTTCAAGTTGCTCAGAACACTGTGTTGCCTTTGACCATGAAGTGAGTACCATCTCTTCTATATATATTACCTGCATGTTGAATCACAGTTTACTATCGTAGATAGGTTAGGGTCCCTGAGACATGCTGAAACAGTTTTATTAACATGTTTCCTGGCTTTGTCTCTTTGAGGACAAAATTGAGATGACCAGTTCCATTTCTGCCTCTGGCACATGTTAGAGAACACCAAGGAAGTTTGAGGGAAACGTTTCATAATTCGTCCAAAGGTATCTTTCATTAGGATTTCCAGTCCTACCCCAGTCAGTGTCAGTGTTGAGGTGATGTGACTTGGTTCCATGCCTAAAGTTGGGGATCAGCTTTATTACAAGTGTGCTCAGGACAATGCCACCATAGAGCACAACCATGAGGTCTGGATGTTGGTTATTCATAATGATTTCAACTAATGGAAGCAATTAGTGCCACTTTAACCCTCTCTGCATAAACCAACTGATATTCATGTTAGGAAAATCCAAGTCCCTGCCTAAGCCACTCTCTCTAACATATTCTCTAGCCCAGAACACAAAGCTGTGACCCACACTACACACTCCAAATATTTTGAAGGATGGAGCAGTAGCACACAGGAGAAAGCTGCAGTTGAATGAGGAAGTTTTAAAGTGAAAGGCAGTTAAAAATGGAGTTTAGTAGTAAGAATTTGATAGATCACATTTTATTGGTTGTTCTAACTATATTGGTGCATGAAGCTAGGTAGTGATTTTATGATAAAAGCAACTAGATGTTGAATTGGCTTTTGAGAAAGTAGAGAAAGTGTTGTTATTTCGGATATGCATATTATTTGAAAAATTCAACCACACCTGCTGTATTTGATTTACAGGGGAGCATGGTGCTTGCAAAAACTCTTACGAACTTCTGACTTACTCGTCCTAGAGAATGTTTCAAATTCTGTTACCATGTTAGCAGAGCTTCAGGAGAATTAGGTGAAGGGAATTGAAATTACTGGACTGTGACTTTGTAGTTGTAGTTCTAGTGCAAAAATTGATTGAAACAATGATTAGGTGAAAAGAGATTTTTGTATTCAAGGAGGAGTATATATGGGATTGTTTGATAAGAACTTGTAAAAACCAATTTCATACTCCTGTGAATCCACAAATCCAACCACGGAGATACGCGGGCCGCACTGAGCACTACAGATTGGTCCACAGAGACACATGGGGGGCCGGGCTGAGCCCGGCAAACAGATCTGCTGATTCTGCAAAAACTGGTATGACATTGGACCATGATCTGAGGAGTGTTGGAAAAGATTTAGTATAAGAAACAGTCCGCAGATCTGTAGCATAAATTCAATAATAAAGAGAGATTGTTATTCGCTTTATGATTGAGTAACCTTAACTATTCAGAAAAGGGGATGGTGATGAACAGAGTGTCTGAATTAAGCAGACCACTCTTACCCAGTCCAAAGATCAGGGCTTGATCCATCACCGTTTTTCAGCTCACTGCACCATCCCAGCTCAGAACCTGGCTACATGCAAATTAGTCTGTTCCTGTCCCAGTGCATGATGGGAACAGGGCAAACCAAACTACCAAGCCAATTCTTATACTGGGAAGGAAACAAGCTTCCGGGGACCGGTTTCTGGCATTTCAGCCGTCGTCGGCCCGGCTTGCTTGAATCCTGATGGTGCAATGAGCAAGGGACTCACATCTGAGTATACCCTTCCACGCTTATGGTGGACAAAATTATTCAGAAAAGGGGGTTGTGATGAACAGAGTGTCTGAATTGAGCAGACCACTCTTACCCAGTCCAAAGATCAGGGCTTGATCCATCACCGTTTTTTAGCTCACTGCACCATCCCAGCTCAGAACCTGGCTACATGCAAATTAGTCTGTTCCTGTCCCAGTGCATGATGGGAACAGGGCAAACCAAACTACCAAGCCAATTCTTATACTGGGAAGGAAACAAGCTTCCGGGGACCGGTTTCTGGCATTTCAGCCGTCGTCGGCCCGGCTTGCTTGAATCCTGATGGTGCAATGAGCAAGGGACTCACATCTGAGTATACCCTTCCACGCTTATGGTGGACAAAATTATTCAGAAAAGGGGGTGGTGATGAACAGAGTGACTGAATTAAGCAGACCACTCTTACCCAGTCCAAAGATCAGGGCTTGATCCATCACCGTTTTTTAGCTCACTGCACCATCCCTGCTCAGAACCTGGCTACATGCAAATTAGTCTGTTCCTGTCCCAGTGCATGATGGGAACAGGGTGAACCAAACTACCAAGCCAATTCTTATACTGGGAAGGAAACAAGCTTCCGGGGACCGGTTTCTGGCATTTCAGCCGTCGTCGGCCCGGCTTGCTTGAATCCTGATGGTGCAATGAGCAAGGGACTCACATCTGAGTATACCCCTCCACGCTTATGGTGGACAAAATTATCCAGAAAAGGGGATGGTGATGAACAGAGTGTCTGAATTAAGCAGACCACTCTTACCCAGTCCAAAGATCAGGGCTTGATCCATCACCGTTTTTAGCTCACTGCACCATCCCAGCTCAGAACCTGGCTACATGCAAATTAGTCTGTTCCTGTCCCAGTGCATGATGGGAACAGGGTATGAGAGTTGTGTACCATTCTTTAGCTTGGTTTTTACAGATTATCAGTGAAAAAAATTCTAAGTGATAATGAAAGACAAAAATACAGATCACCAAAAACACTTATGCGTAGTAAAATGTAGTGTAATTGAAAAAGTATTACTACAGGGATCATTGTATATAATGTGAATGAAAGTCAGTAGAATGTTCTTAACATTGAAAAATGAATATAGATAATACCTTTGTGATAACCTGAAGGAAAACCTGTAAAAATAGCAAGGGAAGGTTGCAGTTTCCTGTTAGCAAAGAAAACTGGATTGTGAGGTAGGGTATAGGTAGGGATTACAGCAGGGGGCTATGCTATTAAGAGCTGAAATATATTCATGTCAGTTTTAGTGAGTTCCACAGCAACTTTCAGTCATTCATGCCGACATATATATGTATTCTAACATGCATGCTGCAACATACGTAGCCAATAATAGAAGGGTAGAGCCAGTGACACAGCTGGTCAGAAGAGTGTATTCAGGCACACACCCAAATATCTCTTCTTTTACAATAGTATTTCAAACAGTGGATTAGTTAGTTATATATCCTACTACTTACCATATTTTCATGAATATCTGGTGGGTTACTTATAGAGGTACTCATGCACTAAGTGAATTATGTAGCCAATAGTAATAGAAGATACTAAGGTATCCATACAAGTGCTTCTTTAATTATACCTCATTGCTTGCACTGTAGATTGTGAGTGTGCACCTTTAGTGCCAGGCAGCCTATAAGCCACAGGTGACATCGCAGCAGGAAGCGTCAACACCGCGAGCTTGTGCCCGGAGGTGCTCTACAAAATACTGCTGGGGCTCCAGCTGTGCAGGGAAGAGGATTGGCCTGGGGCAGCCTACAAACCGCAGGTGAAATCGCGACAGGAAGCCGCTGATACCACAGACACCGTCAGCTTGTGCCTGGAGGTGCACTACAAAAAAATCTCTGGGGCTTCCGCTGCATGGAGAAGAGGATAGGACGGTGCAGCCTACAAGCTCTAGGTGACATCACGGTAGCAAGCCTCCGACACCCCCAGCTTGCACCCGGAGGCGCTCTACAAAAAAATGCTGGGGCTCCTGCTGCATGGGACATGCCCAGGAATATGCCCTGATAAAGACCGGGCCAAGAGCAGGCCCGTTGTGCCCATTAGCATCCGGTCAAGGCAGGGTTGTGCCACCCCTCTTGGTATCTCTTTGGCTCATCAATATTGAGATACTGATATTTTTATTGTTCCCACTTCTGCTGTCCCCCAGGGCATATAGGCGTTTGTTACCCACTTGAGTGGTCCTGCCCAGGCCAACATAGAACAATAGACGCCAGTTGGGGCCAGCCTATTGTTATTGTACTTTAAGGGTCATTTTCTTTTCAGCATTGGGAAAGCAGAGAGCACGGATGAAAGAAAATAGAGTATCGACATATGATCGTGACCTAAATAGAGAATTTATCCCGACCCATCGAAAAATATACTGCATTAATGCATAGTTCAACCTAACGCCATCAGGATAGTGGTAACCTTCGTTTCTGCTACCTAAGTACTGCACACATCAATATTGTGCAACCATTTGGCAGGAAGATTCTGAACACCCGTTGAGAGGCAATTAGACGTACAGCAGGAAGGAAGAAATACTGATAGCATCTTGACGAGGTGTACCTGCAGCTGCATCGCAATGATATCTATATAGTGGGATAAATAGAAGATTTAAAAAAAAGCCACCACATGTCAAGGATAGAGACATTATATGTCTCATATTACTCCAGGGCAGTGCTACCTAGACACCTACGAGTAACCACGGTGACGGAGTCCTGACAAAGGCCAAGCCGAAACACGTTGTTTGTCAACAAGCCGCCAGTCTCTGTGCATAAAGTTTTGTGTGAATTATGGGTTTTAATATACACTTCTTTTGACTAAAGTTGAAAAAATAGAAGAAAATTATGTGTGTACATATGAATTGAAATGATGTCAATCTCGATATTTAAAACACAGATTCATGATAGCATATGAAATGTATTTAATGGAAGGAAGGCACTCCTTTCTTTTACAATATATAATTTTGTTCCTCTTATTTATCACATGCGTGCTGCAGCGGTGGCACGTTTGTCCTACTCCCGTGCCTGCTAAACTACCAACCTAACTTGAGTGGATCAACCACTCAACCTCTGCGCACTGTTGCTACTAGTGAATCACACTAGTTAAATCATCATTTTCAATTTCATTTTAATTCTTTCACAAAAATTTTTTTCAACATAACCACATTCACCTTTCTCCTTTGAAAGTGTGATATTTAATCATCAATTCTTTTACAATGAATTCAAACATATATTCACAAAACAACAGTTCATAATTTCACTGTATCAGCAAAATACAATCTTTTCTTTGCAACTATTTTTATTATTATTATTTTTGTACATGATATCATGTTGCAGTGAGCATCTGTGGGTTTTTGAAACTTGAATCTGATATAACTGGATATTATATTCAATTTGCTGACATAAGATTTTCACATTTTTAGGCCCCTGAGGAAGAGTCCATCTAGGACTCGAAATGCATCGGGCTACATCAACTTTAAGTTGCAAAGAAAAGATTGTATTTTGCTGATACAGTGAAATTATGAACTGTTGTTTTGTGAATATTTGTTTGAATTCATTGTAAAAGAATTGATGATTAAATATCACACTTTCAAAGGAGAAAGGTGAATGTGGTTATGTTGAAAAAAAATTTTGTGAAAGAATTAAAATGAAATTGAAAATGATGATTTAACTAGTGTGATTCACTAGTAGCAACAGTGCGCAGAGGTTGAGTGGTTGATCCACTCAAGTTAGGTTGGTAGCATATGAAATGTACCAACTGTCAAAGGGAGAGAATGCACGTGGTTCATAATTTAGTATTAAGATTGTAAATATATTTATCTCTATCTATACATGATTTAAAAAAAAATCTACAAAAAAGTATAAGAATATTAATAAGAAAACAATAAACTGTTTATACTTATTCTGTATTAGTATTTGTGTTTTTACTGATTGAGTAATTAACATAGTCTAGAGTTGACATGCCTGCCTAATGTAAATCATAACGTGCCTAGTGTTTCCACTTTTCCAAGCAGTCATTTTTATGTGTATCCACTAGCATCTGTATTGCCAAACATGAGTCATTATGGGCAAATGGAAGATGAATGCAGGCGCATCTGGGAGAGACACTATTACTAAGAAAGACTCCTTTTTGGTCAGAGCCATGAGTGTTAACTGCAAGTAAATAGCATTGAATGTAAGGAGACCTTCTCTGGAGACAGGGAGAAGCACTCGGGGATTACATCCCCCTATTGACTTTGAGGGAGCAGATTGTACCTTGCCAGAAGTTATGCTAACCTTTAAATTTATGCATGCTGATGCCACAGAGACTTATCAGATGATGACACCATGCTATTTGAAACTCCGGTTAAAAAGAAGAGGACCAGGGGAAGAGAGCATCCCAGTCACACAAGAGGGTGGTCTCTCTGGATACATGTGCCAACTCTGACTTAGATCATGTAATGGCAAGGTTACTCCCTAAGCTAGAAACATTGTTTAAAAGCATGTCGACCCCCATTTTGTTGCATCTTGAAGGGATAGAGGTTTGGTGTGACCTCTTGATTTTAGTGCTCCTAATAGTAAGGCCATGACAGCGACCATGGAATCCAGTTGTCAGGCTGGGCCGTCATCTGAGGATTGTTCTGTTTTGGGGGGCTCTAGTGATTGTTATGGCAACCATCACTCAAGGAGGGTTTTATGGGACAGGATTAAACTGTGTTGTGCAGTCCTCAGCTGTCTCCCGACAGTTGGATCTCCTCAGAGGTCCACTTCAGTCCACTAGAAGTAGTGCTATTACATCCACATTGAGTGCGCCTCTCATGGCACAAGTGGGTGACACTACCTCCCTACGCCTACCCCCAAAGTCAGCACCCTTGGTTGTTACTTTCATAGGGGTTCCACCTATCCAGCAAGGCACAAAAGACTCCACAGTGGACCTTATCCATAAGGTAAAACACTGGTGTGATAGAACCATAGCGAAAAGGCATTTTTTTCATCCCCATACGTTATTATGGCAAGAAGAGTTGGTTGGGTGTGTTCTAGGTGAAGAAAAACATTGACAGAGAATGTGTCATGGACAGTTTGAGGCACCCTACATATACAAAAGCCCTAGTTCAGTGGAACTCTTCCCAGGACTTAAGTAGAAAGTTCAAAATTGTTCCGGTACAATATATTTATCCCAGGCAGTAGTGGTCAGTTTACCCCCCAGGCCCCTCAAGATGTATCATGGTGAATTGCCAGGACTGATTTTTCACTTGAAAATAGGTTTACCCCCTTGATAGGGCTAGATGATAACAATTTACAGATGTCACAACAGGATAGGTTGCCGGGCCCCAGGTACACGGGTCCAACAGATTCTGTATCCATTTTGTCCTATCACCTAGCCCCAAGTTCCTCTTATTCCCTCTTTTATGAGGGTTATGACATGGAGTTTTGCAGCAGATGAGTAAAATGGTTAGAAACTACTGGGGGCTGTCACATAGTTGCTCAGCAGGAAACATGGGACACTGGAAAATCCTTCTAAATGGATGGATTTTCCTCTTTTAAGGTTGCGTTCCCTTCTCTGGCAGGACGAGCAAAGGGAGGCCTTCTTGTCCTGGTCTCTCTTAAAATTCCATCCTCAGCCAGCATGGTGGAAAGTGAATCACCCACCCTGCTGGCAGTAGAGTTGGTGATCAAAAATAATCCCCCTTTATTAAAAGTACATTTTTATAGTTCCTTTTGTAGAAGTTCCGATGTTGAACATTTTGCTACTATAGAGTTTTAAAAAAAAATAATGGGGAGACGAGGACCTCCTATCGTCAGGTTTTAAACGTGGGGGATTTTAACATACATCTATGTCAACTAGGCTGCACCCTTGTAAAAGGTCCTTTGGATGTAATTTTCACGGTCACCCATTTCGGGCATACAGAACAAGGTCTTTGCTTGGAGCAGCTTTTAGCGGTTAAAAAACCTGCACTGCCTGGAACAGTCAGGGGAGGGTGACATTGTTCCTTCTTTTTCTGGTGGGGCTTGTTCCTCTACTATTGATTTTAATATGTTATCTGTCCCTCTGGTTCCTGCAGTTAATGCAGAAAGAGTCTCCTGGAACATCTTTAGCGACTACAACCCCATAATGCTGGAACTAGCCTAGAATCTAGATTTAATAGGAAGAAGGGGAAGAGTCTTCCGAATAGTGAAATTATTAGAAGGAACCAAGCTCGTATGCTTATGTGGGAAGCAGTGATAACAGAGCCATTTTTAGAGAACATATATTTAGCAAGTGTGGGTGACATTGCATTATATCTCAATAGTGGAACACAGGACAGGCTAGCATTAGATGCTCTTAATAAATTAAGTAATGAGATTGCTGATAATTTTACTTTCCACAGAAAGATCAATGAAAGAAAAAAGGAAAGATGGTTTGATGGTAACTGTTGTAAGACCAACAGTTACCAAATAATTGCACTCAAGCAGCAACCTAAGGAAGACGACAAAATCAGGGCATTCAGGAGAGCTCATAAATCTGTGACCCAGCAGAGGAAAAAGTTAATTAGTGGGTAGGTGTGGGAAAACCTGTGCCAGGTCAACGTGTTAGCTAACAGATTTTTAATTTTAAGAAATAGTAAACAGCCCATTTTTTTCAGGCTCAGTAAACTCTAGAGTGGCCTGTCCTATTACTTCGGAGAAATGGGTCCAACATTTTGCAAAAATTTCATTACAAGAACGGAGGCTCACATTATGCAATGACTTTTAATTGCAGATCCAAGCCAGTCGCATCACAATACAAAGGTTCCAATAAGAACACTGAGATAAAGTAATACACAAAACATAGCAACCATCAGCCTCTTTTAAATGCGGCTCCAAGCAGATAAGTAGCTTACTATCTTCTCTCCATACTTTCATTAATATTGTGCTTTGGTAACTATATAGAGTTGTATTTGGGGGTTTGCACGAAGAGTGGTTTTATTCCCACCTCCTCCCTCCCCCCCCTCCCCATGATCTGCAATTTATGGAGATTATCCTCTCTCTTTCTTGTATAACCTCTGTTTTTTTTCAAGTTGTCTTTAATACGCCTTTTCCCTACAGTTAGATCGTACAGGTGTGCCTTAACCTTCAGGTTCTTTGTTCTCTATGCTCATTATTGCTGTTTTTCACAGTTTTTTCCCCTGAACCTTGCGCAGTTTTTAAACCTTGTAGGAGCTTTTTTTGGACTCCTCGCGCTGTTACCCCTAGCGCTTGTGTTAATCTTTTAAAAATAAAATTTTAAAAAGAAACGTGCTTTGAGTGCCTTACGCTGTAGTTAACCTCGGCGCTTATATGAAAAAACGAGCGATGAACTCCTCGCACTGTTCCTCGAGTGAAGCACTACCCCTGAATAATTTATTTAAGCACTGTACTTGCCAGGGTAATTGATCCGAGCGAAGCTGCTGGAAACGATAGACTGAGCGCATTTCATCCTCTCCGTGATCTCTGATCGCAAAGATGGCAGGACGCGCATTAGAGGAAAGTTCCTTGGCGAGCGTCACGTTTCGTGAGTATACCGCCTAGGAACTTTCCTCACTCACACAGTTTGAAATTCGCTGTTTTGACCGCGTTTCGCAGGAGGATTATCGATTCGTCATTGTATCCATCGAAATATTGAGAAATAACTCAAAATATTAGGAAATAACTACCCTATTCTACTTTTATGCTCTTACTGCTGCATAAACTCCACATTTTATACATTGGCCTTCTTTCAGCCATATGCCCTTAAAAAAAGATATCATTCATATAATTTAAAAAAAAGGGGGTGATTAATTGGAAATTCTATTTATATAAAAAAAAAAGAAGGGGCAAGATGGAAAATTACTCAGATTCAGATATGAACAATGCAACACTTCCTAATTTTAATAAGGAAGATTTTCGCATTATGATTAAAAAAGAAATGAAAACCTGTATGCAAGAGACCTTTGCTCAGTTTGTACTCTATAAAAGACCACTTCCCTCTCAGGAAGATGTGTCTGATGTGATTGCTCATAAGAAAGTTGGAGTTAAATGTACAAAGAAGACTAACCACACTATTTCCGAGACCAATGAGAGCACGGGAGGTCCTAGCACCTCTTTTAATATTGGTGGTCTTAACACCACAAAATATTTGGAAGGTCTTCGCACCTCAACTAATAGAGTTGTCTCTTATGACACACAACACTCGGGTGCCCTTTGCGGCCCAAATACCTTGGATGCCCTTAGCGGCTCACTATCTCAAAGTGCTCAAGACTTCCCAGAGGGCTCGGATAATAATAATGATGATGATGATGATATGGATCTAGACGGATACGTTCTGGAGTTAGATGATGGGGATGTAGGAATTTTTGATGATGAGGACGAAACTCCTTTTTCCTCGAAGGACAGTATTCTAAACCCCCTTGGAGAGGAAATGTTCTCCCCTCTTAATTTAAAACACCCTCGTTCCTCGCATTGGTCTCCACAGGAACATGTCTCTAAATTTATTAAAAAATTGATTTGCTTCCCTCTTGAAAGAGAGACAAGGAATATTTTAAGGGTAGAGTGTTCAAGATCCTCAATAGATATCTGTTTAGACTTGGACGCGATCCTAGAAAAGGCATAGAAAAAGCTTTTAAAGGGTGCCAAGATCGCCTACTGGATGTGCTTGGATCACTTAGCAGAAGTCTTGACCCCGCAGAAGAATGTTACCTTAAAGGTACACCCCTTAATATAGATTTAATAAGGGGAATGAGTTAAAGAGCCCTCATTTTGCTAGGTAATGTTAATACAAGCATTAACGCAGAAAGGCGTAGGCTCATCCTTTATAAACTTGACCCTAAACTCTCAGATATGGCTGAGAAGGAGCCTTCTTCAAATCCGAAAGGACTGCTTTTTGGTGAAGAGCTTTTAAAATCATTGGGAAGGTATGTTTCGACCTTTACAGCGCTTGATAACGCCCAGAAGAATATAAAGAGAGTAGTCGATAAGAATGTTTTTGGAAGGGCCGGGAGAAGGGGCCTTTCTTCTGGCCGCTTTAACCAGAGGCCCTACCAGAGATCAGGCCCCTTTGGAAGAGGCGCATATCAAAATAATTATTACAACATCTCCAACCGAGGAAGAGGAAATCAAGTTCAAGTTCAAGAATTTATATAGCGCACTACTCACCCAGAGGGTCTCAAGGCGCTTGGGGAAGGGGTTTGTTATTTGTCGAATAGCCAGGTTTTAAGTTCTTTTCGGAAGGAGATGTGGTTCTGTGTAAGGCGGAGGTGAGTGAGGAGTGAGTTCCAGGTCTTGGCCGCCAAGTAGGAGAAGGATCTACCTCCCATGGTGGATCTTTGAATACGTGGAACTGCGGCGAGGCCTTGATTGGAGGATCTTAGTTGGCGGGTGGGTGTGTAGAAGGATAGTCGAGTGTTGAGGCATTCGGGCCCTAGTTTATAGAGGGCCTTGTGTGCGTGGGTGAGGAGACGGAATGTTATTCTCTTGTTGACGGGAAGCCAGTGGAGGTTTTTCAGGTGGCCGGTAATGTGATCTTGGCGAGGGATGTCCAAAATGAGTCTCGCTGATGCGTTTTGGATGCGTTGGAGTTTTTTCTGTAATTTGGCTGTGATTCCGGCGTAGAGGGTGTTTCCATAGTCTAGTCGACTCGTAACCAGTGCGTGGGTGACGGTCTTTCTTGTCTCGGCGAGGATCCAGTGGAAGATTTTTTTAAGCATACGAAGTACGTTGAAGCAAGAGGATGAGACGGCGTTGACTTGTCTGGTCATCGAGAGGGAGGAGTCTAGGATGAAGCCAAGGTTACGTGCGTGGTCTGTGGGTATGGGTGCTGAGCCCAGATCCGAAGGCCACCATGAGTCATCCCAGGCAGAGGGGGATGATCCTAGGATGAGCACTTCTGTTTATTCTGAGTTAAGTTTTAGGCAGCTGTTTTTCATCCATACGGCTACTTCTTTCATGCCTTCGTGAAGATTGATTTTGGCGGTGTTGGGGTCTATGGTGAGGGAAAGGATCAGCTGTGTGTCATCAGCGTAGGAGATGTTAAGGTTGTGTTGACGCGCGATGGAAGCGAGTGGACTCATGTAAACGTTGAATAGGGTGGGACTGAGTGAAGATCCTTGTGGTACACCGCAGATGACTTCGGTGTCCTCTGATTTGAATGGGGGAAGTCGGACTCTCTGAGTTCTCCCAGCTAGGAACGAGATGATCCAGTCCAAGGCTTTTCCTTTTATGCCAATGTTGCTGAGGCGTTGTATGAGGGTGCTGTGACAGACAGTGTTGAAGGCGGTGGAAAGATTGAGTAGAATGAGGGCCACTGTTTCTCCGTTGTCCAGTAGTGTTCTGATTTTGTCTGTTCCTGCGATGAGGGCGGTTTCGATGCCATGTTTGGCTTGGAAGCCGGACTGTGTGGGATCGAGGGAGCTGTTGGATTCGAGGGAGGCAGCGAGTTGGCTGTTGACGGCTTTCTCGATGACTTTGGCCGGGAATGGGAGGAGGGATATGGGGCGTTAGTTTTTGAGTTCAGAGGGGTCTGCTGTGGGTTTTTTCAGGAGGGCGCTGACTTCGGCATGTTTCCAGCTTTCTGGGAAGGTAGCAGAGTTGAAGGAGCAGTTGATGACATCACGGAGATGGGGTGCGATGATGGAGTCTGCTTTGTTGAAGATGTGGTGGGGAAATGGGTCGGTTGGCGAGCCAGAGTGGATGGAATTCATTAGGCGGATGGTGTCTTCGGTGGTGATTGGGGTCCAGGTGCTGAGATTGTTAGAGGGTGGTTTGGGTTCTGAGGGGGGTGGAGAGGATTGTTCGTTGGAACTGTTTTCGAAACTGTTATGTATGTCGGCAATTTTGTTGTATAAGAAGGAGGATAACGAATCGCAGAGGTCTTGGGAGGGAGTGATGTCGTTTGAGGCTGCGGTGGGGTTGGTGAATTCTTTGACGATGTTGAATAGTTCTTTGCTGTTATTGGCGTTGTTGTCAATTCGATCCTTGAATGCTGATTTCTTGGTGGATCGAATCAGCTGGTGGTGTTTGCGGGTGGCTGCCTTGAAGGTGGTCATGTTGTCGGTGATTGGGTTTTTTCTCCAAGGTTTCTCGAGAGTACGGCATAGCTTCTTGGATTTCTTGAGGTCATCGTTGAACTAGGGGGCCTTTTTGCTGTCTTGTTTGGTGTGATGGTTTTTCAAGGGTGCTAATTCATCAGCGCTGTGAGTGATCCATTGTTTGAGTTTGATGGTAGCTTGGTTTGGGTCCGATGAGAGGGCGGGTTGGTTTTGGTTGAGCGATGTGAGGAGTTGGTCGGTGGTGAACAAGAGGAGCAAGATCACGAGCTTCATTCTCGTCAAACCCTCCAAGTAAGTCCCCCTCATTTACTTTCTCTTTCTATCCCTCCAAAGGTGGGAGGCAGGCTGAGACTTTTTTCGAAAAAATGGGAGGAAATAGCTCAAGACCCTTGGGTTCAATCCACAGTGACAGGCTTTATGATAGATTTCGTTCAAACTCCGTTTCAAACTTCCCTACCAAGGGATATTCCTATCTCATTAGAGAAAGAGAAAATAGTAGAGGAAGAAATCTCCTCTATGCTCCAGAAAGGAGCGATAATAAAAGTTCCCTTGGACTCTCTAACCTTTGTAAGCTCGTTATTCCTTGTGGAGAAAAAAGGAAAAGGTTGGAGCCCGGTTATAAATTTGAAGGGCCTCAACAAATTTCTTGTTTACAGGAAGATATACATCTCCTGAGAGACCTTCTTCAAAAAGAAGACTGGTTAGTCATACTGGATTTAAAGGACGCCTACTTCACGATCCCGATGGCGGAAATACATCAACCTTACCTACAATTCCTATGGAAAAAACATCTTTATCAGTTCAAAGCGCTCCCCTTCGGGCTTTCGTCCGCGCCTTGGTGTTTTACCAAAGGTAATGAGAGCAGTAGCCTCCTTCCTAAGAAAACGAGGCGTACGACTTATTATTTACCTCAACGACATCCTGATAATGTCCCAAGATCTGCATCAGATTCGCCTCGACCTGAATTCAGTTATGAATCTGTTGGAAAGTCTAGGTTTCATTGTCAACAAAGAGAAGTCTATTCTATCCCTCTCAAAATCACTGGAGTTTCTGGGTTTCACTTTGGATACTTCCAAGTATCTTCTCCTTTTACCTCCTTCGAAGATCTCGAAGATCAAGGGAACTGGCAAGACTTCCAGGTCTCTTATCTTCCTCCATTAAAGCGATCTTCCCAGGCCCTCTAAATTATCGGGCTTTGCAAAGGATAAAAGGAAGGGCGCTGAGGTCTGGACTTTGGTACGAAGACCGAATCACCCTAGATTTGGAGGCCGAAGCAGAACTGAACTGGTGTTTGGAAAACCTGGAGGCTTGGAATGGTAAAGCAATTTTCGGGTCAGAACCGTATTTTGTGCTGGAATCAGACGCTTCCCTTCATGGTTGGGGTGCTTGTTTCTTAGACCAGAATACGGGTGGTGTTTGGTCTCAGGAGGAGTCATCTCACCACATCAATTTCCTAGAACTTACTGCTGGCCTATATGGCCTATATGCCCTTATGAGTTTCAATTCAGAAAAGGGGGTGGTGATGGACAGAGTATCTGAATTAAACAGAACACTCCTACCCAGTCAACAGATCAGGGCTTGATCCATCACCGTTTTTAGGGAAGAGGGCAGACCAAACTACCAAGCCAATTCTTCTACTGGAAAAGAAACAAGCTTCCAGGGACCGGTTTCTGGCATTACAGCCGTCTTCGGCCCGGCTTGCTTGAATCCTGATGGTGCAGTGAGCAAGGGACTCATGTCTGAGCATACCCCTCCACGCTTATGGTGGACAAAACAATTCAGAAAAGGGGGTGGTGATGGACAGAGTATCTGAATTAAACAGAACACTCCTACCCAGTCAACAGATCAGGGCTTGATCCATCACCGTTTTTAGCTCACTGCACCATCCCAGCTCAGAACCTGGCTACATGCAAATTAGTCTGTCCCTGGCCCAGTGCATCATGGGAGCAGGGCAGACCAAACTACCAAGCCAATTCTTCTACTGGAAAGGAAAAAAGCTTCCGGGGACCGGTTTCTGGCATTACAGCCATCTTCGGCCCGGCTTGCTTGAATCCTGATGGTGCAGTGAGCAAGAGACTCATGTCTGAGCATACCCTTCCACGCTTATGTTGGACAAAACGATTCAGAAAAGCGGGTGGTGATGGACAGAGTATCTGAATTAAACAGAACACTCCTACCCAGTCAACAGATCAGGGCTTGATCCATCACCGTTTTTTAGCTCACTGCACCATCCCAGCTCAGAACCTGGCTACATGCAAATGAGTCTGTCCCTGGCCCAGTGCATCATGGGAACAGGGCAGACCAAACGACCAAGCCAATTCTTCTACTGGAAAGGAAACAAGCTTCCCGGGACCGGTTTCTGGCATTACAGCCGTCTTCGGCCCGGCTTGCAGTGAGCTAAAAAACGGTGATGGATCAAGCCCTGATCTGTTGACTGGGTATGAGTGTTCTGTTTAATTCAGATACTCTGTCCATCACCAACCCCTTTTCAGATTCTTTTGAGTTTCAAGCACTCAATTCAAGGGAGATCGGTTATTCTGAAAATGGACAATGTTTTGGCAGTGGCCTACATCAATCGGTTGGGAGGTACGAAATCTGACGACCTTTCCAACCTAGCAAGGAGACTCTGGATGTTCTGTTTAGAATACAAGATTTCCCTCCAAGCAGAATACTACCCAGGCAAATCGAATGTGTCTGCCGATTGGAATTCCAGATTCCTTTCGGACTTCAGCGATTGGAAACTCAACGTCGCTGTCTTCGAGTCACTAAATTCTTGCTGGGAAATAGACCTCTTTTCTAGCCGTCTCACCTCTCAACTAGAGCTTTACTTCAGCTCTATGCCTGATCCCGGTGCTCTAGCAGTGAACGCTTTTCTCCAATCTTGGTCAGGGATAAGTGCATATGCTTTCCCCCCATTTGCAATGATCCAGAGAGTCTTGCAGAAAGTGAGGCAAGAGCGATGCTCTCTGGTCCTCATAACTCCATTCTGGCCATCACAAGCGTGGTTCCCCACAGTTCTGGAGCTAACTTGCGATCTTCCCTTTCTGATTCCTTCTCTGGAGGATCTCCTTACAGACGTATACGGAGATCCTCACCCTCTGATCCTATCCGGGAGTTTGTATCTTCTTGCCTGGAGAGTGTCAGGAGATCTAACGAAGTCTCAGGACTTTCGACATCTACTCTCCCCAGAGAGTTTTGGGCTCCGGGAACCCATTACAGATACAACAATATCTGGAAATCTTGGTTTCGTTGGTGCATGGAGAGGGATTTGGATCCCATACAGGCAACTATCGTTGACGTAGTACATTTTTTAGCTGAACTCTTTGACAGGGGATTGAGTTATAGATCAGTCAATTGTTATAGATCCGAAATCTCTGCGGGTCATATTCTTGTTAACGGCAAAACGGTTGGGAAAAACGTAATTGTTTGTAGCGTTATGAAGAGTATTCGTATTAAAATACCCCCGAAACCGAAATATGATACACTCTGGGATGTGAATTTGATTCTAGATCTCTTCACTTCCTGGTCCGATAATTTGTTTTTGAACAGAAAGTTTCTATCTATTAAACTCGCAACTCTTCTTTGCCTTATCTCCTGTCGTAGAGTTTCTGATGTTAAAGCTCTGAAGATCTCTAATAGCTCCTATAATTTGTTTGGAGTTAAATTTGAGGTCTATAGAAAACCAAAACCATGTCTGACTCAATCTTCTATACTCGTTTCGACCCTTGTCCGAAAGTTTGTGTAGTTGAATGTATGAAAGCTTATGATGTGACAGTGTCTAACCTTCGACCGCTTAATGAGAATCAGCTTCTCATTTCCTTTGTTAAACCTCATAAGGCTATTTCCTCCCCCTCGATTGCCAGATGGGTTAAATCTGCCATGTCTCTAGCTGGTATTGATATATCCAAATTTAAAGGTGCCATGGCAAGTAAGTCTCTTTGGTCCGGAGGTAAGTTGGATGATATCCTTAAAGCTGCTGACTGGTCTAACGCTAATACCTTTGCAAGACATTATTGTAAACCTATTGAACACATGTCTAATGTTGTTTTACAGGGCTACCAACATGCATAATGTAGCCTCCATTCTTGTAATGAAATTGCGATTCTCCTATTAACATGCCTAGAGAATCTAAATTTCATTAAAGACTTGGAGGCTCACATTATCCCGCCCATCCCGTTCCCTGTTTGGTTTTGAATGTAATATTTATATTCTGAGTGTCACTTGAATATAATGTATTTTATATTTATATTGAAATGTTATTTATGGTTGTTCAATTCATTTTTCAGGATTTTTTGTTTATGATTACCTTTTTATTTTGGATACAATTTTCATTGTCTCCGTTCTTTCAGATAATCCTTCTACTTGAGCTACTTTGGATGTTTCATTACAGAGAAGTCGACTGGTTGTCTTCTTCATTCTCGTTTGTCTTTTACTTCGAATCTTCTGGAATCTACTGCATCTTTTTTCGCCTGATTTAAAAGAGGCTGATGGTTGCTATGTTTTGTGTATTACTTTATCTCAGTGTTCTTATTGGAACCTCTGTATTGTGCTGCGACTGGCTTGGATCTGCAATTAAAAGTCATTGCATAATGTGAGCCTCCGTGTCTTTAATGAAATCTAGATTCTCTAGGCATGTTAATACGAGAATCGCAATTTACAGCAAGGAGGACATGGGAAGCTTGATACCCAGTGGGAACCAGGGATTGAAACCTCACCTCTGATTTTCAACTTTGAAGAGGTGCTGAAAGCCATCCTGGCCACAGCAGGGGAGAAAGCGCAGAGCCCGGTTGGGATACCCCTAGATCTTTATAAAATGGACCCTTCAACTTGGGATAATATTTTGAGATGCGTCTTCAACGCGGCCCACATCTGCGGTTTCCCCGCTTTTTAAAAAGGGGCGAGGGATGAACCATTTTGTTACTTGCCAATTTCCCTTCTCAATGCTGCTGCAAAAAGTATTGGGGAAGATTGTCCTGGAGCACTTAACCGCCAGGTTTGATTATTTTAATGTTATTTTAGAGCTCCAAATTGGATTAATGTGTAAATTTACAGTTGATTGCGGGAAAATACACTACAGCCAAGACGGATTGCCTGCAAATGGCTTTTATGGGCTTAACCTCTTTACTGTGTTAAAAGATCCAAGCTCTGGCCAATCCTCTTGCATCAGGGTATGGGTGCGGATTTCGCGGCTTTTGTACATACCTCCCATTCTAATCTTACAGCTTTGGTTAGGCATAATGAGAATGGTAGCCTGTCTGATTCTTGGAGGTCCAGAGAGGGGTACAGCAGGAGTGTATTTTGGCTCCCTGATGTTTTCTCTAAATATTAACAAGTTGGGGCTGTATTGGCAGCAGCTTGTAGAGGTGTTACCAGGGTGGGCACCAAATTAACACCCGCAATATTATATGAAGACAATGTAGTGCTGCATGCATGGACTGATGTGGGTCTCCAAAACCTTCTAAATGCTTTTGTTCATTTCATGCATTCCATTGACCTTTCTATCAATTTTACTATATATCATACTATGAATATTGGTAATCGGAAGGCCACTAGATGCACGCTTTTCGGTGGGGGGGAAGAACTTACCAAAGTCTCAACCTTCCCCTACTTGGGGGTGTTGTTTGATGATAGAGGATCATGGGTCGCTCAAAGAGCCCTTAAAAGGAACATATTGGCAAAGGCTGTTGGTTCTTCCATGGATTTCACTAATAGACTAGGGGCTAAACCTGTGCCCGCCTTGCTAAAGGTTTGAAAGAAAGAATTATTCCTATGCCAGCCTATGGGTGTGATGTGTTGGGGTAAAAAGAAGCTAAAGAACTGCAGGTGGTTGAGAATAAATGTCTATGCATACTTCTCACTGATCCAACTAGCACCCCCCGCGCTTGGAGTCGGCTACATATCTGTCCATATTGCTGTGGCACCTGTAACGCTCTGGCTGAGAATTTGGTCAAGTCCTATTCCCACCCTGAATCAACACGTATTAAAGGATTGCAGTGCTCTTGACATGGCTGTGCTTATCACGTGGATGGGCTATGTTAAGGAGCAGCTGATGAGGTTAGGTTGTTTGGATCTGTTTACTAACTTAAGACCAATATGCCCCAGTGCTTTGCAGGTTATCAAACACATGCTTTTGAGCAGGCAGCTTGGTGAAAGGGAATATAGGGAACTTGCTAAACCCACTGTGCAACAACACATATTGTTGAAAACAAGTTTACTGGGGGAACCCTACCTGTCATTTATTAACAATGAGAAACCATTGTTTTTTTATTGACTAGATTGTGACATAATTCCATACACTGTTTTTTAGCAGTTACCAAGGGATTTTCTAAACCAGGAGGTTTAAAACCCTGCCCATTTGACATTTGTTTGAAGAACGATACTTTGCACTTTATATGTTTTTGCGATTTTTATTGTGTGTTGAGGTGTAAATATATTATCCTGTTGGTAAGAAAAACCAGTTTGCACAAGTAAGACCTGCGTTGTTATATTTACAAATGTTATTTTCCTTCATGATTTTCTTTGGAGTTGCAATTTTCCTTTCAGGAGCCTTCAGGCACAGGAAAATATTATTAAAGGAATAGAGGGCCTCCCACTGATTCTGCACACATCGGTTAATAGGTGCATTTATTTAAATGTATTTTTATTGTTAAGGACGGAGCCTGTCAAATATGATTTTATTAACAGACTGAGGCACTACCACTATATATATATATATATATATATATATATATATATATATATATATATATATATATATATATATATCAGCACATGGACAGAAATCCAATCCGCATCAACGAAACCCACAGGTACAGACCACTCCACAGCGCGAAGAGTAATTTCAAAGTGGTTTATTCACACGCAATCGCCAGCATGACGCGTTTCGGTCACTACACGGTGACCTTGATCACATTCCAAACAAAACCAATGAAAATGCTTATAAAGGGTGACCAATTAACACAAAAGCAGGGCGTACAAAATAATGGAAACTGAAAAAACACAAAATGTAGTTCATCCACAGTGAAAAACAGATCCATATTTACAACGGTTAAAAAGTCAGTATATACAATTAGAAAATAGTCTAAGTGTACATGTAATACATTGCCTGAATTATATACAATTTCTCAATGTTTTATATACCTTTTTGTACAATATTTACAAATTGCAGATCTGTTGAACTCATATCCGTTTAAATGCATTATATATACAATATTGATTCGATATTAGAATCCCCGGTTCACAGGATGATAGTGCAAAAAATAGTATTTACCATTAAAGTTGCCCGCTAAAGTGCTAGTGTTAATAGTTATAATCCCAAAAGTGCAAAAACCCTAGTGCAAAAAATATAAAGTGCCAAGATGCAAATTCAGCCAAATTAAGAGTCAGATCCCTGACCCCTGAGTACCTCATGTGTGGCTGGCCGAAATATTACAAAAAAGTGAATCGGGAAATTGTGAGGGAAAACTCAGGCCCAACCATGTTACACCATATTAGGAGGTTTACATGTTTATGGACTCATATTGAGGGCTACCCAGAAACCCTATCTAGACAACGTGACTATAATGGATGGAAAACAAGTATCCCAAATTTATATTACACCTTTAGGTATAATTGGGGAAACCCATATTAGGACATAGTGCCTTAACAATAACCCCACAAGGATACTGCATGTCAACTGGATGTATTAGCCCAGAGCGGATCAATCACACCCTCTTATAATAATAGATTTATATATCAATCTACATGACACTGCAGGCGATCTTATAATGAGGGAAATGAATCACAGACAGAAAATGTGTACAATAATTATAACACACGGAATAGATACAAGGAAATACAACCAATTGGATTGGAATTCATGAATTCTGGAATGTACTTCAAGAGTCAAACCAGGCTGATGGCTGGATTCGGGGAGGCTATATACATCTTACAGCTGGAAGGCTGGCCCATGAGGTTATATGGCCAGATTCATTTGACTGGATGCTATAAAAAACAATGAAGGTCCTCTCCCGTATTTAATCCATTAGGGATCCTCGTATCTAAAAGCAGAATGTACTTGCTCTCTAACTGTCTGAGACATTTTTCTCTATTGCCCCCTCTGATACTTATATATAATTATATATATATATATATATATATATATATATATATATATATATATATATATATATATATATATATATATATATATATATATATATATATATATATATATATATATATATATATATTACCTACTGGCGGTCGCCAGTAGGTATATATAGTTAGGATTTTTTCCCTATGGGATTTCTGAAAATTCTATGCCTAATAACTTTTGCGTTCGTGGACGGAATTGGCTGAAATTTTCAGGAAAATGGCACATTTTGTTTCTGAGCAGACCTTGAAAATTTGGGGGGGTTTTGTGGAGGGGGGGCCGAGAAAAAAGGGGGGTCCCAAAACGCCTTTTTCCCATGTTAATTTCCATAGGGCGGTTGGACTCACTTTTAGCCCGAACGGCTGAATGGATTTTCACGAAACTTGGCAAAATTGTAGGGACTGTTAGCCCGATGTGCCTTTGCTAGGTCTCAATATATGTGCTTCAGTGGATTTTGAGAAATTAACGTTTAAATCAAGATATATATCTGTAACAGCGCTCCGGGCAGCGATCCGGTTCGCGAACCTTTCGCGTAACGGAACTTTGCGATGAGAAGCTGATTGGCCCTCCGGTGTCTGTCAACATTCTAAACAGTCCGGAGCGGCCGCCATCTTGTCTCTCGGTAGGATCGAGAGACAAGAGGAGGCCAAAACAAAGGGGGAAATTACCATAAGGGGGCATAGTAGATCCTCGTTGACCCCCTAGGTTTCATGTGGAGGTTTTAAAAGGGCCTAGGAGGGTCCAAAAAAAAAAATTTTTTTTTGCGTGGTAAGCGCCAAGTTCGCGAACCGGATAGCTTTCTGGGCAGCGAACTTTATGGATAAAAGAATGAAAGACTTTTCTAATACTGTATGTTAATTGTTTGTTGTTTTTCTTGTTTTTTTTTGTTTTCTTTATTTATTTATTTTTTTTATTATGATTGTGTTTCATACTTTATTAAATTTTCTAACATTTCATTGTCAGAAATGTCATAATTTATTATAGGGTGTAATTGTTTTTCATTTTGAAGCAAGTTGTCTACTGCTTCAACACATTGTAGAAGTTCGTGGTCTCTACTGTCATCCATAAAGTCATCAAGTTTGTCTTGGCTGCTCTCCTTCAGTTCAATCGAAAATGAAACTTGCTGCTCGCCTTCCATTTTGCCTGAAATTTGGATTAAAAAAATATATATTAGTAGAGATAGGGCACTGTTGGGATTAATTTTAGATAGGCAGTTTTTATCAGTGAATTTATCTTTTGGCAGTGTATAGTATGAGAGTGGAAATAGGACTAAAAAAAAGTGTATGTGATTTAACCAAGACACTACTACTACAGAGGGATAGTGTATATGTAGCAGAAAAAGTCTACTATATTAAGTCATAGTGCACAATATATTAAATTATAACTTACCTTCACAAAGAAGTTGAAGTTTTTTGAAGCTTTTGAAATAGGAGGTACAACAAGAAGTAGTAGTCAAAATGGCTGTGTTTCCTTCTCTCCCTTTATATATATACAGGTATATAACCAATCAAATGTCAGGTAATAAAAGTAGAAAATGAAAGTAACATTTTCATTGGTTGTCAATTCCAACAATTCAGATGTGTTTTGTGAAGTAATTTACCTCACGGTACTTGGAGAGGTCTACAGGCTAAATGGCTAAATGGAATTTCAATGAAATTTGTGAGAATGGAAGGGATTGTTATGTAGTATGAGCTAATCTATATTTGGTGAGAGTGTTTCTAGTCGTTATTCTGTAAATTACTTTCCCGCCTTTTTTTAGGACCGCTTTCCGGGAAGCTGCCCGGTTAGCGAACCTTAAGCGTCACGGGAGTCCACCATTTTGTGTTTCGTTCGCATTAAGATACAAGATGGAGGGCAAATAATGTTTAGAATGGGTAGAAGGGGTCATGGTAGACTTATCTTGACCCCCTAGGTTTTCTGAGCGTGGCTGAGGAGGCTTATATGTGCGGAAAAAAAATTTTTTTTAAAAAAATTCCGCGAGGTTAGCTTTCGGTTAGCGAACCGGGTAGCGCTCCGGGGAGCGAATTTTGTGGAAAATTAGTGAAAAAAGTTAGAGAAAAATAATAATTGTGAGTGATCAGATGTAGGGTAGCTCTGAGAAGAGCTTTTGGGTTTATGGTACATTTAGGTACTTATAAGTAGGTACCAATGCAGAGTCTTAAATTCAGAATGAAAATTCTGTTGCCCTCATCTGAGAAGTGAACTCCATCTCCTCTGTAGATATCTTGCATGTAGTAACGCAAGTTATTGTTGTACAGAGAGCCCATTCCATGGTCTCTCATGTAAGCTGAAACAGATTTGTTTACATGCTTCCTCGCTTTCTCAATTTGTGGACAAAATTGGTTGGACCACCTCCATTTCTGTCTTTGGCATATATTGGAATATACCAAGGCAGTTTGAGGAAAAAGTGCCATTAATTGCTCCAAGGTGTCCTTTAAAAGCATTTCCAGACCTACCCCTGTCAAAGTGCCCAAATCATTACCTCCACAGTGCACTATTAACAGGTCAGGTTTTGGCAAATGCATAAAGGTTTTCACCAATGGTATCAATTGGTGACATTTTAATCCTCTTTGGCCCAACCACTTAATTTCCACATCTTGTAAATTGAGGTTGTGTAAATTTCTGCTCTCAGCATACCTTTGAGCCCAGTGGATGTAACTATGTCCAACAATCCAGACGTTAAACATGGTGGAAGAAGGTTGTTCTGCAGTCAGATGAAGTGTGGTAATGAAAGGGCAGTTGAAACAGTAGGAGTTTCTAAAGAAAAAAAACTGTGGATTTACAATGCTAATGATTCATTAGCAGTGATTGGTGCATTTCCATTTCTGAAAACAGAAAGTTAGGGTGCATGGATGTGTTCTTTGAAAGATGTAATTTGAATGGTCAAGGAAGAAACATTTAATGAAAGATTGCACTGGATACGCAGGTGCACTGAGAGTTCAGAGTTCAATTGAAACATTGTTGTGTGAATTTGCAAACATGAGAGGTCTTCCAGGAGGTGGTTGCTATGGAAACAAGGCAGACAGGGCAGAGGGGGGAAGGGTTTTGATTTGAAAAAAGTGAGGGAAGAGGTATGATTGGCTAATATGAGAGATATGTGAAAAGAATATCTGTATTTCTGTGCTTTCAATAGCTGCAGCCTTTGGAGTGCATCCTTTTTCTTCTGCTGAAGACAATTTGGTGTATTTCTGAGACTGTTTTCAAAACTCAAAAAATATTTGCTAAGGTGAGAAAAGATTTATTTAATTTAGATAGAGAATAGTATGATTTAAGGAGAAAATGATGAAGAAAGCTGTGTTTTTAAAATGTGGTTTTGTCTCTAGTGATATACTAATAGAATTAGTTTCAAAGAGAAATTATAATTGCATATTTGGTGTAACATTCTGGCATGCAGTTACACAAGATATTGTAATACATGGAGGCCATTTCATGGTCTGTTATGTAAGCTGAAACAGATATGTTGCTTTTAAAAACGATTTAAGAAATCAATTACATTTCTAGATATGTACTGCTAGAGCTTCATAGGTTGTTTTGGGCCATATTTATAAGGTATTTGAGTGTCTAAGATGTTGTGTTCGCCTTTTAAAATGTAAAGTGTTCCTCATGGGACAAGTGTCTTGTAAATACGCTCCCACTTGTGCTTGGCAAATTTAGATTTTGATTATGGGAGTTACCTAGCCATGTTAATAGTGTCCCAAAAATGGTGCTAGGGCATTCCAGAAAACACTTTCATGTGTCTCAAGGACATTTTTAGTCATTTCTTCATGAATGCAGGTATACAATTGATTTATATGCTGTGTTTAAAAACGAATTTTGAAATGAATTAAATTTCAGGATATGTACTGTTAGAGCTTCATAGGTTGTTTGGGGTCATATTTAGAAGGCATTTTAGTGTCTTTGAAGTTATTTTTCCCTTTTTAAATGGAAAGCGTTCCTCATGGGGCCCTGAGCAGTTCTTAGCCATGTTATTTAATTGGAAGTGGATAACATGGCTAAGAGCATTTGCTGGAAAATGCATGAATATCGCTGATTTTTCTGCTATATTCATGCATTGTGGCCGTTTTTTTCACATTGCTTCATAGGTTGTTTGGGTTCATATTTAGAAGGCATTTTAGTGTCTTTGATGTTATTTTTCCCTTTTTAAATGGAAAGCGTTCCTCATGGTGCCCTGAGCAGTTCTTAGCCATGTTATTTAATAGGAAGTGGATAACATGGCTAAGAGCATTTGTTGGAAAATGCATGAATATCGCTGATTTTTCTGCTATATTCATGCATTGCGGCAGTTTTTTTTCACATTGCTTCATAGGTTGTTTGGGTTCATATTTAGAAGGCATTTTAGTGTCTTTGATGTTATTTTTCCCTTTTTAAATGGAAAGCGTTCCTCATGGTGCCCTGAGCAGTTCTTAGCCATGTTATTTAATTGGAAGTGGATAACATGGCTAAGAGCATTTGCTGGAAAATGCATGAATATCGCTGATTTTTCTGCTATATTCATGCATTGTGGCCGTTTTTTTCACATTGCTTCATAGTTTGTTTGGGTTCATATTTAGAAGGTATTTTAGTGTCTTTGATGTTATTTTTCCCTTTTTAAATGGAAAGCGTTCCTCATGGGGCCCTGAGCAGTTCTTAGCCATGTTATTTAATTGGAAGTGGATAACATGGCTAAGAGCATTTGCTGGAAAATGCATGAATATCGCTGATTTTTCTGCTATATTCATGCATTGTGGCCGTTTTTTTCACATTGCTTCATAGGTTGTTTGGGTTCATATTTAGAAGGTATTTTAGTGTCTTTGATGTTATTTTTCCCTTTTTAAATGGAAAGCGTTCCTCATGGGGCCCTGAGCAGTTCTTAGCCATGTTATTTAATTGGAAGTGGATAACATGGCTAAGAGCATTTGCTGGAAAATGCATGAATATCGCTGATTTTTCTGCTATATTCATGCATTGTGGCCGTTTTTTTCACATTGCTTCATAGGTTGTTTGGGTTCATATTTAGAAGGTATTTTAGTGTCTTTGATGTTATTTTTCCCTTTTTAAATGGAAAGCGTTCCTCATGGGGCCCTGAGCAGTTCTTAGCCATGTTATTTAATTGGAAGTGGATAACATGGCTAAGAGCATTTGCTGGAAAATGCATGAATATCGCTGATTTTTCTGCTATATTCATGCATTGTGGCCGTTTTTTTCACATTGCTTCATAGGTTGTTTGGGTTCATATTTAGAAGGTATTTTAGTGTCTTTGATGTTATTTTTCCCTTTTTAAATGGAAAGCGTTCCTCATGGGGCCCTGAGCAGTTCTTAGCCATGTTATTTAATAGGAAGTGGATAACATGGCTAAGAGCATTTGCTGGAAAATGCATGAATATCGCTGATTTTTCTGCTATATTCATGCATTGTGGCCGTTTTTTTCACATTGCTTCATAGGTTGTTTGGGTTCATATTTAGAAGGCATTTTAGTGTCTTTGATGTTATTTTTCCCTTTTTAAATGGAAAGCGTTCCTCATGGGGCCCTGAGCAGTTCTTAGCCATGTTATTTAATAGGAAGTGGATAACATGGCTAAGAGCATTTGTTGGAAAATGCATGAATATCGCTGATTTTTCTGCGTTATTCATGCATTGCAGGCCTTTTTTTATCACATTTGCAAGCATTTCTTAGCCATGTTATCCAATGGGAGGTGGATAACATGGCTAAGAGCATTTGCTTCAAAGGTTGTTTGGGGTTATATACCATTTTTGGGAAATTATTAACATGCCTATCTAACTCCCATAATCAAAATCTAAATTTGCCAACCGCAGGTGGGAGCGTATTTACAATAAATTTGCACCATGAAGAATGTAAAATAGCATACTAGATACTCAAATAACTTATAAATATGATCCAAAACATCTTATGAAGCACTAGTAGTGCATATTTCCAGAAATGTATTGGTTTTCATTTAATGATTTACTTCATTGGTAGGCCTTCACATGTTTTTTTACCTTGGTTTTTTTTCAGTGAAAATCTTATCTGCAACCATGTGTTGGCCTCACCTCAAATAAACAAAACAGGTGATGGACTGAATGTGGATCAATGACACACATTCACCCCAGTCCAAAGATCTGGGCCTAAACAAACCTTTAGATAGGCTACATCTTATCGTCATCCTGAATTAATGATTTAAAATATTAGGGAGTGATTTATGAGTGTTGTATGCCTGTTTTGTACCATTGAGTGTCATTTTTGTGATGCAGTGCTGGTGGAAAATATTTGCTATGTTAAATAATTAGTACAGCATTAAGTTTTAGATGACTGTTATTTATTTACTGTTTGGTAATAGTGGTTAATAACATTTTATATTATATTTTTTCACAGATTCAACTGCAGATTCTTTCATAGTTTGGAAAATGCCTTCCAGAAGTCGAATACGAAAGGCTAGAAAACGTCAAAGACAGCAGGATGATGTTTTATTGCAGCAGTCCTCTTCCCCAAATACTTGTCAAAACACCAAGAAAGGTCCGGGTAAGAGCACGAAATCATTCTTAAGAAATATTTGTAGTAAAAAAAATTTTGCTCAAAAAAATGTGTCTCTTAACAAAAAGAGAAGTAATTTAAATGGAAAGGAGAGACCCATCACAAATGTTACTGGTAGAGGAAGAGATAACTCTGTGCATGATAGTAGAAGGAAACAACAGTTTAGGGACATTCGACAACGAATGTTCCGTAATAGGATATTAGTTAATTTATTGAAAAATATTAAAAAGAAAGGCCAACAGAAAGCGGCATTTTATAGGAAGAAGAAAAATGTAGAGAAAATTATTGATCATGCTTTTGAAATCAAGCGAAAGTTGTTTATTTTGGTAATCAATAGAATTAGGAAACTAAGCAAGGTAATTTCTGATTTCAAAACAAAAAGTAGATGGAAGAGAGTAGTAAATCGTACTAACTTTTGTGAAGTTTTTTCTGGAGAATGGATGCATAGTTCAAGTTCTGAGGCATTTTTTAATGAGGAGACTTATTTTCAGGATAATGATTTGGTGCATGCAGTTGACATCAGTGGTCGAGCTTATGAAGTGAAGGATGGTTGTCCAGTTGAAAAAGAACTACTTGTGACAACAGAGACAGAAGAGGCGCTAAGTGATGAGGTTTTAGGAAGACGTCCTAAGGGTCCTGTGTACATTTGGAAGTGTAGTTCTATTTGCAGTGTGCGACAGGTTTCCATCAATTTGCTATGTGATTTTATACGGACATTTAATAAGAAAAGTTTGAAGCAGAAAATGAAGTTGTTGCAAGATTTAGATCCTTGCAGAGTGAGACAAATGACAGGTTTGCGTGGTCATTCACTGGCTTGTCTTTCCAGGAGAGTATGCCAGAGTGTTTTTCATCATTTCAGGATGCTAGCAGTGCATCATAATAAAGTGAGAAAATTAGTGAGAATGTTGTATTATGCTAAGAGTCCAGCAATTATGCTTAAACAGTTATGTGCTGCTCTTTTGCATGGTTCTGAAATAGATGTGAAGAATCTTTGTGAAGAAATTGAGTTTTGTTACTTTGGTAGTAAAGATGAGAATGTTCAAATTGACCCTGAAGTAGAGGGTAATGTGGAAGATAATGTACAGGTTTCCAGTACAGATAATTTTCAGAAGGAAATTGCCACGTTTCAGATGAAATCAAGTGAGAGGCCTAATTTCACTTGTGTATGTTGTCGACGCACTTATTATAAGAATCAGACTAAGGTAGTGGATTTATATGCAAAAAGTGAAAGGGAAAATAATAGTGAATGGAAGGATTTAGCCACATACTTGATGGTAGAAAATTATTTTGATTTGGGATCGGATCAACGTGTGTGTACTTATTGTTGTAATAAATTAAACCAAAACCAGATGCCTGCTAGGGCAGTTCATAATAATCTGGAATTGGTTGAGATTCCTTCTGAATTGAAGGATTTAAATACTTATGAATCTATTTTGATTCAAAGTATCCATCCCTTTCAGGCTATTGTAAGAATGGAGCCAAAGACAGGGAAATTGCCTCCAGCAGATTTACAGAGAGGATTAAAGGGAAGAGTTGTTTATTTGCCTCTAGATTTGAACAAAAACATTAACACAATTGGAATAGAAAAAGTGGAAGAGGAACCTCTGGTTATCTTGGTTAATGGGGTTCCGACAAAGAATAAGAAAATATGGCAAGATTTAGTGGATGTTAGGAAAGTCAAAAAGGCAACAGTGTATTTGAAGAAAAATAATAAGTACTATAAGAATGTATATGTTGCAGAAGAGGAAGTAAGTGATGAAGAGGATAGCGATTTGTGTGCTGGCCAAATTGAGAAAGTAGAGGCCTCTAAAAGTGAAGAAATATATGAACATTATAGTGTTCATCCTTTGCATTCCAAGGAAGTGA
Source organism: Lissotriton vulgaris (assembly GCF_964263255.1). Taxonomy (NCBI): domain Eukaryota; kingdom Metazoa; phylum Chordata; class Amphibia; order Caudata; family Salamandridae; genus Lissotriton; species Lissotriton vulgaris. The sequence continues at coordinate 403,871,243 of NC_141698.1, read as the reverse complement.
TGGGGAATGCTATTGAGTTGTTTCAAATGAAACAAGCCAAAGGGAGTCCCATTAGTGTTTGGGAGGAAAGTTTGGAAGCTCGGTGTTTCCCACAGCTATTTCCCACAGGTCAAGGAGGAAGATATGATGAGCGACCTCGTGAAATTCCTGCGTCTGAATACCGGACTTTACGATTGTATGCAGAAGATCCTAGGTTTCGGCAATGCATTCCCTATTTGTTTCATCTCCTGTTTGAAAGCGATCTGTCTGGACTGTCATATGCAGTGAACCACATCTTAAAAAGTGGTATACAGATGCGAAACATCTCGGCAAGTGACTTTATGCATAAAGTCAATGTCCAAGACAGTATTTTGGATTCTCACTTAATTAATCTCATGGCGTGTCAGCGTGGTACTAATGAGTACTGGTACCGTCGTCATGGTGACTTAAAATGTATGCTGAGGAACTTAGGAACTCCGACATGGTTCCTCACTCTGAGCTGTGCCGAGTATGGCTGGGATGACTTACTTGAATTTCTACGAGAGGCAAATGGAAATATTGAAAACATTGAATTCAAGACACCTGGAGAACTGTGTTCTTTGGATCCTGTGAATGTATGCAGGTACTTCAATCATAGATTTGAAGCTATGATGTCTTTCATCACAAATAAAAAGAATCCACCTCTTGGAGAGGTGTTGGATTTCTTCTGGAGAAAGGAGTACCAAGCAAGAGGTGCCCCTCATATACATATGTTGCTGTGGATCAAGGATGCACCTAAATTTGGAACAGATCCGGATGACTTAGTGATGAATTTCATCGAACAGTATTCTACGTGTGCTGTTCCAAACGCAACGGAGAAGAAAAGTCTAAGAGAACAAGTTCTACGTTTCCAAAGCCATCGTTGTGGAAAGTACTGTCGTCGTAAATTCAGAAACAAGGACAAGTTCTACACCAAATGTCGTTTCAACTTTCCACGACCGGTGATTTCTAAAGGAAGAGTGAACAGTTTGATGTCTTCGCTGCGACATAATGTGACGAGGAAATCACCCAAGAATACATACAATTTGAAAAGGAACGAAGAGTCCAAGTACATCAATGACTACAACCCAGTGATTTTGTCCATGTGGAATGCCAACATGGATATACAGTTTGTGGCTGACAACTGTATGGCTGTGGCTCGGTATGTGACATCTTACATCACCAAAAAAGAAAAGACCGAACTGAAGGATATGTGGGAGGACATTTCCCATGAAAAGAGCCTCAGCAAGAAGTTGTACAGTTTCAGTCTGAAGATGTTGTCGCATCGAGAAATCGGAGCTTACGAATGTTCTGATCGATTGTCTTCAGCAAGTCTCTATGCCAAATCCAGGAGTCTCGTTTGGGCGAGTCTTGGTCTTGCTGCAACGCGAAATCGAGTTCTAAAACCTGTTCGGGAAATTGAGTATTTGGCAGAAAAGGAACCAAACAGTACCGACATTTTGAAGACCAACATGTTGGATACATATTATCCAAATCGAAGCAGTCACCTTGAGAATATTTGTCTATATGAGGTTCTCCAAAATTATATATTCAAGAGGAACATCAAAGAAGATATTGAGAAAGGAGTGTATGCTGTAATTGGAAGTGAGGGATGCCTGGTCAAGCAAAGAAAATGCCAATTAGTAAACCATCGAAAATTAAGTGGCGAATCTCCAGAAAAAAAGGAGTTTTTCTATTTAGCACTTTTGCAACTTTTCAAGCCTTGGCGTGCAGAAGAGGAACTGCTTGGAGATTTCCTCTGTTACGAAGACTCTTTCAATGCAGCCAAGGAGTCCATAGAATGTCCTGCTTTTTCTAAATATCAAGAAATGCTAACTTTGGAAATTGAGCAGGAAGCAACGATTGCAGCCGAGATTGCCAGAGACAGTTCTCAGGACAGTCAGAGTTCTGTTTCATTGAGTCAAGATCCACTTGGAGGACCTATTATCGAAAATGAAGCTGCCACTGCTATGAATGAAGTAGAAAGAGCCATGGCACATGCTCAGGAGGATTCAGTTAACTTACAAGACTTGGAAAAACAACTCAACGTTGAGCAGAGGAAAATATATGATGAAGTTACCAAGGAAATTGAGCACGGATTAAGTCATGAGAAGAAAGAGTGCTCGTGTACGTCGTTGAAGCCTGTCCGACTGTACGTGAGTGGAGAAGCGGGAACTGGAAAAAGTTTCCTCATTAAAGCAATCTCTTGTTATTTGCAGGAAAGGACTGAGTCATCGCTGTCTTGTGTTGTCACCGCTCCTACTGGACTGGCAGCACATAATATTAAAGGTATTACTTTGCATCGTCTATTGATGCTGCCGGTGGAGCATGACAACAAATTACAATACAACAAGTTATCTGGAGATGCTTGCTGTGAAGTTTCAAGAGTTTTGAGGAAAATGAAACTACTTATCATTGACGAAGTAAGCATGGTTTCCAATGTCATGCTTGCCTTTGTGCATTTGAGAATGCAAGAAGTACTTAAAACTGAATATGATGTCTTATTTGGTGGGAAACACATTATTGTTTTCGGAGATCTTCTACAGCTGACACCAGTAAAAGGTCAACCTGTGTTCAAAATACTCACGCATGAAGATACCAGGAAGTGCCTAGGGAGCATTGGCAACGTCAATATATGGTTAAACTTCAATTATGCAGAACTGCATCAAAATATGCGTCAGGCAAAGGATGAAGATTACAAGAATATTCTACAAGATATTAGAATTGGAAAAGTGACCGAGCATGGGAAAGAAGCTTTAAATGCACGGTTACTGTCAAATTTGTATCCCAAACAAGATATTGTGCCTGAGAATATTTTTCATAAAATTACTGAGAAGAAATCCGGGATATGTCTCATGCCAACTCTTGCAGAATGTGCCATCTTCAACAACAAAATGTTGAATTTAGAAAAGCAAGAGATTGTGAAACTTGAAGCTATCGACAAATTAGAGCATATGGGATCAACAATTATTTTGTCAGACAATTTGAAATCAAAATTGGATTCATTAGAGAAGACTATATCTAAAACAGCGGGTTTTGAAAAGACTTTGAATGTGTGTTTAAATTGCCGAATTATTTTGAGAAGGAATTTACATGTAGAAAGAGGTCTGGTAAATGGATCAATGGGTAATGTTGTTGATTTTGAGAAATACAGAAATAGAGATGGAATAGAATTTTTAAAAATTAAATTTGATGGCATTGAGGAAGTACAGCAAATTGGTCGTTGTTCTGCTAGGTTTTTGCTTGTTAAAGATTTATATGTTCGCCGTAAACAGTTTCCTGTTTGCTTGGCATATGCGGTGACAATCCATAAATCGCAAGGTTTAAGTGTAGACTGTGCATTGGTGAATATTGGCAGTTCTGTGTTCAAGGAGGGTATGGCATATGTGGCATTGTCACGAGTTAGAACTTTATCGGGATTGTACTTGATTGACTGTGATGTCACAAACATTTGTGCGGATCTAGATTGTGTTAAGGAATACAATAGGTTAAGAAGAGAGTATGCGCCACATTTGCCTCAATATCCTTTGTTTGAGAAACGTGTGGTAGGCCGCAAACGTAGAAATAGCAGTAATAGTAGGGAGGTTGTTGCAAAAAGACTAAAAGTCAATGAACCGAAAATTGTTAGCAGAAAGAAAGTGGATTCTGTTGAAGATGTTGTCGGTTTTCAATTTGAAAACAGTTCTGGTGTCAACTGCTATGCAAATGTAGTGGTTAATGTTCTCTTTTCACTAGAGAGTTTAAAAGAACAGATTCTGTTGAATTCTGAACAAATTTTATGCTGTTTGTTGAATTCTGTTTTCGAGAAATGTAGCAGTGATCGAACAAAAGTAGAAAGTGTGTCTGAAGTTCGTTATCTGTTAGATGAATGTTCAGGTCAAACAGACTTCTCTGAAAATAATCAGCAAGATTGTCAGGAGTTTTTAATGTATATGCTTGATATATTGCAAGTTGAGGGTGTAGATGTAGATCACCTGTTTGGGCTTTCTTATCAATGGCAGCATGACTGCGAGAACTGTATGGTATCAAGTACTACTAGTGTAGACTCAGAAAGATTTATATATTTAACTTTGCCAGACAGTAAATCAGTCTCCTTTAATAAGCTAGTAAATGCAGCGGATCACAACATGGAGTGTAGCCAATGTAAATGTGATATGATGTCAACATTATTTATACGTAGATATGGCCAGTATGTCATTTTAATGATGCAACGATGTAGGCCTGATGGAACAAAATTGTCAACTTTAATAAAAAATTTTGTGGCTTCTCAGCTGTCAATATCAGGGAGGACTTTTGTTACTGTAGCAATTATCTATCACGATGGTCCATCAACAACATCAGGACATTATACAGCTTACTTAAAGTCTGGAAACGGCTGGTCATTCTGTAATGATTCTGTTGTAACGTTCAAAAAAAAATTGCCGTTTGACCTTAAAAATTCTTACCTGGTGTTTTTAAAACCAAAATTTTAAGTAGAGGGAATGTAAGTCTGCAATGCTGTCTCGATTAAAAATTCAACTATATAAACCTAATGCAAGTAAGTCTGCTTCATAGTAAGCAGTATCAGTGTCATAGGAAAAGGAGAACATGACTGACAAAGAAGAGTAAGATATTAGTAGTCCAGGATTGTGAAAATAATCTCAAATATTTTATTTTTGAAAGTTGCGAAAATAGAAAATGTCGGGATTTGATTGGAAGAATTACAAGATTTGCGAATCGCGGCAACATGATTTGGCCTAGTGGAAACATGTGATATAATGAGAGAAGTTTTTTTTCTATGTAACATATTTCACGTATCGATGGAGGTTTTCTTTCAGAAAGTGGCGGGCTGAAAATATTTAAAGCACAACAGAGTGGATGCTGTTTATAGGAGATCCTTCGACGTCATTGAAAGTAAGTTAATTTTAAGAAGTTTTGAAATCAGATTTCTTAGGTTGTATGGGTTTTTTAAACACAGTCATTTTGATTGTGTTTTTTTTTCCCCGCTGTTACATGATGAATACCTTCAAGTCACTGATTTAAGTGAAATTTGATACATTCTGAGAACAGCAAAAATAAACCATTTAACATGTATAATTAATGTTATGCTTTTTGTCCTTATGATATACATTTAGAAATGTGTGGTACATATGGGTAAGGTGAGTTCTGTAAATATCAATTTTAATGCTTAGAGTGCTGTACTTCTGGGTAGTGTTTTTTTTTTATAAAAAAAAGAGGCCTCACCTCAAAGAAAGCTCTTGAAAGCACACATCTTATTTGCATCCTAAAACAATCATTTACAATGTTAGACACAATTTTATTATGACTTTACATCTTTTTTGCGCTGCTATTGCATCACTATTGTGAGACATTAGCAGTGCAAGAAAAACATCATGTTTCAAAATAGGCCTCAGTTCAGCAATATCAAGATACAGTTTCTTTCGAATATATATCTTTAGGATTGTGTAGGGAACGTAGAGAAGCAGAGACTTCTGTAAATGTCAAAGTTGTTGAAAAACTGTTTGTTTTTGAACCTTTTCCCTTGTCTTTTCTAATTTTTAAATACATGTTTTAATATTTTTTGAAATGTTTGTTCTTTGTTTTACAGATTGAAAGTATGAAAAAATATTTAAAAAAGGTAACAAGAATTATAAGGTAAATGTTTTCCACTCTTTTTACCCGCAATGCACTGCTGATGATGTCATTGACAGTATCTCTCATTTACTCTCTCTAGCTGTCTTTCTTTTTACATTATTCTCTGTTTACTTCCCTTATACTAACTCTTCTTTTTTTTTAAAAAAATATTTTTTTTAGTTCGCTTAAAGTTCGCGAACCGGTCAGCGAACTTGAAGCGAACCAAAAGAAATAGAGCTTGCCAGAGTGATAAACATTCTAGCAATTTTGTTTGAAAGGGGAGGTAGTTCTGAAAAGAACTGTTTTTTTTTGTTTTTGTTGTTTTATGTTTTTTTTGTAATTTTTTGAACATTTTTTGATTTTTTTGTATTTTTAGAACTGTTTTATGTTTTTTTTGTGTTTTTTAAGGAGGGGAGACAACAAAAAACAGGCTTTCAAAACGGCTCAACTGGAGCAAAAAAAAAGAAAATTACTTTTTGGGTGCATTAGGGCACTTATGATTTTCATATGCAATGTTCATGAGGTTGACACTCATGTTGCCATATGACAACATAGCACCACAGTAAATACAAGACACCTTCATGTGCTGGAAGTTACGTTGGATGTTTGGCACAGTCTCTTGTGCCTCTCTTCCCGTCAAAGACAATGTGGATGTAGATCTTGCCACAGGAGTTGCCGTCGGATTGTCTACAAGATCCCTCAACTCAGCCCGGCTGTAGTTCAAGGGATGCCACCTGCTCATGTGACGGTGCATTGTATAGTTCCCCATACTGTACTTCTTTTCTGTGCCTCTCGACAATCTGTGGTCACAGATGAGGCAGGTGGCATATTTTGCATTCACTTTCTTGGTTCCAGGAGGGATGGTGAAAAACTGCCAGATGAAACTGGTTTTTCGTTTAGAAACCCGGGGCAACTCATCAACAAATTGTTGTCCCTCTCTCTCCTCTTCTTCTTCTTCCTCATCTTCCTCCTCTCTGTTAGTCATAATTTGACTGGGTGGTCCTCTCTTCTTATGGGGAGGTGGAGGTGGTGGTGGGGGTGCACCAGCTGCAGCAACAATGGAAGCCATTGTGGATCTTCAGATAAATGGTCTTTCTCTCACCAAGATGAAAGTCAGAGTGAGGAAATAAGGAGGGGTTTACTTGATTTGGGGAAAACAAAAGTTCTGAGCCAATGAAAAGTGTTATTTTTAGGTCACATGACCTAGTCATACATCATTTGGAAACCAAAAGTGAAATGAACCAATGAGAAGTTTGATAAACAAGTCACATGACCTGTTCCGCTTACGTTACGCGGCGCGCGCCGCGTCCCAGATCGCTTCCGGTTCGCGGTCCGGAGCACTTCCGGGAGCGCTAACGCGGCGCGTCATTAGACGCATTACGCGATAACGTGATACGTCGCGCTTCCGCGGCGCGTCACTGTTCCGCTAACGTAACGTTGACCGGTTCGCGGACTAGATCGCGGCATCAAGATGAGCTAACGGAAAGCTTCCCGGTTCGCGAACTAGAAGCGAAGAAAAAAAATATTAAAAAAAAAATTATCAATAAACATCTAAATATATTTTGGGATTTAAAGAATAATACATTTTACAGCTACAGATGTTAGCTTTTAAAAAACCAATGAAATTCACTGAAAAAACCATAGGTTATAGACCATATATAGTTAGAAATTTGCATTTAAAAAACCATTGAAATTCAATGAAAAAACCATAGGTTATAGACCATATATAGTTAGGAATTCGCATTTACAAAACCTTATTTTACTCGCATAAAACCATTGAAATTCCATATATAGTTAGTTGCGCTAACTATATATCGCGCACCCGCAATCCACTGCTGATGATGTCACATATTACATCATTCATGACATGGTCAGTGACATCACTGATGACATCACTGATGACATCTCAAATGACATCACTGATGACAACATCCAGTGACTGTATGTTTCTGTGAAGTTAAAATATGTCTTACATATTGAAGAATGAGTGGATGTATAAGTGTCTGGATGAAGGATTTAGTAGGTGCATGACTGACTGTATGAGTGAGTGATTAAATGTGTCTCACTGAGTGCATGGGTTAGTGACTAAACTGTCTTAATTTGTGCATCATTATGTCTGTTGTTCTGTAAACTGTTGCATGTGTTGATAAGTAGCTATATGAGTAACTATATGGGTTATTGATTGGTTACCTTAGTATTTGTATGGGAGACTGAGTGTGTGTGTGGGTGGCTGGGAGGTGTATGACTCTGTGCATAGATGTGTGAGCAGTTGATTCACTAGATGTATGGTTTCAAAAGTGCATGTGGAAACAGCTGTATGGGCAGTTGACTGTGTGCATGAGTGTATTGGTGAGTGAATGGATATCTCAGTGCTACATGTCAAAGTAAGTACATATGTAAAACACAGTACATGTGAGAGTTGACATATATAAATAACTGTGCATAAGAGCCAGTGAATGTGTGAGTGGCTGTATGGATCATTGTGAACTTGTATCAGGGATTGTATAAGAGAGTAAATATGTGCTAGTATATGTTTGAATAAGTAAAGTTTGCATAACTGTATAGTTGAGGAAATGGAGGTGTGATTGATTCTTTGCATGACTGACTAGGTGTGTGAGTAACTCCATGGATGAGTGACAGTCTGTGAGTGTCTGTTTACACTGATTGTATCTAAGGTTATATTAGAGTCTGAAGAGGTTCATCGTATTATCACATGAATGATAAAATCAGTGATGTGATCAGTAATGTCAAATGAGATGTCATCAGTGATGTCATCAGTGATGTCATTTGAGATGTCATCAGTGATGTCATTTGAGATGTCATCAGTGATGTCATTTGAGATGTCATCAGTGATGTCATCAGTGATGTCATTTGAGATGTCATCAGTGATGTCATCAGTGATGTCACTGACCATGTCATGAATGATGTAATATGTGACATCATCAGCAGTGGATTGCGGGTGCGCGATATATAGTTAGCGCAACTAACTATATATGGAATTTCAATGGTTTTATGCGAGTAAAATAAGGTTTTGTAAATGCGAATTCCTAACTATATATGGTCTATAACCTATGGTTTTTTCATTGAATATATATATATATATATATATATATATATATATATATATATATATATATATATATATATATATATATATATATATATATATATATATATATATATATATATATATATATATATATATATATTACCTACTGGCGATAGCCAGTAGGTATATATAGTTAGGATTTTTTCCCTATGGGATTTCTGAAAATTCTATGTCTAATAACTTTGGCGTTTGTGGACGGAATTGGCTGAAATTTTCAGGAAAATGGCACATTTTGTTTCTGAGCAGCCCCTGAAAATTTGGGGGGGGTTCTTCAAGGGGGGGCCGAGAAAAAAGGGGGGTCCCAAAACACGTTTTTCCCATTCATTTTTCCATAGGGCGGTTGGACTCACTTTTAGCCCGAACGGCTGAATGGATTTGCACGAAACTTGGCAAAATTGTAGGGACTGTTAGCCCGATGTGCCTTTGCTAGGTCTCAATATATGTGCTTCAGTGAATTTTGAGAAATTAACGTTTTAAACAAGATATATATCTGTAACAGCGCTCCGGGCAGCGCTCCGGTTCGCGTACTTTTCGCGTATCGGAACTTTGCGATGCGAAGCTGATTGGCTCTCTGGTGTCTGTCAACATTCTAAACAGTCCGGAGCGGCCGCCATCTTGTCTCTCGGTAGGATCGAGAGACAAGAGGAGGCCAAAACAAAGGGGGAAATAAAGGAAAGGGGGCATGGTAGACCCCTTCTGACCCCCTAGGATTGATGAGGGGGATATTATAGAGCCACGCGGGGCAAAACAATTTTTTTTAAAAAATTCCGATTTTTTCGCCGTAGAGACGCGTCCCGGTACGCGAACCGGGCAGCTAACCGGGCAGCTAACCGGGCAGCTAACCGGCAGCGTAACGGGAGTCTGAGGAGTAGCTGATTGGCTGTCAACATTGTAAACAGTCCGGAGCGGCCGCCATCTTGTCTCTCGGTAGGATCGAGAGACAAGAGGAGGCCAAAACAAAGGGGGAAATGAAGGAAAGGGGGCAAGGTAGACCCCTTCTGACCCCCTAGGATTGATGAGGGGGATATTATAGAGCCACGCGGGGCAAAAAATTTTTTTTAAAAAAATTCAGATTTTTTCGCCGTAGAGACGCGTCCCGGTACGCGAACCGGGCAGCTAACCGGGCAGCTAACCGGCAGCGTAACGGGAGTCTGAGGAGTAGCTGATTGGCTGTTAACATTGTAAACAGTCTGGAGATCGAGAGACAAGAGGTGGAAAAAAAAAAGGTGAAAATGAAGGAAAGGGGTAAGGTGAACCCCTAGGATTGATGAGGGGGCTATTAAAGTTGCCCGCGGGGCAAAAGAAAAAAATATTGCGATTTTTCGCGGTAGAGGTGCTTTCCGGTACGTTAACCGGGCAGCTAACTGGCAGCGTAATGGGAGTCCGACATATTGTGTTTTTGGAACGTTTGTGATATGTGCACGTGTGGATTTTGTCTAATTAAGGTAAAAAAAATATATATATATCTTTAAGCGTGCTCTGGCGCGCTTACGTTACGGGTTTGGTTTGCGCTGCAGAGACGATACGTCACGGTTATGCGATGCATCATGAGGCGTCTCACGGGCTACGTGATACGTCACGTAACAAAGAATATATTTTACAGCTATAGATATTAGCTTTTAAAAAACCAATGAAATTCACTGAAAAAACCATAGGTTATAGACCATATATAGTTAGGAATTTGCATTTACAAAACCTTGAAAATTCACTGAAAAAACCATAGGTTATAGACCATATATAGTTAGGGATTAGCATTTACAAAACCTTATTTTACTCGCACAAAACCATTGAAATTCCATATATAGTTAGTTGCACTAACTATATATCGCGCACCCGCAATCCATTGCTAATGATGTCACATATTACATCATTCATGACATGGTCAGTGACATCACTGATGACATCACTGATGACATCTCAAATGACATCACTGATGACATCACTGATGACATCTCAAATGACTTCACTGATGACATCACTGATGACAACACCCAGTGACTGTATGTTTCTGTAAAGTTAAAATATGTCTTACATATTGAAGAATGAGTGGATGTATAAGTGTCTGGATGAAGGATTTAGTAGGTGCATGACTGACTGTATGAGTGAGTGATTAAATGTGTCTCACTGAGTGCATGGGTTAGTGACTAAACTGTCTTAATTTGGCAATCATTATATATGTTGTTCTGTAAACTGCTGCATGTTTAAATCAGTAGCTATATGAGTAACTATATGGGTTATTGAATGGTTGCCCAAGTATTTGTATGGGAGACTGAGTATGTGTGTGGGTGGCTGGGAGGTGTATGACTCTGTGCATAGATGTGTGAGCAGTTGATTAACTAAATGTATGGGTTCAAAAGTGCATGTGGAAACAGCTGTATGGGCGGTCGACTGACTGCATGAGTGTATTAGTGAGTGAATGGATATCTCAGTGCTACATGTCAAAGTAAGTACATATGTAAAACACAGTCCATGTGAGAGTTGACATATATAAATAACTGAACATAAGAGCTAGTGAATGTGAGAGTGGCTGTATCGATCATTGTGAACTTGTATCAGGGATTGTATAAGAGAGTAAATATGTGTTAGTATATGTTTGAATAAGTAAGGTGTGTATAACTGTATAGTTGAGGAAATGGAGGTGTGATTAATCTTTTGCATGACTGAGTAGGTGTGTGAGTAACTCCATGGATAAGTGACAGTCTGTGAGTGTCTGTTTATACTGATTGTATCTAAGGTTATATTAGAGTCTGAAGATGTTCATTGTATTATCACATAAATGATATCATCAGTGATGTGATCAGTAATGTCAAATGAGATGTCAGTGATGTCATCAGTGATGTCATTTGAGATGTCATCAGTGATGTCATCAGTGATGTCACTGACCATGTCATGAATGATGTAATATGTGACATCATTAGCAATGGATTGCGGGTGCGCGATATATAGTTAGTGCAACTAACTATATATGGAATTTCAATGGTTTTGTGCGAGTAAAATAAGGTTTTGTAAATGCTAATCCCTAACTATATATGGTCTATAACCTATGGTTTTTTCAGTGAATTTTCAAGGTTTTGTAAATGCAAATTCCTAACTATATATGGTCTATAACCTATGGTTTTTTCAGTGAATATATATATATATATATATATATATATATATATATATATATATATATATATATATATATATATATATATATATATATATATATATACATATATGTGTAGATATGAAACACACCCAATCCAAGAAACCACGAACTCCCACATCCAGCGGAGCACCTTGAGGCGAGGAAAGAGGAGCTGACCCAGAAAATGCAGTGAGCAATTACTTTTTATTCGTGAATAGCTCGCCCTGCCAGCATAACGTTTCGGCCTTCACATAGGCCTTGGTCACATGACACCAATGTGGGAGGGGGGACTATTTAGACCATGCACTGGAATCTACTAAATAAACACAATAATTGTTAAAAGTGTAGATATCAGCAAATGTTGATAATGAAGATATAATCATTAAAAACATATAATACACACAAATATTAAAAAGCTCGTAATTATATACATACAAAAACATCTTTCATAAATGTGCAAAATATGCTAAACAGCAAAAAGTGCAAGTGCAGCAGCAGATATCCGACTGAGAGCAGCATTAATGTTCGCTATGTCCAATTATTATCTAGACCCAGAGAAAGCAGCATTAGAGAAATATATCAATGGCTACATTTATCTAGCAGCATCATATCGCCCCAGTGGGCTACGGATCCTTGTATAGACCTATACATAGAACCCTTAAAGTGCAACAAATATTAATTGTGAACAGTGCAAATCTTGTATAGTGTTTAAAATAGTCAACTACTAAGTAATGACTAATTGTTTTTTAGAAAAATGTGTGACTAAGTGAACAGATTACAGGCAATGAGGTTTAAAACAAGAAGATATATATCTCTCTACGGCAACGTGAATATATTACAAACAGAAAATCAGATCAGTCACTAACCTCGACGGCCTGTCAACAGGCTGAGTCATGTGTACTTCATATCGTCGGGAATAATGTAAAACCACAATTTAACAGAGTCAGAGGAAGGTGTAGAAATCCTCAGTGGCATTCAGGCCACCCGGGGTCTTACTGTCGAATCTCAGGATAAATTTGGTCTCAGTGAGTCGCAAAAGTGCTTCCCTATCACCTCCTCTCCTTAGAGGGCCAATAGCATCCACGACATAGTATTGTAACAGTTCACTCTTGTTACCATGATGTGATTTAAAATGTCACGCAACAGGGTATGATGCATCACTTGTGTTAATGGCCCTAATGTGCTGGAGTATCCGCTTGTGAACCTGCAACTTGGTACACCCAACATATCGCAGGTCACAGGGACACTCCAGCATATAGATGGCAAACTCCGTTTTGCACGTGAGTTGCTTATTGATTTTGAAGGGAATATCGGAAAAGGGGTGATAATCTTAGTTTTGTTGACGCCATGCTTGCAGGCTTTGCAAGATGCACATTTGCGAAAAACTCTGCTCGAGCTGAGCCAATTGACCGGGGCCATAATTTCAGGGCTGGATTTGACCAACTCATCGGCCAAAGAGCGGGCTTTCCTGAAAGTAATCAAGGGCTTTGATGGCATAGACTCACCGATAGATGGATCATTACGGATGAGGTTCCAATGTTTATTCAAAATTTTCCTCAACGCACTATGCTGTTTGTTAAATGACCAGATCAATCTGGTCTGTTGCTGAGTCTCCTCAATATTGGAGATCCTATTTTTCTTATATGTTAGTGCCTCCTGTCTAGATAGTGCATTAGCTTTGCGAATTGCCATGTTGCCATGTTGATGTCTTTTTCCTTGTAGCCCCTCGCCAGGAATCTAATAGGGCTGGCTCGCTGAGCAGACTCACACTCCTGGTCTGTACTACAGATGCGTCTTATTCTCAGCATCTCCCCATAGGAGATGCTGCGTATGAGGTGGGGTGGGTGGTGGCTGGTGGCATGCAACAAGGTGTTGCCTGCCGTAGGTTTCCTGTATAATTTAGTTTGAACATGATCATTCACAATTGATATTTCTACATCAAAGAAGTAGGCTGTTGTATGGCTAATATTAGCAGTACACACAGAAACTCAGGCAGCCATATAGGTACTCAGACAACCAATCATTAACCCATATAGACACTCATGTAGCTACTCGCCAATCTATGCACCCACTTACACACCAACTGACAAACTGATACAGATATTCACACAGATTATTCACTTACCCATGCATTCACTGAGACACATTTAATCACTCACTTATACAGTCAGTCATGCACCCACAAAATCATCCATAGAGACTCAAACAGCCACTCATTCTTCAATACACTTTGGCGTATATATAGATAACATTCTTAACATTTTCAGAAACACTCAGTCACTGGTAGTTATCATCAGTAATGTCATTTGAGATGTTATCTGTAATGTCATCATTGATGTCAATGATCATGTCATGAGTGATGTAATATGTGAAGTCTTCGGCAGTGCATTGAGGGTCGCGAGTTATAGTTAGTTCAACTAACTTTAACGGCCTAATTTCCCTGGTTTTATATGAATGAAATGTCCAACTAAGTATAACGTCCGTGAAACCTGTGAGTTTTTCAGTGATTTTTGAAGGTTTTTTAAATTGTAATATGTGTAATATATGTATATAAATATATGTATGTGTTTATATATATATATATATAGTTATATGTATGTTTGTTCAAAAATATTAAACGTCATCATACATTGAAAAAAATACCTACATCAAGTGCTAAAAAAATCAAAAGATACTAATCAAACAAATAAAAAAACG